>NC_133824.1:2577500-3177500 GCF_047830755.1 Zonotrichia albicollis
AGAGTTTCTTTACTCCTTAGGAGTAAAATTTAAGTATCTTTCCAGGTGGAAGGATAAAATGACATGTCAGCTGTGTCTGTAAAGTGGAAGGAAATGTTAATTCCCTCTTCTGCACAAACATCTCATGCGTGCCTCAGTTTTCCCCAAATGGTAATATTTTAATGTACCATGAGGAGACAAGGAAAATAAATATGTTAGTGAATGTGAAGCACTTGAATGCTGTGTCAAAGAATGCACAGAAAAATGAGCAGAAATTCAGGTGGAAGACTGGACATGTGTGTCTTAGTACTTTTCTTACTGAAATGCAGATTATAAAATAAACAAACAAAAAAGCTCCATAAATTGACACTGGGTTGGTGTGTTTTCTGTCAAGCTTGAGAAGTCAGTCAGTCTTTGTCTCTTCAACCAGGGCCAAACTTGTGGGGTTTGAGTGTTTCAAGAGCAGCATCAGTTCCAGCCAAGATGTTTCCCCTTCCTGAGGCTGTCTTTACCAGAAACCATTCTTTTGCCAAGGAGAAAATCAATTGAGTGTTAAAGGGCCTGCACTGCTCCTTGTTTGCCAAGAAACTCTTCAGCAGTGTTGGAATTACAAATGGAAGTTGCTAAGTATTTATTTGCATTACAATGCCACTTGAATCTGATACTAGGACAGGTTTTGGGACTACAAAGGATGCAGAGATATCTTTGTTTCTTGACTCTTGTTTCAAAGAGCTGATAGAATGTGCTTTTACAATGGTCCCACAGCATGTACTGGCACCTAGAATCATTACTACGTTTTCACTATTAGCCTGGATTAATAATTCATTAATGAATGGAATTAATTTCTTAATGATTTGCTATTCCTAAATCCTGTACATTTTAAAATTAGGAAAAAGGCCAAGCTCAATGAAGGGTTTGGAATCAGTTGGTGTAAAACTAAATTAAATTGTGTGCTGCCGAGAGCTGCAACCGTGATTTGAAGTCAGAATGAAAGGGAAAGAAATCAGAAATTATTTCCTGATTCTCACAGCATATGAAATCATGAGTGATCGAGATTTGCTAGTATATTTTAATTAAGAGTAATTTCAAAGAACACAAGTCCTGAAAGGGGATCTCAGCTATCTCCTGGTGCTTACAGTGCATGAGGGAAACTGCATTCAGTTGCCCTTGCTGTGTGATGCAGCCCATGCTAAAGAGCTGCCCAACATCACATCTGACATTCTTTCCCCATGGAAAGGACACTCTCAGTCACTGTTGCAGACATCTTTTTATGAAAATCCTTTCCTTAGGATTTTTCTTCCTGAGAATCTGAGAGGCCTCAGGAACAACATGTAAACAATGATTATCTGCTGCTGCGGAATGCAACAGGTGCATCTGTGATTGGCCCATGTTGGATGTTTACAATTAATGGCCAATCCCAGCCCAGCTGGCTTGGACCCTCTGTCCGAGCCACAGTCCTTTGTTTTCATTCCCTTCTATTCTTAGCTTAGCCTTCTGAGATTAAACTTTTCCTTCTATCCTTTTTACTATAGTTATAATGTAATATATAGATCATAAAATAATAAATCAAGCCTTCTGAAATATGGAGTCAGATCCTTATATTTTCCTTCATCCAAAGACCCCTGTGATCACTGTCACAAGTCACCTCAGCACCTGCAGAAAAGTGCAGGTCCAGAGGAGGGAATAGCCCTTCAACACTGACCACAAAGTGCCCTTTGACTGTTTTTGCACAGGTGTAGGGACAGGCCAGGGGTTTGGTACACATGAGGGCAGAAACACAGATCCTTCTGCTCAGGGATGAGAGTCACAGATGTCCCTGCCATGACTTTTTGCTCCAGATACGTGGATGTGACCCCATGTGGGGTTTGTGAACTCAGCTACCCTGCAGTCCTTGGGGACAGCATGGCTGTGAAGGTGACAAGGCATTCCCTGCAGTGGCACAAAACAAACCACAGGGCTTGGGCTGCTCTCACTGGGTCTGCTTGTGAGCTGCAAAATAACAACCTGAGTCCATCTAGAAACCACAGCTGGATTGCAAACAATGTCATTAAACAAACAACAGCAGCATCATCAAATCTGTTCTCTGAAAACTCATTCCTTGTGCTGGGTTAGTGCACAAGGGAGACACAGCACACATATTAATGATTTTGGACAACACGTTGCTCTTACAGTAATTGCTTTTACTGTTATCTTGGAGACTTTGAAATGACTGCAGCAGATGTATTTTGTGGTGCACTGTGGTACAGTAGGGCTTCCATTTATTATTTATCTCTATTTGGCTCTCTTTCACTTTTTTTTATTTGTGTGTTTTAATGTCTGCTTTATCTTGGTTTCAGAGGGCCTGTTCCTGGTTTTGGAAGGCACTAGATTGCTAATTTGACCTCAGGCCAGCTTCTTCCTTGCTATTAGCTTTATAAATAAAAATAGGATCAAAAAATCATAAAATAATTTAGTATGGATGGGACCTCTATTGGTTTTCTGTTTTGATCTCCTGCTCAAAATAGGTCCAAGTTTGAAGGTAGATTCAGTTGTCATGGTAGTTCAGGCTGCTAAGGGCTTTACTCTGACTAATTTTTTTAGGATATTTAATTGTGGACATTTCACATCCTCTCTGGGTTACTGTTTCAGTGGTTAATCAAACTTCACATTAAAAAAAATTTAAAAAATAATCCTAGTATCTAATCATTGTTGCCCTTGTAACAAAATATGAGTGTTGCATGGTGTTCCTCAGCTGTGCTCTCCTGAGAAAGGTCAGCTGCATATTTTCCATAACCTCCTATCAGGGAGTTTAAGGCAGAAATAAGAAACCCCTTTGACCTCTCTTCCTAAGGCTGAGCAATCCTGGTTCATACCCCCTCTCCTAACACAGCCTGTGCCTTGTTATTTAATGACCTTGTTCTGGGCTCACCAAAACATCTCAAAGCCTGTTCTGTACCTGCAGTCTCAAACTAGGGATGTGTTTGGTAAGCATCACTCTGGCAATCCTGAAATACCAATGTTTGCCATCAAAGTAAGTCCAGAGTGAAGGTGGAACTCAGAACTATAGGTATAAAATGAGAGCTGAGGAGGTGCAAAAGAATCTGTGCTAGAAACCAGCATGGCTTCTCTGATTTTTCCCTCCTGAAACCAAAGGTCTCAGCACTGTATGAGCTTAAGAATGCAATTTAGGATGTAGAAATTTGAGCCTCTCTGCATTTAAGCAGAGAAGGAAGGGATCAGGTAAGTACCAGCTCACAGTGATTGTTTGTTTCATTCTCCATTGTTGACTGTTTAGAATTGTTTTAGCTTTTGTAAACTTACTGCCAGTTTGCCACATTCTAATGCTTTCCTTGTCCCCACAATCAGTGCAGACAGACACAAGCAGATCTATCTCCAAAAGGCAGGGTCACCTTCCTGTGAAAGGCACGTTTAAAATGCAGCAGCAATTTTAAACGTGACACAAACAGAGTTGCACAGGATCCTGGGACTCAGAGGGAGAGGGAGGGCATCCAGAGGAGCTGAGAGCCACAAGGAGCCCCAGTTCCCATTCTCCTCTAGAGCACAGAGATCCCAAACACACCCCAGCAGCCCAGAGAGCATCCTGGGGCTTAGGCGTTCTCAAGGAAAATTAAAACACCAATCCTCAATCAGATATAAGTGGCTGAATGATGAAAGGCTCAATGGCAGGACTGGAAGACCCATTAGCATTGGGCAGCTCCTGGACCTCTTCTGGTTTAGTTTTGCATGAAAGGAGTTTGGTTTGCATGCCCCAGCACCCCTCTGGTGTGAACTAGAAGACACTTAGAGGGGAAGAGGAGCCTGTTCACCTTAAAACTGCTCCTCTGGTCTGAGCTGAAGTGCTCATGTAGAAGCATTAAACTCTTATTTCCATTTCACCTCCAGTCAAGGATACTAAACAAAGTAGATGCATCTTCCTGTTCTGTTATGAATATATTTACTTGACAGCAAATAGCATGGAAAGGAAGAAAGTGTGTTTTGGGGCCTCATCAAATTTTTCTAATCAGATTTTAGTATGCAATTTAAATATGGTTTTGCAATAAACCAGATGATGCTAAAGATGTCCAGATCTATTATTTCCATTGTACACATCCCTTTGCCTTTGGGTTCAAGTGTAAAATGTGCCTTACCAATTTCACTTGCAATTGGGGTCAACATCTGGGGTCTGTATATTGGCACAGTACAAATTAAACATCACTGCTCTTCACAAAGTGGTTTTTCCAAGCATAAAATGTTATTATTCTATGATTCCATGATTTGTCTAAATTGCCCACCATTCATTAAGATGATGATCTCTAAATACTGCTAGGAGGTTGAATCGTGCTCCTGTTGTTGGAATTTATTGAGTATGACTCTAGTTTCCTCCGTGTGAAACACTGTAATAAAACCATAAAGCAATGCATCAGAGCTGTGATATAAGGGACACACTTTTTATGATCAGATACTGTACCTGTTATGTGGAATATCTGTTCAGAATGGATGTGACAGACTCCAGAGACAGTGAATCACTGAGCTCTGCACTCCTCCCAGTCTCTCTGCTGGATGCTCATATGCACCTGTACAGACTTGTAAATATCTTTGACATCAATTCACTTCTCCTCAGCAACAGGGAGAAAAAAAGTGAGAGGAGAAATGTCAAGGAACTGCAGTTATCACTAAGGAAGTACCAAGCCAGGGAAAAATTTGCTCCTATTTCCTTTCCAGAAATGGAGCAATACATTCAACACCAGCAATTTCTGATTCTCTCGAATGTTTTCATTCCAACAAAATAACATCTGTGAATAACCCTCATTGAACATCAGGAGTTCACTGTGTTTCAGCTGCTTTGTGGGTCAGACGCTGCCTTTGTGCATCCTCAACTCCAAAAGTTTTCCCTCTGCAGATGCCACCACCAGCAGTGCATGCGTTGAGTTTCAGGATGCCTCCAGCTGATGTAAGGGGATTACTGAATACACTGTAAATCCTGTCCACAGAGGTCAGTGCTGCCTGCAAGTGAGCAGAAGCCCCCAGGCTTTGGCTGTGGTGTCTCTGGGAGCTGCCCTGGGGTTTGTCACAGTCCCTGGAGTTGTGGGATACCCAGCAGCTGAGCTGCTTCCCCCATGGCATTGCCACCTGTCCCACATCACCTGGCAGAGTGATGCCAGTGGTGGCCTTAATACCAATGTGCCACTGGTGCTGTTTCTCTGGGTGGATGCTAAGTTTGAGAGCCAGACAGAATTAAGTCTAGAATTCATGTAAGAAAGAGAATGATTGCGTTTCATAAAGCTAAAAAAGGAATAATGCAAAGATGTCAAACTAGGAGCAATGTCCAAGTAAAAACCTGCCTTTGAGCAGAGATCCTTTGAGCTTACCTGTTGGTCAGCTTCCTCTACTTTAATAGTTTTCTATTGCTATTGTGGAATCAACTGAATATATTGCACTGGTTTCTGTAGCTATCACAGGAATGGCAGATGGTTTTGCTCCTTGGGGATGATATTAATCCTTCTGTCTGTCTCTCAATGTACTAATACAGCTCCATTCATACTGTGGCTTGCAATCTTTAGTGTAGTTCCCCATACAACATCCCTGAGAGGTAAGCAAGTACAGGAAGGTGAGGAAGTGCTTTCCCCCTTTTATAGGACAAGTGAGACAAGTGAGGAAAGAAATACAAGAAAGCTGAGGTTTTACAGCACATCAGCATCTATTGCTCATTCAGAAGAAAAATAAAACCTCGGCAGAATCTTCTATGATTCATGCGGTGTGGGAGGCAGAGGAGGTGAACCCCAACTTCCCAACATCCCACCTTCAGCCTCCAGAGTGGGCTTCTCCTGGGAACCCCACAATCCTTCCTCTCCAGACAGGGGAGTTCAGCCCTTATGGGTAATGCTATTGTTTTATCCTAAGGGGTAATGATACCAGTGGTTTTCCATTTCACCTTGGCACGTCATCTTCAACAAACCTGTATAACAAGGAATTCCTCCCACAGGGTCCAGTTACCTATCACTTTCTTTTCCAAATAGATCAGCACTGATTTTTCAGAGAGGATTGCCTTCTCTAGGTAAAACATTATAATGAAGAAAATAAATGCAATGAAGAAAGAAGTCTAGGAAAAACGTGCAGAAGCCATATAGAAGTAATCAACAGCATTTAGTTCTCAGGGCAACCCAACTAGGTTCATTCTGTTTTGCAAAAAGGTATGGGTTTAATGTTCAGACAATCCATAGCTGTCTGACTTAGAAATATTTCCTTAGATTAGCTATTCATGTATATCTTTAGATAAAAAGATATACTTGGCTAAAAAAAAAGGAAAATTTAAGGGTCAGTAAAAAATATTCTACATTCCTACTTCAGCAGCTGAACATGTGAGGTTTTAGAAAATAAAGCTTCCCATGGAAGAATCAAACAACATTTTTCTCTCAAGCAGGGAAGTCATTTTAATAGACTGAATCATTCCATTTATCAGCACAAAGCTCTTTGTTTCAGTTCAAATTGTGTTGTGTAGCACTAATGATGACATCATGCTAAGAGAAGCAGGAAGATAATAAAACAGATGGAGTGCAGGAATCTTGCATTCCAGCTTTGCAGACTTTTTGTCTTGGTTTAGGGTTTGTTTTGATCAAGATATGAACAAATATTGGACTGAAAACATTTTCCACTCCACAGTAAAACCTTGATTTACAACAGCCTTGACTTACAACATTAGGGAAGGGGTTTATTCTTCTTTGACAATTGTCTTATCATTTAAGTTTGCCTCTGAGGATGTAATTTTTAAATAAATATAAGTGAACCCAGAGCAGAATTATATACTAAATAAAATTCTTCCTCGAGGTAGAATTTCAAGTTTACATCTTTCTCAAAGGGCAGTTTTAACTTCTCTCTTCTCTAGAATCGCTTCTAGATGTGTGGACTCCAGCCATACATGTTGTCCCTTGTGTCCACCTCTCTAAGTGACAGCCTATAACTGTGATGGATCTCTACATCCTGTCTCTGGCCCAAAAGGTACCTTGGAAATAAACAGCACGTAAGAATGAAAGTCCTTTGTTCTCTCAGCCATTAGGATAATCTGGCAGCTTGGTGGAGGTTTGTCAGAATTCAGGACATCCCTCTGGCTGTCCTGAGCAGCCAGAACCCCTACATGGGGCTCAGAGACCCTGGCACAGAGCCCAAGGCACCCGTGACTTTGGTTATGACACATAGAAAAAGTTATCAACCTTATATGAAAACCTGCAAGCCAGAAAATTATAAGTAGAATAATAATCAGTTTGTCACAAAGTGAAAAATAGATTTTTTTGGAGTTTTTAGAATGGGGGTTCAGGAGGCAAGATGGAAGAATCTGGGCATGTCCAGCCTTTCTCCTTCTTCTTCTTGGCCTCCATCTTCTGCTGTGATGTTGGCACTTACAGATTGGTTTAGAGTAGAAGCTCACTGTCTAACATAGGTGATAAGTATTAGAAAGTAATTGTAAATATTGCACACGTAGTTTTTAGTATAAAAAGATAACACCTCCTGGGGGATGGCCAGAGTGTCTCTGTCTGTCTTGCTGAGCAGATCTCAGCTGGACAGGAGAAAGAATTTTTTAGATAAGAAACAATAAACAACCTTGAGACTGAGAAATGAAGAGCTCTGACTCCTTCTTCAACTGCTGGGCTGGGAAAAGAGACTTTCTAATGCATCTCAGAGTCACTCTGAGCAGCTAAAGCCCTGAGAGAGGTTTTGCCAATGCTTTCAATTTCATCCCAGCCCATCCAGGTACGAGAGAGCAGTGTTTCACTCAATGGCAGCTCAGTAAAGCCCTGCAGAGCTGCACAGATCCCTTGGGACAGTTCTGGGTTTGTGGGTAGATGGTGCCATTGCTGTGTGCATCTGTCTCATCTAAACCAGCAACAGTGCCCCTGCAAACCCAAAATCCGTGACTGTTTTCCAATCAGAAAGAAATAGTTTTGCAATGTACCTCATCCTTATGTTCTGTTATGCCAGACTGGTAATAATGTTTGAAGGTAACAGTCAAAATCTATTTCCAATTCAAAGTTAGGACCCAACCTGGGTAAACACTACTGCTCAGAAAGTTTGTGAACTCTTGAATTTTTAACCCAATTAAGGTGGTTCTGTTTGTCTGCACTCCTTCAACAGCTTGTATTATTCCACTATTCCTTGTATTATAAGGAAACAGCATGAAGCAATTGTTTTCCCAGAGGTTTTGTACTCCAAACAGGTGACAAGGAATAAAGAAATTATTTTCCACAGATTCCTAAGGGAACACTGATCTTTGCATTAAGTGACTTTACCAAATGAGTAAAGGGGCAGGGGAAGGTCAGGAGGAAGTTACTTTTGTGAGACAAATTAAACAGATCTAACTTTGTTCCTTAATTCCCATATCAATTATTCTTGAACACTTAAGCAATTACTTTGCTGCAGCACAGAACACCAAACCAGTGCATATTAAGTGTGTATTAGATCATAACCAAAGAAAATGAACTTGAGGTGCTTGCTATGCATTTGGATCACTGCCTGTAGTTAAGGCTGCCTGACAAATTCCATTAAAAGATCTTTTTTTCACCTTTCAGAGGAAACAAGTTCAGGATGCAATTTCTCTTGCCAAAGGTGCCCTTAGGCTGATTTTTCTCCCCCCACCCCTTTTTTTTTTTTTTTTTTTGTTTTTGAGAAAGTTTTAGCTAAGAATAGTTGTTACATTTCTGTGAACAACGGGGAAGCGAAAACATAATTTAATTTTGCCTCTGAGTGAAAAAAACATTATGTTTGGCAAACTGCTATACCACAACAAGATACTTGAAAATTAGGCTGGTTCCTCCACTGTCAAAAGTACACCTTTTATTTACCTGGTGGTTATTGATATTTTTAAATTCAGTCAATATGTGCTCATAAAGGACTTGTTAGAATTTGGAAGCTGAAGTACTTGAAGAGCCCATCTGCCCTGAGCTTAGCCCACTCTTTAATCTGCCAGATAAATGCACATGCAGTTCCACAGAGTAACTGAGTGCTGTTATCTTGGCTGTGATGGCTGGGCAGAATTTCCCTGCAATTTGTTTCAGCTCACAGCTGGATACTACTGAGGTAGAAAGCTCAGAAATTCTGAGAAAAGAGATCTGTGTTCTTTACTGCTGGTGATGCCTGTGCTGTACAGAAGGAGAAGGAAAATTCAAGCACACATGGGGAAGTAGGGATATTGTACAGGAAATTTATAAGAAAGAAAGAAATGACAAAAAAGAAAAGCTGATGTGTGGCTAGGACAGGCATTCACTCCTGTGTAGAACTGATATGGCTTTTCCTGATGTGTTCATGTGTTATGCACAACAGGACACAGGAGGATCCCAAAGGCATGTTCTATCCAAATACTCGATTGCAATGTTAACACTTGTTCAGTAAATTGCTTGGCTTTATCCTTCTTCAGCACAAAAAAATAAATTATCTTCAAAGAAAAATTCAGATGCTGACAATGTCTAAGAAAATCTTCTTGTATGTTTAGTTCTGAGTACAGAATAGAAATAAATGCATTCTCAGGAGCAACCATTTACAGAACTATCTGGGGGGTTATTTCCAGCAGAAATGTTAATTCCATAATTTAACTTTCCTGTTAGCCAACTCATTGCTTGTTCTTGCTGGACCAGTTGAATGGATGGCTCTTCCGAGACACTCAGTAGTTCCATGGTAAGAGTTTTTCAGCTACACAGCAGGCCCTCACCAAAACAGCTGTCTTAAATAACAATAATTCATAAAATCTCAGTGCCTGTGGTGCAGGATCAGCTGCATCCCAAAGTGGTAAGAATCAGGGGATAGAATTGCAAATTGTGATTCAGTGGAGATCAATAAACTACAAAGGAAAATCCAGAGTTACCTGAACCTCTTCAGCAGTTTTGTTATTAGTCCATGGGGATGTTTTCTATCCCCAGAACTTGGCCACTTCCCTTTTACTTTGTTTAAAATATCAGACTTCCAATCTGCCCTTCTTCTAAAAAGATGACGTGCAACTGCATTTTCTCATTCTCAAGCCACCACAACAGCTGTCCTTGAAAACAACGCTCACTGAAATCACTTTGTTTTGTCTTGCAGGAGGATAATTTTTCTTTTCCTATTATTTGACCTGCTCTAAAGATGTGGAGTAAAATTCATTATGGATGTTGACATTTTCCTTCCAGTTCCATATTCACAAATAAACATTTCATTACAGTCAGTATGAAATACCTTGTAAAAGGTGATTTTACATGATCAGATGCAGCTCATTCATGTTGGAGGGTAAGCAGGCTGATGATGGAAATGTGGGTCTGTTGTTTTGAGGTAACACCATATTGGAGCTGAACCACACAGATTGCCATCTGATTAATAAGCCCTCCCACCCAGAGCTGCTCAGATAAAATAGATGGCAGATTTTTGTTATTTTGGGCACACATTTCTCCACATGACAAGGCTGTGTCAGCCAGCACAGTGTGTGCTCACACACACTGTTTACATTACTTGATCCACGCTACCTGTCTAGGTTTCCAAAACGAAATTTTTTCCTTTACTGATGGCAACAATGTGGATGACCCTAGAGGAATCATTTTATTAACTAGATTTCAGGCTCTTCTTGTTGTTTTCCATGTGTTTAAACCAGCAGCTTATGCTATGCACATCCCATCCTCATATTCAAAAGCTCCACAAGCACGCTCCAGAGCATAACACCCACAGTAATAACAAGATTTCTTTTCTCTTGTTGCTTTGCCCTGAGTTTTAAGATTCATGTCTGTACTTTCAAACACCCATTTTAACCATTTACTGCAAACACACATACGCAAGTGTGTGAAATCTCCACGAAATTGCCTGGCAAAATGCAGCTAGGCACTTCCCTGGATTACATGGCTGTGCTGTAGCCAGCTGCTCCAGGCTAGATGTACATCCAAAGGGCACTGCTTTAAATTTCAAAGCCCTCATACAGCTTTCCCTGAAACTGCTTAACGCAGCCAACCAGGAAATGCTGTCAGCTGCTACTCACTGTAAATCCTCCCCTCAGCATCCTTCCTGCTTTTTGATACTTCTAGACAACTCTACACTCACCTATTCTAACTTAAAGAAACCTATCTGAAAATCTGGCTTGAGTATAGCACCATCTCTTATGCTTCTATCAGTTTGTATACGTCACAAAGGACAGAAAACAGCAGTGATGCTGAGCAGGAACAGCAATGGATCAGTCCTTTGATTGATCATTAGTTATTCTCCTAGAAAGACAGACCAGAATCCTGATGGTCACCTTTTCCCCCTTGGCCTTTGTAGGTTAGATTTTGGAGGCTGGTCACTTGCTGTGATTCCCAGGCTTCATCAAGGCTGCGTGCCACATAACACTCTCCTCTTACTTAAACAGGGAAATCAAGATATATGATGGCTAAATGGATGTTAGGTTGCTTTGTGTGGTTGAGGCTTGGGTTTATCTTCCCTTAAGGCCACCACAAGAAATGCAGATAATTTTCACTTATGACAGCTTGCCATATCAACCATTTTTAAGAGAATGGCTCATTGCTCTAATTTCTGCAGCAGATTTCAAGGTACATCATCTACTGCTGCCTCCTCTGTCCTCCCACATGATGTACACTGTAATTCTGGGAGGATCACAGGGCTGTGGGAGCCACTCTCTTGAGTGTTTAACGTCTGTAGTTTATATTTTTTATTCTCTTGACTCCAACGCAAGAACTGGAGAGGATATGTGCAGTCACTTGGATCTTCAGCAACATGAAAATCATACCTCAAGTATTCCTTGGTGTTGATCTGGTCACTGCTGCTTGGTAGATGTGAAGTATCCCCCAGTACCCTTGATTTTCACCCACTGGTGAAATTTGGTTATCCTCTGATTGCTCAGACTTCCATTTTTGAGAATGATCTCCATTTTTGAGAACAAGAAATTTCTGCTTTTTGAGAGCATATTTGTCATTTTGTGGCTGGAGCACCATGGGAACTTAGATGAGCAATCAATAATGACACCTTTCCTTTTCCTTACCCCCAGTTCCAGTGACATTGTGCCATGCCTTGCTCTGGGGAGGCAATCCAGGAGTGTGGTGGATCATTCTGTCTCTGAGGTGAGCAAGCCTCTGTGGTGCATCACCTCCAAAGAGGGGAAAAATTACCAAGTACAATCAATCCTAGGTCTGGGATCCTTCTTGAGGACAAAAAGCTGTTCCATACATGGATAATAGATTTTTCCACAGCTGCCTTTCAGTTGCTGTCATCCAAGGAGATGAGGGTGGTCTAATACATATTTGACCTCTGGTGCAGGGAATAAATTCTGTATTTGCAGGTTTCGTGGCTCATCCAAACCCTCCAGCCAAAATCTTAGCTCAAAAGTAAGGTCTGGTTTCAAAGTCCCATCTAGTGATTCATCCACATGCCTAACTAATTCTCTGGCTTATCTCAGGCATGTTTAGTCTTTTGTGCCTAGTTTTCATCTCTCACAGTTGTTAAATGTGTTAAAAACTTCTTGATGTGAAATCCACATCCCTCCTTGGCTTGCATTTCCAGACCACAGCGTCTGCAACCAGACCCTGCAGCCTGAGGTTGTTGCTTGCTGTAACTCAGGATTTACCTAAAAGGTGCAGATCCTCAAACGCCAGGGGTGTGATGTCGTTCCTGCCACATGAACTGTCCCGTTCAGCCTCCAGCTGCACAACTGAGACAAGCAGAAGCCACCCTGGCAGTGTTTTACCCTGGCATGCCAAGCCAGCCTTAGCCCATCTGACAGGGAATTACCACAGGGATAAGCACAAGGATCTCTTCCAGTCGTGGGTGACTTCTGCTTGCCAGCATCTCTCACTTGTTCAGGGCCTGTGGGCAGGGAATCAGGGCAGGACAGCTTGGCTCAGTGCTCTCTGGAATCCCTCTTTTACAAGCTGTGGAATTATAGCATATACCCTTTTCTCTTGCATATTTTTGATTACTTTCTTGGCCAATTTTGTCTCAGATTATCTCCATGGTTCTTTCTTTTAAGTTTAACTTGGCCAGAAAAAGTATAATAGTGGTTTTTCACCTTCCTAAAGGGTTTAACAGACCTTTAGTGTTTAAGGGATTTTGCTCATATATATATACACACAGAATATATATATACATAAACACACCTCTTCCATATTTTACAGGATTATTGCCTTTAACTTACTTGTTTCAAAAGGTTATTGGACTCATAGGAATATTCTCCTTACTGCCCATTTCTTCACCCAGTGGCAGTCCAGGTTTCACTTTGTCATGGCCAGCTCCTTCTTCTTGCTGGTGGTGGAGAAGACTTCCCATAGGAAAAGTGAGATATCAGAAGTAGGATGGAGAACCACAAGTCTTCAGTCTGGCTATTCTGGTGCCCAGTCATAGAGAATATTCATTTTTCTGAGCTTTCTAATTTTTGTTTTTCTGGCCCTCTATCTTGCACTCCTTAATGTCTTTCTGATGGGTCACTTCTATTTTGGCATCTTTTACTATGCAAAAACATGCAAACTAGCTTATTCTAAGCAGATGAGTTATGGCTGACATCCAAAAGAGATCAGAACATTTCAAGTCATGGCATAACACTGTAAGCCCTGCACAAACATGAGATTTGAGCATTTTGAATGACACAAAACAAGATCTGGTCGGATAAACAAAGACAGAAAAAGTGAAAGACAGGCAGAGACCTAGGTGGCAATATTTCTGTCTATAGAGGGAATTTTAAACAAGAGCATTTGAGTAATGTTTCCAGAGATGAGACTGGTCGAATGCCAAAACACAGTTTTCATAACCTTTAAACCTGAACTATGTAATTGTTGCATGAATCAAAAGAAAAAACAGTGACAGGTATGAACAAAGAAAATCTGTCAATCATGTGGAAAGGGGAAAGATTTATGCTGCAAGTAAGACAGCAAAAGGAGTTGGGGAAATTAGAATGAAGAAAAAAAACCCAGTAACATTGAAATTAAACTATTTCCCCAGGTTGAAAAGATATTTCAGTATAATTAAAAAGCTACACGCATGTGACTTGCTGTCATCTAGAAACAATTATAATCCTGCAGTGGCTGAGAAAACAGATGCAGTCCCTCTGAATAGCTAAATTAAACCCAGTTCTCTCTCCCCTTTAAGGCATCCCAAAGTGAGCCAGAGCACAGCTATTACACACTAATTAGTGAGACAAGGCACAGCCTCCCTTTACCAAGGAACCAAGTGGGCACTCAGCTGCAGCCCTGTCCTTCCTCCTGTCTGTCTGTCCCTCCAGCTTTTCAGGGCTCCAGCAGAGTCATGCAACAGGGCACCAGCAGCCACGGTGGTCCAAAGGGTCAAATTTCATAGGGAGAAGGAGTGTCTTTATACATCTTTATATAGCTGAAAAAAACTGAGCCAACTTCAGGCTCTTTAATCTTTCCCAAAGGCTTGCCTAACATCTTGTCCTTTTTCCCAGCTATGCCTGTTACTTTAATAAAAGATCTGGTCTCTCCCCACAGCCTTAACATCAGAGACAGGACAGTCTGAGACCATTCACTCTTTGCTTAATCCATGGGGTAAAAGCAATTATTCTACAATTTTAGGAACTGATATGACAGGAGGAAAAGAGCCAAACTGCCACTCCACATGCACTGCATTTCAAGTGTAAATGTCTTGCTGAGCTCTGGCAATATTAAAATAGCCTCTTGGCTGTCAGAGGCTGCCCATAGGACTATCATTCTCTAACACAGAGTGAAAGTGAAACGAGATAACCCTGTGATGGGAACTGGGGCCTGAAGTCATTTCTCTTACACCATAAAGCTGCTGAAAAGATTAGTAATTGGAAACTGCTCTTAGAGGGGTCTAATAGGATTCACCTCTCTAGCCAGTGAGGTAGCTGGTAGGGTTACCTCTGAGGTCATTAATTAGTCACTACTTTAAATGAGCCTCTTTCCCTGTAACTTTATCCTCCTAAACTTTGTAACTTCAGTGCAGTCTCCATTCCAGGCATATGGTTTTCCCTCAATGAGGCTGTTAGCATGGTAATTCCCCCCTTGCCAACAGCAATCAAGAAGCAATAAAACAATCTGGAATCTTTATTCATGCATTAGATTTTCCTATCCAATAGATATATTTACATCTTAAATGTAGATTATTAAAAAGCTCATGATTTTAGTACTCTGTCAAATTTAGTGAAGAACACAGTGTGTTTACTTCTAAGGCTCATTTCTGCTTTTTCTTTTTTTTTCCAGAGGCTTAGAAAGACAGAGTCTTCTAATGAACCTTTGTTAATATGCACATTTATATGATCTGATTGGCCCCTGCAGCAGCTTAGGAAAACCTGTGAAAAGGCAGCTGACAGAGTTACCAAAACCCCCTGCTAATTGGAATTATTAATTGTTTATAGATGCATTTACCAGAAAGAGAAGAAATAAAAGGCAGGGACAGAAAACCCCTCGATTTTTCAAGCAAGACAGCCTGCCAGCAAAATGGGAGTGAGAACATGGAACATGTCACTGTTAAATGGCATATCATCAAGTTCTAATTATGTGTCTTTTTGTTAATATCAGTCCTACAGGTAAGATCAAAGTCTGTAACTTTGAGATCTCTGCTCCAGAGCCCTTTCTGCCACAGGTAGCTGAGTAGATGCTGCAGCCCAGTTTGGCACAACAGCACATGGCTGGTCCAGGGGTGTTTTAGCTTTTGCTAGACCCACCTTTGAGTGCTTTGCTGACCTGGCTAGGGGTCACAGGAAAGGAGCTGGCACAGACTCAGAGCCAGCAGCGCAGCTGGGAACTGCACCCCAGGCTGAAAACCTCCCTCAGTAAATTGCCCTTCCCTCCACCGTCAGCCCTTGCTACCCAAAGCACAGGATTATGAATTTCTACATGAAAAAAGAAAAGCTGATGAAGAAATATACAGAAGAATTGTAAAAGGCCTGGTATTCACTCGTGGAGGAGGGGACTTGGGTTTCAGCTGGATCCGGAGGATAGACAGGAGATGCTCTGAACTGCCACTCTGGGATGAGATTCAGGACTGAGAGGAAGCCTGTGCCCCCTGGAAGGGCTGCCTGAGGGAAGGATTGAGTGTTTTGCATTGCTTTTGCACAGGGGGACCCAAACTTGAGCTTGCTAAGGGCGATTTGCCAAGAGCCCAAGGGCTGCCCCTGCTCTGTATAGGCATTTGCATTAAGTGGTTTTTGTCGGGATTTCTGGGGTTTGGGGCTTGTTTCGAATTCTTGGAAATGCTCTTGGTATGTTGGCATGGCTTTATGTGACAAACGCTCTCAGCAGAACTCATACATCTGACCCTTAGAGGAAAAAACAGCACAAGAACCAACATTCTCACCCAGTGCCTGCTCTGGTTCAGCTCTCCTCAGGGAGAAAAGCTCTTATGTACCCAAAAGAGGAAATCTTCTGGGTCTCTAGCACCCGTTCTCATGGGGGATTTCTACTTACCACGTGCTAGAAATACAATGGAGCAGAGAGGAACCAGTCTGAAAGGTTCCTGAGGGTGTGGAAGAAAACTTCCTCACACAGCTGGAGAGGAGTCAGCCCTGCAAGGTGCCCCCTTAGACCTGTTTGTGATCACAGAGGGGATTGTGAGTGATGTGATGGCTGGAAGCCACCTCTGGCTTCCAAAGATCATGAAATGATAATTTTTGGTTCAGCAGAGGACAGCAGAAACAGCCTGTCTAAGAGAGCTTTGGCTTCAACTAAGAAAAAAAAAAAATTGAGGGTTTAAGACCTTTGGAGGAAGGGGCAAGCAACATAGGAAAAGCAAAAGATGCTGAGAGGCTGGGCAGAAGGAAAGTCAGAAGGGTTAATTCCCTTAAATCCAACTTGAACTTAATCTGGTTACTGTCATAAAAGATAATAAAAATGTTTCTACAAATACATTCACAGCAAAAGAAAGACTAATGAGAAGCTCCATCCTTTAGAGATGTGGGGGCAAATATAGTAAAAACATAAAAAAGGATGAGGAAGAGGCTGAGGTATTTATTAATGCCTTCTTTGCCTCAGTCTTTAATGTCAAGACCAGAGATGCTCCCCAGTGTTTGGTACTGGGGCAGGTCCTCATTAATAACTTCATCAATGGTCTTGATGAAGGAATCAAATGCATCCTCAGGAAGGTTGTTGTAATCTTTGCTGCAGTCCCAGCTCTCTGGCTCTTCTCCTTTCTCTGCAGCATCTTCTCAGGGGCTCCTCTTGGGCTCTTGACCCACCCCTATTTATCTCAGTTACCCTCACGAGCCACAGCTGTTGCCCAACTAAGGACCCTGCAGCTGCAGCTCGTTTGGAGTAACCTAGACACACACAGATCTTACAATACAACATATATTCAGGCCCCCACATTTCCCCCCTTTTCTTTTAACAATTACACAATAACAATATACATACAGTTCCAGCTCTCAGGCTGCCACAGCTCTCGGCTGTCTTAGATGTAACCATAGAATATATACATATCCCTGTACAGTCCCAGCTCTCAGGCTGCCACAGCTCTCGGCTGTCCTTAGATGTTCCAAGGCTCTTTTCCTTAAAGGCCATATTCTTGCAGCTTTCTGCTGCTACAGCTCCTTAATTCAAAGGCCATATTATGTTCTACAGTCCCAGCTCTCAGGCTGCCACAGCTCTCGGCTGTCCTATCTTCTATAGTCCCAGCTCTCTGGCTGATACTCCAAAGTCCCAGCTCTCAGGCTGCCACAGCTCTCGGCTGTCCGGGGGATTCCATACCTTCTCTCTCTCTCTGTTTGGCTGCATGCTCGTCTTCACACGGGGCCACCAATTGTTGTAATCTTTGCTGCAGTCCCAGCTCTCAGGCTCTTCTCCTTTCTCTGCAGCACAGTTCTCAGGGGCTCCTCCTGGGCTCTCGACCCACCCCTATTTATCTCTCTCTCTGTTTGGCTGCATGTTCGTCACATTTCCCCCTTTTCTTTTAACAATTATAATATACACACAGTCCCAGCTCTCAGGCTGCCTCTTCTATAGTCCCAGCTCTCTGGCTGCCATACACGTAAAGTCCCAGCTCTCAGGCTGTCACAGCTCTCGGCTGTCCGGGGGATTCCATACCTTCTCTCTCTCTCTCTCTGTTTGGCTGTAGCGTTGTTCTTCCCTCTCTGCTGGGGCTCTTCTTCTATCTTCTCAGGGGCTCCTCTTGGGCTCTTGACCCACCCCTATTTATCTCAGTTGCCTTCACGAGCTACAGCTGCTGCCCAACTAAGGACCCTGCAGCTGCAGCTCGTTTGGAGCAACTCAGAACCATACAGGTCTTACAATACAACATATATTCAGGCCCCCACAGAAGGTGATCCAGCACACCCTGGAATGGTAAACCCTGGTCTCCAAATTTATGGAAAAACTTGTGGGACGGAGGAGATGTTCAGTAATCACGGCCAGGGAAGAGGTCACAGCCTGACAGAGTTCAGGAGGTGTTTGGAAAATACTTTTGGGCACATGGTGTGAATCTTGGGGATGGTGCTGTGCAGGGCCAGGAGTTGGACTTGATGATCAGTGAAGGTCCCTTCTCATTCAGTTTATTCTGGTTTTTTGTGATCTCAGGTGTTTTGGCTGTTTCTAGCCTGTACATTTTGAATGCTTTTGGGCCTTAAAGGAAGAAGAATGCTTCTCAGTATTTCCACACTTCTCAGAAATGTCCCAGCATATAAATCAGCTGCTCTAGCTGTTTGCTGGAGATAAGATTTGTCTATTTCCCTTTATTTGTTTTATCTTCCAGAAGAGATGATTAGAAACTGCTTGTTGATTGAATGTTTAGATGAACAGCTTTCTCCTCACTATGTAATACAGGGAGCAGTTCAGGAAAATTGCCTCATGAACTTTAAATACTGGGCAAAATATGATGTTATGTCTGCAGGATTCATTGGGGTGTGATAAGCACACTGTAGGAAGCCCCATATTGCTGAGATCTACTCAGGCTCTGCTGAAGTCAAAATAAGCTTTATTTCCAGTTCCTTGCTGCAACTGGGCATTTGCAGGCCCTGCAAGGTAATGGCAGTGTGACTGAGTGGGCAGGAAATAGGGCTGGGGAGAGCCATCACACTTCATTCTCAGTTCTGCTGGGGATTTACTCTATGTATTTGTAAAAGGCTCCTGTAATCCTTGAAAATTGTCACCTCCATAAAAACCACCCATCCTCCCTCAGGTTCCTGCAGCTTCTGGTAGGGACTATAAAGGACTTTCTGCATGGCAAGGATCCTTTCCTGCAAAGGATGAGTGAGGCAAAAGGACATTTCTGGGTGAGGTGTAGGCACTGGAGAGCTTGGCAGAGATGGGAAAGAGGGGAAATGTGACCCGGCAAACTTCAGTGACAAACCACATCCTTGCGTCTCAAGCAGTACTGGAAATTCTCCCTCCCTTTAAGTTGCAGCCCAAAGCCATTGTGGTTTTGCTGGTGTGTGGCCAGAGGAAGGGGTTTGAACAAGGCAAGGCTTCAGTGCACAAACCATAAAATCTCAGTAGCTGCCCAAATAAAAAGTGGAAATGAGCAAATGAAGGAAAATCCACCACTGTGCATATTTCAGTGTCATGTTTAGGGCCCTTTCTCAAACTTGAAGGAAAGCAGGAGGATGACTAATGGCGAACAAAGACTTTAGGCTGGCAACACTAAGACCTTTTGTTTGTTTAGGAAATGAATTTCAAAGTCATCCCCTCTCCACTGCTTTTGCACAGTGGTATGTCCAGGCTGCAATCTGCCCCAGCTGTGACACACAGGAGCCCTGTGGATTGTCTGACCTCGCCTGAGGAGAACCTCAGAGTGCAGGGCAGTGGAGCACAGCTGCCTGAGGAGGCTCCTGTGGCCAGAGCAGCTCCACCATCCCTGCCAGGAGGCTGAGCTGATGGGACCTCCAGCAGCAGATGATGTCTCTGCTGAGCAGACCTGTGACGGTGTTCACAAGGGTCTGAGGAAGAGGGAAGAGACGAGGATTTGACTCTATGTTTTAGAATACTTGATTTATTATTTTATGATATATATTACATTAAAACTATACTAAAAGAATAGAAGAAAAGATTTCATCAGAAGGCTAGCTAAGAATAGAATAAGAAGGAATGATAACAAAGGTTTGCGGCTTGGACTCTCTGTCCAAGCCAGCCGACTGTGACTGGCCATTTAATTAGAAAAAACAACATAAGACCAATCACAGATCCACCTGTTGCATTCCACAGCAGCAGATAACCATTGTTTACATTTTATTCCTGAGGCCTCTCAGCTTCTCAGGAGGAAAACTCCTAAGGAAAGGATTTTCCATAAAAGATGTCTGTGACACAGACCTGCACACTGTGGATCAGGAGTTTGTGCCTTTCTGATTCTTGTGGAGGCTGTGAATGTTACACACTCAAATCATGACTGAATTTCAGGCTCAAAGCTCTGCTGAAGTGACATCACCAAACAGTGCCAGCTGTAACTGTGGGGTTCGTGCTGCAGGTGGTCATCCAGTGGGAGCAGATCTGAAAGTCCTGCTTTCATTTTGAGTTGGATGATCTTACAGGTCGTTTCAATGCAGGCTTGGGTTCAGCTCTTCTTATATTAAACCATAATCTTTTCATCTTTCCCAAATGTGATGCTTTGGTTGTTGCGGTTCTTGTGACTCAAACCAAGTAGAACAAAAATGCATTACACACAGCCCCAGGGGAAGGCACTGAGACCCTCCTCATTCTGCAGACCCCCCAGAAACTTCAGTCTGACAATGCTCCCTGGGTATATTCAAGGCCAGAAATATTAGAAATTAAATCTTTCTCCTTACATCAGCGATCCTATAGAAATGCACAGCTAAAACTACTTTGGCTGCAGTTTCAGGAAATCTGGGATTCAGACTGGGTCTAAAAAAGGATTCAACATCTGGCATGAGAACATACAGACAAGGAAATGCATCTTTGACATGTATATCCATTGTGTGTACATCTCTTCTAAAAGGCTATTTCACAACTGTCTTGGAATGAAAGTGCTGGGGCAGCCCAGAGATGGTCACCAGCAGCTCTAGAGGTCACAAAACTCATGTTCCTATGCACTGGTACATGTGGCCAGTCTAGTTCTCTCCTCTCTGCTGGCACAAAACTGGTGTGCATGAAGCAAGGCATTGCATATAGACAAAAATGACACCATGAGTCTGAAAATCTGGAACTAACATAATTTTGGATTATTTTACCAGTGAATGTTTTTTTGTGGGTTTTGGGGGTTTTTGTTTGTTTTGTTTTTTAGTTTGGTTGTTTGGGGTTTTTTGTTGTTGGTGTTGTTTTTTTGTTGTTGTTTTTTTAGTTGACTTTACTAGAGACCAGATGGGCCTGAGAGAGCTTTGTGAACTTCCATCATTCCTGGCTTTTCAACCCCTGGAAGTCTGCCTTCATCACACTGTTCTTGTTTTAGGTGCTCCTCCCTGAGGAGTTATTCCATCTGAAGGCAAGGGTCCCAGTCCCTCTCTCAGCCCAGACCCTCACAGCTGTGGTGTGGGTGGGATGGGGCTGTCTGGGGGTTTTAAGGGAAGGTATAATTATTTCAGGTGAATCCCATTAAACCATTCTCAGCAATAAGCCTTCCTGTGCAAGCTAGACATACATTCAGCTTTAAAACTACGAGCAGGGATCACCTGTCTATAGCTTCTCCAGCCCTAAGGAGGTTTAAAAACCCATCTTGGTTAACTCAAGACAGAGGCTGATAAGGACAGGAACTCACTTAGCCTGTTGTTTTGACTGAGTGCAATGATGCCTGTGACTCCTGCAAACTTGCCATTCCTTGTTGTTTAGTTCCTTAAAATAACTATTACCTCATCAGATTACCTGCCAGATCCCTTCCTTATCTGGCACAGGGTCTCTTTTGCTCTTCACCTCCCTCTCTCTGAACTGGGAGCTGCCTGCCAGTCTTTCTCACTGATAAAAACATCCTTATCTTTATTGGCATGCCTTGTTTTCCTAGACAAACTGGGGCCTACATCCCTGCAGATAAACCCATGTCTTGTTTACTGCTTCCCATCTATTCCTTTCCTCCAAGTGTCCTGGTCATCCCAGCTGGCTCTTCTGTGCCTACCTGGCTCTTGGCAGTGTGGAACAGGATTTAGCCTTAACAACACACATTCTATCAGGCTCTAAATCCTATCAAGGATAATATTCCATCTACAACCACAATATGCCATTAAGAACACAATTACAGGTTGTCTTCTTTGCAAATTAGCAATGCAACAGCACGTTCTGTGTGTAAATCAGCAGCAGATTTATTAGCCACCCACCTTGCCTTAGATTGTAATGACTCTGATCTCATTGTTGGAAGCCCAAAAGGATAAATCACAGATGTCTTGCAGGTTGTGACTTCAGTTTTTCACTGCATTTAGGGGGTGAAACAGATTTATGAATACTTCAGCAAGGCAGATTAAAAGCTGGAATTCATTGGCAGTAAGTGCTGGTCTGTTGTATAAGGCTGTAATGATCATTGGTATTGATTAGGGAGCTGCACAGTATCTGTATTCTTTCCCATATGTTTTAGCAGAAATATACAGTATATCTCTATAAATATACTATGATATCTTTCTCATCATATTAATAATACATTCGATTCCGAGAATGAACATTTACTGCACTTTACTAGGTAAGTGCCTGCAGATTTTAAGCCTCTCAATTTGAGAGCGGGGATGATTGACTCCTGGAAGAAACAACATATGGTTTATTACAGTAAAGCATATCACTGTGGGTTGTTTTTGGGAGGAACTTTTCAACCCTTTAAATTGTATGCTAGAGGAGCTGTGTTGAATCCCTCACCCCATTTACAGAGAAACTGATGTCTGATTTATTATCTGGCATCTGCACACACAATGTCAATCACAAAGTCCACCAGTGAGAAAAGCTTGTTCCTACCCTTGAACTGCTTTAGTATACCCATTATTTCCTCTAATGTAGTCAAAGCATTCTACAGTCCCCACAATCTCAGATTCAAGCAAACATCCCTTCAGAAATAATAGTTTCCTCACCAAAAGTTTAAGTTGTCACCCAGTCAAAGAATCCAGCAAAATCAATGAAAAGTGACAATGAGAGCCTTCACAATCAGACCCCAATGTGAGAGACAGACTGCCTGGTGGGAACATCATTCCCTTCAAGTGCAACAAGAGACGTTTCAGGGTCTCCTGCAAGAATGAGGCAGTGGAATGGCCCCAGCTTTCCTCTGTCTGAGTGATTTGAGTTCAGCATCCCTTCAGCAAGCACAAGCAGCACTGACTGCAGTCCTGTCACACTGTCCCAACATGGCTTTAAAGGGATCTCTGCATTTACCTTGTACTTCCAATTCTGCCGGGGTCTTGCTGGCCTCTCAGTCCCAGCCTTAGATTATAGCCTGTTACGGTGGCTGGAAGACTGGGAAGGTTTTCAAGTACTTTTGACCAGAAAGAGATCCCTCAAGAAGAAGTTATGTTTGCTTTGAAGTGTATTATTCAGCACCATAATCCTTTCCCTTCACCATCTCTGAACAAGCTGAACACATCTGAAAAATCTTCTCACTCTCAGAGAGAAAAAGTTCACCATCACAATCCTAAATGATTAAATGGTATTCTTCCCAAGTGGATATGTGAAATTTTAACTAGCCAAGAGATGGAAATCCTAATCCCAGTAAAAGTGAAAGGAAGTAGAGTGAGAAGATTCATGACTGTTAATAGTGCTTGTGTGGGCAATCATTCAGTTTTCATTGCTAGAGCTGAATCAACCTTGTGAAGCCATCTTTTGTTGCTAAATCAGTGTAACCTTTTCATGTTATTGCCACCTTCAATGTGCTTGTGACATTTACATAGTGGCTGTACCCCATATGCATTGTCTGTTTAATATTCTCTTGTCACAGTGTCACTCAGGGGGTGGGAGGGTGGAGACGTGATCAGTCACATGTTCACCCATGGTATTGGGGTGATGAGAACAGTCTGGCACTATTTTGTATAGCATTGAAATTCTGGCTGGTGGTGCCCTGACAGGGAGAAAAGCAGCTCTGGGCTTGGACTCCAGTTCTGCAAATTCTTGTCACAGATGCAGAGAACAGGGCTGGTAAAACTCACCCAGTGAATCCCCCTGCCTCAGGGCAGGGATAATTGCACCTCAGTCATTTCTGATAGCTGTTTGTCTCATCCACCCTTAAAGACATCCAGTGCTGGAGACTACACAATCTTGTCATACAATCTGCTGTGTGCCTCACAGTCCTTGCCACTGAAAACATTATATTATCTACTAGACATTTCCCAGGGGATGGTTTCCCCCAGTTTTTATCTTTCATTCAGGACATGGGTCAGGGTTGAGAAGTTCATCCCAAAATGTTCATTCCCAAATATTCTGTGTGCTGTTCTGCTGCACCTTGGTGAAGCTGCACATATGCTGTTCATTCTGTGAACTCTCGCCGACATCACAGGAAGAGCAACAGCCCACTCTGTTAGCAGAGCCTCTGGTCTCTTCCAAACATTGCACAAATGAGCCTTGAATAGCTAGAAAAATTAGCAGGCTGGGATTACTTCTACAGTGTCCCTTGCTATGCATGGCAAACCAAGCTCCTCTGCCTTCCTCCATGTCTGGCACCAGATCCATTTTCCTCAGGATGGCACTTCCACCTTCTCTCGCTGGTCAGAGTGACCCCAAGATAAGTTGGAAAGTCTCTTTTCCCAGCCCAGCATTTGGAGAAAGAGTCAGAGCTCTTCATTTCTCAGTCTCAAGGTTGTTTATTGTATCTTATCTATAAAATTATTTCTCCTGCCCTGCCAAGGTCCGCTCAGCAGGACAGTTCCAGGCACTCTGCCTGCCCCCAGGGTGGTGTTATGTCTTCATACTAAAAACTCCATTTACAATATTTACAATTACTTTCCAATACCTGTCACCTATGTTAGACAGTGAGCTTCTACTCTAAACCAATCTGTATGTTGGTTTAGAGTAGAACATCACAGCAGAAGAAGGAGGCCAAGAAGAAGAAGGAGAAAGGCTGGACACACCCAGATCCCTCCATCTTGCCCCCTGAATCCCCATTCTAAAAAACCGCAAAATCTGCTTTTTCACCTTGTGATAAATTCACTATCATTCTACTTAAGTTTTCGTGGCTTGCAGATCTTCATCTAAGGTTGTAACTTGCTCCAGGGGTCATAATCAAAACCACAGGGGCATCTTGGGCTCTGTTCCAGGGTCTCTGAAACCCCTGGCAGGGGCCTTGGCTGCTCAGGACAGCCAGAGGAATGTCCTCAGTCCTAACACCACCTCACCAAGAGGCTACTGTTGCTCTGCTGTTTTCTTCCTGCTCTGCACAAACCTTTTCTGCCAAGAGTACATCTTTGACCTCACACAGTTCTGCAGTTCTCCCATGTGAAGCTACCTGACAGGTCTGCTGACTGTGTTCTAAAGTTTTGGCTGGAGGAAAGTTGTGGTGTTGCATGGTGCCTCTAATTCTCTCTTGAACTAAGGCTCAGGCTCATACATGAATAGAGGGATAAACCACACTGGGACATGTGAGCACAACTGAGGGGGATTGAGAGGATGACATGCTAAGAGCAAGTCCCTTGCTCAGTATGCAAAATGCTGCAAACATTAAATTGTATCTGCAGTTGTGGATAATTTAGCCTCTTTATCCTCAGCACGGGAGGAACACCAGTTTTTCTTGCTGTAAGACATTGTTCCACATTTGTAAGTCAATGACTGTTTGACCCTTTGGTTGTCAGAAGACAGGAAAATAGCCTTGGAAGCTTGACAAGACATAAATACCTTCCTCTTTGTCCAGAATTACTAGGATTATATGCAGGGTTGTGCAGGAAGGATTATCACATGAATGGCTCTGAATTTTGCTGGCTTCATGTGCAATTCTGTCATTTCTCTTCCTGGAATAGAACTGAAATTCTTACAAAAGTGTCAAGAGTTTAGAGGTCATAATAAGCAACTTAAAGGTAAAATCTTTTGAAGCCTGTTTCAAAATGCCATAGACGTTATATGACACAAAAAATCCTCTTCTATTTTCAATTCCCAGCAGAGGGGAGGGGGGTTTTAAATTATGTAAATCAATCACAAATTGCTTAACCTTTCCATGAGTGCACTGTTACTGGGGAGGGTGAAATAAGCCCATTATCAGCCACAGAACAGCAAGCCCTTTTGGGGAGCTCCAGTTGATTCTGCTCACCCCCTCCAGTGCTGTGTGGAAATTGCTGTTTGGGAACTGTGCCTTTCTCAGCTCAGCTCTTCTCATCCCAGGGCTAAACATCCAAAATGCTTCAAAGACAGCAGTGTGGAAAGCACCATATTCCCAGCATTCTGTCGCTGCATTAGTGATAACTGATGACAGCCAGTAAAATCAAATAAGTACATGTGCAAATGGTAATGGAGGAGAATAAAACTAAATAATGCCTTAGCAGGCCCTGATTACCTTGATTTTGGCTTGCTGTCACACTAGTTTGTCCTCATTTGGGAAAAGACATGAAGTTCTACAATATCTTCAGCAGGAAAGACAGGCATGAAGGGGTTTTCACAGGTAATTATTTACAAATTCTCTGCAACCATGCTGCCTCTGTTGTTTTTATTAACCTAATAAAATATATTATCTGGAGAAAAGCTTGGTGCATACAGTAGTTAAATTTATATGTGTTATTCTAGTATGACAAATATTTTGTTATAGTTTGCTAGCAATTATTCAGAATAACACAAACAGCTTGGTATGATTGTAGCCTTGCGAATTGACATTTGAAATATTTATAAGTACAGCCATCCCGCCATATGGGCCCTCCTTGGAGTTATCAGTCACTGCTTCTGCAGCTCCACATCCTCATTCTGCCTGCTTCTGCAGCTCCAAGGAGCAGAGTCCTGGGCAGCACAGCGTTCCCATCCCTCAGCCACAGCTGCCAGCCCTGGCAGAGGGGATGGAGGCTGGTGGAGCGTTCTGCAAACAGAACTGTGTAACACCATGTGCTGGGTGCAGCATAATGGATCCCTCTGGAAGTGAGCTTTAAATACAAAAACACCCATCCATGATTGTTCACTTATGAATGGTGTTATTACAGATAGAGGAAATGGAGAGCATCTCTCCTTGGCCTACTGGTTTGCAGGGTGTCTCCTCATCGTGTAATGGCACAGACGCATTTTCTGAAAAATCCTTTCCTTAGGATTTCTCCTCCTAAGAAGCTGAGAGGCCTCAGGAACAAAATGTAAACAATGGTTATCTGCTGCTGTGGAATGCAACAGGTGGATCTGTGATTGGTCTTATGTGGTTGTTTCTAATTAATGGCCAATCACAGTCAGCTGGTTTGGACTCTCTATCCACGACACAAGCCTTTGTTATTCATTCCTTTTTTTTTCTATTCTCAGCAAGCCTTCTGATGAAATCCTTTCTTCTATTCTTTTAGTATAGTTTTAATATAATATATATCATAAAATAATAAATCAAGCCTTCTGAAACATGGAGTCAGATCCTCATCTCTTCCCTCATCCTCGGACCCCTGAGAACACCATCACAATGTAAAATGCATGTGGTGGCCTGGCTAGCAAAAGCAGGACATGTCACAGTTTTTTCCCCTAAAATGAAACTTTCCTCTCTCACATCCAATAGCTTATGAACAAATAGCTGGTATTTACCCTTTCAACAGAGACTCACATCTGTGCAAAACTTACAGCTCTCAGTGAAATCCCACTCAAAGGGATGATGACAGGGAATGTCCTGAGCACAACCAGGCACTAAAAAATGTAATGATGCATTCTTTCTTTGACCAAATAACTGTATGTACTAAATCTTCTGCATCAAAGAATGAGGTGAAAATTCCTCCTGGTTAATTCATTAAAGTCTTGGTTTCAGTCCTGGGAATTTCAATCAAGTGCAAGGATCATTGGAAACTCAGGAGGAGAAAAAAAAGTTTTAAAAAAATTCTACGCATATAAAGACTCTTACCATTTTAAAATCTTGTTAACTTAGCTGAGAGTGATATTTGGTGACTGGTGCATTTTTTGTGTGTATAGAAAAAGAAATCCCAGAGGCTTCCCAGGGCTGGTGTATCTACAAAAGAGACAAAATGTGTGGAAAAGAATTTTTTTTTCTAGCTCTTGGGAATTGCTGCAGCTAAACCAGGTGAACAGCTCAGAGAATTAAGCTCCCAAAAGTGCATTTTCTCCTCTGAATGCAAAGGACTTTACCAAGCAAGTGGCAACTTCATGTCTTCCTCCACCATGTCTGCATGGTGTCCAAAAAAACACAGAAATAAAAGGATCAGTGAAAGAGAGACAACTTCCTAAGTGAGACAAGGGAAGTAGATGAAAAATGCTTCTTTGTTTGATAACAAATTCTCCTCAAGGTGAGAGGTAAAATGAAAGCCTGATCAAAATGTCTTCAGCCAGAGGGAGCAGACCTACCAGGAGCCAGATCTTCTGTCCTTCTCTTTGCTCCCACTTTGCTGGTCACCTTACACTCAGTGTTCAGAACAGTCTTGGTGAAAAGCCTCCAAAAATTGTCCAAGAAGGGTCCCATTGGACCACAAGGGCCAGGAATATTTGCTTTTCAGAATTCATCTTGAGACAAATAATTCAGAAAAGCTTCTGTTGTTATCTGTGGTTTTGGCCTTTGCCCATACTTTGTTAGATGCTTTTACAATTTCTCCACCTCTAATTAAATACAGGCCAAACTGAGGGGAGTGAAGGAAAGCAGAGAGGATCTTGTCTTCAGGGAAACTCTCCAGTCTCTCTGGCTAAGCTACAAATCGGAAAGGCCCTGAGCATGTCTGCTGAAATAGAGGAGACAAATGAGAAATATGGGCTTTGTTCAGAATAAAAAGCAGATGAGGCTCAAAGGCACCAAGGCACAAAAGGATTAGGACACAGCACAGCCTTTCATTTGTCATGTGCAGCTCAGCTGGGACCCAAACAACACCTTCGATGCCTCCTGCTCTTTGTCTTCAAGGAAAATCCAGAGACTCCCTCCAATTCATACATAAAATGATGTTGACAGAGAGCCATGTTTGGAGACATAGTGGCTTTTTGTTCCAGATAATTAATCCCCTTGTACAGGATGACTGCCACCAGAGAAAGGATAAATTGGGCCACGGTGCCTCTTCTGTCCAGGCAAAAGGATCCACTACTTGGATAGGATGCTGGAGGGTTAAGGATAGATGGCATGATGTGACAGAGAAAACATAAAATGGTGTTGGGTCTGGTTAAATTTCTTCTGTAAATGGCTCTGCTGTGCTGCTGTAAGTCAGAGAGGGTTGTTTGAGTCAAGAACTCCTTTTACAATTTCCCCTTGCTTTCCCAAATGAGTGCATGTGTCAGCCAGCCAGCGGCACCAGGGCTCTGCAAACACCAGGGAAACTCCTGGATGGCTCAGACCCTCAGACTGCTCATTCTGCCCAGCTCCTAGATAATAAAGACTTCTGGTGCTCATTTCACAGGCCAACCAGCGTGTTCTGTTCTGTTACACAACAGACTGCACAAAGCATCTTAGTAAAGGAGCATCCAAGGAGGTTATTTTTATAAAAGTGAATCAATCAACAACCTCTAGAAAGATTTTAACCTGGTGTAAACCAGCATTTGCCCTGATGACAAAAAAGCAATTTCTTCCATTTTTATGTGCTGGGGATTGATCCCTTAGTCGGTTATATTTTCATATCATACAACATGCACAGGAGTTTACAAAGCCTATATTTATTAATTGCTCCCAGACTGTTTAGACAGAAAGGTCTTGATTTTCACTTTCGTTCTCTGCTGCAGGACTGGAGCACTCCCTAAGAAGCAGTGAAATTCCAGTGGTGTAAAAGTGGTAAAAGCCAAAGTAGAATTGAGAATCAAGAAGTCTCATTGATCATTGCTCACAGTGATCTTTCAGCTACCTTTATCAAATATTAACAATAATGACTTATTTATATAGCACCAACTGAGAGCTAGGTGCAAGAGGATAGGCGTAAGTCCCAGAGAACTAACAAACTAAATAATAAATACATATCAATCTAGAATAATAAATAATAAATCCCATATTCTAGAGTCACTTCATTTTTTTTTTCTTCAGACATGTTTGCCCTCACTTTCTCTGATCAGCAGGAGGGCTTGGTTAAAAAGATCATATAAGAAATTAATCTCTTTGATGTTTACAAAGGCAATAGGGCTTTCACACCTTTCTAAGTGCAATCCAGCTGCAGGTAAAGAATTCTGCAGCTTGTGGAAGTGCTAATTAAAGCCAGTGATAACATGATTCACCTTCCACCCAGCTCTGAAACACCCAGTGGTTTTTTGCCAGAAGGAGAGCTGTATCTCCAGGGCACTACTTTTGAGGAACTCTCTTGTTTCAGGGATCTGCAGTGTAGCAACCATACAGGCTAGAAAGGGAGGAAGCCAAGTTGTTTAAATCAATCCTTGTCATAGGATCCCACTGTTCATTGATATCCTGGAGGTGAAAGGTTAATGCTTTACTCAGGAAACCACTCATCCTCCAAAATACTATTATTGTTTATCTTGCTGAAATCTATTTTTATATTTCCCAAGACATTTTTATTTAATTTCTGTTCCAGGTTGTCTTAACTGTGTTTTCATAGTATCACTGTGCAGACTTAATCCTTTTCCAATCTGATACTGCAAGTTGTGATGGAAAATGCCAAGTGTCTGGTATTTTTTGAAATAGAAAGATTAGCAGAAAGAAAAATTATTAACTTGAGGCTACTTGTTTTATCCCAACATGAGTTATCAGGGGCTCCAATCAAGCACTGGAGTTGAAAGTAACAGATCAGCTAGAATAAACATTTGTCCCCAGGAATAATATGTCTTGTCACTTTAGTAGCTTGGAACATGTTCTCATTTATCCAGCCATTTTCTTGCCAGAGCAATTATAAATGGCCAGTTTGAAATGAGATCTGTTTCCATTGATTTTGTTTTCAACCTTTTTCTTTTTTTTTTTTAAAGTCTTTGTACTTTCTGGTTAATAAAAGAGCAAGGAAGTGAAAGGTACATAAATCTGCAGTGTACACAAATAGCATTTCATGTGAACAGCTTGGCCTCTGAAATTCAATGTGAAGGAACTTCAGGTGGAATATTGACTACCTAGACTGTAAATAACTACAAACATGCATGATAACACCAGTAACTGGATGTGTTGCCTCCCAACAGGATGGTGTCTGTGATGCAGATCCAGAAATAATTTTCATGTTCTCCTTTTCTCAGCATTTAGGATCTTCCTCTCCTCAGGGCTGGAAACTGGAAATAGTTAATAGCTAATAGTTAATAAATTTGTGGTCTGATGTAGGTTAGGAAATACTACATACTCATTAAACTGGAATTAAAATAATACAGTGAAAGGAATCTGAGTACTTGAAGAACATGCTTTCTTTGTTAGGATTGACATAAATCATATGCTGTTAAAACCATAAAAAATACCAAGGTACAACTATAAGCACTAAGAAGTTACAGAGAGACTTTCTTTGTATGACCATTTTTATATCATTGTCAAAGCTGAAAAAAAAATTGCTTCATTTTTCAATGCCTGCTGATTTCCCATGTATTAAAGTGGAGTCTGCAAATGTTATTCTAATCAACTAGCAAAGCTCCTTCTCAGTACAACTGTTCATTTAACATGACAAAATTCCTTGCACCCTGAGGGGTGTTTCTTCCCCATGGTTTAGAGGGAACACAGGATCTACTGCTTGACCTTGTCCCCATCAGGACAGCCAAGACTGGCTGTACCACAACAAGGTCCATTTCCACATTCAGCCCCAGAGACCTGCCAGACCTCCTGGGAAAGCCTGAGTACTTTCCAATGTGTTTTGCCTGGACAGAACTATCTGGGAAACTCACAGCTTGGACCTCTTTTCATTTAGCACTTTCTTCTTCCTTCATCTGCCCACTCATGTTCTTTCCTCCTTCCCTTGTTGGGAAAGCCATGCTCTGCATGCAGGGATGCCAGTACTCACCTTCCTGCACACAGTAAATCCTCTCAAAGCAGCCTGCAACATATCCACCTTCCAACAGTCACAGCAGGCAAGAATGTCTTCAGTTTGGGTGCAAAATTGTGTAAAGTAAGGAAAAAAAATTATCTGCCAAAGGAAAAAAATTTGCCTTCAAGTCACTGGCCCTGAACTGAAGATTTATGGAGGGCAGGAATGAAGTGATTTAGTCCTTGAACCACATCCTTTTGGCCCCCAGGGTCCCAAAGGTGAGGGCCATTTTCTGGACCTCCAAGTTTTCCATTGGATGGCTTTGCTGGCAGGCTCAAGCATCCCATGGAAGCTGTGCAGGCAATGGTTCCTTGGACCATTTTCCTACTGGCAAGTGCAGTCTTTCATGAGTTATTCATGAATTTCCACTGCTGAGAGCTGGCCATTAGTTCTCCTTTCCTGCAATGTTATCAATTAAACTTTGCCATTCCTATTTGCATCTTCCCAGTGGTTCTCAGACACTTCCCACTGGGGACAATTCTGTTGTGTGAGGCAGATCTCTGCTGCTGTGAATGCAAACCCCCATCCAAGGCAGACCTGGGAAAAACATCTGTTAAAATGAGAGATGCTTTCCATACTTGTGAGCTGCAAATCCTCCTGCTGCTCCTTCTTGCTCCCAGAGCCTGTGCCATGTATTTCTCAGTTCAACCAAAACTCTTGTACCTCTTCCTCCTGCTCATCCTCACATCTGGATGTGTGACACACGGCTCCAGGTGCCTTCCCACAGAGCTGAGGGTCATTAAGGCCAGGTTTAGCATATGATGCTGGACACTCTCCTGGCAGAAATGGCCCTGCCAAAACCCACAGAGATCCTTTAAAGGAGGGTAGAAGTTTTACCTTGTTTCAGGCTCGATTTTAGATATCTTGTTCCTTTTGATTCTCATTCAGTGGCTTCTCATAGGCAGAAAGAAAATGCCTGCATCATTGATCCTTATTAGACACAAGATTTGCTCTCTGTCCTGAGTGAGGCTTTAATCTGCAAAACATTCAAACATTCATGGCATAGACAAGGAGGCAGAGACCCTGAGCTACATGCTTTGTCTGTGTTTTGGGAATTTCTCATTTGAGCCTTTCCTTATGAAAAATCCCAATCACTTTCCACTTCCTCCCTCCATCCACACTGCTGGTCTTTCTCATTTACTCCTAAATCTCTCAGTTGCATCACAACCTACCTCTCAGCATTTCTTTTCATTTCCAAATGGCAGCTCCAAAGGCAGGTTTCCAAATGTTGGATTATTTCAAGAAGGCAAACATGTGCACACATTTTCTCATTAGAGAACTAAAAAGGTAACGATCAACTCCTAAATGCCACACACAGTTGCTACTCCAATTCAAGCACAGCATGTAATACAAGAGGCTGTGGTAGGCTATAACATTATAAATGACACCCCATTGGTGATGGAGACAAATCAGATTACGTGTGAGTAGGTTATTGATTGTGCTTAGATTTCTTAATCTCTTAAATCAATGAAAGAATAGTAAATAGCAGAGACAATGTGTGCTTGGATAGAAAAGCATCTTTTAATACTTAGGTTTTAATGAGCATTTTTTAATGCTCAGTAATATCCTAACTGGAATGATGCTTAGCCAGCTCAAAGTATAGGTTACTATTTATTACCAAGATGCCTCAGTCTAGATTTCCTCTGTGTTTATACTAGACATCAATTCTGATTTACCTCTTGTTGAGTTAATGAAAACATGTTATGCAGTTTTATTAAAGAAAATAAAGTCTTCAATTGACTGCCTCTGAAACAGTACAACAAATTCTGAGGAGATTAGCATAAGGATTAAACATACAGATTTTGTTGCAGGAGTTGTTTTCATGAATACATTCTTAATTGATTGTAGCAAAACAAATACGCACTTTGGTAATGCATGCTGAATCTCCAATTCAGCATTATTTTAATTAAGTCTTTTGAATGATGAATTTCAGTAGAGCAGATGTTCTTGAGTATTCAGGTATATAAATACAACCAGTGTCAGTATCTGATAAGCCTAGAATTTGAGAGTTTAAGCACATATGAAACTCGGCCAATTGTCAAGAGCTGAAAATGGAAGGAATTTGCTAAACAACTGCTTGCACCTGTTTTGAATTATGATGATGTTTCCTCCACACTAACCTCGGGGGAAAGAAGGGAAGAGTTTTGTGTGCAGTGCCAGAACACCAGGAAGGAGATGTGTTCACTCACCATTTGTAGTTTCTCATTAACCAACTGTAGCAGCTGATCTTTGGGAAGAGGGAATTTCAGCATATTTTAAGTACATTTTAAAAATGCCAAACCCTGTGATGAGGTGATTTTCAAGTTAAAATTGTGTCTCCTCACAGATAAATATATCCTCTCTATGCTAGGCAGTCATTTGTCTTTCAAATAAAATCTACTTCAACTGGGAGTGTCTAATGAATTTAAAAATGTTTGATGTCACCTTGAGCTTTAAATGAGACAACAAACATTATTGGTCATCAAAGTTTTTGGGTGTGTTCTCATTAAATTTTCACATAGGCTTTTAATTAATGAATACACTTCTGTGCATGGAGCTCCTGAGCCTTAGCTCCAGGCTGTTCAGAGCCATCACCCTTTTGCTGTGGGAAATAAGTTGATAAATGGGCTTGGCTTTCTTTGGTAACTTGACATTTTTATTGCTCTCTGCCTTTAAAGACATATAGGCAGAAAACCTCTCCCTGTTTGGAGCCATTCCAGGCTTCCATGGAAAATTAGCAGAGTCTCTCAGATGTATGTAAGAGACTGAGGAAATGAAGGGTTAAAAAGAAAACTCTAAAGATGCAAAGGTCTCCTATGGAATAATATCTGCTTTCAGAGAGCACTTCTCAGTCCAGAAAACTTTTGGGCTCTGACACTTTCAAATAAAGATGATTTCAAGTCACCAGCTGATGCAGGCATTTGTGGAACAGAAATATATCTTAGAGCAGAATTATGTAACACTCTGAAAGAGTATGAGGGGGAAAGTCAGGGAAGATGCTGTATCTGAGTCACAGTAGGAAGGCAGGATGTCAGACGGGAGTTGTGACTGGAGTTTAGGCTGAATTGGATGAAATTGTTCACAGGTGTTTGGTCTGGCACCTAAAGGGTGACTCCAGGAATTGCCAACCTAGGCTAAAGGCCATGAGGAAGAAAATCACCTCAGCTGTCACAGCACTGCCACATTCAATGCCTTGCATTGCCCTGACAAATTTCTGTGAGCCAAACATTGCCCATGAAATATTAGAGAGAACCTAGTGTGAATTCTGGATACTGAGCCTGTTCCCTTCTGCCCTTCTGCCCCTTTCTTTGTCCCCTTCAATATCAGAGCCCCAGGCTATATTTAGGAAAGCCTGGTGGTGTGTTTGATCAAAAGGAACAGCACTTCACAGTTTTCCATGATCCAGAATCCACATTGGCAAGGATTGAGACAAATGTCCTGGTGCAGCTAGGTGAGAGTTCCCCAGCCTGGGCTCTGCCCATGGCTCACATCTGGCTCAGGCCAAGATAGGGAGACCATGGCTATCTTTTCCAGGGCACCAAAGCCATGAAACCAAACCAACCCAGCAGCCCCCTCAGATTCACAGATTAATACACACCTGCAATATTTCACTAGAAACACTTCAATGCCTTGTTTAATGCTTATGTCCTCCTTCAGGATGAATTTCAGTACAAGTTCTGTGTGTGTCTGAAAATCTTTCTTTTCAAGATTCAATATTCACTTTCATACCTTTCTTCCTCCTTTTGTCCCTTTCATTCTCCTCCTGAGCTTTGCTGCCTCTGGAAGCCAAAGACACCCATCCATCACATCTTGTTTGACACAAAGGCCATTTGCAGTCTCTCAGCTCCTGGCATGTGGACAAATGTGTTGCAGTAATACCTAACATTTAAATAATGATTCACCATTGAATATTATGAGAAATTGGCTGACAATTTCAAGGTAATGCGCTTCCAAAGATATACAGTATTCATTCTTTACTACCATATAACTGTACATTCACTTGGAGAATCTTAAATAAGGTTTACACTTTGCAATTAATTTAGTGAAATTCTGAGTTAAATTACTGGCTATAAAAATATTAAACATATTACAACTGTCTGTACATGGCCTTCTAAATGAAAAGGAAGTTTAATTATTTTAGAAGAGAAATATAAACAGTGTCAAGATTTAACCACTGCTCAATTTAATGTAACTTCTGCCTAATTTTACAAATCATTATTTATACAGTTAACATGCATAAAAAATTAATAAATGACCTCCATAAGATGACTTTTGGTATAGTTAGCAGTGTAGGCAGTTATTACAGTAATGTTGCAAAAAACCACAAGGGAAATCTGTAGTTGCTTTCCAAACACAAAAATCATGTACAGAGGAAGAGAAAGAGAGGGAAAAAGGTGCAAAAAGGAACTTCATTGAGCAAAGCTTAGCCATTAAGTCAATTTTGCATCTCTCCTCCAAAGAGTGGGGAGAGAACTTGAAAGCAAGGCTTGGAGAAAGTGATTTGCCGGATTTTGAGACACTGATTTGAGAGAGGGATTTGCAAGCAGAAATAGAGAAGGGTGAAGATTTCTGCCACCTTCCTGCCACCACAAAGAGCAGCTCCAGGCTGGAAGGAGCGCAGGAACCTGCTCCCAGACAGACTGCTGCTCTTGTGGTGGTGAAGCCTCCTGGGCGCTGAGAGTTCTGGCCAAAACCCAGCCCAAGCATTAGTACTACAAAATGTCTTATAATGGGTGAGAGTTGGCATGGGAGGAAGCACCAGAGACCATCAAATTTTCTTTCTGCCTGGGAAGTTTCCATCAGGAGCCATCTGGCATCCCCAGAGAAGTGCAGGCAGTGCGCAGGAAGGACTGGGATTCAGAAGCTCTTGCTCTCTATTGCCATATTCCTGTGGTTTCAATGTGGTCCATGGGCTGTTCCTAAGGGTATGAGAAAGCTAATTCAGAATAGCAAGGCTGTTGGCAGCAGACTTGCAAATATTCTGAATATTGCAAATACATGAATATCCTTTACTGCAGGGATCCAGAAATTGAGCCTGCAAAGGTAAAAAAAAAAAAAAAAAAACTTTATTAGAGAAATAAGTCTTACAAGAAAGCTTCAAAGGCAGCTTGCTTGTGTCCAGGGGCTTTATGGGATGGACTGTAAGGGTTTTACCAGAGCACTGATAGGGCCAGATATATCCAAATAATATGGAGGTAAGCTCAGCCCTTCTCAAGTTAGTGGAAGGACCAGCAAGAACACGTCTCCCAAGCTTTGTTCTGAAATGCACACTAGATTTTCAAATAGAGTGAATTTTCAAGTGTTTATTGCACTTAAAACCTTGGTTTCTGCTGTCAGAGTGCTATCTTCCCATTCTTCCTTCCTGCTGACCTTTCCCCACCCTTACATCTGCAAGTGTGAGCTGCAACACTGGGAGGCACCTATTGCACAGTAATTACTGAATTCCTTTCCAGAAAGAAAGGAAGAAGGCAGCAGGACTGAATGCAGATAACATTTCTAATGTTCCATTGCAGCAGCACGCTCAAGTGATCTGATCCCACCCTTATTCCCAACAAGAAATTGAGGAAAAGAAGGGGATAAACCTGTTGTACCTCCTTCTGAAGCATGATGTAAAATACAACTTATCAGGAGAGGGAATTGAGCTACCACAGGGACTGCTTGAAAGACGTTTGTTTGTCAGAGCCCTGCGTGGCACTTCTCTGTGTTTGCAGGATGAACCTCAGCCAATAAAACAACTGTGCAGCACTCTTTTTCTCCTTTATTAAAAGACTTCTGGCAGATAATAGAAAATTATCTCTGCAGAGGGGTTTTACTGCACTAGACAATATAATAAAAGATATTAATTCTTCTGTAAAATAATTGAGGGTATTTTTTAAGCAGTCTTTTGGAAGGTCAGCAGGCTGAGTCCCCAGAACATCCCTCAGCAATGTTATAGGCAGATTCACCTCCAAGTCATTTTTAAAAGAGGAAAAACTCTCCACAGCCTTTAATATAGAAAATATTTAAATTATTTCCTCAGGAGAAAAAAAAAAAAAAATCAAGGCTGTTCTTTGGCCTCTACTCTGCAGGTCTGTGCTATGGTGACTGTTTTGTTGGCTGAATGATCTGGACAGTCTTGCTGAGTTATCTCAGGAGCCAGAGCACTGGAGAGGGATGGGGACAGGGAGAAGAAGAAATGGGAAAACAGAGAGTTTGAAATCTCATTTTGAATCAATAGATGCTTTGCCGTTGGTCTTCATGGAGGACAAGAGTGCCAGAAAGAAAAATCAAGAAGGTTCCAAGTCCAGGAATTTCACAGTTCTCTATGGAGAAAAATTAATTATGAAAGTTCCTTTCTTTCCTCCTTTCTCTCCCTTGCTTGATATTAAGTTCTCAGATCCCCTCACCTGTATTGCTCTTCACTTTTTCTTCATTACTGAAGGCAGGGGAGAAAATCAAGTCATACTTGCAAGTGTTGGGTTAATAAGATTCACCAGGGCTTTTCTTTATTTTACCAGGAATTCAGGCATGTACTGGGCTGTGCCAATTAAGATGCAGACATTATTCTTAATGGCACCTGGCAATGAAATACCAGGATATGATGCCTTCACTCCAAGGTGTCCACATGAGAAAGAGCATTTCCTTTAGAAAACTACTGTGCAAATCCCAAATCATCAGCAGAAGAAATTTATGTACCAAAAAGCCTGTTAGCCTGGAAAACCACAGCTGCATGTGGTTGCTCTCTCTGTGCAAGCCTTATATTTCAGCTCAGAAAGAAGCACCATGATTTAGTGAACTGCCTTGTCTCTGGGAAGACCAATATCTCTTTACACTCTAAGTTCAGGAGGGTATTTAATCATTGTAGTTTGTCAGTGCTTTGCATCATGCTATACAATAAGCCAGCTTAACGTGATACTTTCTCTCCCGCCTCTCACACTTCCCAGCACTACAAAGTCTGACACAAAGCCCTGGATCCAGCACGTTTGTGTGACTTGGAATCCAGCTCAGCTCTGCATTATACAATTAATCTCTCACGTCTCAAATAGCTCAAAGCAGAACCACAGATCCTCTTAACCCCTAAGCCTTGGTGTGTTTCGAATCCAGATCTTGACCAGGGTGCCAAGACTGTGAGCTGGATGAGTCACATATGAGGCACAGCCTGAGAAACCTGGTGGGTGTTGCTAAGGTTATTAGGGGTCCTTCAAATCATTTGAGAGCCAGAGACCATCTGGGTTCATGATATTGAATAAATCCTGCCAAAAAGGTGCCAGCTGGACATACTTGCTCTGGACTATTACTGTAATGATATTTTGCAACTAAGCATCTTATTCTTTATTAGCTCCAATAGTGATTTTTTTTTTGTGCTATTCCACATTGCATTGAGTTTCCACAGTGAGGTTTCAGTTGTGAAGAGGCTACAAGGATGGCTTCTGTGAGAAGCTGCTGGAAGCTTCAAATCCAATTGAGCCAATGTCCAGTATTGTATTTGCAGGGCACGCTTGACAAAGGAAGGAATGATGCTTCTGACTGCATGCTCTCAGAAGGCTAATTTATTACTTTATTATACTATATCATATTAAAGAATACTATTGTATACTAAAGAATACAGAAAAGATACTTACTGGATGCTAAAAAGATAATAATGAAAACTCGTGACTCTTTCCAGAGTCCCAACACAGCTTGGCCCCAGTTGGCCAAAGAGTGAAAACAACTCACACCAGAACCCAATCAGGCAATCACCTGTGGGTAAACAATCTCCAAACACATTCCCCATGAGCACAACACAGGAGAAGCAAATGAGATAAGCATTGTTTTCCTTTTCTCGGAGGCCTCTCAGCTTCCCAGGAGAAAAATCCTGGGTGAAGGGATTTTTCAGAGAATGTGAATGCCACAGTCCAGGTGCAAATGGACCCAGTGCTGGCCAAGGCTGAGCCCATCAGGGATGGTGGCAGTGCCACTTGGATAATGTATTTGAGAAGGGGGGGAAAGCTGCACAAAAGCAACTGAGGTTGGAGAGAGGAGAGAGTGATCTCACTTGGGAGAAGTTCATGGAGCACTGTGTCCAGTGGGATGGACTCATACTGGAGCAGAGGAGGAATGTGAGAACACCTCCCCTGTCAAGGAAGTAGCAACAGAGACAACTGTGATGAACTGACCACAGCCCCCCTTCTCCATCCAGTGGGAGAGAGGAGGGGGAAAAATGAGGAGTAAGGTTAAGCCTGGTCAAAAGGGATGAGTGGGGGAAAGTGTTTCAATGATTAGTTTTTATTTCTCATTATCCTACTCTGATTTGACTTGTTACAAATTTATTTTTCCACAAGTTGCGACTCTTTTGCCCTTGACCTTGTCCTGACCCATTGCAAGCCTTTCATTGTATTTTCTCTCCCCTGTCCAGCTGAGGAGGAGTGACAAAGCAGCTTTGGTGGCGCCTGCTGTCCTGCCAGGGCCAATCCACAACATCTATAATGGTGATGAGTATAACTACCAAGTTTTAACATGGACTCAGAAATGGTATCCTGAAAGCTTCCAAGATCATTTCTATAGAAGTATCTGATTTTTTGAATGCAAAAAAAAAAATAAAATACAGCAATAACAAATTAACCTTCTCTGGCATGGTCCGTTCCGCAGCATTTGTCTTAAATGTGTTATCAAATGCTAATAGCAATGCAGTCTCTGAGTCTGGAGGGTGTGGGTTACAGTCCCATCTGCTTTGGATGTTCATGCCTTGGCTGTCTTGAAGAGAAAGGGATTGAAGGAGCTGACCTCAGTAGTCCCTTACACTTCCATGTTCTTTATTTCAAAGTTCTCTCTAATCCATGTATCCTGGAGGAGCCATTTGTTCCAGGAGTGTTCTTCCTAAGGACACAACTATTTTCTGCCCAATATTTTCCCTAGTTTGATATTCCTTATTTCTTTTTTCCCCCTGAAATCTCCATGTGTAGAAAACCAGATTTTCTGTTTGATCTTGGTGCTTATTCTTGCTCCCTCTGCAGCTGACTCGAAGGCTTCATCTTGTGCAGGCTGCTGATAAATGATGACGTAGGCTGGCATTTCTAAGAAGGCAGAAATGTCTGATGTATGCAAAGCCACAGGAGAGTGCACAGAGCAGGTCTGTGTGTGTATGTGCCTACTGGCGTGGGAATTCAGATTTGTCTGCACATGTAAGTGCGAGGATTTGCAGACAGAAGGAATGCAGGAGCCTTTGGGGTACAACTGTCTTATTCTCATCTTCTGTTGCTACCAGTCTGGCCAAGACTTGAACTCAGGAATAAGCAACGAAGGGTAAGAGTAGTGAAGCAACCCCTCTCCCACATTAAAATTACTTTGGCCTTAACTTGTCAATGTTGTATAATTTGTGTTGCCACATCACCAGCCAAGTCACAAACAGGCCTTCCAAACTATGAGCTCAGCCCACAAATCACACTCATTAGGGCTTCAAATTTTTTCAGAGTACAAATAAAAGGAACTTTTTAACTTCATTTATGCTCGTGTATGAAATCGCTGCAATTCAGTCATTGTTCCAAAAGTTCTCAGGCAGACTACAGATGTTGGCACCTTTGCTCTCCTAAATGAATCACTGAGGATAAAATCTTTATTAAGCTTATACATCTTGGCTCTAAAGTAGCAGTGCTGTGTGTAAAATCAAGGTCTCAGAAAGCAGCAGCAGTGTTTTACTGGCTCCTGCATGTTCCAGGTGGAAAGGGTGATCACAATGCAAATAATGTACTTCAGCAATGGCAAAATAAAGAGGAGTCAAAGGAGTTTTAATCTTTAGGAGAGCACATGGCACTATCTCCCCCAGTCAAAAACATTACAAATTCAATGTTTTATTAAACAGGTTTCTGCAGGGGAAGATGCTGCGCTGCTAATTTGGAATGAAATATTAACACAGTGCAAGCAAGCTTAGTATAAGTTTCCAAATTCACACTTGCCTAGTAGGAAAGGTTACTTAAAGGATGATAAGTCTAAAGACTGATTAGGTGTGTAATCATGGTGTTATTATGCTAATGATGGATTTGTTTGTTGTCGTGTTATCAACAAAAGATTAAGCAAATCCCTACACGAAAGCTTGAGGTGAAACAGTTGGCTAGAGAAGGGGCTGGGCAGCAAATCTGCTCATTATCATTGCTTCTTTGTGGGGTAATTATTGCTGTACGGGATGCTTTTCTCTCAGTTCTCACAGGTGGCAAACCCACAGACTTTGCTGAGCAATTTTGCTCCCAGTTGTGTTGCTCCTTGGACTGTCTTGGTTTCCCAAGGCTGGGTACTTTGGTGGGGCTCCAGCAGTTAGTTAATCCACTGATGGGGCAGCCAGGACGTCATCTTTTCACACAGAAAGGCACCTCTGGATAAAGAAAAAGCCAGTGGCTATGTAAACTTTTTCTTAATACTTCAAGCCTAAAAGCTCTCCCAAGTGTGCCCCTCTTGTGCTGGATTTGATTGAGCTGTGTGTCTGGGCACATTCTGCACTGATCCTGCCTGGGAGCATCTCTGCTGTGCCACGGGCATCCTGCCCCTGCCAGCAGCCCAGGCAGCTGGGCTCAGCCTGAGCCTCCCAAACAGGCCCTGGAAATGAGGTGGGTGGCCAGAGGGTCTCTGCAATGAATTTTCTCTGCCATATCAGCATGTGGTCGATAACTCAATCGTGTCTGTGCATCAGCATGCACCGGGCAGAAATGCGGTTTGCATTTTGATGCAAATGTCCCGCTCGGGCTCTGGCTGTGTCTTGCAAACACTGATGGCTTGTGCCTGTTCCATCCTGATATGATCCACTGGAATTCCTCAGGGGCTTGGATTTTTCCTTTTTGTTTGAAACATTCAGCTTTTATTTTAAATATTCCTTGCAGAATGCTTCCTGCAGAGTTCTGGCTAAGCGCACCTGAGCTGAATATTTCGTTCTACAATGACATAGTTTGTTTGGGGTGGGGCTTGTTCAGTCACCACTATGGTTGCCCTAAAGAGCTCAAGGAAGATGTGGACTCTGGCTGTATAAACTCTCTCAGCTTTCTTGAAATCTATACAATGTCAATTTTTTCAAGATCTGAATCTGATCCTCTGTGCTTACAGTCTAGGCAGCAAAACAACATCCCACATGACAGTGTTTGGAGTTGGTCATGGATATTTGAGAGTCATGTCACAGTAATAGAATTTTCCTTAAGGGAGGCTTCACCATTTCATTCTGGGAAAACAACAACAAAAAGATTGGTTTACTTTTTGATTTTTCAATGTAGACGTATTTTAGAAAATTTGAGATCTTCATTATAATATTTATTTCAGTTTTATAATAATAATAATAATAATAATAATAATAATAATAATAATAATAATAATAATAATAATAATAATAATAATATTTATTTATTTCAAAGTATTTTCTGGTTTTCTTTCAAAAAATTCTTGGTCTATAATTTTTTTCATAGAAGAGAACTTTTAAGCACTTGTGAAGCAAATACCAAGTGAAGCAAATACCGAAATTACAGCTGGCCCCTGATAGAATTTTAGCTCAATACATACCAGAGACCTAATTTGTTTATCATGATATGAAAGAGAAACAGATCTATGTAGAGATCACAAACACTGAAATAACCACGAAGACAATTATGTTACCTCAGTGGGACATAAATGTTTCTAACTTTAAGCATGCTATCTAAGGGCTTTGCTGACTAGGCAAACTGAGTAGGTTGATGGATATCTGCAAGCTGTAAATAAAGTAACAACATACTGTAAAGTGTGATGGCATCACTGAGACCCACTGAAACCTGAGTTATCACTGGAGCAGTAGAGCTAATCACAGTATGTTTTGTTGTTCCTTGTCAATAACAGTAATAACTTGAGAGTCTCACAGATTAATGAACACTGTATTGACTAAAAATGGTACTTAGCACGGAATTGTGTATAGTGAGCCTAATTTCCAGTCTTTTTCCTGTTCACATCTGTGTTCTAATTATGAGGTTCTTGTCAGCTCAACCTGAAAAACATTTTGGGCATGGTTTGCATACATTTTGCTGGATTTAATGAAAAATCAACCATCAGTTTTGCCCCCTATAGGAATACCAGATATGCAGGGGTGAATTCTGGCTGCCAAACTTGGAAGGTGGACAGGGAGATTGCAAAGGTTGGCTCTGCCACCAGGGCGAGCCAGCCCCAGACCTCTGGGGAAAATCTGAAGAACAGTGCCAAGTGCAATGTGGCTTTTAGTCATCATAATTGTATTTATAAAGCTACCAGGCCACCTGCTCAAGTGCTCGAGCTGCTGCTCAGCCGATTAAAGCACGGTAGCCAGGTCATAAAATATGTATTAGAAGAACCAGACAACGTGTTAACTGGTGGCACAGAGAGGCAGCAAGCCTCACCCTTGAGCAAACACAAACACAGAACCTAGAGATTGCCCCAAAATGTGGCCTGGGGATGCCAAATCAAAGGGTGAGCTGGGGCTGTGGGTGAGCAGAGCTCTCAGATGGTGTCTGCCAGGGGCTGCCAGCCCTCGGGCACTGCTCCAGGGCTCTCCTTGAGCACAGCTTTGGCCCTGGTGTTCTGCACTTGCTGTGAAAGGTCTCCTGACACCCCCACCACCAACAGGATTGCAGGATGTGTGTGCTGCTCTGCCTCAAAATGGTAACATCTGATCATTTTCCCCAGTCACCATAGTTACCTTTGCATCTGAAGGAAGGAAACTGTGCTGCTCAGGTTTTTTTGTCTGTGGTTGTTTTGTTTTGTTTTTTTCAAAGAAAAAGCAATCAAGGCAAAGCACTGATTCAGTTCTGAATCAAACACATCTTCCCCGTGCTTCATTAACAGCTTTTCTTTGTATATTTAAGTAACTGAAAACTTGAACAGTTATTCAGGTACAGTGAAGTCTGGAAGTGTTTTCATTAGGTGCCTTAAGTGCAGGGACAGTTGTTCACCAACCTTTTCCTGAGTGACTAAATGACTGTTTTACAGAAAACAGTATCTTAATCCCAGATCTACTCTAAGGTCAGAATCAACAATATCCCTCTGCAGACTGAGCACTGGCCTTACACTTTATTTATTGCAAACTTTAGTCAGTGTAGAAAATCTGAAAAAAATTTTAAAAACTCTAAGAACATAAAAAAACCACAAGTGAACAAAAACTGGTTTATTAGGCACTTGGGGTTTCTTACTTGCTGGAAGCAATCATTCTGAAAAAATAAAAAATAGAATTCTTGCAAGGGAGTAACTCTGCTCTGCTTTTGAGGCAGGTGAAAATATTGAGAAGGGAAAAGGATATAAAGACTTAAATATAATTAGGAAAGTTCATTATTCATGGTAATAAATGGGAATCTTCCTGTTCAAAGAGAAATACTTAATTCACGTAAAGGAAAGAAACTTATAGAAATGACAGAGCTTGTCACAGAAAACATGAAAAGTATGCTATAAAAGTAACTCTCATATGGAAGAGGATTGCTCTTGGAAAGTGTATGGGACTCAGTAAGCCAATATCTGGCATTTTCCTTTGCCCTTTTCTTTGGCAAACCCAGCAAGAGCCATCAGGAAATTTCTCTTACATCAGGACTCCCCCAGAAGCAGAAGGGTGAAACCAGACCCTCTGTCCCCATTCCATACCTGTCCTCCTCTGGGATGAGGGAACAAGGGGATGTAAAAGCATCAAATCTGGGTTGGCAACATAATCCCTGGGATCCAGCTGAGCCTGGCATCTTTTACAGTGCCCCTGAGGCTTCTCTCACGCATGTGACCAACTCCCTCAAAACCTTGTTTGTCACCTTTGTTTCAAGCTTTTCTGTGTTATGCCACTAAACCAGCCCCAGGAAAAGGCATGTTCTCTTGGGGGTAGGAGGAATTATTAACACTTTCCATAAGAGAAAATAAAAAGAACGCATTTTGGCTTTCTACTCAGCAGCATTTTGTTCCATGGTAGCACCCCAAGCTTGCCCAGGAGACCATAAGGAAGGGATCACAGAATTCAGTGCAGTAGCAACAAAGCCTCGCTCCAGCTGAGGTGAGCCCTCCTTACACCTCCAGCCAGCTGTTCCACCTTTCCAAACCAGAGCATTTGGCCCCCACACTGAATACAACTCTTAGAAAACAAATGGTGAAGTTTTGGTCTGGTTCAGAGCAGCTCCAGATGAGGCAGAGTCACGTTAAACACCTTGAACCAGAACAATTTGTCCCTAAGACAAGAGCCAGAGAAAGGGAGGTGTTGGACAAATAATTCACCAGCCTAGAGAAATGTGATATTTGGGCATCTGTAAGATTTTCCTACATACCAGTATAGTGTCCTTGCTCCTCAGCATGGTTTGATGGTCCTGGTCCTTACATATGTATATATACATGTACATGTACATATACATATATGTGTGTGTGTGTATATATATATATATATATATATATATATATATATATATGGCATCCCATTTGAAACTTATCAGAAGTTTCTTGAAATGCAAATATTTACTCTTCAAAGATCTCCTTGCCTCTTTTTTTCTAAAATCATTGTCCTGAAGCAGGACAAGACTTCCCGGTGGAGGTGATCTGTTCCTGAACTTCCTGAACTTGGAGCTTTCATGCAAGCATTTATTGTAAACCTGAAACCATTTGATATAAATTACTGCCAGCTCTGAGCTGGTCCATTTGTGGCAGGGACATTGACAGTGCACACCCAGATCATGCTCATGGTCATTCTGCCAGACATCTGTGATTTATGGTTCCAGGAAGGATCAGCCCCTCTCCCTGTAAGTGAATAATGTGCTCCCAGGTCAGAAGTTAGATACCTAACCCTTACACTCAAAATCCTAGGGAATACAAACAAAAGTGGTGCTTCTGCCATATACCATCTTGCTTTTTTGTACCATCATTTTAGGAGGTGGAATTGAAATGCTCAGGCAGTTTGCCTATCTTTCTGTTAATAATAATAGGAAAACAAAACAAAAGAGAAAAATTAACCTTATTTCACCAGAACAGGACAGGAATAATATGTGGCTTCACACTTCTGGCTTTTTATTTACATGGCTATCTCATGCACTTCATTGTACAAAGCTGGTTTTGTATTTTGCCATGATGTTGATAACTATCACTTTCATATTAAAGGCCCTTTTTCTCTGACAGGTTACTGTTCCCAAGCCAGTTGCAGAACTATCAATGTATTGGCTAATGGATGAGATACCCAGCCCCTCAAAAATGCAGACTGATTTGGATCTTGCCCTGGCAGAACAGAAAATAAATCTCAAACCTGTAGAAATTCTTCTGAGTCTCTTCCTCTATTACAAATAAAGAACCACTTGAGGAACATTCATGTATATGCACATCTGTTCACTCACATGCTTTATTATGCACAATACAAATAACTGGGGAAAAAATCTATTACTCAAGTAGATTTTTTTTTCTGTTAAATTGTTGCTGGAATGTATTGCAGCATTTTGATTTGCAATATGCTAAGCAGAGTATAGAATCATGTTGTATATACAGTTGAATTCAAACCAGAGGTTTTCCCACGGGATATTATAATCAGAATTGCAAGAGTGAAATGGTGGAGCTTTTTGCCCAAAGAGGCTGTGACACCTCAGTCTGTTGAGGCTTTCAAGACCTGTTTGGACCAAACAACCTGGTCTGGGCTCAGAGCTGACTCTGATTTAAGTGTGATGTAGGATTGGACTCCTTTCCAATCTGGATTATTCTACAATCCCGTGACATGAGATATCTGAAAAGAGTATGAAAGAAGGTGTGGAGACTGGATAACAAAGGAGGCAGAGCTGGAAAACAAGCTGTGTAGAAGACTGTTTAAATACTATTTTAAATAGGAAGGGATTCAATTCATCATGACAACCAGGTGGCACTAATACCCAGTGGTGCCACTTACTGCTTACAGTTGGCTAGGAAGTTGTTTGCAGAAATGTTCTTGTAAATAAGAGGAAAAATTTTGGAGAAAAAAAAAAGATCAGTCAGTATGTGATTATATAAATATTCGAAACTGGAAACACAAATCTTAGCAACAGAGGAACATAAACTTCTAAACTAGGAATGATGATCGCTCCGGGATTATTCTGCTCATTTCCATGGTTATTAAACCTGGTTCTTTATTCTCTGAGATAATTCCATAAAACTATTAGGCTGCTAGACATACATGACGCCGCATCTGCCTTTACCCTAAGCAACTCGATTGTTTATTTTTCAACTATAAAAGTGGTAAAGAAACTGTACAAGTATTCCTTAATGTAATTTACTATCCTACCACCATCTGCTGCTTTTGGCACTGAACGTGTAGCAGAAAACCCTTTTCTAAGAGTGCCCTGAACCAGGAAGCCCATTCAGACCAGAACCAATTAACATTCCCAGCCTCTCCCAAGGCACGCGGTAGCAGAACCGCATACACTGAAGATGCCTGGGTTTTACAAGGGTTTATGTTTTGTGAGCATGAATATGTTGAGTGTTATAGATGGATAATTAGATGATTGGCTCTTGTAATTAAAAGATAACTATTGTGTGAATATTAGAAAAGCTTTAGTGATGTATAGTTATGTTTTTGTAGTTTAGATGTCCTGTTCTCCCCATAGTTCCCTTTCCCTCCTGTATTGTGAACATCAGACCGTCATGGCTGTCTAGGACAGGTACAAAGATGGTGTGCATGTGTCCCTTGCATGGGGCAGTTGGGAATGGAAAAGCTTGGTGCTTAGGGAGTGCAGCATGGCAACACCTGACCTCCAATGAAGCAACAAGAAAGCAGTCTCCACTGATAAATGGGAAAGAAGAGCTGACTGACAGATTTTGGGAGGGGCCAGGGCTGGTTGATGCAACCCCAGTGGTATAAAACACTGAACATCCATCTTGAAGAGGAACCAGGCAGGCATGTGGTGTGCACAAGGGGCAGTTCCCAGCACTGCAGCTTTTTCCTTATGTAGTCCTTTGTTGTATTTTTAAGGATTAATAAAACTTTTTAAAATTTTCAAAGTAAACAGTTGTTTCTCCCATTGAGGAACCTGTTTCAGGTACAGCAGCTCTGTCCATTCTGCCCATCCCTGGCACCAGCAATGAGGGGGAAGTGGAGAGAGTCATGCAGGGAACACACAGCTGCTCACTCGTGCCGGTCCGAGCGGATGGAGCAGCAGCTCCATGGCAGAGTGAGTCCCTGTGCCTTGCACACTCGCTGCCCATTGCTGCACCTGAGTGTGGGCCAGACCTCGGGTGAGCACTAAAGGGTTGGTTTAGGATCAAGGCTGGATCTCCAGCTGCTGCAAATCAATGTGGCTCTCCTGTTTCTTACAGCTCTGCATCCTCCACCTCAGCAGTGCCCTGATGGGTGATGGGGTTTGCCAAGCTCTGCTCTGCTCTGTGGAGCACTCAGCAGCTGTGCCCAGCTGATGGCACCTGGCATCTCACAAAATCCATGAATCATGCTTTTGGCAAGTATTTCTAATGAATCCATAAATGAAAACATGTGAATGGGCAGCCAGAGACTCACTCCAGCTCCAGTTGCCTTCTGAGTGGAGTGTGAGAGGAGTTCTGGTGTGGCCCTTTCACAGAGAAAATCAGAAAATCTGCTTTCTTGGAGATTTGTTGGAAATTTCTCCTGAGCCTGTGACATGAAAGTTGGGAACCTCCCCTGAGGCTGTGGGATGAAAGCAGAAATACACAGAGTTTGTGATGTGATTCCAAAAAATCTTCTGCTGTAAGTCATGCTCCAAACTCCTCTGGATGAGGCCAAGGGCTTATTGAACGTATACAGGAGGTCAGTGATAACATGGTGATTAAGAGAATCAGTGGTACCATTATTTTGTTTTTAATCTTCTTGACAGATGTTTTGGTTTGTGTCTTTTCTTCAGTTCTGCCATACAGTGGCTTATCACCAGTGAATAGGCTTTAGAGTTCTGCCAATTAAATAATTACACCTGGGAACTACACCACTTTATGAGAGGTGAATATCTATTATTGGGACAAGAATAAAGGAACCAGAGGGAATATTATTGTTGAAAAATAATAATAATGTGCAGCTCTCCTATTCAACAATCAGCATCAGGGCAGAAAGCCAAGATCTTTTCCATCTGCTGATCTGAAAGGAGAAGAAATATTAAGAACAACAGTGATCAAGCCTAAAAACACCAGAGGCCAAAAAAAAAGTGTTAGCAAAGAAAAGCTGTATTCACATGCTTAGGAGGAGGCATTGACAACAGAGGGCAGCCTCAATAGCCCAAGTGATTAAATACAGAATTATCACTGTGGATACTGCACAGCTTTTGGGGAGGGAGGAGGGCTGTCAGGTGTATGAGATATTATGATCTAGACAAAAACCACTACAAAGCAGATACACAAATGCTTGGAAAGCCTTAGGTAAAGAGTAGTTACCAATAGTCTGCTGTCAAACTTGGAGGTCACACCATAGAACCGTCCTCTGTCCATTGTTATTCAATATTTTTATTAGGTATTTAGATCATGGGATGGAGAGTACACATTAAAAAATTGGGGATGACACCTTACTGTAAATCTCATGAGAACACAGGATTAGACTTCAAAGCAATCACAATAAATTGGATAAATGACCTGAAATCAATAAGATTAAATTCAATACACATGCTGTATTTAGGAAGGAAAATTAGGAGACTGTCTCTTAGAGGATATTATGGCAGTAAGGAATCCGAAGGTTTTAGGTAATCAAAAAATTGAAAATTACCCACAAACTGGAGATCCTGGAAGAGTAGTAATGTTCATCTTTACTAGCACCAGATCAGTCTGGGTCCTGCATGTAAACAACACCAGAGATCAAGAACAAAAATGACAAGCAGATAAAAAAAGCATCATTCCTATGGAAAACAATCAGATATTCGGTGGTTTTTATAACCAAGAGAAATTTGAGGCCTATAGGGGGATAGTGGAAATAAAAGGTATGTAACAGCTTATCATAACAGAAAGCATTATTCTGGAAGGGGTAGGAATCAGTTGTTTTCTATATTGGCAAGGGACTGGACAAAGAAAAAGGTGCTACATTTGCAATGGAGACTTATGTGAGATATCAAGCAAGCAATTTCTAAAAGGTAGCTAAGGATCTCTGCAAGATAAGGGTAGAACAGTCAGTACAAGATATCTTCAAAAGTGGTAATTGCTAAAGGAAAGGAAAAGTTATTTGCACTGGGAGGGAAGGGAGTTACCTGTCGCTATTTTTGCTCCTGTCTATTCCATCCTAATGTAAATGCTCTTATTAGGATTCTACTGCTGGTTTTTGCCCAGCCAATTTAAGAGCAGCATCTCCATGCATTTCAAGGGATTGTGTTATTTCACATTGGTGGATCATGGAGTGATAGGTTGGCCCAAGATTGTGCAGTAAAGTGACCACCTCTGACTGCAGGTGGGCTCCCAAGTGCCCCTGTGCTTTGCTCAGCCACCCACAAAGGTGACACACAGATTTCTGCAGGGTCTGGTTACCAGGGAACTCACTGTATGGATTTGCTGTTCATGGCACTTCACCATCTCTGCTGAACTGACACTGAAAACTCCCTCAGTTCCTTGGGATTAATGAGACCCAGACATTTTATCTGACCTCATTATCCACCTATTCTCCACCCAGCAGCCTCCTTTGCTCATTCTTTTATTTTCCTGCATCATGTCTACTGTAATAAATGAGATGCCTTGAATAGGCACTCACCAATTTAGGCACAATTGGCTTTTCCAATACGCAGAGTTTTGTATGTTTATGGGGTGTGGATAAACATTGATAGCCATCCCATTGTTCAGTTGTTTGGAGGGAGCATTGATCACTGAGATTTATTATCTCATGAATTAAAGAAGTGAATACAGTTTGTCAAATGTTTTTATCTGGTAAGGGCATCACAGTTTTACCTGTAGTCCTTTGTGTTTAAAAGCTTCCTGCTCCCATTTCTCCTGCTGCAGTCAGGAATCAAATCCTAAGATATATTCCTGAAGTCAGTCACCTGAACATCAAAGAGGTTTGGAAGACAACTTAACCTAAATTTGTATAATGTGTTCTGTACCTTTACATTGCTTTATCAAGATTTTCATCTTACCCTTAATATTTTGTATGCAACCCTTTAAACTTTGGCTTAGTACTCGAGAGCAGTGGGAACTGAGACATCACTGTCTATTTTAATTTAGGCAGTAGCTCTGAAAGCAATGAAGGCATTTACAGCAGAGATCAAGAGTAATGAGAAGGGTCAGAAGGTAGGGAACATACCATGATTACTTTTAGCATATATGCTCAAACCTGAAAAGTCCTGAATTCCTCCTTATGCACTGTATAAACTTGGCTCAACCTCAGATCAGAAAGGGCACAGGGCACCACCCCTTCACTTGGACTTTGCCCTAAATTATCTTATCATCCCCATCAGCCTAATTACGTCAGCTCTCCCTCTGCATTTCAAAAGCCCTCTCTCAAAAGAGTGAAGTTACTTTCCTGTAACAGAAATACAATGGGGAAAATGATAGCCCTGTTTGTAATATTTTCAATCTATCCACTCCTTTTCTCCCTAGTGCAAGCATCATAAAGGAATAATATAAATGTGCACATGCAGAGAACAGAATTGTCATTTCAATATCCAGCCTAGCTCTATATTTTCAGTTTTTAAGAAAAGAGAAAAAAGGCAATGCTTTAGAGGCCAGTACAAAGAAAAGGATTGTAAAGACTTATTGCTTCAAACAACTTATGACAGCAAACTTTATTATAAATACCCTGCTATTCCTTCAAAGGGAAGAGAGAAAAAGAAGCTTGTTCCCCTCTAAAAAAGTAAGAATATTTGCAAAGACATTGTGCAAAGGATGAGTTTTAGGGGCTGTCATTTTAAAAAAGGGTGGTTTTGGCTTTTATCTGAGTGACGCTGGTGGCAAGACTTCTGTGATTTTGGCAGTACTCAAATTAGGCCAGAGGCAAGGGCTTTGCAAAATGTCACCTGAAGGATTGTTCAGTTTGCTGACTTTGAGAAGTATGGAAATCTTGCTGAAGGCAGCTCACTTCAAGGCAGATGAAACTCTCATTTGCCAGGGATGCTGAGCAATACCAGCAAAGCTGGGCAGTTTGCAGTACAGGTGCCTGCATGCAAGATAAAGAGCTGATCAGGTCACTGTTGGTTGGGCTATTGAAGGGCACAGATACTGAGCAGTGTGTGAACCAAGAAAACTTTAATTCCCTCTTCAAAGAGCAAGAGAAGTTGTTTCTTGTCTGGATAAAGACTGTCTCTCAGAAGTGAAATGCATTCAGTCCAAATTCAGGATCCAAGCTCTATAAAAGTCTGCTCTCTAAGCAGAAGCCAAGCTTGAACTATGGGAGGAATCTCACACAAGTACCTGAAATTAAAATTCTTGCTTAAAACTAGGTCTCTTCCAAACCACCTGGGCAAGGAAAGTTTTAATGTCCAAGTCCAAGAGAATGAGCAGCATCCTGAGACCTCCACTCTCCTTGGCCTCACCAGAGATGCCAAGCCATTCTTCAGGGTCTCAGCAGCATTTTCTTGGGGCTGAATTCCTGGTTCCTGTGAATATTCTGTTGGTCTCTCCAGACACTTGGTCTGAGATTGGTCCAAGACCTGGTTACCTGGCTAGATTTGTGCCTATCATGATTCACCAGGCACTATCCCTTTCCATTCTGTAAGGCATGTTACATTGCTCACAATTTATTATTAAATGTGATTCTGAAACTGCAGGGTTTTTGTTAGAGGATTGCTTACTATATTCCAATTACCATAAAATACACAGTCCCCTTACTAGATTTCCACAGTTGCAGCTTACTGAATAATTTCAGTTAATGTGCTTCATTTGCTTCAGAATTATTTTATGATCCAGTTGAATGTTTTAATGATATTATGAAGTCTTTGTGACAATCCAAAGAGCTGGCCACAGAAAGAATTGAACAAGACCATGCTCAGTGTGTAAAGAAAATAATTGTTTAAGGAATGAGTTCACACGCAGTGATGAGCACTGAAAATTGAAGTGAGTGGATGGAGTTACCATGTTATTTTCAGTAGGATTATTCTGGTTTATATGTGCTGAGGAATTTCACTGAAACAACTTAATAAATGTAATCAATGGCGCTGCATGAGAATGGAGGTAGTGAAAACCTATTGCTTCCACTACTGCTCAGTCCTTTCACAGTCTCTTGTGGTAAGGTTTGTTTTAGAAGGTTCCAAACTCTGGAGAGAGGAGGAATGTCAGATTCCCATCAGTAAATCAGCACAGCTCTGCTAAAGTCGACAGAGGCTGCACCAGCTGAAAACCTGACCAGTTATGTTAAGCATGTCTGATGGCTTTAATATCCCTCATCTTGAAGTGAGGTTTATGGCCACTTTGTGATATAAAGGATAAATGGAAGTTTTCTCAGCTGCATGCTATGAATCTCACACAATGACAGTGCTGTTGAGCTGCACTGTTGTCTTTTAGTGCATACATAAGGCAGGGGATTGCTGTAAGTAATTTATTTTGGAAGGCTGGCAACCCTAATGGGGCACGCTTGATAGTCTTCAAAGGTTCTGATTAGGCACAGTACCCAGAGATGTTCTTTCAACTTGAATCTCCAAAGAAAAAGAATTTTTAACAAATCACTTTCCTCACAGCTACATCAATTTGGTTTCTTTGAAACTCAGTAGTAAGATGTATCAAAGGAACAGATTGTTTGCCCAAAGCCTATCAAAAAATGCTTTTTGCCTGAACTCAATATACCTAATCTATTTTCACAACTCATTTAGAAATGATCCTGTAAGGGCTATTATTGCTAGAAGGGTTTGTGAAGCCCCAAGAAATCAGCAAGGTGCCTCTGTGAGGCTGAGATGATATGAGTATGTCTTGGACAGCTCTTCCACAAGGACCCAGGGGGAGGGAGGCTCTGGAGAGGGGAGCCCTGGCTGCTCCTGCTGGCAGGGACAGAGTGGTGGAGATCCTGCTGGAGCTGATCTGCTTTTCCGTGATGCCATTGACTTTCTGTCAACCATAACATCACCTCTCCCTCACCCCCCACAATAATCCAGAAATTCACAGTTACCCAGCACTTCACCTGAGCAAATAAAAGCACTGAGGTGGCTTCTTGTCTGGTTTCACAGCATGGACAAAGCATTAGAGGGCATTATCTGTACCAGATCGAAATAAGGGGGGACCTTTCTGCTGTTAAATCTGTCATTAATCTCCCCAATACTTCCCACTCCCAGAGAGCCAAATCAGGAGAGATGACAGCTGGAAATAGCTTTAAAAGGATATTATCACATTGATTTACAAAAGAGAGAGCTTTTAGCAAGAATATTGTCCTTTCTATGTGCTCAGGATCCATCTTTAATGTTTATTCATTTGGCTGCTTCACGGGGGAATGCAAATCAGAGAAATGCAGGAGCTCCACAGGAGTGTGCAAAATGAACACCACACAGCATTCCAGGCCTCATCCCCTCCTAGCCCAGCTTCTGAGGCACAGAGCTTTGTGTGCTGAGGATATTGGGAAGAAAAAGCAGCATAGCAGGATTATAATGGCCCCTTTTCAGGGAGAAGATGGAATTCATGTGATTTCCTGGGATTTGTGGTTGAGCCACTGCTGGCCATGTGTTTGTTTGTGAGAGAATCTGCAAAATAATTTATTTATAGTCACTTTGAGGAGCTTCTGCAAGGCAATGCCCCTGACCTTTGTTTTTGAGCCATTGATACTTGTAGGGGGAAATCTGTGAACCTTCAAAGCTCTAGTCTATTGTTAGAGGTGTCTTAAACTTTCTTTGATAAATAAAGTGGAGAAGCAGCTTTAGGAAAGAGCCAAGATTAAGCATTTAAAGGTTGGGAAATTAGTTATGTAGAACTTCCTTGGGCAAGTGTTCATCTAGAAAGAGCTGGAAATTGCACCACAACAGGGAAATTCTTCTCTCTCAGCATCAGCTGCCTCAAAATGATACTTTGGTCAGTGGAAGGAGATCAGCACCACAGGGGGTTTGCTCCCATCTCAGTTGGTTGGTGAGGCAGGTTGGATTTATCATCCTCTCAAGGCAGACCAGCCCAGGGGAGGCAAGTCCCTCCCAAAATGAAGGCTCCAAAGGCAGTCCCTTGGCACTGCCTTTCACAGGTATGTGCACTTACCAGAGTGCAAAGAAGATTCATTGTTTTGTCAGCCTCCACTGCTATTAACTTCCATCTGTCAGTTGAGGTTGCAGAAAAACGGAACAAGTTCCAAAACCAGATATTACCTGCAAAATGATGAAGCCTTTGGCTATTAAACCAAGCATAGCTGGCTAGCAGTAGTTGTATGGTCAAGTAAATAGGTAATTGTTATGCATTAGACTATTTGGCCATTTATTGTATTTTTAACACACTGACACAAAAGATTTAAACCAATTTATCAGAGCAAATAGGGAAATTATATTTTCAAGAGGAATTTTAAGGAATGAGAAAAAGGCTCTGTTTTGTCCAAAAAGAGCTACATGCAACCTGTGGTGGATGATTTATCCTTACTTTGTGCCAGTTGAGGACTGTGACGGTGTTCACAGGGGTTCTTGGATTGGGGAAGAGACGAGGATCTGACTCCATGTTTCAGAAGGCTTGATTTATTATTTTATTATATATATTAAATGAAAATTATAATAAAAGAATAGAAGAAAGGATTTCATCAGAAGGCAAGCTAAGAATAGAATAGGAAAGAATGAATGACAAAGGCTCTGTCTCAGACTCTCTGTCCAAGCCAGCTGGGCTGTGATTGGCCATTAATTACAAACATCCAACATGAGACCAATCGCAGATGCACCTGTTGCATCCACAGCAGCAGATAATCATTGTTTACATTTTGCTCCTGAGGCCTCTCAGCTTCTCAGGAGGGAAAATCCTAAGGAAAGGATTTTTCATAAAAGATGTCTGCCACAGAGGACACAGAGCAAAGAACCTCCAAGCGCCAAATGTTCCTCCCCACTCTCCCTGCTTGGACCCACAAGCAAGGGGTGATTGAGGTGGTGTCTGCCCCTGCCAGTTTTGTGTTTGTTGGGCATTTCCTCTTACCCAAGGGATCTTCTGCTCTGAGTTTGTGGATGCAATTTGTTCCAGTCCATGTACTTGAGTGGCAGATCTGGGCTAAAAACCAAGGTCAAAGCCTATGGTGGTTTTACCTAGGGGTAAAAAAAAAAAAAAAACAGAAATGCATTTTTTGTTACAAGGTCAAAAGACTGTTTAAGGTATTGAAACAAACCACAGGCACAAATAATCCATAAAGTCAAATCTGGTCAGTGGGAGGCCTTGGGTACCAAAATACTGATGTTGGTTCCAGGTTAATTCAGTGTTTTCATCACTCAAGTGAAATAAGGAAGTAGAGGATGTGTTAATTAAACTTGCAATTGGACACTTCACTAGGAGGTGTCAGAAATACCAAAGAGGACCAAAATAAAAGGGCTTGAAGAAGCTTAAGAGGGATGAAACAGGATTTAGCTAAGAAAAAAGCATGTGCTGATGGCTGAAAGAAAAAGTAATAAAATCTAAAAGGAATGACGCCAAAATAGTTGTATTATTATGGTGCTAGAGAGCTCTGCAGCTCCAATCTCAGAGTGTAGCTTAGATCAAGTGGAAAATTGCCATTTGAGAGAGCTAATTGAGTTGGGCTCTACATACAAAAGGTTTTACCTTAATTTCATAAATTAGAGAAGAATCTATTTCAAAATGAGCAAAAGCATATCTTGGATGCCAGCTTCCTTTTTAAAGGCAAACTGGTTTAAAAATGAGATTTATATTAGTAGAATTACTCTAAAATATGAGCATGTGAGGGCTCTTTTCAAATTACCTGATGGCTAAAATGCTGCCTTACATGGCTGAAGACTTTTCTTTATTCCCTTACCTGTCACTGAACTTTTAAGGAGGGGACACACTGCAGAACAGTGGAGTTTCTCAGCCTTTTATGCTTTAAATACCACAAAAACTCATTTTAAAAATATCAATTTCTTAAAAAATGCTGACAGTGGGGCCGCCAATGCCACCATATTATTTAACTTGCTTTTGCTCATGTCTTTGCTGGAGATTCTTTGTGTGACCTAAACCATTCATTTTTACAAATTCTAAACTGCATGGAAACTAATATGTGAATTGCAAAATTCCATCAAAAAGGTATTGTGGTTTTACAACACTGTAAAATTTCTGAAACAGCTCATGGCAACTTAAAAACTTTTATGAAGCTTCCATATGCAGAGAGGATTGTGTTTATGAAGCGTGCAAGTGTATGGGAAATTCTTTAGGAAGCCCACAGATTGTGGAATGATGTTATTCTTATTTTTTAAAAGAAACACACAAACAAACAAACAAACAAAAAAAAAGAAAACAAACCCCCCCACACAAAAGCAACTATCCATCTTTTAATTCAGGATTTGCTTATATTTGTGTATGAAGAGCATCCTCCCAGTAACAACTTCCTTCACTCTGCTTTGAAGAGGCAAGCAAATATTTCACAAAGACTATTTTTCTTGAAGAAATATTTTGCCTAAAAAGAATGGAATCCAAAGTCACAGAGTTATTTTCTAAGGATTTCCCATTCAAATGCTGAGCATTATGGTAATGCTCAGCCAGCCTCAAGCTCTTCTATTAAACAGAAAATCTCTTTAGGTTCAGTTGCCACTCAATAAGTGTTGGGTTTAACCCAATATCAAAGTTAATATACATTACAGTTATGGCTTTTTGCACTCCTTCAAGGGCACAAAGGGAAATGTGGATGTTCTGAGGGGTTGGTGGCCTAACAAGGTGTCAGAGGGTGAACATGCAGACTCTGCATCATCAAGACCATCAGCAAACAGTATTTCATCTCCTCTTCTGATGTAATCTGCACCTGATGGGTGCTGCACTCCCTCTTTCCAACCTCAGGCAGGCCACAAGGGCAATGTCCTCTATTCTGATGTCCCACAGGAGTCAAGTCACAAATATCTGAATATATTTGCATACATTTGTATGGGTTGATATGTTTTGTTTTCACTTTCATGATGAATGGCTTCTGCACTATGGATCTTTCAGCAATAAGAGCTTTCCTTCTGAAATTTCTCCAAGCAACAAGTTTCCTGTCTGGATCCATGCAGTTTTAGGAACTGTGAATGGCAGTGCAGTTACTCAGAGTGGAGTCAACTTTCTAGTTTGATTTTTTTTAAAAAAAGCAAACACAAAGCTTTGTGTTTCCAAGACAATCCCAGTCATTTCTTTTCACTCTCTTTGTAATAATTCTGCACCACTTTGCAGAGCAGACATGGAAGCCTCTCATGTAAGGTGAATCTTTCTAATCTTGCATTCTCCATACAACTATGAACCCAAGCCCTTCAAGGGTTGAGGGCAAATCAATTACTTCAGCTCTACAAGTAAAAATCCAGAGAAACTATTTAGCAGCTTCATTGCTACATTTATAAAGTTGCTCTGAGGTAAAGTTTTGTAATCTGTTTTTACACTTGACAATTTTTTTAATGATTATATTGCCAGGATGGGTGTACTGTAAGGTGTCATTAAACTCCTACCAGATTTCCTGTTTGAAAACTGCCTTGTTAGGTCTATCTAACTCACTGCACATTTAACTATTAACAGGACACAATCAGCATTTTGATGTACGGAGTGGAGAAGAGAGATAGAAAACAAATCGTCTGAAAACAGATAGAAAACATTGCATCTTGTGATTCAACAGTGTTCTCCTCCTTTTGTCCTGATGGTCACTGAGTTCTTCTGCATGGTTAATGTGAAATGGGTGTGAGTTGTGCCTGCACGTCACACACATGCACATGCAATGGCTTAGACACAGCCACCAGGGGCACTGAATAAAGCAAGTAATTCACATTCTGAGGCTGGTCTTGCTGGTTTTTATCACAGTTTTCATATCAGCACTGCGAGCTTCAGCCCACTTGTAAGACTCTCATTAATCTTAATTCATCCTCCATCTACCCTAAAATGTGCCTTGAAGTAATTTTTTCCCCAGCCCTTTTAAACCATGCTCAATCTCCCAGGCTAAAGACAAATTTATCAACCTTGTGCAGCAAAGTCCAGTGCCCAGAAATACTTCAGCCTTTTGAGAAAATCTCTTTGGGCCTTCAAATGGCTTCTTTTTCAGGCTTGTGTTTCCAGCATTCTCCCCAAAACCCAGCATTGTTTTGTTAATTACCAGCATTGCCACCACTGCAATGTAAATCTCCAGACATGAGGGCTAAGTACAATTGCTTCAGAAAAGATGACTTTTCTTTGCACAGACTATGTCACTTCCTCATTCACCACCCTCAAGTGATCACAACTGAATTACTCCTCACCAGTGCCACTCATTTTTCAGGCCTCTTGCTAATTCATGGGGGCTTGTTAAAATGCTGCAAGCAAAGGTGCCCTTCTGATCTTTCCAAACATTCACTAAATGGCTTGAATTTATTCATTGGACTGAGCTCATCCTGGACCATGTCTCTTTTTTGTGTCTGTCTCATTGACTTTTAAATTTCCATTAAGGCTGCAGTGTCTTTTTGTTTGAAGCCAGATCTGTTGAGGAAAGTTACTGCTTTGAAGGGAAAGGGGTGGGAAAAATCTACACTAAATTGCCACGGCAGAAACAAAACATGACAAACAAGCAATTAGCTTTGCACAGTTCCATCAGCATCTTGGACTAGCAGGAGCTTGAATTTGGTCATAGAAGCATTTGGGGAGCAGCTGGTTCCCCTTGAAAGCAAAGGGGATGATTCTAGAGACAGGGTTCCAATAGCAAGACCTGCCACTTTAACTTGACCTGCGTTTTAAATTGAAGCCAAAGAGCATTTTCAGATGAATGACAAAAATAAACCCACAGCTCATGATGATGTGTCACAAAGTTCCCACCTGAAACACCTGATTAGTTCAGCCTTCCAAGCCTTCTTGCATTCCTGCTTCTCATAGATTGAATTTCAGAGCCATGAGACTGAAGGGAGTCAGAGGAGGAAATGAAGAGGTCTCACAAGTCAATGGGGGTTAGGGCAAATGCCAGCTGATGGGAGGACTGACATAAAACCTGCCTCCACCATCATGGAGATGAGACTTTCAAAGCCAGTGACATAAAGCAAACAGTAACAGGAACAAGCTCCTCCTTTCCCTGACCTTGTCACACTCCCCTCCTGTCATGGTGAAGTTGGGAGTTATAATGTTCAATCATCCATCCCAGAAATACAAGCAACAGAGAAAATCCAGATGATCCACTGGGAAAGAAAGTTTTCTCATCTGCAGTGTTTTTCTGACATGCTTTCCTCATCTTGTGGTGCTGCTTGGAAACTATGAACACCTGCCTGGCAATCAAGGGCCATAAGCAACAAGGGCAGCAGGCAGAAAACAGCATCTGAGCCCCCGCCCAATATTATTATTATTTTTTTTAATAGCCGATGTTTTGGGCACTTTGCTGCTCTTTCAAAGTAATACAAAATTAAACAAATGCCCATTCTCAGCAGCTTTTGTTGGCTGGGCTTTTCATGGCTAAGGGAAGAATATTTATAGCAAGTACTTTTATGTTATAGTGTCAGCCAAAAGCCTTATGTGTCTGACAAATATTTCTAATTAAGCATGCCAGTTAAAATTGGGTTTTCAGGATCTAATTTGTGAGCTGAACCAAAATTGCTGGGTTGTGAGCATTGAAAGCCTCCTTAAATCCCACCCCAGCATCCCTGGACTGAGATGTGTCAGGGTGTGCTGTGCTGTGGTACCCAGCCCCTCCAGACCATCTCAGTGATGCACTGCAGAGCCATTTCCAGGGATCCTCTGGCATCTGCCCTTCAGAAAGCAGATCCACCTGGCTTTGAGCAGGGTCCCACTCCTCCTAGGCACACTGAGCACTGTTAGAGATGAAAGGATCATAGCAATGTCCCTATGAAAAAGGGAGTAGCTTCTTTTACCACTGTGTTAGATACAAGCCCCAGCTGGGAACAGAGGAGTAAAGTTGTGTATACAAATAAACTGTGGTGTATTTGGTTTTGGAAAACTTGTCTTTGTTGAGCACACAGAATTCTGGTCCTAAATGAAGTGGGGAACTGGCAAGCTCTGAAAACCTGGTGTCAAAATTTCTCTCCAAATTAAAAGTTTCAAAGCCTCTTGCCTTTTTTAAAAAAGAGTAAGGTCTGATAGCACCAACTCCAGAGCACTGAAACTTGACTAAACACCAAACCTTTCTCAGGAATGGCACTGACTTTGAAACAATCTAATAATTAAACCAGTGACATTTCCAGTGTGAGAAGTCAGAGTGATTTTCCATTTTCGAATGTGTCCCTCTTTAATTCAATATTTATTTAGGTGACATTCCTCTGAGTTAAACAAGAGGATTCTTTTAGGATCCTTTCTCTTCTCCAGGGTAAAAAAGTCAAGACCTGCTCTAACCTCTTTGAACATTCATGCAGTGTTTATAATATGCAAACACACCCTTATTCCATTATTTGGCACTAACAATGTTTCTACAGCTCATTATTTCCTGCATGAAATAATGCTTAATTAGTGCTGAATTACAAGGGAATTGCTGTGGAACTACATAAGCCATCCTTGCAAATCCTCTAATTAATTCAATGTGATTGCTGCTCTTGCATTGAATTCTAAATGGATTCATAATGATTAGAAACCTGAGGCATACCTGCCTCTTATTGATCAGTGTGTGACAACAGGATTTCTTTATAGAGAGATCATGTGGCCAGTATATTGATGGCAGTATCTGAAGATTTTTAGTGCCTCTTGGGAGAAAGCTGGTGGATGTGGCATTTAAATCCAAGGCTACAGTGATAAATGAATCAAATCTCATCAGTTTTCCCCAGTCCTTCTGGGGGTTGCAAAGTTACTAACCCTGCTGAGTGCACAAATAAATTGAATTTAGGTTTTGGTGCTGAAGACTATAAATTCAGGTGATCCTGAATTTAATCAGAGAGACACAACACCTGGGTTCTCAGCTCAGGTACAGTGCATGTGTTTACAGGGCTGTATTTCCATGAGTGTCATCCATCTGCCATAGAAAGTTTCCCCCTGGTTTTGCTGGATATTGGGCAAGATCCTGCATTCACAAAGTTGTTCTGTAAACATGACTTCATCCCTGAGATGGGAACAACTCTGCATTTCCCCACTGCCACCCTAAACTGGAATGTGGGCAACAGGGGTGCCTCAATCCCCCACCATTCAGCCCCAGCTCCCACCCCTGCACCAGGGAGTTCTACAAGCCTGGGGATGCCTGGAGAAGCAGCACCAATCCCACAGTTTGGACATCTGCCTTCAGTGTAAACTGGGAAGGAATTTGGACTGCTGTTTCAATATTCCCATTCCTTATTTGTCCAGTTGTGTTTATGATCTTGGGGGAAGCATGTTGAGACTCAGCTCTGCCTTCTTTCACTTGCAGGTTATTAGCTTCCCCTTTCTAAAATTCTTGTTATCACAGTCTCCCATGCATTGAATCCTGCACCCCTGGAAGGCAATGCCAAAACCACTGATTTCAGTAGGAGCACTTTCAGGCACATTTGGTGGGTTATTTTATTTTTACTTTTTTTTTAGCCTGTCTTGTAACAGATCCTCCCAGTTTGTAGTATCTTTCAGACTCTGACATTTGGAACAGGTTAGGCTGACACAAACATTTCACTTTTATACCCCCTGTGCAAGATTTATTCCCACAGACTTATATTGGTCACTGTTCAAATTAGCAGTGGTTCCAGGCAGTCTGCTTCCTTGGGCTATGCTGGCATAAATCTACTGACTTTGGGGGAGTTACTTTTGATTTTCACTGATAAATACAAGAAAGAACTCAGCACTCTCCACCTAAAAGGCTTAGATTAGATTCCTCCTGGCCCCATTAATATTGCCACTGGTATTCTGTCTGTATTTCTTTCTCTATGTACGTCAGTAAGTGCTTTCTCCTCACCTTTAAAATTCCTGTAACTATTAAGATAACTGAAACTCCTTTCCTTAAAGAGTGCCTAACTGATCTCACAGTCTGAGATACACTTAAATACACCTTGGCAAAAACTCTCTGTTCCTGAACTACATTAAATGCTGGAGTTATTGAGTCTCATTCTGGGTCATTGAGTCTCATTCTTCACAATCCCAGCAAAACATGTAAGGGATGCTTAGTCCAGATTGGCCTCAGAACATCCCCTCCCAACAGATCCCAAACTGAGAGAAGGTTCTCTATTTAAAAATGATCACAGGATCATTAATGACCCAGTTATTTGCACAAAGTAAAATCTACCTGAATTATTATAAACATCAGAGGACACAGGGAGACACATATTGTGCTTACAAGGCACTGTACTTCAGTGGAGCAGTGCTGCAGGAATTGGACCCATGGATATTTAGCACACCAGTGTGTGCTGCTGTGGTGACAGCCTCAGAGGCAGTGCATGGCTGCCTGCCATCCATCACAGGGACAGGGGGCAAGAATGGGGACCAAGTTCCGACCCCTCCTCTGTCACCCTAGCACAAGGAATTTGCAATAGGATCTCAAGCAAAGAAAACTCCCCCACACCTCCTGGCTGTAAAGTTGGAACTGGGCCTTGAATTTCAGTGCTGTAGGACTATCTGTGTTTATAATCCACGCTCCCAGCTCTGGGCTGTGTTTGCACAGGTTGGCCTTGGCAAGATGCAGATGGCAATCTCCCTGGCTTCAGATGGGAACTTGCATCTGACATGCAATTGTGAGAACCAGCAGCTGGGTGTAGAATCCCTTCCATTCACTTGAACCAGGCTGAGATGCAAACATGTGCTGGGTGTCCCCACAGGCAAAGTTTGAGGCAATCACACTCCCATGTAACTTCTGGAGGATTTGATCTGTTCCTCAGCCTCATTAAAAATGTTTGCTTCAGACATGTTCTGGTTTGCACTGAGTATTTGGTACTTTAATAACCTGGTGGAATATCCTTCCCACAAGATACTCCCCTCTCCTTCCAAGAGATGTAATCTGAGGCTGAGACCAGGAAGCATTTGCCCCTCCTGAGCACCCTGCTGCTCAGTCCACATGCCCAGCAGCACCAGACACGTCCTGTAACCAGGCACATCTCAGAGATAAGCTCTGAAGACATCAGGAACTCTGCAGCATTTCACACAGAGCACTGCCACTCTCTTGCTCTGCTGCAGATGCTGCTGCCCCCTCCTTGGCAGCACTGAGTGTTTGACCCTTCCCAAATGGCTCTGAACGTTTGACCCTCCCATGAGAGGTGGAAAAGGTTGAAAATTTGAGTCCAATCCCTCACTGTGCCTTGAGAGGTGGGAAAGGTTGAAAATTCCAGTCTAATCCCTCACTGTGCCACTGAGTCTCAGCAATGGCAGGCAGTGACTTTAAGTGGCATGCATGCAAAATATTCAGCCACATTAACCAGTCAGGCAAGGCAGCAGAGACATTTCCTGAGGTGGGAAATATATTGAAATGCTAATAGACCCCGGCAGGTATTGTGTGTCCTTTGGGGAAAGATACCTAGGAGGAACTTCTTAATTGTATGTTCACCAGCTCCTTTCAACAGATCAAAAGAGAGTACTGATATGGGCAAATAAACTTTGATATCTGCCTTTCACTATTGGGACTAATTGGAAGGAAATTCCCTGGCCTGTGGACCAAGGCTTAATTTAAAAACATTGGAAATGTTAATTGAATAAGGGGGCAAGGTTGATTAGAAGCATGACCTCATGTCTAAAATGTTAATGAGGGCTCTTGACATGTGAACAACAAAAGGTCATGATAGTATAAACAATGAGATGAGAGAGAACCACCAGCCAGAGCCTGACAGTGACATATTAGTCTGGTGTGAGAAAGAGCTTTGGGCAGAGAGGAAATGCCAGCTTCAGAGTTGAGATAGATTCAACACAATCTAAAACACAAAACCCATATTCTATACTCATGGGCTGCCACTCACCTTTATTAGTTTCAGGGCTACAATTCAGGCAGAGTTTTGGCCTCAGTGCTGAGTTTTCTCTTCATCAAGGACCACTGGGTCCTTTCTTGTGCAAACTTGGACCTGATTTACTGGGCAATGTGCAGATCAGAGAAGATTAGCCCATGATGAGGAGTTAGGGAGGTTGGCAGATAACCCTTGGATAACTGTCTGGAAGGGGTTTGCAGAGGTATGGCCTCTTTTCCTACTAAGAAAAGGTCATTCCTTTGCCTTCAGCAAGGAGAGTCACATCATTAGGTCAATAGCTGGATTTCTGCTCCTGGGAGAGCAAGACTTGAGGGTATATCTCATCTCCTTGACAGGTTGAAGTTTGTGTCTTGTACACCAACATGCAGCTGGAGAAAATCTGAAAGAAGATAAAACAGAGAATCACAGAATCATGGAATATCCTGAGTTAGAAGGAACCCACAAGGATCATCAAATCCAACTCTTAGTCCTGCACAGGACATTCCAAATACTCACTTCATTTTTGGAGATAATTTTCTGCATAGAACTTCTTTGCAAAGTGGTGAATTTGTATCTTTTTAGATTTCACGTTGTCTCTCCTTAGGTATTTCTGTTAAACTATTTAGCGAACATGTTTACAATAGATAAAAAAAAGGTCATGTGGGAATATGGTTTTGGGGTTTTTGGCTCAAAAAATGGTTCCAAGACCAGGCAAAAGCTGTATCCTAAATGTCAAGATTTGCTGTAATTTCTTTTTCTTTATTTTTTATTGTTGAGACATGTATGAATAACCGTAGAAACTCAAACAGGATCAAAGAGGAGAAAAGGACATACCTTATATCTCAGCATTATTCCACCTGGAGAGTTTGTCTGTGAGGTGACAAGTTTATATGAATCCAATACCCCTGGATTTTCCAGTCTCATTTTCAGTGCTGAAGGAGCAATCCAGTGTTGTGAGAGGAAGGTTCACTAAGTGGAGAGATGATATATGGACGTGCTTTGAGAATTTGTGTTTGGTTAGTAATTTCCCACACAGATTATGTTTGCAAACTGCTGAACCTCTATTGGGTATATATTCCCTCTGGACTTTCACTCTGCCTCTCTTCTGAAGTCTCTCTTATTATATTCTCAATCCTGTTTGCAGTCTTCAGATTCTATTTACAAATTCTGCCAACCTCCTTCCTCCTTTATTCCCAAACCCTATTAATAACTGACCTAGAGTGCATTTAAGTCTCATTTTTTTCCTTTATACACACCTTACCATCATGGTTTTTCAATCTGGTCGCTATGCAAGAAAGTTTTCTTATCTGCCTTGCTTTTCTTTATGCAGTCAATCAAACTACTTCCCCTGATAATTCTGGTTTACTGTTGCATTCAGTTAAGATTATTTGTTTGTTTGTTTGTTTGTCTCTATTCCAATGATCCATAGTCCTGCATTGCCAACACCTCTCCTATTTCTTGCCAGGTTGCTGTGTATATAGAATTAATTTCACAAAATACACTGCCTGCCCCCGATTCTTTTTCAAAAAGCAAAAAGAGAGAGGAAGGAGTGAGGAAAACTAGAAGGAACTTGATTAAATGTGACATCAGATACACTTAGAGTAATCAGCCTTTACAGCTTAGTACAACTGTCCTCTTTCTTTCTTAGCTCCCTTAGAATAGGATATGTCATTGGGGCATATTATTTTAATAGGGAAAAAAAAAGAAAAAGTATTCTGCTTTTGTAAACCCTATGGAATCCCAGAGAACTCAACAGTTTCCCAGTGCAGAACACCCTGTGTTGTGGTGTGTTGCAATATCCTGTTTTACCTTCTCCCTTCCCCCTCGCCCCTCGCTGAGTGTGCCCTGTCAATCAGGCTAACATACCAGCAAGGCGTCGTGTGATAGGTGACCCTAGTACCTGGAGACCCTGCCCCTTCACCTGGTTGGTGACTCACCTGTCCCCTCCCCTTCCCCTGTCCTGAGCTTAAAATGTGAATGAGACCATGTGGCGCCATTCTGTTATCAGCAGTAGCCCAGTGCAGACATGTCTGTGCTCATGGAATAAACATCTGGCTACCTTCTAGCAGAATCCGCTCCCTTCTTCTCTTCACCATCGCCAGAAGCTCTCCCCTGAGGAGAACGGAGTCCTGTCTTGTGCCCCGCTGCACTCTGCCGCCAGCCAAGGTATCTTTGAGGTATAACACCGCAGAGCTGCCTGTGGCCCAGCAGCGAAGGTCAGAACTGGCCTAGGCACCATCTAACTGGTTATATTGGGATACATATTCCAATAACCCTGAAGGACAGTGTTGTTTAGGGAGGCTCCATGACTCATTTTCAAGCTGGACCCATGCTGGTTTATATTGGTCCCCAAAGCTACAGCAGGCAGCCTAAGTGGGGTCACATCTGAGCCCTTAAAGGTGTGTACTGTCAGCAGGAAATCTGTCACTCACATGTCAGCACTGAGGCAGCCAGGAAATGCTCTCCCAACATGGATGTCCCACTCACACAAGTGCCCAGCAGTCCCCCATGTGAATTTGGATAATCTGGGAAAATGGAAGTAATGAGCAAAACAGAGCAGAATGAGCAGTGACATAAAACAATTAGCACTGTCAATATCTCTCTGTGCCAGTGTGGTTCCTAATTGAATTGCCATGTCTTAAAAATGTAATTGCTGAGTGTACCTGTAGCATGGATGCATGTTTAAATTATTGCACTCAACAAAGGTGTTAGCAGAGAGCTGTTCATGTAGCCACTGGAAACTTCCCTAATATGATGAGATGAGAGCGGAAACAATGCTGTGAAAACAGATATCATGAACCTCTCTCCTCATGGGTCTGGATTCTTTAGGTATGGTATATTTCAGAGGATGCCAAATGCCAGAATTCCTAGTTTATTTTAGAAGACTTGAAGAACATTGGACTCAAGACTTCATGCTTTTTAATAATAATTATAATAAAACAAGCATTTCCAAATGGGAAAAGGCTGTCTTAGAGGAGAGATGATTTGTTTGGACTAAAAGCTAAAAGTAGGCTGGGTTTCCTTGTGGAATGGCATTTTGTTTTTCATCCACCCATTCAATCTCATGCCATACTGCCCTTCTGCAAAAACTAGATACCAAATCTGATACTGGACAGGAAACAACTCCATGATCAGCTGGGTGTGGATGTGGGTGCCCAGTTCTGAGCTGAGCTGAGATGATGGGGCAGCATGACACTGTAACACCCTTGAAAAGAGGAAAGCAGAATCAGGAAAACACATTAATGATCCATTTTCCAAGATGTCAACTCCTACTTTTGTTTCAATGCAGAAATGCCAAGAAATCTGGTCTAGACAGTTCCAGATTTCCAGACAGTGTTTTCCTTTCAAACTCATGATGGCAGCTGTGACTGTGACATCTTGCTGATGATAATCATTGACAACTGCCAGTTTCATTTAGGAGATTTTTCTGCTCAGGACCCCTCAATGCTTCAGCTATATTAGTCAGCCACAGGTGGAGGTGGAGTTGCCCTCCTTAACATGTCCCAAACCCAACAGCAGTGCTACCTGAACCCCACCAAGCTGCCTCCCCTCTCCTCCTCCTTTGCCCCTGTAAATCTGAACTACCACTGGGGAAATAACCATGCTGAGCTCTCTTTTCAGCTGCTGAAATAGCTCAGTCACCACCAAACCCTTCACACAGTGGGGAGGACCCTCTTGGCACATCAGCCCTGCAACCCCCAGAGGACTTTGAGAGGATCCCATTTGCACAGGCTCTCCTTCCAGTGGGAAGGATGCTGCTGATGTTCGTCAGCAATGTTGCTGATGTTATCATCTCCTTCCTCCCTTCAGCACTTCCAAACAATCTGGTCTTTTTACTCCTTAGCCTGGCCCTGATAATCAGCTGACATTTTTACAAGAAAACTTTCCTGCTGACTGTTGGGGCAAGGTTCTCTCTCTCCAGGGAGAGTGGCATTGGTGAGACGTTTAAAATTAGACAGTAGACTGTTCAATGTACAAATAAGGAGGAATTCTTGTCCCAGCATGGAAATGGGTTAAATGATGGAAAATCTTCTGCCTGTAACTTCTCCAAATCTGCCCAGTGCTCTGTTCCCCTAGACAGTGCATCCTCCCAGATGGTGATCAGGCACAAAGCTGCCAACAGCTGCAAAATGGATTAACCAAGGTCTTAAATTATTTTTGTCTCTCAAGTTGCTCACTGCTTTGTAAAAGACTGACTGACTACACTAAAAGTTAGAGTAATCCAGCCTCTTCCAGAACATTTCATGAGGTAGGAGAATTTGCAAATAACTGCAACCACAAAAAAACCCCAAAACAACAACCCGTTATGGGTTTGGGGAAGTCCCAAATATATTCCTTTTGCCCTCATGATCTGCATCATCTTCACACTTCTTTGTTCTGGTTTTCCTTTCAGTGCTCTCCAGGATCTCTGTGCTGACATGCCCTGTGGCAGGGATGGGAGGCACAGAGCAGGAAGGGGGAGGATTTCTGAGGAGCCTCTGTGCTCATTATGGGCTGGCTCTTCAGCAGCACTGTCTGCAAAGGGTAATGACATTGTTGGAGTGACGCTGCAAAAGCAACAAAGATCCTGAATGGCCATCAGAAGCTTTTTGCTTTGTTTAAATAAATTGCTTCATCCTAATTTTACCATACACATTGAAGTATTTTCCTTCAAATAAGAAGTAAATTCCGTTAGGAAATTAGTCCAGGTGCCAATCACATCATCTTTCTTGTTGACTTGGCTTCATCTTTACCTAACCAGTCTTTGGTGATTTACCATTGGTTAGATCCTATGAGATCACCTTATGATTTCATTGCAGTTCAGCACAGGAATCTATCCTGTACACCACAGGCTGTTTCTACCTTATCTGCATTTTAATGGCTCTTCCAGTTCCATGGTTTGGATTCTGCAGCCCTTCCCACCAGACATGAGCATGTTTTGACCTCAATTTGAGAGGAAACAAAGTGCTGCAAATGACTTTTCCATGAGTGAAGCACCAGATAAGGTTTTACAAATGGAAAGGTGAGCCACAGAGCACCATCTATGCTAACCCTCTGTTTAAAAGAAGAAAAATAAAAGGAAGCAGCCAGCTGTCCTACTCCTTCTGACACAGTCAGACATTGCTTTGCAGGATTCACCTTCTTCCAGAAGTAGTGATTAAAATTTAACACTCAGTATCTTCAGATGACACGGTTAAAAAAAGCAGCTGATACATCACAGAGGATATTCTCAGCAGCTGTCAGCCAGGTTTTCTGAGTAGTTGAACAATTCTTCATACACAACCACTGTGTTGCAGCCATCCCAAACACACGGGCTGCCTTTTCCTAGACACAAATTAACATGAATCTTATTCCTCCTGCAATTTTGCCACTGACTCAATGCATAGCTGAGCCCAGAAGCAGCAGCATTTTGCTGTTGGTGGCAGTTTTGGAGGCTGTACTTAAAACTGAGCAGATTTGATGACTTGTGTGGACATTTATATTCACAGCAAATCCAACGATATTCCCAGGAGGAGCAATAGTTAGTTCCAGTGTCCTTGACAAGTATGAGCAACAGCATGTTTGTGGCAGGGTAAAATTCTCCCTGTGGCATTCTCTGCTTCCAGTCCTCTTGTGTTGTGTAGTCTGACATGTTCTCCATTAAAGAGGAGTCAGGCAAGAAATTCAGAACTTCTTAAAATTTTTATTATTTTTCCTCTTTGTCAACTGAAATATTTGTAAATTTTCTGTGGAAAACAAGAGTGAAAATAGACCTGTCACAATGCTTTGTTCTTATTCACATTCTGGGTTTTAATCTTGAGATCCAATTTAGTTTCTCACTTGTTGAAAGGAGGTTGTACCAAGATTGGGGCAGTCTCTGTTCTACAGTACATGGCAGGAATTGGCTTCAAGTTTTGCCAAGGGAGGTTTAGAGTGGATATGAGGAACAGTTTTTCCATGGAAAAGGTGGTCAAGCACTGGAACAGGCTGCTCAGGGAAGAGGTGGAGTCACCATCCCAGGTATTTAAAAGATGTGTAGATGTGGAACTTAGGGACATGGTTTAGTGGTGACCTTAGCAATGCTGGGTTAATGGTTGGTCTTGATGATCTTAAGGTTCTTTTCCAATCTAAGTCATTCTGTGATTCTTTTGCCAAGTAAGACCATGTGTTCCTGAAAAACTTTCAGAAGGAAAATTTCATCAAATCTTGCATGTGCCTGTGAAAAGAAGCTTCAGTGAGTTTGCATTTTCATCAGAGGCACCCTTCAACAAGAAGTAAAATGGTGTTCCATTGTGTTTTTTAAAGCTTGTACAGCAATTATACAGATTTTGGATTTATGATGCTTTCAAAAATCTAAAGTACCATTCTTTCATGATTTCTAGGTGACAAATTCAGGGACTTCTCCACTTGTTTGTCGGCTGTAGTAAATAATTTGCTATGAATTAATCACATTTTATGTGTTCTATGTGCTAACATCCAACCAAATGTGAAGGCAAGAGTTGAATTTCTATTCTAGAGAGGCTTTTCTCCCCTTAGATTTCAAGAAAAAAAATCAATTTCAGACTATGCAAAGGTCAGTTTGCTTAAGTTTTTGTCAAAGTACAAGACAAGACTGGATAATGATCACTAGATTTGGGTGGATGTGGGCTGGCTTGTCTCACTGCTGACAATCACTCCACTACTTTGGCTGTGGATTTGCAATTCTTTGCTAAAGAAAGAAACTGAAGAAACCCCCAGGCCTCCATTGCTCACTATTGTTCTCCCAAGCCAGCAATGAAAGCAAAACTTCAAAGCTCTATAAATCTGGTATTAGTTAAGAAGATAATGATAATCATGAATATTCCAGAAGTGCCTGTGGGATGACTCTGAGTGGCCTGACACTGCTGTGGAGCAGCAGATGGCCACAGCCTTGGAAGGTCTGTAGCCCAAGTTGGCGTCAGAAAACCACATTGTTATTGCAAGCTTTCTTTAGAGATGTGTCTTTGTGTTAAGATGTAAATCAATCATTGCAGGGGCTGCTTCTGAACCAAGAGTATAGCACAGGCAGCCACGAGTACATCCAGGTTTTTGAGGTAAAATTCAAGCTTTGTGGGGTAACTTTTTTTTTTTCCTGAGACAATGCAGATTAACAAAGCTTTCTGGGCTTGATGAATTTTGGTCAGGTCCAGTTTTTGCCAGAGTTCTGGCAGCCCATCGTTGTGTAATCATTAGAGAAGGGAGAATCAAATGCTGCACATTACCTGCTCCATGCTGCCCGCTGATGGATCACACTCACATCAGACATGGATAATCTCTCTGAAGCTGCCTTCACCCATCTTGTTTTGGTGCTTCAAGGCTCATGAGTGGTTTTTTATTTGATGTTTTTTCACTTCAATCTGATTCAAAATGCAAGGAGAAAGCATTGGTTTTCTAATCACCCTAGACATGAACTCTGGTGAAGAGGTTGAGAGAGGCAGCAGCTGCTTCTGGCTGATCCTGATGCAAAAAACAAGCCTCTGCAAATGGCAACACATCAGACAGTGTTTATTCACCATCCTGAATCAAAATGGACATGAGCATATGCTGTCATTCTTCTTGAAGAAATGTATTCTTATTTAAGAACCTAGGGGAAAAAAAATCCACAATTCTATAGGCATTTGCTATTCACATCTAGAGCCAAATCCAGTGGTTGGACTCTGAGTCATCTGTAATTTATCCATAGTAGCCTGAAGCAATTTGTTTCATTTGAAATACATGAGGATGTTTCTCTCTGGCTATAATAGAGGTGAGGTACCTGAGTCAGAATAAAGATTATCCAGGTCAGGAAAAAGGAGGAGTAGTGACAGGAGGGGACTGAAGGCGAGCAGGACTCTGCTATCTCTCCTGGTTTGTTTACAAGTCTTGCTATCTCTCATCAGTGCCTGAAGCCAGAGAAGCGTGGGCTTCACCCAGCTCTTTAAAGTGTAGATTGAGTTACTCCTGTTGTTGATGCTCGATGTGGATCATTTAATTCATTCTGCAGAAAATGTGAAAATCATGTGGCTGCAGCAACTTAGCCCAGGAGCAAGATGTCTTGGGAGCTTAGTTTTCTCTCTTTTATTAGGAAGCACTGGAACATATCCCAGTGGCTACATCAGTGGCCCCACTAACATTTCTGGCAGAAAAGGAGTAACTGGTGCTTCATGCTGCAGGGGTTTCAGATGGTATATCCAGTCGCTCCAGATGAGACACAGATGACACCCAGCCTGTCTGTGAAAGTACTTAGAGGCACTCAATGCCAAGTAAAAATAAATGCTTATCACTATTTTTATATGCAGTTTAAGAAATTTAACCATTCTGTCTAAGACATTAGGTTTACAGTTGGTATTGCCCAGTATGGCTTGAATGAGTTAAGTAAATATATTAAAGTCCTCCTGTTAAAACAGTTCCATCTCTCCTCCCCCAAAGCAGCTAAAGATCCATTCAAAACAAGGAATTTGAATCATATTCACAACAAGCATGTTTTTTACCAGAAGAAAGAAAAAGACTTTACTACTTCCTCTCCTTCATTCAGATGCCAGAGGATTGACATCATTTGTGGTCCTGATTCATCTGTCAAAGAGCTTCAGTGCAGCAGTGGAGTGCCCAGGGTCACCTCTGCAGCAAAGGAATGACAGGAGATGGGGCTACTTGGGAAGGTAAAGCCCTTCTAGTGGCTATGGCAAGGAACAGGACATGGGTCTGGTCACTGCAGACAACAAGAAATCACTTCAGCCTGTGCCAAAGGAGATGAATAAAGATATGCCACCCTGACCGTCAATGGGGAATTCAATACTCTCAGCAGAGTCCTCTGATATATCACACACAGTGCACACTTTTCCAAATCTCAGGTAGGCTCTCATTCAGATTTATTTTCCTGCCTCGATGCAAAGGTCAGTCTGAGCTACAGAGGTTCTGGAGTTCTCACCTCCATGTACACTTGGCCTAGTGTATTGTTGATATTTGTTGGTCTAGCAAAATGTGCTGTCCAGCATTAGGGGAAAAATAATAGGGTTCCAGCACTGCCATCTAATAAGTTCCCAGATGCTCAAAAATAGTAGGAAAATCCTTGTTTTGTACCCTGGATTCCATTTTCTTGTGGAAAATCACATTAAATTATCATTTTTTGTGGAATATGGAAAGTTCCACCTGCCATACACGTGTTATGTTATTGAGGAAAAGGGAAATCCTTGATACTGTTTACAGACAGCTTGTTTGTTCAGCATTGTCTAGAGCTGGCCAACCAACCTTAAAATAAAACTGCAAGCAAAATGCTTGCAGGAACCAAAATTATTTACTGTCAAAAATATCTACTCATTCAACGAGTTCAGCTAAACCTTCCTTTTACAGCCTGCAGTTTGATTCATGGAAGAAACTAGAGAGCTGTGCTTTAGCTGAGATTCAGGATATTGCTGAGCACTTATTTTTGGTGGATGGGAAGGATGGGATGCCTGTTCCTTAGGATGAAAAGGCAAAGCCCTCTCTTTGGTAATTCCACAATGGAGTTACCTTCCATCCTCTTTGGGTGTTCCAGAACATCCAGGACAGGGCTGGGTCATTTCTGGTGTGACACTAAGCTCTCTGTGAGTCTGCTGCTTTCAACAAACTCAGTAACTTCACACCTGTGGAAGGTAGAGAACAGCATTAATTTGATTTTACAGCTAGCCAGAACGCTGCTGTCAGGTTCTAGGAACTGACAACCAGAGCACATGAACTCTCATGGACTCTGCTGGAGTCACCCGCCTAAGGTTTCATCTCACAAAACATTTAGCTTTGCTTTATGACTGTCACATCTAACATTCCTAAGAAGGAGGTTTTTCTTACTTTGATTTTTAAAATCTCTCCTTCTCTCCCTTGTTTTATTATCCTCTTCATACTTTTCTCATCCATTCAAAACTTTTAGCTGTAAATGTCCTTCAGTGACCCTTTTCACTTGGCCACATGCCTTCCATTTGGTGTTTCAAGATCCCATGAAAGGTGGGGGTATCTCACCTTTTTACTTATTTATCTTTTTTTTTTGAGAAAAACAAAACAAAACCAGAACTGTCTCAAGGTGTTAGACAATTTTTCAGTTTAAATCATGATTTAACCTCAGTATGCTGCTGAGCAAGATATTCTTGAAATCCTCAATACTCTGGTGCAGCATTCATAATCTGGCCTTTATAAATAAACATGTATTGAAAAAAAAAATCAAGGTTGATGTGGGGCCATTTTTTGTCAGGTTTGGAAAGATAAAGTCTAGAAAACTGAGCTTGCTCCAGCCCTGGACAATCCTGGTGGGAGAGTGTAAAGTTGCTTTACTTTTGCTCCTTAGAAATTTCATCTTTGTGAGGGAGACTGAAGAGAATTTGAATCTCTGAAGTATTGCAGATACATTGTTTTCTTTCTGCCTGACCTAGTGAGAAAGCCTCGAGTGAATTTTTCCTTTGCTGCTTCCCTGTTGGAAGCAGCCAGTGGAGGAGATTTACACAGACCCCACTTACAGATGGCAGAGTGGCTTGTAGCATTAACACACAATTCATTAAAAAAAGTGTTCTGCCCTGTGTTTAGCATGCAGAAGGAGTGTGCATTGTACACTCAGCAGTTGTTCATGGGCTTTTTGTGACTCAGTAAATAGGCAGGCTGCACATGAGCTACCCACCCAAAATACCTCAGGTTAATGTTCTCCATTTCTGGCAACTCAGAAAGACTCAGCCCCTGGCATGCCTGTCCATTTACCACAGCTGAGTTCAGAGGGTGTGATGTCTCATATTTTGGGGCCTAGAGCCAATTTTTTTATTGTTATGGAGTATTTGTATTAGCTGGGATTTCCATCAGCAGCCAGTCAAGGGCAGAGCAGGCCCCCATAGCAACTGCCTAAACAGCTCTAACTCAAAAACTTTGTCATTTTTATATTTCCTGTGTTTCCCTCTGTGTTCTTGTGTTTAAATCTTGCTGAAGACTCTTTCCAGGCTCTGAATGGGCTTCTCTCCTGGTGCAAAGCCCAACCATTGCCAAGGACTGGCTGCTCAGGAGGTGGCATCAGCTCCTGGGCAGATACAGGCACCCCAAGAGAGCAAGTTTTCTTTATGCCAGGCTGGTTGCTGAGGGAGAACTTTGGATGTGCTGGTGTGCAGGCTACTCTGGGAGGCAAAGGGATGCCCAATCTCTTCATGTCTGTCTCCTGCTCATAAAAGTGATCTTTCTCTTTGGCCTTTCCCATCACCAAAGCATCTCTTCGGGCAGAAAAACTGTTTTGCCTCCATCCCTGAACAGCTCAGGTCAAGTTTTGCCCTCAGGCTACCAACGGGAGCAAGCCAAGCACCTCCTGAAGTTGAATTGCTGGTGAAGGCACTCTCTGGCAGTCATTCTCCTAGCACTGATCCCAGCCAGCCTGAGTAATTCTGAGCAATTCTGTGTGTACTCAGCAAGTCAGCCAGCTGTAGTTGCAGAAGGAAATCATCTTTGTGCCATTGCTTTCAAGGTCCAGCTACAAAATCTGCTGGTGCTGAGTCATTGGTCACCCAAGAGCAGCAGCAGGCAGAGTGGTCTGATTCTGACACACAGTCCATGCACTTTTAACAAATTGCATGTTTCCTGTTATCTGCTAGCAGCTGATAACTCATTCCAACCATATCTGTCTCTGAAAGAGCATTGTAATAATTGTAGTGCTAAGCTCCAGCCAAGATGCAGGGAAGGACAAAGCAGCAGGGCTCCAAATATTTCTCTCATGGAAATTGCCTTGTGAAACAATCAGCATTTCCACCTGGAAGTCAAAATGCTGGATTTTTCTTCAAAAGTGAAGATGGTAGATATTTAGGAAGGTTAAAGAGGTGATGGGCAGTGTAAAAGTCTCTTTGCAATATCACACAAAGAACCTATGGCTTGTTTCACTGTGAGAGGTGAATGGCAAGAGTTTACACTGTTGTTTTTCTCCTTGACTGTGCCAAGAAGTGTCATGCGAGGTGTAAATACCTGAGATCTGACTTTGTGCTCCTTGCTCAGCAGAAACTCCCACAGAAGCAGTGCAACAGGAGCACTGCCCTGGCTAAGAATTTTGTGTTAAATTTCAGAAACTTGAGCTTGCTGCAGCTGACTGATTGTGCAGCAGGAACTCTGCAGGTCTCCCTGTGAGAAAGGTGAGCTCTGACACCTCTATTTCACAGGCAGGGAATAATGACAGAAAGCAAGTTTCTCTGTGGTTTCCATTGCCACAGGTAACATGTTTGTGGTGACAAGTGTTGGTGCAAGCCAGGTATCAAAATCCTTAATAAACCCCCATCAAGCCAGGTATCAAAATCCTTACTAAAGCCCCCATCCTTGGCAGATCTATCTGAAAAGGAAGAATGCAGTAACACCACAAACCCTCCTGCAAATCCCATTCTGGTAAGAGTGGGCACTATTAGGATCATGCCTTCCACAGCAGGGGTTAATATAAAAGCATACATCAGAGCCATCTTTTCAAATTAGTATTTCATTCCTAAGTGCCCTTTAGCTCGCTACATCACAGAACAGAGATGACATTTCTGTCCTTGTAAATGTGCTGCACTCCTCTAATCAGGATGTGTTGTGTTGGTGTTACTGGCTGCTAACACAGCCTGGCCTGCTGCAGCAATCCCATTTGGAAAATCTTGGGAATATTTTGCCATCTCTGTGGCCAGCCTAGAGCCTTTCAAATAGGGCTGTATTGATGAGGAAGGACTATTTGCTAACTGTGTCATCTATCAAGCACAGCGGAAATACAACAAGTAGCAGGGATTCAAAATAGCTTTTAACTGGACAATGCACTGTCCACATGTACACACAAAACTCTGTGTTGTGTTCATTTCAAATCTCATCCATCCCACAGCCTCTGTTGCACCAAGGGTAATGTAGCAGATGACTTCATTCCTTTGCCATCCCTCACACTTCAGTGCAGAATTTCCTTGACTCTGAGGTTTTGGAGCAGTACAGGAAAGCACACAAGTGACACAGGTTAACTTGGACCCTACTCTGATGCAAATACCAGAAGAAAATGGTTTTCAGTGTCTCAGTTATCCCAGGTGGGTGTATAAGAAGTGAATCCACTACTTGTATAAGAAAGGAATGACTCACTGTGTTCAGCCACAAGCCAAGGGAGATTTCAGTGGCTTGCATTAGGATCTAGAAACAGCTTGGGATCTGGGATGGCGCCGGATGAGGTGAGGTGAGACCTGTGCATTAGTTGGATTTGTATGAAAATTAGAGGGCCCACACTGGACTATTTGGCATTTTGCTCATCAGCTGGAGCTCCAGCTTCAGCACTGAGCTCCAGGTACCAGGTCAAGGATGGCTGCAAACAAGGTGCTCTGTGGGAAAGCTGTGGTAAAACACCTGCTGCATCTGAGCATCTTTCACCATCTGGAGTTAGACAAGGAGACTTACAGCTTTCAGATATGTAAATATGTCAAATTATTGATGTTACAGATGGTTTATGAGTTTCTTGAACAACCGGCCTGAACTTGTTCAGTTCTGAGATTCACCTCAATTTTTTAATGAATTCTCTACAGCAACTGATCTTCAATGCTCTGACCTTTTCCTCCCTCTCTGTTCTCCAGAGAATAAGATATTGCAGATGTGAGTGGGTAAGAGGGCTAAAATAAAAGTCAAAATGCAACAATAAAAATGAAAAATATAGAGCATGCAGAAAAATATTTTTATATTGAAATGAAAGAAAATACTACAAAGCCAAAGAAGTTTGGTACCACCAATTTCTAATAACAATTTCCACATGCTTGCCATGTATGTGCAATCTGCAGCACTCCAGTTTGGCAGTAAAAAAATAAACATTTATAGTGACCACAGCAGTCTTTTTGAAACCTGACAGAGGTACCCAAGAGACCAGAAACTTTAGAGTACAAGTCAAAACTGGTGCAAGTCCATCTTGGTAGTGAAAGATATACAGAGGCTTAAGTGTGGCTTCCTGTTGCAGTAACTTGATTGTCTCAGGTCCCCTGTGACTGCCTTGGAAATATCCACCAGCAGCTTAGAGGGCTGACAGGGAATTTGAGCTTGTGTACTGACATTTCTGAAGGCTGGCAGGGAACATGATAGTAAATGGTTGGCCATTCTGACATGAGTTTACTTGCCAGAGAGGTAGTATTACATCAGCTCAAACCCTCTGGAAAGTATACTGAGTTCAGAATCTCCTTCGGTCTAAGCTAAATGTGCCACATGGGGGGATTAAAAGCCTTGGTATACTCAGATTTTCAAATTGGCTCCATGTGTATTCAAAAATCTGGATTTAGAGCCTGTTACACAGTTTTGATGAAGCAGCCCTGAAATCAGTGAGTCAGTATACGAAGTTATTTGGGTTTGAATTTCATTTCTATTATGAAGTACAAAAAACCTACATTTTATTGCTGCTTAGAAATGTATCTTGGTCAAAAGATTATAATTTATTCTTTACCTTCCCATCTTAAATTGTCCAGAAAGATCCTAGGGTGAGACCATAGGCTGGGTCACTGGAGCAATATTTTATGAATGTTTTGCAGCAGTACAGGAAGATCATTTCTTCATTGCAGTAAGTGGAAGAAGGGTAGCTTTCTCATTCACTGGTGAGAGCATTTGAATGAGTCTCAGAAGACTTACACTGCACTACAGATTATCTTTTGAGAAGTTACCACAGTTCTTTTATAGTGCAAAACAAAATGTCCTTTCTATAAGTGCTTTAATAACCCAACTTGGAGGCAGCAATAAGAGCATCACAGTAAAAAAAGTGTCTGAGCAAGAAGTCAGTAGCTGTGATCCTCCCACAGTGCAGTTTCCAGCAATACACTGTGCTGCTGGTTAGCACTGGCTTACAGTGTTATTTAAGAACTGAGCCCAGTGCCTGTGTTTGCTCACTTTGTCAGAACAGAGATTTATAGTGAATGTTCTTCCACCAGAGTGAGAGCGCCAAGACTTCCCTGCAGACACTGACTTTCCCTGGAGGGTTTCAAATCCAAGCACATCCTGACCTTACTCCCTGTCTGACAAAAATACTGCTTGTGGTGCTTTGTTTCCATGACATGCCTTGAGAAATGCTGTTATAAAATCAACATTTCAGGCAGTGTGGATTGCTAAGCCCCTTAATATTTTTTATTATAAAAACTGAAAGAGTTCTCTGTATTCTGCATGCCTTCTTCCACAAACAGCCAGAATCCTGAAAACTGTTGTACTTTTCATCAACAGAGGAAGGATTTTGCCCAAGCTTACTCCTGACATTTTGTCACTGGGTCTTTATGGAGGCTAACCCCGCCCAGCTGCATTAGTAGAGTAAATATGTAATACCTTGCTAGACCAGAAGGTCTATGCCTGTTTTGCAGGTATACAAAAAAATGGTTTTGCCTTTAGCAGACTGTCATGAATATATGGCAAAATTTGTTTTAATTTACATTTTCTGTTTTCTGTAACTTTTCATCTGTCACTGTTGCAGTTTGTAGCTGTTTTGGGTTTTTTTCATTCCCAGCCTTTTGTTTAAAGCATAGCACTTTTCCACACTCTCCCTTATTGTGAACATATTTCTAAGAACATGCAAGGAAAGGCTGAGCTTTCCCTGAAGTAACTGAATAAATGCCAGGGCCAAGGGCAGTTTTATCTGGGGGAACTTTGATCTGACTAGTCCTGGAACCTCCCCAGCAGGGAAAATAGATGGCCTGCAAGCATTCCAGCACAGACCATTCTATGAGTCTATGATTCCATGATTCTATGATTCTATGGCAATTCCTGGGCATGCCATGGGACCACAATAAAGTTGAGTACTAAACTAATGTCCATTCATATCATTTTTGCTTAGATGTAATATATTGGCAGAGGTTCTTCATTCTGGTGAAATTCCACCTTCAGTGTCAAAATACCCTCTGATTTCAGCAGGGCCAAGATGTCATGAGTCTGCTTTCATGCGACATGGACTACACACCTTTGATGGGAGTGAAAATTTCAACAGAGTTGCAGGCACAGTATTCCACCTAGGGTAAAGGTACAAAGAATTTCCTTTCCATAGATTATTCTAGCAAGGTTTATAAATAGTTCATAAGTCTCTGGAAGTGCTGAGTGCGCTTCCTGTTTTCAACAATCAAGCCTCAGGTCATCCAACTCAGGTTAGTCTTATACTGTAAAGGAAAAAACATCCTTAACCACCAGCACGGACTTCCTAAAGTGATGATAAAGCTACTTCTTGGCAGTGTAACAGACCCCTTTTCCACACTAGGACTGAGTGCTACATCTTCCACAATCCACTTCCAGGCTAAATTCTGTCTTGTTTCTCATCAGGATAAACTTCACATAATTCCAACAAAGACAATGAAGCAATTCCAGATTTACCAGGATGCCATGAAGAGCAGATTCTGGTCCTCTGCTTTTATAGTTGAGGTGGATGAGACCACAGACAATGCCTTCATCATGGAAGGGAAAACTGGAGTCTAACACTTGCTGGTCTCTAAAGGCTTGGTCTCCTCCTGAAGCAGCAAACAGAGGGAGGCTGTGTGAGAATTATATAAAGTGAGCCAATGCCTCAGTTCTTGATAGAGTCATCTATTCATTTTGCACAGCCTAGCTAAGCCCTGTTCCACTTGTGACTCATTTTTGTTATTGATATGAGGTGCTGAGAGACAAAACCACAGTAAGAGACTGCAGAGAACATCAGTAAGAGGCAGAGAACAAACTAGGAAGAAGATGTTTAAAATTTTGAGTGGAAAGGGGAAAATAAAAAGCTTGCCCATGTGCTTGCCCTGGAAAAGTGTATAAAAGGAAAATGGCACTGCAAAAATAGAGACAGTAGAAAAAGGAGAAAAAAAAGTCTTAAAAGCAAATGAAGAGACTGGTGAAAGAAAATTAGATGTCATAAAAATTCTATTTGAGCCTATTTTGCCTGCTGAACTTTTTTTCAACAGTGAGTTTGTGAGGCAATCCAATTTTTTAAGCAAAGAAGAAAATCATTCCACTGCAATCTAGATAATTTCCCACTCCATTTGATGATATAATGCACTAAGAGCAAACTGCTCTAAATCATCTAGGATAACCTACCAGTCTCACTTTTCAGCAGAAAAAGATAAACTTTGTTCTAAACAGCTTCACTCTCAGAATCAATGCCTCTTACATCCCCCACTGAATATTCTGTTCATACTGCACTCCTCCCACGTGGAGGTGCTGAGTAAGTGCTTCTCACAGGTGTAATTGTTCCAACAGGGCTCTGCCTAGGCACACCACAAAGCAATTTCTCCTTTCCAGAGCCCCCCCAAGACCGTTTCAGTCATGATGGGCATAAGCAAATAAAAGGAAACAGAGATTTTATTAAATTCTCTAGCTGTGCTAAGCAATGGATTTGAACATCATTCTGTACTTTTCCTGCAGTAGCAAGTTGCTGTTGTAGGGTTTTTTCTCCCCTTTACAGAATGCTAAATCCAGCCAGAAAGCTGTTATGAAAAAATACCCAAGGGAAGTGTGATGGAGGTTTTTCTTCCCTGATTTCTCTTCTAACATTGTTTCCTTCCTTCCTCCCCTCTCCACCCTGCGGACTCAATCCTCAGCCTGTTGATGTAAAAGGAAAAACCCACACTGACCTCATGTGGCTCTGGATTACGCTCCCATTCCTGGGCCATTTGTTTTTATAAGTGAGTTAACAGGAGCACTGAAATATCCTGTCAGAGGAGCTCTGAAAGTGCCATCCACTGCCCTAATGCCTCGTGTGAGTTTTCAATGGAACTGCATTGTTTGAACCCAAGATAATATTTTACCTTCATTCCACACCATTATGAATTCATTTGACTTTCAGTGTTCAGTAATAACAATGAATTTGCTGGATATTGAATGTCACATACCTTTGCCAGTATGGCATTTCATTGTAATGCACAGCAGCATTAGTTTAACGATGCCAGGCTTTTTCCAGAATCCTCTCTACATTTCACACACACACACACACACACACACTCCCTTCTTTCTCCAGGAGAACAATAAATACTCCTTAGCATTGCCTAAGAAAAATAAAATCATACTTTGCTTTTGAAAAGAAATGTGATCTATATGCAGGCCTCTAGCGAGCTGAACGCCAAATGCTTCCTGGGACAGTGTGAGTGTGAATATGTGCACAGAGGATTTTTATAACCATAACATGGATGGCCTGGAATATTAATCAGGGCTTGTTTCATTTTGTTTTGCTTTGCTTTTTGGTTGTTTCATTTAGTTTGTTATTTTTCACTTAATTCCACAGTGCAAAAGAAAGTAACCTCACTCTTTGAAACAAAAAAATGTGAAATTTATGGCCAATGCCTACTCTGTCTCCTTAATAGCTTATCCATAGGAGTTGAACAGGTCACACTGCAAGAGTGTGGTGACCTGGGCTGCATCCTACTGCTGGTGCAGTAAGGGGCAGGGGACTGAGGGAGGAGAGGGATTGCCAAGGGCTGCAGCAAGGGAAAGCACATGGTTTTCTGTGACAGTGGTCATAGGGGTCAGGATGAGAGAAGAGACATAGATCTGACTCCATGTTACAGAAGGCCTTATTTATTATTTTATAATATATATTACATTAAAACTACACTAAAAAGAACAGAAGTTTCATCTGAGAAGGCTAGCTAAGCTAAGAATAGAATAGCAAAGAATGATAACAAAGGCAGCTGTCTCAGACTCTCTGTCCGAGTCAGCTGTGCTGTGATTGGCCATTAATTAGAAACAACCACATGAGACCAATCACAGATCCACCTGTTGCATTCCACAGCAGCAGATAACCATTGTTTGCATTTTGTTGCTGAGGCCTCTCAGCTTCTCAGAAGGAAAATTCCTAAGAAAGGATTTTTAATGAAAAGATGTCTGCGACAGTTTTCATCCAGCATTAGGGAGAACCAGTGACAAGGAGTGCCTGCAAATTGCCTTAGACCTCTGACCAAGCCACCACCGTTGGAAGAGGATGTCATCCCTGAATTATCTGTGCCAGAGGTGCCCCCATCACTTCAGCTGGGGTGATCAGTTGGGTATTTCAGTCTGGAGAAATTCACAATTGTGCACCCATCTGGTTTTTATAGTGAGCACATTCCCATGCAAGTGCTGTGCTGGATGAATGAAACCATGCCACTTATCTGCTAACTTCGTGAGGTGGTCTGCTGGTCTCATTTCTACACATTGGTGCTAAAGCTTTCTCAATATTGTCACAAGGTTCCCAGGATGGCAGCCTGGCACCTCATCCTCCTCAGAAGACAAAATAAATTGTGTGCAGAGTTGGTTTTTTGACTGCCTGCTGGTTTTACAAGTAATGCAGGGGAAAAAAAGAAAAAAAGGAAAAAAAAAAAGAAAAAGAAAAAGAAAAAAGGAAAAAAGAGAGAAATGACACAGAAGTCATCTTTTATTGCAGAAGGAATAGGCATGTAAATGCATTTTTTTCCAAGCTGTTTTTGTACTAATTATTTGGGTATGCAGTGTCCATAAATGTCCTAGTAGAAATCCAGGTAAACCTGCTTTGATTAAGTAAGCTATTTTCAAAGCATTATTTGTTGTCATTTTAAGAGGAAAGCTAGTAATATTTCTGATAACAAAATGAACACTGACATCATCTGAACTGTTAATAATGTAAAGCCCTTTAAGACTTTTGTCTGTCTTTGATTATTTGATTATATGGGAAGACTTTGATTATTGACCAAGATTTTGCTGAACTCTGCTGAATCACAGATAAATCTATTGTTTCTGTAAATGCTCCTTCAGCAAGACAAGAAGAAATACAGAGTGACAAAATATGGCAAGACTTGATTGAGAAAGATCCCTTCCTGGGCATTTGGGAGTCCAAGGAAGAAGAGTAGCCTGCAATTAGTATGTTTTAATGTGGTTTTCTGTAACATGACTGTGCCAGTCTAATCTTTATTCAAAAAGATCTTGTAGCTACAATTTTTGAAGCTATCTCTTCAGCTTTATGTTTGCTTGCTTGTATTTTAGTTTTCATCTGAGAGCACAGAGGCAGTTTCCAAGGCAAGGTGCCCTTCAGTGTGAAATACAGAATATATTAAACACTGAAATGAGTAAGGCAGCAACTGTAACTATTGCAGCTAATGCTACATCCCCCAAGCTTGCACAGAAAGAGTTGAATTTACACAATTATTTGCAATGAATTTGCGCCAGTAGACCAATCACCATTTTGAATGAAAGAGAACCTGGGGGAAAAATTGCTCATCTCAGCTAAAATAATGAAGGCAATGATCAGAGGGATAAGGCAAAATGGATGGCAAAACCTGCTTGTTAAATATGTTAAATACTTCAAACCTGTAGAACAATAGAAAAGAACAGCATCATGAATGTGGCACTGTTATGTCACCTTATCCAAAAACAAATTTTTTTTTCCCACTAGGGCCAATATTTTATCCCTAATCCTGTTGTGGACTTTCAGACAGCTGACTACATAGGGTGGTTTTGGAGAAGGTTGGGTTAAGAATAAGAAAGTCTGAAATCTTTTTTTCTTGTACCTAATAACTGATGTGATATTTGTAAATCCAGACCTCAAACCACACAGTGGCCAAGAAAAAAATTTCCCCATAATTAGATCCTATTGATGAAATGCTGCAGACAAAAGGTCTCTTTGTGGGAGATGAAATGGGCTTGCCTCAGGTATTTGTTGGCCACTTATTGAAGACATTGATTGATAATTTACCAATCTCTTCATTGCTTTTTGTAGTGCAAATACACCAGTATGTTGGGATACATAAAGAGATAAAAGACAAGTGGAAGAGACCATGATCAATCCAAGCAGACAAGTGTTCCTATGAAGAATTACAAACAGGTAAGAGATTCCAGACAACACACAAAAGGAGAAGGTTTAGATCAAACCACCTGAATAAACGGGGACTTGAAAGAGCTCAAAGCAAAGCACAGGGGTGTCCCAGGAGGATTTGTGTGTTTTACCTGTCTATTCACACAACTGCCTGTTAGATCAAATCAAGTATTTCTCTTGTAGAGTGCGTGCAGTGATAAAGCACAGGCAGGTTTTGATGTGTCAGCATGTCAGTGCAGAGACACTGCTCACACGATGCTGCACTCACGATGAGCTTTTGTCTCGGGTGCTTCTCTCCTTGGCAGCAGTGAGAGCAGCAGAGCTGCTGGGCTGTACTGCCTGGCTAACGCAGCCACCAGCTTTGAACCAAACCAGCTCAAAGGACAAGCAAGAGGAGTGCAAAACCAGACATTCTTCACAATCATTCCTCAGTATGTAACCCTCCTCCTCCCCAAAGCACTTCAAAGAGCCAGAGCAGGGGCTGTTTCAGACTCTGCTGAAAGCATTAACAGCACAGGGCAACTCTGCCTGAGAGCTTCAGGTCAGAGCAGAAGACCAGCCCACCCAATTGAGAGTGTGAGGCTGTCAAACAGGCAGTGAACTTTCAGCATGCAATGCAAAGAGGATTCTTATCCTTACTTTCTCATGAAAAGTGCAGTTTAATGCTTTGTGAGCACTGGTTACAGAGACTTGAGTTTTACATCTTTGCTGACGGCCCAGAAAGCCAAACCTGTTAACTCCATGACTTAAAGGATGCCCAATTTTATGTTAGAGGGAAGATTAGCCATATCACTTCTAGCAATTTAGGAGTCTTACAGACTCTGAACTTTTACTTATGAGATATGACACGATAACAACTTTAAGTGAGGCAGCTGCTCCTTATAATCAGATGGAATCTGGGCATTAATCTATAACATTCATGGCTATTTACTTCCTCTTTTAATAAAAAATGTGAATGCCACATATATTCCATACGGATATCTTCATCAGCTGCCTGAACATACAAACCCAGAGATTTTTCATTTTCCTCAAATACTATATTAAACATCTTAAATCTACAATTAATCTCTCTTAGTTTCCTAGAAAGAAAATCCATCATGAGCTATGTGTCATAATTTCAGCACCTTACCCTGTGTCCTTTAACATAAGTCTTACTCTAGTAATCTGCATTTTGAAGAGGCATATTTAGCCACATGCAGCTTCCAACTTCAGAAATATCTTCATGATATTTCTGTTTAGAGAATCAAAACACTTGTGAGGAGAGATGTGACATTTCTGTTGAGCCCTTTACAGAAGGTGGAAAACACTTAAAGACTCAAGCCAGATTGAAAGGAGATAAATGAAAGCATGAGTTTGTGTTACTGAGATGTTTGAATATTTTCCTGGACTTTGTCCTGTACAATTAAACAAGGTATTTAGGGACATGTCTAAATTAAAATATCTCTAGCTTAACCTCATTTCCTTCCACAGAGTTTATTTCTACAATCTTGCTTGTGCACACTTCCCTTTGTTGTCTTCCTCACTGTTTCTTTTCCTTTCAGGAGCCTTATTTCAAAAAAAAGTTGCAGTGTGCTCACCCAACCTGTGCTTCAGCCCCTGAAGCAGACCGGAAAGTTTTAAATTGCATTCAGAGAGCAAAGTCTGATTAAGTGCTGTGACATCACCCCACCAGTAATGCCCAATCCCAAATTAAATTTTTGTCTGTTTTGATTTTGTATGTGCATGTTTTCTTTCAGCAGCTAATGACAAGTCTTGGAATATCTGAAACATATCTCCATTTCTCCACTCAGCCACAATCCATAAATAATTATTCGAAACTGGGCCCAGTTTTGTTACGTCCATACCCAAATTTGGTACCTCCTATGTTTTATTACTGATACAGTCACCTATTTATTTCTGGACTTAAAAGATTTGGCCCACTCAAAATCTCATTTATTCCATTTCTTGGTGAAGTTCCATTGTTTCTTGCACAGCTTCCCCTTAACTGCCTGTACAATCAGCCATCCTCCATGGACCAGTCCACAACTTCTGTCACCTTCTGACATTGCTCTTGTCATATCCAGCAATTTCTCATGTCATGTGCAGCAGTTTTCCTGTTCAGCTGTCTAAATCTCAGTTCAGGCAGCACTTGGGCATCTGCCTGCCGCCCAAACACTTTCCTTGAAGGAGCTGCACCAGCCAAAATATCTTCTGAATCCCTGTTACCTCTGTCAGTGTGCACAGGGCTCAGTGAAACTCTCTGTTTGCATACAGCTGCCTGGTTCTTTCTTCATGATATTTTGGTACAGTGATCATTTCTTTTGTTTAAAAAAACCCCCCATGTTTTGTTAAGTAAATCATCCCAATCTGTTAACACAAAAAAACCCCAAACCAAGCTACCAAAATAAACTCACTTGCAATTCTGATATCCCCTACCATATGTACAACTTGATTTAAAGTCTAATAAAACAGAATGACTTTCAGTCCTTATTCTGTTTTACAGAGCATTTTTCAGTTATTTATTTTCGGTTCAGATTGCTGCATTATTTTTGCCTTCAAGCCTCATGTTGTAAGATGAAAAGCAGAGGAATTCACTTTGGATTCTTCATCATCATTTCAGTTTCCGGTAAATTATATGCCCAGTTTTACTCAAAATGGAGCAGTTTGCTGCACAAAGGCAACAGATTTTAACCATCCAGCTCCTCCTGCTTGTAAGATCACTCACAACATGCAGGATTTTGCTGTTTAGAGGCAGTTGTAGAAAAATTCAGGCCTTTTTACCAACACTGGCTATGTCCAACCATGCTCTGACTCGTGATTGCTCCAACCTGCACCAAGAGTGGCACCAGGCTCCCTTGTCACAGATATCTTTTATGGAAAATCCTTTCCTTAGGATTCTTCCTCCTGAGAAGCTGAGAGGCCTTAGGAACAAAATGTAAACAATGATTATCTGCTGCTGTGGAATGCAACAGGTGCATCTGTGATTGGTCTCATAGGGTTGTTTCTAATTAATGGCCAATCACAGTCAGCTGGCTTGGACTCTCTGTCCGAGACAGAAACTTTTGTTATCATTCCTTTCTAATCTTAGCTGGCCCTTCTGATGAGATCCTTTTCTTCTATTCTTTTAGTATAGTTTTAATGTAATGTATATCATAAAATAATAAATCAGCCTTCTGAAACATGGAGTCAGATCCTCATCTCTTCCCTGATCCAAGAACCCCTGTGAACACCGTCACACTCCCTCTCCCCAGGCTTGTGCCAAGTGCCGTTTCTACCCCACTGTCACCGCTATTCTTGGTCTTTTCCTCTCCTTTCACCCACAAAGCCTCCTCCCCAAACCAAGGCATGGCAGAAATGCCTGAGGCAAGTGGCAGCAGCAGCTCAGGAGTAAACACCTCCCAGGAAAGGCTGACAGCAGCCAGAACCTGGAGCTGCCTCTGCTCTGTGCTCTGTCCATTGGTCACGACTGGTGTGTACACAGCAAATCCATGCCAGGCAGCAAGATAATGACTAAATATGGACAGATATGTTCCTTAGGTATAGCTGTGGAGAGAAATCATCTTTAACTGGTTATTATTTTCTTTGATGAGAAGAGTCCTATCCTATCCTATCCAATTATTATTATTATTATTGTTGTTGTTGTTGTCGTTGTATTAATAATAATAAATTCCTTTCTCTACAAAGCAGGTCCTTGGTATTTGGATTTATATTATATTATATTATATTATATTAATTATATTATATTAATTATATTATATTATATTATATTATATTATATTATATTATATTATATTATATTATATTATATTTTTACAGTTCAGATGGTTACTTCCTTCCTTTCTCTACAAAGCAGGCCCTTGGCAGCAAGAGTCAGCAATATTAACAGAAAACCTAGAGAAAAGCAAGTAGATTTCTCCTTGTCACTAGTGAAGATTTAGGGGGGGAAAAAAAGGAACCCAGAATGATTTATTGTCTTATCATTGGTCATTACAGATAAAACCACTTCGTAACAGGGAAAAAAATGGGCATAAATGGGGAGAGCAACAGCAAAAATGAGTGACAGTTTGTCAGTTCTGTTGAGGTAGGGAACAAATGCTGAGGCAGGGAACAGCTCCCATCACCTACCACAACTATCACAGAACATTTGATATTCTGCTCCAAGTAATTTTTTGTCAGCACCTGTCCAGTCACCGTGAAAATTTCTCAATTTTATACCAAGCATTTTATCAGTTCAATATTACAGTACATTCTTTCTGAGCTTAACAGCATCAGCAAAATAAAGGATGCAAATAATGTCCCTGATCTAGAAACAGCAGCAGCAGCCAGATAAATCACTGTCCCTTTCCATTTAAAATGAATATTTATGTGTTGAATTTTAAATATCATCTTTCTATCACTTTTCAAGAAATTCATTTCTTTCTCTAACCCAAAATGTCTTGAGCTGTGACCACACAATTATTGGTGTTATAAGGATGATCTCATTTCCAACCACAGATTATTTATTTAAGGATGGCCCAGTCATGTCACACAAGATTCAGCTGGCCAGAGAAGTCACTGTTTTGCCAAGAGATAATGCTGACAATATTCTGTTTGCTAGCTGACCTTTATTTATCATTGTGTATCAGTTAAGACCTAAGCTGAAAGTATGTCCAGAGAAGAGATTTTAAAACACAACTAGAACCACAGTTCTTGCGCTAAAATCAGAAAGAATATTTAGGTGAAAATATAATTATTCTAACCCTGCCTTGGCGTAATTGCAGAGAGCAGGATACACAAATAATGTGATCTAGATTCATTCCAATGTCCCATCTATTCTACCAATCTTGTACACACAGACATTTTCAGGAGACTTAAAACCAGGTCTTCAGGAGACATGAGCACTGAAATGATCTGAAAGGCACCACCAAGAACATATCTAGTCCTTGAGCATAACAAATGGCTAAGCTATTTGAAACACTTCCTCTCATTTCCATTTGTGTGCTCCTCCTCTGCCATTTGTGTATTTATTATTACAATACTGGTATTAAGATCAGAATGACCATAACTTCTCCTGTCATTGTTTTTCCCCCCCAATAACTTCACATAATCAAAATAAAGCAGCAAGGTTCAGGAAATAAAGAAACCATTGAGGAATTGCACCTAACCTAGAAGGCTCTTTTTCTGCTGCTCTGTCCCTAGGAAAGGGGAAGAAGGCAGCAAAGTTATCCAGGAGAGCATTGCCAGTGGAGACAGAGTCCGTCCATGCAGGCACAGGAGCTGGAGGGGAAGGTGAAGGAGGGGATCTTGGCTGTGATGGTGTTCACAGGGGTTTTCAGATGAGGGAAGAGATGAAGGATCTGACTCCATATTTTAGAAGGCTTGATTTATTATTTTATGATATATATTACATTAAAACTATACTAAAAGAATAGAAGAAAAGATTTCATCAGAAGGCTAGATGAGAATAGCAAGGAAGGAATGATAAAGTTTTGTGGCTCGGGCTCTGTGTCCAAGCCAGCTGACTGTAATTGGCCATTAATTACAACCAACCAACATGAACCAATCACAGATGCACCTGTTGCATTCCACAGCAGCAGATAATCATTTACATTTTGTTCCTGAGGCCTCCCAGCTTCTCAGGAGGAAGAATCCTAAGGAAAGGATTTTCCATAAAAGAGGTCTGTGACACTTGGCAGGTGATGTGGGCACAGTCCTCAAGATCTGGCACGAGGAGCAGAATTCACTGAGTGGTGACTGAGCCAGGCTGAAACACAAAGGTTACAACACAGTGACTGAGCTCAGGGAGGGTTTCCTCTTCAGTGTGATTAAGGCATTAATAGCAATAATAACCATTGTACTATTCCTGAGGATTCCACAAAGGATGATGCAGGACAGCTCACTCAGTTTATGGTTCACCTGCCAGAAAAAATTTAGGGCATGAAAAGAAATGGGAAGTTACTGAGTGAAGTCTGTCTGGCTAGAGGGGAGGAAGCAGGCTGGCACACTGGCAGACTTGCAGGAGACTCTGTGAACTTCCTTGGGTAAATGGTCAAGCCTCTGCCACCTTATTTTCACTCCTGTGCTACCTGAGGGAGCTGCACAATGGAGCTCATCCCAAAAAGCCTTCTGGTGAAAGCACTGGCAAGTATAACCTTTTCTTCCTAAAGGAAGATGTGGTCACATTCTTGGTCAGTATAAATTAACATCAGGAGATGCTGGTAAAGGAATTTGTATCACACATGATGTTGCTCCAGGGTTGCCATGCATTTTTTTGTACAATCATATTCTTTCACTGTGCAGGTTGCAAATGAATTCGTGGCTCCTCCCAATCAATCCATAAAAAAACAGCTCCCCTTTGTGGACTGGCACTCAGGTGTGATTCTGGATCTGAGTCAAAGCCAAGCACTGGCTTTGGTGGGAGTTCTTACAGAGAGGAGGTCAAAACAATTGTGTTTCTATGTTGATAAAAGCATTTTGAAATATTTCACTGTTCAAATCCCAGGCACAATAGTAAATATGTGGTTTGAATAAATTCAAAGAGATTATTTCCATAGAACCTAATAAAATCTTACATAGTTTACAAAACAAAACCCAGGTTGGTTGGAGACAGAAAAATTCATTTTGGTTACATTTTCAAGAGATTCAGTTTAGCAGGATTAAAATTGCTCCACTGGAATTATTCAAATGGAATTTTTTGGCTTTGCAACAAAGTTGCCTTATCTTTATTTAACTTCCCTGTTTGATCATCTGCATCCTGTTTTCTGCTTCATTTAAAATTCTGTTCACACCTAATCAGATAACATTAAATTCTGGATTGAAGGTTAATCCAACAAAAGCTTACATGTGGGGCACTCCATGTGCTGGGCATCATTAAGGTATTTTCAGCATTCACATGACATTTTACAGCTGGAAGAGACTTTATAATTTTGCTTTTAATTGTGAAAAATCTCCCTCAGTATTGTCAGCTCTGTACAGAATCTGGCAAAGGTTCTTTTAAAATAATGAAATTCAGGCCACTGAGTTTAATACATGTTCCCCCAAAAAGATGCATGTCTAAAATGAGCAGAAAAGGTTTCAAAAATTCAGTCAGTCACAATTAGAAGTCAGAGGTTTAAGGCCACAAAAGAAGAATTTAGCCTAGTCTTGCACATTTAGAGACTTTTAAACTGGAAATATATTCTTCCAGATACTTGCCCCATAAAATAGATCCCTGTGGAATATCACTGAATTGCACACACTTGAATAATTTATTTAATTAGTCACATGGGAAGTTTATTTCTAAAAATGAGTGCTTCCTTTTCCAGCTATACAAAGGAAGCCATAAATGTTTGTGTGTGTAAATTAGAAATCTACTTTTTCATTGAGAATATTCTTTAAATTTCACTGGACCTTTTACTACAGCAAACTTCTAGAGCTGCTGGATTCTCTCATACATCCTGCAGCTCCCCCAAGACTAGTGTATGCAGGAGTGCAGGACACTGAAACTTCATTTCAAATCCCATATTTCATATCTAGTTCACATGGTTTGAGGAAATTCATAGAAAATGAAACACATAATGACTTTATCTAAAACCTCATGAAATCAATGGGAAAAAAAATTAACTAGGGAGCCCCCGGGTAGAGGTTAGAATCTCACTCTGAGATAGACCTGATCAGAATTTCTCCCTTTGATGGTCATGTCTCATTGCCAGTAGTTTGTAAAGATTGTTCTCCATTAACTTTTACTGTCTTAACATAAACCATATACCCCAGCTTGGCCACTTATGGTTTCTTCTATACAGGAGAGAAGGACTTCCAATTCCAAAAGAGATTTCAAAGATTATTAGGGGAAAAAAACCTCTTTTCTGGGCATCTGTCCCTTTTCTGGAAAGTTCTTTAGACATCAAAATTTCCAATAGCTATTTTGAGAAGAAGATTTCACCCAGGTGAGACTGGTGCCTAAAGCAAGAAATATTGATTATTTTAGCTGCTCAGAGGAAAGAAAAAAATAGGAAAGAAAAAGAATCAAAATGTAATAAAGCTTGGGTAGAAAAGAAAGAAAATATTGTCTTCTTTGTGAGAAAGGAGAAAGTCCCACAATAAGACACATTCTAATGGGAGGTTCCAAGTGTTGTGTTCAGCTCTAGATGCAGGAACCCAGCACTGGGTACCTGTCTTCTCCTACCTGCAGAGCTGTGCATTTCCTGAAGTAAATACATTTGAAAGACATTTCCTACAGTACATTTTGAAGTTGTTTTCCTTCCCTTAGACTACTTCTAAGAGCTCACGGATTGAGGTTTGATATAATAAAACATAAACCTGGTTGCTACATAATTAACTCAAAATTTAATGAGCAATAAAAGTACCATTATGCTCTTGTAATGCATTAAGCTTATACTCGTGCTTAATCCATTTAAAAGGGCTCTCTAGGTGTTCACTTGGCAAATAACAAAATAAGGCAAGTCAGAAATTACACTTATTAAATGTAAATGTGTATCTTTAGCAATTGATATCTAACGTCATAGGACAAACTTGCCAAACTTAATTAAATGAATAAATGTGATTATGCACTTAATATCTCCTTAATTACAAAGCTTAATTATCTTTTACATGCCATGCTGTCAGCTCAATGGTTGCCTGTTACCTCACCAAAACAGCTGCAGTGAGCACCAAGGCTTGTCTAAGCTGGGCTCCTGCTGTAGACGGAATTCTCTGCAATGTGTCACAATCTTAAACTTTACATAGATTTAATACTTCTTTAACCAGCTACCAGGCTTATTATAGCAGCATGCACATTTTAGAATTAAATTTGACTAAATAAGGGGAAAATAAATAATAGTTTAAATTCTATAATGTAGACTATGCCATGAGGTCTTTCAGCTTTTGGAATTATTTGTTACTGTATTGTATTTTCATATAGTGGAGGAACAGGCACATTGCAGGAACTTTAACTCATGGATGAAGAACAAACCTGTTCTTCTCTGGGTACCTCTGGGTGGTGTCACAAGGGTCTCCTTTCAGCAGGAAGACACATTTCAGCTCTAGATCTGGCTCTTAAAGGCCACCATGACCTACATGTCCCTTGAGAGTCCCACAAGGGGACAGGACTGCAGGACTGGCAATTTCTCTCTCCAAAATGCCAGGGATGTTACAGACAGCCAGGCTCCAGGCCAACATCACCCAGGTGTGAGCTGGAATGAGACACCTTGCTCCAGAGACCGGGGCTCATCAGGGACACCTGCAGAAATGCTCAACAGTTTCCTCCTTTTCTGAAAGGGCAAATGAGATGTTGCAAGAACACATCTTGTGCGATGGTAACATCAGAACACAACAGCAGACCAAAAACCAAGCTCAATTCATACCAATCTTATTTAACTACCCCTAAAAAAGAGTAATACTGAACGAAACATCTCACCTGTTGCAGGGATATCAGCTACAGCTCAAGACAAGGCTTCACTTCAGACAAATGTTTCATCAATGTTTTCTGTTTCAATGTTTTATGTTCCAAAAATATAAAGTACCAATAACCTGTAATGTCCACAGGATTTTTAGACAATGCATTTCCAGATAGCCAGACCTGGTTTGCCCTACTCTCACACTGTCCTACTCCAATAAAACTTAATGGGAGTTTATCAGTGGTGTTCACTTCCTAAGTAACCATAGCTGGATCTTTTATTTTTATTATTATTGTGTTTCTCCATTACATCTTTATCAGTATATTTTATCCAAATCAAATGCTGAACTACAAATGAAGTTTTTCAAACTTCCCTAAAAAGTACTTCAATGAAGTCTTTTGATATTTCTAAATGGATTGTTTTAATAAATGTAATTCTTTTGTGCTAAATTTTGCACTTTTCATTCCTTGATTTAAGACAAAAGAAATGTCTAAATGTTTCAGTTTCTTCTGTAAAAGCAATTCCAAGTTTTGACCAGTTTTATAAACTAGGCTAGCCTTCAATTCCATTTTAAATGCAGAATAGGTAAAGGGCATTGAGAATTTGAAGTGCACTTTGAAAGACAACTCTGCAATATTTTACTCTCATCATCACTGTGACTCATGGTACAGCAAGGACAGCTCTGAACTTTTAAAACACATCCAGAGAAGTTGTTGTGCTTTTTTAAAAAAAAAAACAAAAAAAAAAAAAACAAACCCACATATTTTCAGAATACAAGTGCTTGAGAACCATCAAAAGCCTTTCCTGATTGTGTTTTACTATGACTACTGAAAGTTATTTATTGCCTTTTTCTCTGTTTTTCCAGGAACCTTTAGAAATTTTCTTCCTACTAAGCTGGCTGTTTTATCTTACATTAAAGGCAAAAGAACCAAAATGCAAAACAGAGAAGGTTGTCTATTTGTTGCACTACAGTGCATCAGAGATTTGCAGAATTGTTAACAGAGGCCAACAATTAGCAACAAATGCAGGTTCCTTTCAGGAGATTCTTTTTGAAATGCTTTTTTCATTAAGGAGAAAAAAAGTTTCCAAAGTGTCTCCTGAGTGATATTATGCAGTAGTATCCAGGGATTCTTTTCTTAAACCAGGAATTCATACAGTGTGCTTTTATACAGCTAAGTTGTGCATTTGCATTCTAAAACATTTATTCTTAATGAAGAATCCTTGAAAAACTGCCACAAAATACAATTAAAATCTATCAAGACTGATCACAATTTACGCTGGATATTTTATATCATTTTATAGTATATAAGGGACCTACCAGCAAAGTTAAAATACATTTGCACTTGGTTCAAGTGTTATAAATGTGAATGTTATGTATGGTTTTTTTAGCAATATTGAAGTTAGGTTGTGTATTAAGACTACTGACACTATATCCATAAAGCCCCTGTGGGCACAGCCTGTTAGGTCAATACATCCTCAATGTTATTTAGCTGCTGCATCACCAAAAAGGAGATTTAGCCAGGTTGTAATTCTGGACAGAATTTGACTCCCAGAAGGAGAAAATTAGTCAATTGAAACTAAATCCTGAAGATTCAAATGACATTTATCTCTGAAAACTGCTCAAGATGGTGAAAGCTTTGGCTTGGGGATCCCCTTATGTGTGAAGGAAAATACATGACAGCTTCTCTGCTAACTTTTCTTGGGTACTAAGTACTGCCCATGTTGAAATCCCTTTTCTGTTATTCTGTATGGAGCTCTTCAGCTGAGGTTTTTGTCATGCATTTTTGTTGTACCTTTGGGAATTGATGTGCTGTGCTCTGCAAGGAAATATAAACTGAGGGAAAACCTTTTATTTCACTTCTGTCTCAGCTGAATTCATTGAGATTCCGCTACAAGAAAAAGCTGGCTAAGGATAAAATCAGGCATGGCCTTTTGGGTCTCTGCAAGGCACCTCCTGAACCCTGTGCTATGGACAAGGATGCCCAGCAGGGATGGATAAGGAGAAGGATAAAATCACAAATGGCGCTGGGACACCTTACCCAAACACCTTCATGGTCAGGGAAATGCAGTTATGGCTCCCCATCCCCATGGATTGTTCTGTCAGTGTCCAGCCACTGATGAACTTTGGATTTTTCAGTCATGGAGTATTTGTTTTATAGATCTTGGCCACAGAAAGATTTTAGCATGTGGCTTGGATTCATAGGTCCTGATAAATGCACCCCCCCATATATCCTCAATGCCCCAAGCACTTAAGGTCCCTCTGCTCTCCCTTGGTTCTCTCAAACACCCTGGAGTTACTCCTGCCACACACAAATAAGTGTTCCCAAACCAGTGTATGAAAAAGAAACAAAATTTTACAAGCGTAGAATTTAGCAAGTGACCTCACTTTTGAGTTATCAAAAGGGTGTAAGATGTCTCTGTCCTATTTTCTACTTTCCTTCTCAGATTTATGCATTACGTCTTCTCCCTATTTAAAGCTGCAAAAAAGTCTTTGTGAACCCCAGAAAGTGGCTTGTGCTGCATTAGTTTTCCATACAATGTCCACAAGACCTCAGGATCCCTGAAATACTTTTACAAGATTTATAGAGGGTAGCTAAGAAAAGCAGACTTAAGAGGTTAAATTTACTTTATCTGTGGAACAATTATTAAGACTTTCCAAGCTGAAGCAATGCTGATGCTCTCTGTTGTGCTAGCTGTGAATATTGTGACTGGGAGTAGAAGGATGTTCAGGAGATGACTGGGGTCTCAGGGAGCAGGAGCTTAATTCTAATCTCATCTGCAAGTGAATCAACCTAGTGTCTCAGCTTACCATTTCCAAAAATTGAAAATGGTACATCTCTTCCCCAAATGAGATTCAGAAGATAATTTCACCAATGTTATGAAATGCTCATGTAAAGATTAATGAAAATCCTAGAATATAAACATATCCCCAAGCTAGGACCAAAACTAAACAAAAAAAAGTATAATTAGGAAAAAAATTACCCTACTTGGAAATTAACTGTGATTTCATTTTTTCACAGATGACTCATTTGCTCAAAACAGAGGAATCCACTATGGAAAGAGAAATATAGCAGGTGAAATTTTAATCAAGCCGTCAAGCTTCATTCTAATTCTCAGGCAGTCTACGTGGAGGACAGAAAGGCAGAGGAAACATTAAAACCGATTCTCCTAAAGAGATGGAAAGACAGAGAGCAACAAGCTGTGCTGATATATTAATCATCTATTTATAATATGTAATCTTTTCAACTTCTGTCATGTTAAAATCAACAAAGAATTTAGCTGGAGACAGCCACAAAATGAACTGATTACAGCTTGCGCATAGCAGCGATGAAAGAGCAGATACACAGAGCTATGCAAATGTGCAATGGAACATGACAGGGAGCACAGCCAGTGAGAGAGCACACGGTAATTGCTGGGCTCTGCAGCTCTCCAGCCAAAACGCCCCTCTGATCATTCCTTTGTTCTCTAACTGGCACATTTTTGGCAAGGAGGAGGGAGGGGGAGGAAGCAAGCTGGGAGTGAACTCGTGAAAGAAAGCTGCTGCAAGTGCGTGGAGTGCCAGAGCAATGGAAGGGCTTCAAAGTGCCCCCATGGGCCAGTCCATTCCTCCCAGCAACTGGAGGAATTCTGTCCAATAACCTCGTGCAGACAGTGCTTAAAGGCTGACATTTGCCCTTCTAATTCCACTGGAAATCCTCCATGGAGGCAACACAGTGAAATGCAGCCCACTGGATTTAATACTGGAAGATCCCTCTCTCCCGTGAACTGCCTGGGGTCAGGACCAAGTCTGAAAGCTCTCTGTGTAGGAAATAAGACAGACCATTTAATGCACATATTTGCGTGAAAATCTGCTTAAAGGAGCACATTAGCAGTTTCATAAACCCAGGGCAGTGGTACAAGTCACTTTGGAAAATAAAACCCTGAATCCAAAAGATAACCTTCAAAAGTACCACTGTCCTCCCTGGTTTGTGCATTTCCCAAGCATTACACCTACACCTGTAACAGCATTTTACTATCATTTAGTTCAACAAAAGTTAGAAACTGGCCCTTCTGTGCAAGAATGGGGTCTTGTCAGTGAGGCATCACCTTCCTTCACCATCCCCTCTTAGCTTCCCCTCCTGCCCTGGGTCCATATCTGGTCCCAGGTCCATACTCCTCATTTGTCATGATCCCCTCACTCCTCTGTTCAGTATTAAGCATCTAACCAGCATGGGAACTGAGGGGAGAATAATAAAATACTGGTTTGATACCACAACACACTACATCCCTAACTTAGCCCCATGCAATTAAAAATTGTTACAGCCTCAGTAACCTCATTGTGTAGAGCTAGGCCCAGCATAAATTAACAGTGATTTGCAACTTGGAAAAGTAAACATTAAATGTGTGTCAGGGCCTCTCAGAATCATAGAACTATCATTGTGGCTGGACAAGACCTTTAAAATCATCGGGTCCAGCCATTAACCCAGCACTGCCACATCCACCACTAAACCATGTTTCTAAGTGCCCTCTCTACACATCTCTTAATCTCCAGGGCTGGTGACTTCAGCAGTTCCTGGGCAGCCTTTTCCAGTGCTTGACAACTCTTAAAGTGAAGATATTTTTTGTAATATCAAATCTAAACTTCCCCTGGCACAACTTGAGGCCATTTCTCCTGGTTCCATCACTTGTTACCTGGAAAAAGACACTGATCCTCAAATGAGTGCTGCCTCCTTTCAGGGAGTTGTAGAGAGTGGTAAGGTCCCCCCTGAGTCTCCCTTCCTCCAGACTAAACACCCCCACCTCCCTCAGCTGCTTCTCATAAAACCTGTGCTCCAGACCCTTCATCGGCTCTGGCCCCCTCTCTGGATATACTCCAGCACCTCAATATTCCTGCAGAATTGAAGGGCCCAGAACTGGGCACAGCACAGGAGCTGTGGCCTCACCAGGGTGGAGAACAGAAGGAAGATCAGCTTGCAAACCATAGGCTGTATTTACAGCTGATTGTTTTTATAATTCCTTCACAGTCACTCTTCTTCAGTGCTTGATTCTCTATTTATTATGAGGTGTCTATTACACATTGTAGTTGTAAGTCTTCTGTACTGTGTTCAGTATGCACATTTTGGTATATTTTTTTTAAGATTTGCTCAGTATTCGCCTATCTTTTGTTCCTTCCATTTTTCAGTGGCTCCACTGTAGCCAGGTACTCCTGACCATGCCAAGCTTTTGGAACATCAGCTAAGCCACTGCAATGGGGCCAGCCTCATCCTCAAAGGTCAGCTTCACTCAAAGAAATTAGTCACAGATTTAACTCTATGAAGTCAAAAGTAGGGAATTAACTTCAGTATAACTCATTTTTCCTCCAGCATAAAGCTGAGCATGTACCCCATGCTTTGGTAGATGGGAAATTTTAGAGGTTGGTTCAGTAGGGGGGAGGTTATTGATTTCTGGGATGAGGGGAATTTTTTAAGGTTTGGGGGAAAATATTATGTCCAAATTGAAATGATGAGTTATTAAATATTTTATATTCAGAAATCTCTGGGACTTTTTTAGCTTTAAGACAAAAAATTCTATAGGACAAAGCTAGAGAGTTCTTTTCCTTTGGGACATCCTGAATAAAAGCAGAAGTTGTGTGTTTCTGATGCTGTATTTTGCACCCCATCTGGTAGAGTCAGATATCAAACCCAGACCGTCTTTGATTCCAGTGGGGGAAAGTAAGAAGAAAATAGCCTTTGGCAGAGAAATCAGATCTGTAACTTCTTAAATATTTCCCAGAAATATAAGGCACAGAATTTCACATCTCCTAGAGGAGGGATGTGAGCTCAGATTTTGTATATCCCAGATAGATGCTATAATCTCTGCCTTACAGACAAATGTGGTGATGGGTGACCAGAAACTGGTTTTAGGGTGATACTTCTTAATTTTTTTAAAATAAACTTTAACTGATACTTGTCTTTTTTTGTGAATCAATATGACCAAAACAAGTTGTAATATCATGCGCAACTTTTAGTGAGATCTAAAAATTAATAACCTTAAGAGTTCATATACTTTTTGTTCAAATGTTGAAAGCACCACAATATATTATCTGGATTCACTTCTATGTAAATGCATATGTATCACCTTGTTTATTTCTTTGGTTTCTTGTTTTCTAAATAAATTCCCATATCTATGGGGAGAATTGAAAGGACTTCTGTATTCCTTTGCTGTAACCTGAAAGAATAAATCAATTCCTAGTTTCCCCTAATTCAGGAAATAAATATCTCTTTCACAAAAATGTATTTCTTTTCCACCCAAAACCTATGTTTTGCCAGCATTTCCACTCTAGACAGATGGAAACAGGGCTCATGTTGCTGCCAGAGGCATCTGCTAGAGAGCTACACTTGGGGTGCAGAACTCGGCTGTTCTGAAATGAAAGATTATTACATCAACCCAGTGGACAACCTGTAATTGCCTTGCTTTATTTCTTTATTCTTTATTTATTTCTTTCTTCTTTATTTCAGCTGGAAATTTTTATGTCACAATCCTGTCTTCCTATTAGTCTATTACAAATAACCCTTCATTAGACAAACATCAAATTAAGGTAATTGAAAGAAACTGATCAATAACTTTCTGCCTAATTCATTTGGTTCAAACTTTGTTCTTCCAAGCCTTTTCAGACACTGCAAGTCACTCCAGCCAGTATCTGCTGAGAACAGCCTTTTACCAAACTTGACTGATCTGACCATTTAATTTGAAGGTGCTCACCTGCAAGTTAGCTCACATCACACAGAGGGGGCCCAGTGTGACCTGAGAGTTAATCTTGCATTAGCAGATGTCCACTGATGGCGCTACCCAGAGAAAGGAGACTGAAATATGGCACAATCAGATCATCAGTGTGGCTCTAAATGTCTGGGGCCAAGGTTGCTAAAGGACTCTCACATTCAGCTGAGTCCAAACTCCTGCACTTTCCTGCATCCTTCACATGCTGCTGTTTAACTTTCTTCCTTAGGGGAGGAATTTTCCAGTGCATGGCTTGCAGATTCTTTTCCATTTCTAAACTCTTCCCCTGTGCAGGGTTTTGGTTTTTCTCAGTATTGACATTTCCATGCTTTCAGGGCTGGCCATACAAGATTTGCAGTGTGGGATCAGATGAATTGCCAGTCTTATCAGCATCCTGATTCCTGAAGGAATGAGGTGCACTGGGCAGTAACTCAATAATCTCAGAGAAAAAGGGCTGTGTGTTTTGTTCTTTAGGGTGGAAAGTAGGGGAGCTCTAAACTTTCTCTCCTCCTGATAGTGCCTGACAAACTTGATTCATGTGGATCACATTGATTTTTATCTTATGACAGTTTTTGTTTCATACAAACATACATTGTTCCTGTGGGGTTTTTCTTGTTTGTTTGGGTTTTAGTTTGGTTTATTTTTTGTTTTGTATTTAATTTGACTTTAACAAAATGAAACACAGAAAAGGGGCAAACAGGCATGTCCTTGAAGATCTGAAAGCTCTTTGAAGTAACTTGGCTGACTTTGCATGTTAACAAGGCTCAGCTGTGAAGGCAATCTCAAGTAAACAGAAAGCAGTAATATCTTGAATGACTGTCTAGAGGGCAAGTGCTTGCACCAAGGTAAACCAAGCATCTACCACACAAACTCGAAATTCATCCATTTCTCCCTCCTGATATTAATATCTGAATCTCAAAGGCTTTCCCCCAGCCTTTAGTCCTTCTTGATTCTCACATTTGTTTAAAAGCTACTTTTCTGAATAGACTTTCTGTTTCTCATTGTGTTATAAAAAATTAAAATAATACAGACCTTTGAGGAATGAGTAAACTGTTATTAGACATAAGTGGAAAACAAATAAGTTGTTGTAATAATAACTGCTTATAGAGAGCAGATTGCCTAAGTATGCAAGAGGAAATTAAATGAAAGATAACAAGATTGTTTGATTGCAACTGACTTCAAAACTGACATATGAAGAAAAGGAATCTTCATCAACCTACATGACAACCAAATCACACCTTCATGCCTTCATTTTCAAGTGCTTATCAGCCCATTAAATCACCATGGGAAGGTTATAGATTGCAGAATTACCGTGTTACTTCACAGTATTTTTGACCATTTCTCCTAAACCTGGGAGCTGGCATTTTATGGGATTCCAGTGTGTGACTTTCACTTCTGTGAAAAGGCTTAGGGCCATGGGTTGTGTGGTGGTTTGACCTGGGCTGGATGCCAGGTGCTGCTCCATCACTCCCCTGCTCAACAGGACAGGAGAGAGAAAATTCAACAAAAACTCATGAATTGAGATAAGGATGGGGAAGAGATAACTCACCATTTACCATCACAGGCAAAAAATACTCCACTTGGAGAAAGTAATTGAATTTATTATTGATCAAAATCAGAGTAGGATTAAGAGAAGTAAAAACAATCCTAAAAAAACACCTCCTCAGTACTCTTCCCTCCTTTCGTCATAACTTTATTTCTAGATCTTTACCTCCTGCCCCTCCCTGCCCTGAGCAAGTGGAGGCAGGGAGGAAGGAATGGGGCTTATGGTCACTTCATCTTCTGTTCTTTCTGGTGCTGTTCCCTCCTCAGGGTGAGAAGCCCTTTCCCTGTGCAGCAGGATGTTCTGGCTGGAATATAACTCACACACTGTCCTATTTTCAAAGCTATCAGTGGTGGGATGAAAGAGGCTGTGTCACACTGGTTTGGTGTTGAATTATGCCAAAACCAGTCTGACTCATTAGCCCCAAACTTAAACATCCACCTACTGAGGTAAAGATGTGGCAGATATGGTATATACCTGATATAAAAATGCCCAGATGACACAGCTGACCTGGAGATATGTGATTGACAGTCAACCATGATAAAAGTCCAGACCCAAAGTCCCATTTTAAATCAGTCCCTTCTAAAATATCCCTTCCTGGAGTGTGCATGAAGATTCCCGCCTTGGCTGGGGATGTTCCTCCAGGCCCCTCTGGTGACCATCTCTGATCACCTCAGCCTCAGTCAGCAGCAGCTCCTGGAGCTGCCTGGCATCGACCCTGTTGGACATGGGGAAATTCCAGCACCTTCTCACAGAATCCCCCCCTGTAGCCCCTTCACTACCAGAACCTGAAATAGAATTTGTGTTTTGACACCAAATTCAGATTTCAAGGGGAAAAAAAAATCTCCTCTAAGCAGTCAGAAACCACATATTGTTACCTGCGTAATAGTCTTGATAAACAAGATGGGGTGGACCTTCTGCTTAAATTTACCTTGATATGGGTGTGTTGAGGGACGATCTATAATCTCTTTAGTGTACAAGACTGGTTAAGGCATTCACTTAGGAAAAGGGAGATGAACATCTCCCTTCTCATCTTTTGGCAAGAATGTTGTCACTAGCACCAGAGTAGTCATGGGAAAGAATATGATTTCTCCAGTTCAAGCAAACAATAGGGGCAGAAATAAGCTTATTTTGTACTTTTGTGTTTAAGAAAAGTGAATTAAGAAAAAAACAAACAGTTTTCTTGTTTCAGTTTCCCTTTCCCAGCTGAGCATCTCAGCTGTGAGCAGATTCCTTCTTCTTTGTTCTCCGAGCCAGGAAAGGCTTTCCAAGATAAAAGTGAGCAATCATTGGGACTGGCACCATGCTGCAGGCCATGAGCACAGGAGGATGATCTGGAGAGCTCTGAAGCCAGCCCATGCCCTGCAGGATTTGCTCAGGTAGGTCTCCCCCAGCTCCTGAGGCTCAGGAGTGCAGGTTGTGAGTGACTGTCACACGCTGCTGGCCCCTTCAGCTGTGAGAGAGCCACATAACCCAGATCTGAACGTACCCTGCAGGCACCATTCCTCTTCATTTTGTTATTGCTTCTACTTTTAAGTGCATATCATTAAGCACTGAGTCTCCAGAGAGCTGTAGTTAGTATTTCTATTTTTTTTCTTTAAATCAAATTATCTCCTAACTGCTGTATCATGAAATTACAGAGCGCCACAAAATAGAGAGGTAGTTTGTGCAATAGACATTTTTAAGAAAGAAAAATGATTAAGGAAGAAGTAGAGCTGCAATCATTTCCCATCCACCTAATGATGGTGTCGTGCTTTCCCAAGGGCCCTTGTCACCTGTTCTAATTCACTAACTCTGACACTTTGTGTGCAACCGCAAACAACTAAAATCAATGGGAAATGGAAATGTCCTGACAAGGCCAAATTGAGCCCACCTAGGCTGTCAATGATTTCTTCACCCTTATTAATGTTGTGTGAATGTCCCTGGGTGTACCATGGTCAATCACACAAAGGCAGGGCAATGCAGAGCAATGCAATGTGCCTGGTCTCCAATGCAGAGCCCTGGGGTCAGGCATCCTGCAGCACATCAGGGGAGCAAAGGACCCGGGAATGGCATCTAATCCATGCTAATAAAAAGAATTAATAATTTTAATAGCTAATAATTATTATTTCTAAGTAATATTTTAAGAATTAAAGCGTGTAAAAATTTAATGCTATTTGTGATCCTGTATCAAGAGTTTGGCTGCAGAGATTGTCTTGCCACTCAAGATGTCATTGAAGATATGGGAGTACCATATCATTATTATTATTTATAAACAACCAGCTTGCCTCTCTTTCTGCACCCTACTCCAAATATTCATTTAAAACTACTTTTAACTTTTCATTGTAGTCTTTTAATGTGCTGTTATTGTATGTAGGGTTTTTATGAGAATCCACAACAGAAGTGGGTATTCCTCACTTTATTTTATTCAGGTAAATCTCAAGCCCTGTGAAATACAGTCATTTAGGAAGGTAGGCCTTGGGTCTCCTCTTCATTGTGCCAAATGGAATCTCCATATTCATATTTTGGAAAATTTAAAACTTACTAATTTGCCTTTTAGATTTTTCCTAATTAAAAAATAATATGTTTTAAAAATCAGCTCTTTTACACTTCTCTAATTAAATTTCCACAGGATATTTTTTGGTGGGAGAATTCAATTAGGTTTTAATTTTAGTAATCAAAAAAGCATTGGTGCTTTGAGTATTTGATTTTTAATTTAAAAATTTGACATGGCATTCCAATTAAAATGTTCAACAGTTGCATTGTAGCATAAAAAGTCTATTACATCTGGTAATCAGGAGAATCCAATGACCATAAAAAATGCAAACAGTATTTCAAGCACCCTCAGGTAACAACCATATTTAGCAAAGACTAAATACTTCAATTACAGCTGCCTATAGCAGCTCTGATCACTCAGAACCCAGGGCAGCAAGTGGAAGCAACTTTTCACCTATCTCACCTTTGGATAAGGTTATACCTTGAAAATGCCACCTGAATTTAGGTCCAGCAATATAACCAAACCTGCCAGAAGCAGCATCAAAAAGGAAGTGTTGACTCTGCTTCTCATTCCTCAAGCTCACATAAACCCACAAGAAAATAAGAAACCATATCCACGCTAATAAGATGAATTTGTCATTTTCAAGCTAATAATTATTAATTCTAAGAAATATTTCAGGAATTACAGCACCTACATGTAAAAATTTAATGCTATTTATTATCTCACATCAAGAGGTGCACAACCTTTCAGACAACTGAAATGCAGAAGCTTGAATGTGCCAAATCCACAAAATGAAGAAGGCAAACAGATTATGTAGAGTCAAAGTGAGTTAGGAATACAAAACCACTGTTTCAGTTTTCACCAGGTAGATCATTTATATAAAAAATAAACCAGTACCTTGCCAGTGCCTAGAACAGGCTGGGCTTATCACAATTGTATACAAAGCAACCCCAGGAATATTTTGGTCCCCAGGGGCTCAGTCATTGTCATAATGGATCACAATTGGCTCCATCTAGTCTAGTGACCTGCCTCTGACAGTGACAAATGCCACTGAAAGAATCCAATATTGTCATTGCTCCCAACAAATGTATGGCATTTTAGAAGAATTGTATCTGTCTGTCTTGGCTTTTGTTTGTCCTCCATCACCAAACAACATAATGTTCCTGTGTTAAATTTTTTCCATTTTCCTTTAAATGTCAACCTCACCATGTATTTCTCATCAATCACATGATTATTACACTTTCATTTTGGAGCTCCTGTGCTGCATGTGACACTGCATGGCACAGACAGCAAGGCACAAGGTCAGGTGCACCTGCATGCTTAAACATGTGCTATGGTGCAGTGGGGAAAAAACAGCCAAAACACTCTCAAGATGGTCCATTTTTGTTCTTTTTTTTTTTTTTTTTAACACTGCTATCATGCACTGAGAAGGGAACTGTGATTCAAATCATGTCAACAGCTGAATTCAGAATCTAACCTGGTACCCACTCAGGATGATGTAAAGATGGTGCCTGCTGTGGGTGTGCATGACTTTGCTGAAGACACTGAAGAGGCAGCTGAAAAAAGGTGTTAGATTAGCTCTTTGGTGGTTAATAGAGGAAATTCAAAAGGAAAAAAAAAAAGAGGAGTTAAGAAGAAAATAATAGAAAACACAGAGCCTGGTGGCACTTCTTGTCTGCATTTCTTTGCAAAATGGTGAACGCCACAGGGGCAGACCTGGGGAAATGAAGAGAGTTATAGCAATGATAGCAATAAGGCAAATTTTACTTTTTTCAGATCTAAAAACTATTTGAAATGAAGAAAGAAAGGTTTTCAGGAAAGCAAATAGATCCAAAGACTGAAAATATATGAGACAAGAATAAGTGGAATTTTAATTAAAATAAATATGACATGAATCTAAATAAGCCCTGATGAGGTGGTCACCCAAGGACAAACAGGCTCAGTGCTTTCCTGGGAGTGCCCAAAGACTGGGATAGTACCTGGAGTCAGTCCATTTAGAGCAAGATGGAGTAATTTCTAGGGAATGAGTCCTCGTGCTGCTCAGGAGGGATGGGAGGACAAGGCAAAGAGGCTGCAGGGTGATCAGTGCTGAGAGCCCAGGAGCCCTCAGGTGTCACCAAGCCCAGATGACACCAAGCCCCTGCTCTTGGCACCTGAGAAAGCTCCATCAGAATTAACAACCCATATTATGCTGGAGGAGCAGCTCTGTTTCTCTGCTCTCACACACTCTCTGTAGCAGACAGAGAAAAAGAGCAGCTGGCATTTTAAGGAGTGAATATGAAAAGGGAGAAGCTTAAAAGTCCAACTCGAAATTTAATACCAAAGAAGAAAAAAGCCGCCAAGAAGATTAAACAAAAGTTGAAAACAGGCTTAAAAATAAAGGAGCATGCAAAGGAGTCATTTACAAACCAAATGAAGAGGGGAATAGATAAGATAAATTCTGAATATTAATAAGCAATCAGAAATAGGGGGGGGGGAAAGAGAAGCTAAAATAGGTCTATTTTACCACAGGCAAAATAATGTACAATGTTTCAATCTCCCCAGTTAAATTATAGAATAAAAAGGAACCTTAATAAAATATCAGGGTGTAAATCTCTCTCCAAACCACCCACATGCTGACTACTGCTGGAGATAAATAGATACAATAACAGGTAGAAGGCAAAATGCCACTGCCACAAATGCAGTCAGGTTGATTGCTTTTCTGTGGACAGTGGAGAAGGTATTTTTATAAACACAAACCAGGAAAATTAGTGCAGCTGAGCTGACCAGCAGAGCAATTTTCAAGAAAGTGAGATTACACTGTGCACAACTCAGACCCTAAGGGGTTGGATATGTGTAGAGAAGATGCTAAATAAGCTTGCTGAAGTGTTCTGATATTTCCAGTCAGGAAACTCTCAGTTGCTGATGGCACAGAAGGGTGGTTGATGCATTCAGAGTGCAGGCTAGAAAAGCCACACTTTCCTACATAATTATGGCAGAGAGATGCCTAAGAGAGAATGGGATCCAAAATAAATTTTTTTCCCCTTTCATCATTTAGTTTGGGTTGGGTTACATTATTTAACGGTGTCCTGGGGACTTTTGGAGCCTCTGGGTAGTTCCTGCTGTAAACAATGTTTCTGCCTTTTGTTCCAGGGCTGGAGCAAACCTAGAGCTTCACATGTGAACTCCTCATGAGGCATTCTGCAGCTCTGCTTGTTGTATCCTCGGGGCACCATATACACTAATAAGGGAGAGCAAGAGAAGGACCTGTGTGGAAAGGCTTTGATGTCTTGTGCCCAGACTCCACATACAATCTGGTATGTTAATCATGGTATGTTAGTCATTATGAAGTGAGGAAAAAATAATTATTTCTACTATAATGAATATATAGCTTCCTTGGAAGTGGTTGCACAGCCCAGGTTTTTCTCCTGGCTCACTCAGTCCTATCAGAGCCATGCTGCTGTAATTTGTCTCACTGGGCAGCCTGCTTATTCCTCACGCCAGGAAATCAGGACTCTCCCTCCTCTGCTGGCAGAACAGCACTCTGGAAATAAAAAGTGTTGTCAAAGGCTGCTGGCATCTTAAGTTCAAAGATCCTCCTACTGCAAAAAAAATCCCAGGATTTCTCATTGCCAGCATATCCCTGTCTAGTGCCCTGCAACTTGTCAGGGAGCAGGGCAAAGCTTTGAACTTCAGCCTTCCTCTCCCGAGCACAGCTTCTACAGCCTGAACCGAATGAGAGATGACACTGGCTCTGCTTTTTTTCTCTTGTTGCTTTCCAAAAATAATTCTCATGAAAGGTCACGGGTGAATGTCTAGGAGAAAATACTGCCCAGATCTGCAGTGAAATTTTCCCAGCTTCTGGCAGCCAAAGTCTGGCCCTGCTGAGCTCTGGTGTCTCCCCAGTCCTGGACAGCCCTGAGACTTTCTGGTGTTCAAGGGTGTCCCAGTACTCCCACTGAGAAGTCTAATCATTTTTGTCCCCTCTGGAATCCTTTTAGCCAACAAAAGAAAGAGGAAAATAACAACTCATGAAGGTTTCATCCAGGGCCTGAGAGTTCACATGTTCAGATGGCTTCTCCCTAAATATTGAGAAGCATCCTATATTAGTTTCTTGTAGAATAAGCAATACAAGATAAGTAACACAGAAAATAATCCTGCAGAGGATAAGGGACCAATCACTGTATACTGAGTACTGAAAAAGAAATATTTTCATTCTTTTTATCATCCTGAAATTGTCTTTTGAAGACTTCAGCTCCAAAGAGACACTGCCTTGTTGCTCAAGGGAATTTCAAATTAGCAGTCAGTTAAACTCTAAGAGCTGTTTCTCCTGGGAATAAACATTTGTTTTGTTTATCTCCAGCCAGCAGCTAATAGCACAATAATGATCCAATCCCCAGATCCCTTTGGCTGGAAACTGATACCTTAATCTCTGTATTGCAAGTCTTATCAGCCTTTGCTCCTATGCAGTTTGAACATTTCCTTTGTACCTTCCATGCCCCCTGCAATGAAAGACTGTCACAGATTCTGGTTATCTTTACCAGAGTTACCTTTCCCTGACCCCATTCACTGCTTTCTCACAAATATCACCTTTGAACTCTTTTCTTCTGGCCCTGTATGTCTGTTACTGAAGCCCAGTGTTACTGTTAATTTTGCTTAACTTTCCCTGCTGTTCACTATCCCAGTGGAATGGCATTATGTTTGATTCAATGATCAAGACAAACCAGTCCTGCTCTCACCCTGCCTTTACTGAGCTGCACTCAACAGAAATGAGTAAAGCAAGCACAAAGTGGGCATTTCTTTTGAATCTCACAGCACATGGAACTCCCCCATATTACTGATCAGATCCAATAGTACCACAATGAAAGGGAAAATTAATATTCCTGAAGGTGGCCTGCTGGCATCCCTAAGCGGTACCATTTCTTTAGATTAGCAGTCCAGACATATTTGGTAAGGATCCAGTATGTTCTAGTCACATTTAGGGAATCCTTAGCAGAACTGAAGCAAAATTAAACTTCCTGTCAAGGTTTACTCATCACCCCATCACATGTATCAAAGCATGGAAGTAATACGGTGAAACATTGAAAGCTCACATAAAGAAAAAATACTATATAATAGCATTTTAAAATAATAAATATAGTATTTTTAAATAATAATAAATATAGTATTTTAAATACCATAGAAATAAATATAGTATTTTAAATAATAGTATTTAAAAATAATAATATATATATTATTTTTTAATTTAAAATTTAAAAATCAATACATCTATTAGAAAATATCCTCCATTCTTCCCTGTATACAGACCCAACTACTTATTTATCCTACACATCTTACACAGCTTTAACACTACCTTTATACGGAAAAGTCACTTACAGGGACCATCCTTCTCTCATCTATCCTCCTTCTGCACTCTCAGATGTTGCAGGTGTTTGATCTGGTAACATGATGCAGAAAGGATAAACAACATGGGATAAAATAATAACAGTATTTTGCCTTCCTCAAGATACCTCACCAGTTTGTTTTACAGACACACCACTAATTTGACCATCTAATTAGAGTTGGCTTGTTAAATAAACAAAGGTTAGTGATTTTTACTTTACCTTATACACTTCTACTTTAAAATATATACTGCTGTATCCATGGTCATTCAAAAGCTGTAATGTAAATATCACTGATTTAAATTAACAACAAGGATTTTCTTTTCTATTTAAGCTTTGTTTATTTCTCAGTAAGTTTAGAGTTTCCCAGTATCTATCTCAGTAATAAAAGTACAGACAGACAGATGTGGCCACATTTATCCTACAGTATTCTATCCTTCCATTTATGTCATATGGCTCCTAAAAACTGAAGTCCACTGGAGCCTAATTTTGTCTAAAATAAAGCAGATTGAGAAAAGGCCTCTAATGGAAGCATAAAGCTTCACAGAGACCATAAATGAGTCACACAGCAGACAGTGACATTGCCCAGGAATGCAGATAGCTGCATGATAAAAGGTTGCAGTGCATTCCTCATTGTTTTACCTCAAAAGGAAATGTACTCAGAAATGAGAGTCAAGATCACAGAAACCTGATGCAAAACTAATGCCAGATTTCCTTAAAATGCAAACCAAGCCTCAGCATACCTGACCAGGAAAGTGCCATTTCTAGTAACAAGTTTAGGATTTTTGGACCAGATATGTTCTGGGGTTGGAAGAGAAAAAAGTGCAAGGGAAGAACAAAATGAGCTTTTATTTTTTCTTTGTTTAAAGTGAAAAAATTGATCTACCACATTCTCTTTAACTGGTTGCACATTTGTTTACCTGAGGGGAAAGAAGCATCTCTATTGGATAGAGTTTGACTAACAGAGTTTACCTATGCTGTTTGACACTTTAAAAATTATTTATTTCTGCCTTTTGGAGAGGAAAAATATCAAAGTGTGTTGCTAGAAGCCATTTTGGTCCAAAATTCTTTGTAAAATATAGGAACAGCAGGAATAGTTTGAGAATTTCAACATTCCCAGCTCTCCCTTTCTTTTTCTCCTTGTTTTTCCTTCCCTTATTTGCAGTTATTGCTGATTTGAGCCCAAGAGCCCAGCAGAGCACCCTGCCTGGAAATCAGCACTGAATAAAAGTGAACCTGACTGTCTATTTCAACAGTCCAGCCTGAGAGAATTGCAAAGGATATAGAGCAACTCAGCTAATGGAAAATAAATCAGTCGTTTAAAGTCCCTCCTGTTTTAGGAACTGCAAGTGTTACCCATCAGTGACATAGCTGAGGGCATTCTTTTTAACAGCACTGTGTCCTTGCAGCTGTTTGCCAGATTCTGAGGTGATTCTGAGCATTCTGAGGTGATTCTAGGTTGGCTCCTTTGCCACACTCAGTGGTTTTCTGCCATTCACACCACCAGTGGAACTACAGCAAATTGGTGGAAAATGCCACCAGCTTCAAGTAGGGAGCAATCCAAAGTGGCCCAGACACTGGAGAAGAGGATGTAATGAAGTTGCCTTGCATTTGTATTTTAGGCAGCTCAAGATGCTTGGCCTCAGTGGGCTTGCTCAGCCCTGTGATGGGATTAAGCTGTGACGGTGGTCACAGGGGTTTTTGGTTCAGGGAAGAGACGAGGATCTGACTCCATGTTTCAGAAGTCTTGATTTATTATTTTATTATATATATTATATTAAAACTATACTAAAAGAATAGAAGAAAGGATTTCATCAGAAGACTAGCTAAGAATAGAATAATAAGGAATGATAACAAAGGCTTCATCTTGGACTGTCTGAGCCAGCTGACTGTGACTGGCCATTAATTAGACACAACCAACATGGGCCAATCACAGATGCACCTGTTGCATTCCACAGCAGCAGATATTCAATGTTTACCTTTTGTTCCTGAGGCCTCTCAGCTTCTCAGGAGGAAAAATTCTAAGGAAAGGGTTTTTCACAAAAGATACCTGTGACATTAAGCTCCTATTTACACTGCACACACAGTGAGCCTCTGGATATCTGAGGTGGCTCCAAATGAGGGTCAGGCTGAGAGGAAGGGGGAAGCAGCCTCTGGTGGATGGCCACCAGCTCAGCCTGGCAGCCCCCAGCCCTGCCCCACACTGTGGGGATGCTCAGGGACCCCTCCTGCCCCCAGCCTGGCAGCCCCCAGCCCTGCCCCACACTGTGGGGATGCTCAGGGACCCCTCCTGCCCCCAGCCTAGCAGCCCCCAGCCCTTCCCCACACTGTGGGGATGCTCAGGACCCCTCCTGCCCCCAGCCTGGCAGTCCCCAGCTCTGCCCCACACTGTGGGGATGCTCAGGGACGCCTCCCTGCAGAGCTGCCTTGGCCTGGCTGGGACAGGACAGCTCAAACAGGGTTGGCCTGGGGTGGTGCAAAAGCCAAACAGCAGATTTCCTGCCTTATCCACAGGCTTTTCCTCTCATGGACCACACAGAGCCCCACTGCTGAGGGCATTTTCAATGAAGTGCTTTGCCCCATCCAAATAAACCCAGCCTGACACGTGTTCAGTGAGGGTGTGGGCAGGGAGAGACCCGGGAGGGAAAGGTGGGAGGTGGAGGAAATGGAAAAAATGGGGCAACAGCAGGAGAATTTGAGGGCAGAAACATGAAAGCAGAGCCAGTGCCTGCTGGGCAGAGTGAGGTGTGGTGGGTCCCTGAGGGGTCATGGGGGTCGTGCTGCCTGACAGCTTGTCCTGGGGTGAGCAGCACTGCTAGGACAATGCAGCTTTGATCTGGAGGATGCTGAGGAGGCAGAGAAACAAGGAAACATGGCCAGATCCTGCTCTGCTGCTCTCCCACGGAGCACTGATCTAGCAGTGGCATGTGTCTCACTTCACAGTGACTGAGAAATTGAAATGGCCTACTGCAGGCATTGCAAAATGCTCACATAACAATGTTGTGCTGGGTTTGCCTGGAGTGGAGTTAATTTTCTTTTCTGTGGCTGGTATGGAGCTGTGTTTTGGACTTGTGCAGAACACAGAGTTGTTAATACAGAGATGTTTTTGTTATTGCTGAGCAGGGCTTACACAGAGCCAAGGCCTTTTCTGCTCTCTGTACTGCCACGCTGGAGAGGAGATTGGGGCTGCCTGGGAGGGGACACAGCCAGGACAGGTGACCCAAAGGGACCACAGGGATAGTCCAGACCATACCACATGCTCAGTATATAATATTAGGAAGAAGGAGGAAGGAAGGGACATTTGGAGTGATGGTGTTTGTCATCCCAAGTAAATATTACACAAGACAGGGTCCTCCTCTCTTAGAGCTGAGCACCTGCCTGCCCATGGGAAGCAATGAATGAATTCCTTGTTTGGCTTTGCTTGCATGTGCAGCTTTTGCTTTCCCTTTTAAACTTTCTTTATCTCAACCCAAGAGTTTTCTACCTGTGACCCTTCTGATTCTCTCCCACTGGTGGGGGAGTGAGAGAGTGGCTGTGTGGGGTTTGGCTGCTGGCTGGGGTTAAACCATGAAAAAAACCAGAGGCTGAGCAGCAGCCTCGATTCTCCTTCATCTGTTGGTCAAGGCCAGGATGGAGCTTGATATCAGTGGGAGATGGTGCAGGAGTATGGAAGGAGGTGAATTAAAATGCCTCAGTCCAGTTAAAGTGTTGAATTTGAGCTTTGCTTCAGACTAGTGCAGTTTCTTAGGGAACTCAGCTGTACACAGCTCCTGTTCAAGCAGACAGGGAAAGCAGAGGTGTCTGAAAGTCCACTGTGACTCAATTACAGAAAAGGATGTGGCTGAGCCATGGTGGTCCAGTGGGCTCTCTTGCCCCAGTGCCTAGGGACTCCATAGGGCTCAGTGCAGGGAGGAGGGAAGCACAAAAAAAGCCAATTTCTCTGCTGAGAGACCTGCAAAAAGCTCCAGCTCAGAGCAAGGTAGTGAGGTGCAGAGTAATATCTTTGTTTTAAAAAGAGTGAATTAATTCAGAGTTCTCTTTCCCAAAGCAAGGGGATTTCTTCTTATGCTCATTTGAGTCTGTACCTGCATTGCAAGCAAGACAGCAGAAAGTTCTCATGTGCTACCAACAGGACCTGCCCTGGTTTTGCAGTGCTCTATCTTTGGAATGAAACCTGTCTGAGAGATGATTTATCAGCAGGAGTTTTACATTCATTGCTTGGCCACTTGAGCGTACAACAAACCATGCCTCTGACTCCTTGAATGAGGGGAACACAGGAGGTCAGATGGTAACTGGAGTGCCTGGACCACATTCCTTCCCCATTTCTGAGACAATGCAGCTGCTCTCATTGCCCTGCCTTGACACTGGCTATATCTTGCAATTCTATCCCAGCTCTGAGTTTCTATTCCTGGCATTTGTTGGGTTTTTGGGTTTTTTTTAATTGTTTTTTTCTGTCAGAACTTGAAAACAAAAGTTATCTGTCCATCACTCTGCAGAATCTAACTTTAAACGTGAGTTTCTGGAGTATCTTCCCCAAATATGTAGTTGTGCCTTATTGACACAACCCACACTAACTCAGTCAAGCAATTTAGCTATAAGTTACAATTTCTGCAAGCTTCCAACACTGCATCTGCTGGATCAATGTCCTGTGGGAGAAGAATGTCAATAACTAGCATTAAGGTTTGATTTGTAAACACAGCTTTAAGGTTTGTTGAAAAATCGGCTTTGGCTGGAATTCCTAAATCTTTCCACCATAACTTGTCCAACAGTTTCAGACTTTAGTTCAAGCACTGAACATTTTTGGGGATCTCTAAAAATGTGGCACTCTTGCCTTCTTGTTTAAGCATGACTTTTCCTGTATTTCATATGCCACTATATAATCCCTCTCTTTGAGAGAAAGGAGGCAATGAAGTTGGACAGAGACAGATTTCATTTGGATGGGAACTTGAGCCTGAGGTGGCTATTTGATCTGGACATTTTCCTCCACAGTTCTTCTGGGTTTGTGATATACCCAAGTCTTTTCTCTTGGGGAAGAAAAGTGATGCATTATGGATTGCATATTCTAATTAAGAAACATAGCTCAGAGACACAAACGGATCACCAAATAACTGATAAATTTAATTGTGTAAGACAGTAATAATTTCCAAGCAACCAAATTATCTGGGGCTTTGGATACATAGCTGTTCAAGAACATTTCAAAAATTTTCATGTCAAATAGAAAACTTTCTGTATTATGACATGGAAATATAAGATTAATTTCCATCAGAATTCTAGCCAAAGAAAAAGAAAGGAAAAAAAAAAGGAAAAAAAAAAAGCTGGCAACCTTAATAGTCTCCTTATGTGGTAAATCAAGAAATATCTAAGTTTTGCACAGGTAAATTGGAAGCATTTTGTAGAGAGACTATTGAAATGCTAATGTTAGGGATACAATAAAACTGTTGCCTCCCTCAAAACAGAATCTGGCATGAGTAGTGGATAAAAGGGATTATTACACTATAGTTACAAATACAGCCTGTACCACAGATAGTTGCCTGTAGTAGAGAAATGAATTGATACACTGAAATGTGGTAACACAGGTCTGAGATGGAATCAGCTCCTTCCCCTTGATGGAGTAATGGAAAAGGTATCTTTCCTTTATAGAAGGGAAAATGAACCAGAATTAGTCACAGAAATATTCCATTTCTGCTCTGGGATGGTGCCAGAGCAGACTGGGGCCCTCTGGTGCATTTGTTCATTCTTTTACACCAGGGCAGGGTGCTGACGGTGTGTCAGACACGCTGCACTGAGCAAAGTGTGATGGCTGCAGATTTTATAGGTGGAGAGTGAATTGCAGGCAGGGGGAGAGCAAATAGGTTTAGAGCACAGAGTAACAAATCTTTCCAAGAGTTAGTAAAGGATTTGGTTTTAATCAGTTAAGCTGGGTATGACTGAACTTATTTGTGTTTTTAATTAGGGCAACAATTTGGGATTAAAACAAGCACTCTAACAATTTCTTTAACTCTTAATAGAAATTATCTTTGTTATTTTTTTTTGTAGCAGCTACAGCTGCTGAGACTTTGAGTATTGAGCTGACAGAAAAAGACTTCTGAGGGAAATTTGTTAGGATCAGGCTGTAAACAGAAGCAAGAAGGACTAATTTTTTCATTTCTCAAGCAGAGAAACACCAAACTGTGGTTCTCTGGCAGAGTGAATGGAAAGTCATGGAAATAGAAAGCACATTGGAGTTGTCATTTAAACTCGGTGTTCAGGGGCTGTTTTGGTTTTTTAATATATGCTTAAAACTGACAACATCCCCAGAAAGATCAAAACTAGCATTGTGTTCAGTCCCAGGTGCAGTTCAGCCGCTGGGACTCTGCAAGCCCAGATGTGTTTTACTGAAGCAAAGTCAACGTGACTTAAGTGCTTTGCTGAACTGGAGCCATAACTGGAGCCGAGTCAGAGACCCATCAGCCTCACATCCTGGAGCCCTCCCACAGCTCACAGAAACCCCCTTTCCCTGTGTAACACTACCTGTCCGGGCAGAGAGGTCTGTGAGTCCTGCAGGGACCTCGAATAAAGGGGTTCCCAGGGAGGGTCTGTCTCCCCATTTGTGCTGATCGTGCACAAAGCTGCTCTTACATAGCTCACATTCTCTTGTTTCTTTGTGATCTTTATACCTTGTGAATAAATTATTTGTTTTATGGAGCTGTAGCATATGGCAGCAAAGAATCACTCTGTTATGAGGAACTCCCAGGTGACAGAAAGAAAATGAATAACTAATTTCTTCTTGCTGTGAATGTCTGAGTACTCTCTGATATTGGGTCCTAGGTCTCATATGAGTGCATTTCAGTCCAAAGACAAAAGTGGAGGAAGAGCTGTCAGACCAGCATAAAATATGAGACAAAGGACTGGTTGAGTGCAATCACCTGAGGGGTCATTTCTATTGTTCTTCCATGCAATAAGAAGGACCAGAAATTACAAAAATTCAGATGGAATAAATCACCTAAGCAGTTGAGTATTTATCTCCAGATTATTTTATCCTATTGTCCTACATATTGAAGACACCAACTACAAGGTTTACCACCTCTTGTAGACAGCACTTTGTGAGGTTGTTCTAGTTCTGTTCTCCGTAGAGAGAAAATCAAACTAGGACATGAAGTTTGAAATCTCATGCATCTTGAAATCTGTCCTTGATTTGGACTAACCTTTTACTAGGTCAGGACAAAAGGTTTTTGTTTTTACAATATATTTACCAAGGATGCATTCTGTATATAAACCAAAAGGTTTTTGTTTTTACAATATATTCACCAAGGATTCATTCTGCATATAACCCAATCTCACATTTAACCATTAAGTAATGGAACAGATTTCATTAGCTGCACCTCACAAGTGTTTTGGTGTCAGGTTGTTCCTAAGCTGCTGATGCAGGTGTTGGGTGTATAAAAGTCATAACAGATAGCAGAAAATGTTCCTGAGGATTTATGACTTGCTGGTCATTTTTTAAAGAGCTATTGATATACATGAGCCCATAGTATTTATTTATTGCCAAAAATTTGGCACATTTGTACCAAAGTGTTCCCCGACCCTGAACAATTACAATAGAACAGAGAGGCACAGGGGAGTCATTGTATGCTGGAAAATCCAGCTGAAATCTTGTATGAAAAGGCCTGATTTTTGGTTTAAACTCCCTACTTGTAAGTCTTGTAGTGCTGCCCCAAGAGTGTCATGAAGGACAGATCATGGTGACTGCCTTTATAACGCCAAATGGCTCATAAAGTGCCGACATGTGATGGGAAAAGTTCTGAATGAGGGATTGCTTCCCTCCAGCATTAATACTTTAATACATGGAACATGAGTATGAAAATAGGATCCTGTGTTCAAGAGCTGCTCATTCCCTTACCCTCACCTCTGATGCTTTCCCCAGACACTCAGACACAGCAGGAGCTGATGACTCCAGATTTTTGGGCAATTAGACTGTAAAGGAAGAAAAGCCCCAGATTTCCTTTGTTCAGGCTCCCTCCTCAGAGGCACCCAGCTCCAACTGCTGTTCCATTGTTGCACTATGGTTAATTATTTTAAGGATTCAGATATCTGAGGCTGATACTCACTGGAGCCACCTGCTGCAAAGGGGCTTTGGTCCTATCCCAGGTGTGCTGAGGTGCCTTTCAGACTTTCTAAACCTAACTTCCAACTGAAGTTTGGTCTGAAACAGAATACAAAACCAGCAGTGTTTGGAGAGAAAGTTTTTCTGGAGCCTTGAACAAAATTCATGTTTATACATGGAAGGTTCTTTTTTATGAGGCTGCTCTTGGTGCTTTGTGATTTAAATTCCCATCCTCCCCAGGGGCTCTTAGCAGGGAAAAATGATTAACTGGCAGAGTGGCAATGGTGGAAGTGTTGTAACCATAGCAGTGCAAGAACATGCTGTTATCAACCTCTGCTTCAGTCCCTTCAGACAAAAATGGGGCTCACGTGCCTGCAAGAGCATTTCTTGGTTTGTTTGTTTTTCTCCAGCAGGCTAATACCTGTGCTTACAACCCCTGCCCTGGCTATTTGACATTCTCACCACAGTGTGCAGAGACAGAAAGTGCTGCCTGCATTCAGTATTAGGCAGACAGATTTAATGGTCTCAAAGGTTGGACCTGTGCTCCCGTGGCCAGCTTCACTGCATTTCTGTATTTCAGTGGTTTCCCAGCTCTTTCTGTTCTCTTTCCCTCTGCCTTAGCCACATAAACCTCTGACCCCAGAGATCATAAGCACATTGCAAAGGTCTCCAGTGCTCAGACCCAATTGCTGCTGTCACAAACATTCAGGACAAGCCTCATGTTCTTGCTATTCAATACACAGAACAGAAGAGAATAGCTTCAGAGGATATTTTAGTCATACCAAAAACTGACAGGTGATTTTTCTGTAGGCTCAGTGCTATGTATTCCTCTCTAAAAATGAATTTTAAAATCACATTTCTGGTAGTCTGGGTTCAAGAAGGGACAGGAAAAATCCATGGGAACTAAAAAATGTACTGGTTTTTCTGTTATTAGTTCCATCCTCTCTGCCTTCGGGAGGCCCTTGGACACAGACCACTGGAAGGATATTCTGCAGAGTGGCACAAGGTGCTTGTTTTGGTCTTACACAGCTCATTAGGAATCTACTCACTTTTGGACACTGTATTTATTATACAGGATACAGAGCTGGGATGACCACAGTGCCTGTTCCCTCACTTCTGTGTAAGGAGGAAAAAGCAACTTGCAACATCAGTAGGGCAGAAGTTTTCCTGGCAGGAGGAATAAAAGAAAATGGGGAAGGATGAACTGGATTATAGATTTTGTAAAGAGATTGAAACCTGGAAAGGTTTTATCAATGGAATAGAACATAAAGACTTGAGGAAATACTAAAAGAAAAAAAAAGAAAAGAATCAGCAAAAATAGAAAATGTAGGCCTATGAAAGATTGCCATGATCATTCCTAGTGAAACTATTAGAAAAGGGTTTGTGCAGATGCTGAATAATCTCATGCTGGTTGCTCTGAGATATCTGAAGATTGAATTCGGTCAGATCAATATAAGAAATGTGCTTTCAATTCAATGCCAACACTCATTCTAATAGGCAGCAAAATGCTGCATCCACATCTAGCTCTGTATTGTCATTTCAGATTTGAGTTCAAGTGCCTAAGGCATTTTATGATGTCCCACAGGAGAGGGAGACAGTATGCTCTGCAGCAGAGAGTATTTTCTCTCTTACACATAATGCAGCCTACTCCACCCTTTGCATTTTGTTTGCAAGTTTAAAAAACAAAGAAAACAGAAATTTTAAGGCCCTATTTTCCCTGCCTGACATGTTTTCAAAAACCCTGAACTGAACTCCTGTAACCCAGAAATTCCAGAAACAGGCACTGCAAGCCTGGCACAAAGGAATTCCCTGCCTGCCCAGTGCATTTGTTCTGACAGGAATGGATGACTCCTCTCTTCAAATCTGGAATGATAGAAAAAATGTCAAAAGAAAGCAAAGATGAACCAAATTAATTTTAAGCTCCAATATTTACAAAGTTCTTTTCAAGACAAAAAATGAATAGGCTTCATGTGTTGGAGGACTTACTGTCACTCTGTGTCAAGTTTTAAAGTCCACATCACTTCTCTATCAGGTGCTTTTCTTAACAAAGTTGCCCCATTCTAAGATCTAACTTAATCTTAGCAGCTCACAAACACTGAGAAGCCCTTATAAGACAGGTTCTACTCTGAAAAATAAAAGCAGAATGTCAGCAGTTTTTATTATTATAGCTCTAGGGAACTAAATTGGAATTTTTTAAGGTAAAGGCATCAGACCATTAAAGCGTATCTGTTTATGGTTATAGAAAATGGAATAGAAGATCTTTAGCATATACTGTATTCCTAGTGTCATCAAAATGTTCATTTCAGGTCTGGAAGGTTTATTAAGTTGCCTTTATGAGTTGAGGGTGGAGGAGCAGGTTTCAGACACAAGGTCATTCCAGAAGCCAAGCTGCCATGTAAGGGAATGGATGCCCTCCAAACCCAGTTTTTAACCTGATATTTAACAGCATTTAATGTTTCTCTGGTCACATATCAGTGACTCAGAGAGATGTCTTTTTTCATGGATATAAATTCACACTACTCCCAAATACAGTTAGCGCTTTTCAGCAAAGCTCTGCCTTATTCAACAGGGAGCTAATTTATCTTCCTATTCAAAAGAAGGGGATCTCACTTTTCTTCTTTTTTTTCTTTTGTTTCAGCCTTCATATTCTGTATTGGAGACCAGGGAATTATTAGGTCAGGAAATGGAGTTAGAGCTACAGATTAATCAATCATGCCTCGTGTCCTCATATTGCAACACACAGAGTGATGTCACTGGGGATTGATGAATGCCACATCTGCATGTACAACTCACAGGCACTGCTGGGAACTCATTCTGCAGCTATTTTGTGGTTACCTTCAACTCTGATTTATACCATCTCCTCTCTGCTTCCTCCTGCAGTCTCCAGTGCTCTGTGAAGCAAAGGAACTTATTCCTGAAACTCCAGTCTCACTAAGAGATTGGCATTTCAGCTTTCTCTCGCAAACTCATGTGAAACTGGGTTCAAGAGAAAAAAAAAAAAAAAAAAAGTTGACATTTAAGATCTGAATTTTGCACAAATTCAGCAGTATTTCCTGAGACAATTTTGATTTGACACATTTCTCCTTCACTCAAGGTACCCAAGAGCTTGTCAGGGTCCACATTCCACAGGAAGTGATTAATGCTCTGCTTGCTGTGTCTGGAGAGCGAATGCTTGCTCATCCAACATGGGCAAATCAAGAACAAAGGACCACACGCATGAAACCACCAGACATACTGCCAGACAAGAGTTCACTGCAAAAAAAATACCCCATGCAGATGAGGGATGGGAGGAAAAAAGCAAAATGTAAACCAGCTTTCCCAAAATAACATGCAATCTGAAATTATGTCAAAAATTAAAATTAAATGGAACAGCTTGTGAAAAAAAATACATCTGACTAATAATTGTAATTTTCCTTTAATATGATGAAATTTTCTGTCACTTCAGGTGAGAAAAGATCTGCTGAAAAAAAATCTTTCATCATTTCATAAAAGTCCTATTCATTTCTGCTGATGAGTGCTATAAGAGGTGACCTGAGCACAAAGATGCTGAGAACAGTTAGGCCATGATCCTCTTTTACCCAGGTCATGCAGACTTCCAGGAGAAAGCTTGGTACCATTGCACTCCACACAGCAGACCTTCATCTAGCCACTGAACATGTGTATTAAAATTTTAATTTAAAGATTGGGTTTAAAAATGTAAAATTAAGCCATCCTCACTGCATGGCGGATTTAATTGATTAAAAATTGTGTCCATGTGCTGAGGCTCAGAGTGCAAGCCAGTTCATGTCATTGTGATACCAGGAAGGGCCACAGCATAAAACACTTTCCTTGGCACCACAAGGAAATTAGGCAGGCCCTGAGCTCGCAGGAAAATTAATCCAGCAAACAGCACATTTATTTAATGTATCCAATGGGCTCTCAGGGAAAATGGCAATCAGAAACGTGTTCAAAAGTATTAATGAGAAGAGCACCAAACGTCTGAAGGCCAAATATTTACTCCTCAGCAGCATGATGTCTTTTGGAACCCAAAGTAGCTTTGGATACAATGCCCAGCTCTACAGTAAAATTACTAGACATGCTTTGAAGGATGGGGAGAGAGGAATCACCTCAGGGAATTGAGCACTGTGACAGGTCTGTGGTACAGAGCTTACTGAATTTTACGAGAGACAACTAATTTTAATTACTGCTCTCCCAAACTAATTTCAAACATTTCTCCAAAATACACAGGCTGCTACAGAGGCTCATGTGCATAATGAACATCTGTAGTAAAACTGCTTTATTATGGGTTGTTTGATACTGTTTATTGCTTACCCATTGGTTTTTGGAATGGCATTAGTGAGCAGCATTTTGAAGATGGATGCTAAATTTTGCTGTGGCAAATTAGTGTCAACCAAGAACATATTAGCAAATAAAAGAGTGCATCTGCTACGAACAATGGTTTTTCTTTGCATCATGATGATGATTGAAAGGCTATAATAAAGAAATGATACATGTACTCTATCTCCCAAACTACATTAAAAAGCTGTTGCAGGCAATCAGCAGTGCAGCAGGATAGAGAACTGTGTTGCATGTGGGCAATGGAGGAGTTGATGCATCTTGCCTTGGTTCATAAGGAGAACACCATCCTCAGTACCAAAATGCAGGGCAGAGTGTTTGCTGTCTCCCCTGCCAGCAGCCTTTGTTGCAACTATCTCTGCAACTATCCTCTGTCCTTATTTCCTGGCTATCTCTTTGTCTGGGTTTGTGTCCCTTCCCTCCCCTCTAGATTAATATCAATTCCAGGCCAGGGCATGGAAACTCCCTCGATGATCATTGTCATAAAACTTCAAGAAAAGTCTTTCTGAGATATGGAGAGCAACATATGGGGACAGTTTGCTTTATGTCTCATTTTTCATACTAATGTGGTTATTTTATAGGACTGCATCTCATCTCCTGTCTGACTAATGCCTGAGCTCTGTCTCATTTAAATGAGAGGCTCCTCAGGTTCACTAAAGCACAGGAGGTTTGAAACTTCATCATGCAGCCAATGCTGTGGTGAGTATTTGCTTAACACTGCTCAGCAGTGAATAACTCCTCTCTTCAACATCCTGAATTTTGCCCTCTCGTAGGCAGTTCAGTCAGAACAGAAGTGCTATGGTATGAGCTTGAATTTATTTTTCCTTAGACACAAGGAAATTGTGGTTCAAATCACTCATGTGGTTTAGGTTTCCCTAGAGCAACTCCAATGCGTGATGCTCACAGTCACTTGGCAGACTCCTTGCGGGTGTCAAAAATGTTCTTGGCTCAAACTAAATGTCTGAGCAAGTACATTTCCTTGAGGGCAGTGCTAGACACAGTAAAAATGTCCTCCAGAGCAACTACATAAGAGAGATAAACTTTTTAAATGGGGGCTTTGGGGTGAAATTTCTGTTTCTAATTACTGGAGCAGAGGGAATCGTGAGGGATGAGGATGGAAAGAGAGGAAACATCCATTAGGAATTTCAAAAACAAAGGGTTCTTTTGTCTTTAGAATTCTCACTTTAAATTACTTTAAATTTTGAAATACAGGTTTATTTTTAGGAAAAAAAGCTTTCAAAAGGATAAGTTAGACGTTCGAGCAAAATATCTTAAAACCATTCATGTGAAATATTTCAGTAATTCACATTTGTATTTGGGGACATGATTTCAGATTAAGCACATTTGCAAGATTTCAACTTCATCTTGCCTCGAGCCTGGAAATGTTTGTTGTTGGTATTGTTTTGTTTTATTTTAGATTTTGTTGGAAGAGGAAGCTGGATTTGTGCCCAAATACATGTCCAAGAAACAGTTCACATTAGAAATATTTTCATGTCCATAGAAAGTGCAGTTCTGTTAGCAAAGCTTGTCCAGGGAATGAATGCTGGAATAAATGCTGGGGGCATTACAACTGTAATTAAAAAAGGTGAAGTTTAGAGAGTCAATGTATTGTGAATGCTCTCCTCTTATAGAGCTTGAAGTAGCACTCCAGGAGCTCACATGCTAAGGGATTAGAGTTTGGAATTTCTATGTCCTGCCTGCCAGCTCTGATGACAAGGATGAAGTCTCTGGGGACAGCTGGTGCCTGGCTGGTTCAGCCGGAGCACTCAGGACCAGAGAAGCTCCTGCTCAGGGCTGTGTCCTGCCCCCTCTTAATCACCCCAACAGGACTGACTGCTTTCCAGGATTCAGGCTCTGGTCCTCGATGACATTTCAGTGCTCTTAGCAAAACTTAAGAGAGATTTAGCTCCCAAAAAGGACAGTTCTCAAAATTCCTGCCTAGACCCTACTGCCTGCAGAAAGTTATTCCTCTTTAACTTCCCGCTGCCTGCTCAAAAGACCTTTTATTGGGGAAATATATGCGCATCACTGGAGCAGAGACAGGGTCCAACCTCCCAGCTGCACACTCTCTAATCCCACTTTGTTCCCTCTGGCATCCCCATCACTCTTTAGCTTCATGCTGTACAGCTACAGCAAGTGACTGTCAGCAGAGGGCAGGGAACTGCTGCCCCACCTTCTCTCCTTCACAGCTCTGCTTGAACTTTGTCATAACTGCCCAGAGTGTGGTGTTTGGGGCACCTCATCAGGACAGGAGAAGCACATTCCATCACAGATTCAAAAAGTTTCTGAAAAAGGCAAAGACAGAAAATGTGTGTCTCACTTTTTGGTAACTTCTGGAGCAGCAGGCATTAAATAAAATGTTAAATATCCCCTCCTCTTTCTGTGACACTGTGTAAAGGAAAATAATCTATTCACCCAAAAAAAAAAAAACAACTTGGCACCTAAAAGGCCTGAGTTATACACCCCAGCTTTACATAAATACTGAATTAATACCTAGGTGTAGACATCCAAATCCTGAAGAAACACTGGATTTCAGTCCCTACCAGTGAGTAGGAACTCGTGGAACTTCATGATAGGCAAGGAGAAGGTCAGTAGGGAAAAAATTCATTAACTTGATGAAATTATCACATGTGCAAATGTGATGGAGGTCCTCTGCCACACATGGAATACACCACAACACTCACTGACACTGATTGCTGTTGCTGACAAAAGTTTGTATGAATTTAAAGTGCATTAAGATGAATTCATCAATGAGGAGGTACTGAGCAAAGAGATGGCACCACTGATGTGCTGGAAGCTGTGGACTGGATGGTTGCATCAGGAACACACCAGCGTTCATCTGCCTCTTTCTTACAAACTTCTCTAAACACCTGATACAGTGCACTGATGGAAACAGGGTATAGGAAGAGCTTTGATTTGCTGATTTTCCAGCTTGCCTGCCCTTCTGGGTCTTATCTTTAAATGCCACTTCTTTGAATTTAAAACAGAAGACATCATCTTTTCTCACAGATTTCACCTTTCTTGAGCACTGCTGGCTGTGTGTGACAAGGACATCAACTCTTGGACTCAGGAGCATAAGAATTTGGTGTGTGCTGTGATGCAGACTTCACTGTCTGAGCAGAACATGACTTAGACCATTGAGTTTTACTCTTTCTTTTGAATCTGAATTAGCTCATAAAATCACTTGTTCATGACCTGCTAGTGATTTTAATGACAAAAATCACTGAAAATCCTAAATGCCACTAGTCAATGTCTATTTTACATACTCAGTTGTAAATTGCAATAGGAATAATTCCTTTTTCTCATGCTTCACTTTTCTCATTTTAAAAATGAAAGCTTCTTAGAGTCTTTGTGTTCCTATCTGTGTGAACTTGGAATTATGTACAATACAAGCATGAATAATACAAATTTTATCTACCACATGGAAGCAGACAGTCAGCTGCTGATTTTCGTGGTGTGCTGAGTAGTCCCTGATGTGGAATAAGCTTCTCTCCTATTGATAAAGACCTCATTTTCCCTCAAAAAATCTTCTCATGTGAGAGCCCAGCCTATATTTTTTCATTCCTCTCTTTCTTTTTAACCCAGGAGAGCTTGAGAACCAAAATACAATATTTTCTTAAGCTGAGTGAAGCTGACACGTCGCTAGGGAAGGGTTAAAGAAAAACAAATTCCCCTCAAGATGTTCCTGGAAAACCCAAGCAGATAAACACATGGGAAGCTCAGACAGCCGGCCTTCTGTTAAGTGTGTGAGAGAAATTTCCCATCTTGAGGTAAGGAAGACAGAGGCACTGTTAAATTATGTTTCCCGTGAGTGTTACTAAAGCATACTTACACATATTATATGAGGTAGAAAATTAGTACTTTGAATTGTTATGGTTACATTCACAGTAAAGCTTAAGTGTTTGCAGTTTTTCAGAAGTTTGCCTATGGATCATCATGCAGTTCACCCACTGAGAGAAAAATTTACTCGCTGTAAAATAGCAGAACAGATCAACAGCTACAAGGGAACGACTGCAAACCCTACCCAGAGTCCTGTTTCTGGAAGAGGTGATTATTCTAGAGATGAAAAGACTGAAATGACAGCTCCAGGCTTCACATTTATCCACAGCTCACCTTTGGAAAGGTTTAGGCCTGATCCTTAGTGCACACTCAGCAGCAATTTTGGAGATCTTAAACACATTGGCATCAGTCTCTGACCCTGGGGATGTGAATCTACTCCCGAATCAAGGCTCAGTGTTACAGCACAGCTTGAATAAGTTCAGGATTTCTCTGATAGTGACAGGTGTCTCTAGCATTGTTAGGAAAGTTGTGGTACCCAGGTCTCCGAATTTTTTTGATACATATGTATGTAACTATGTATATACTTAAATATTTTATTTATGTGTGTATCTATATTTATACATTTATATGCATATGTACATATATAATGTAGATAATGTATATATATAATGCTATATACTTAATATATACTAAAATACTATATACTTAATTTAGGTAGCCTCAGTACTGTGAGAAGTGGGAAGAAAGCTGAGCTCTAGCAGCCCTGGGCAGTGGTGGTATGAATTGCTCCCTTTTCTCTCTCTTAAATGTAGATAACAGAGGCACCTTCCACAGACAGGCTGAGCACAGCCCCATAGCAATTGCAAGGGATTTTGAATTGGATAATCAGCTCTCATGCATGCAATAAATTACATGGTTTTCATGTATCTACAGAGCACACATGTCGGGAAGAAAAAAAAAAGAAAATAAATTAAATCAAAATCTCTGACTGAGGGAAAGTGTTTCCTATTTCTTAGTCCACACAGCAGAGACTGCTAACCCCATGCTCACCCTGACTCATGTGACCAAGGACTAATTCAGGGGAACTAAACATCTCCTGAGGGTTTGGCACTTTGCTGTCACTGAACAAGACACAGAACCACCAACTCATTTCAGTCCCTGCTCTCTTTCCTGCCAAGGAAGGAAGGAAAGCAGAGAAGTTCTCTGGTACCTCTACTGCACCAGCAGGAGCATTCAGTCCCTTTCCTGGGTGCTGATCATCCATAAATGCTTTATCAGTGCACCATAAACTAGGACAAAGTCCAGGAATGGCAAATTAAGGTGTCTAAGGCCACACTGAAGTTCGGATCACAACAGAGCACTTAATTTCTGTGACCCTAAATTGTCCTGATCCTTTTTTCCCCTAATTGCAGTCCTGAGCAAAATCACTTGAACATCTTGGGCTCTCAGGTAAGGTACATTGGTGTGCACTTGTCCATGAGAATAAACTGCCATCAAATTGCCGCTTGATTTTCAGTGCCCCCACTGTGGGATGGAGTTTGATGTCACCATACAGCAATATATCAAAATATTCCGTGGCAAAAAGAAAAAAGACAAAGCAAGAGCTTTGGCCTTTGAATTCTGAGGTCAGTCTGACTGAAAGCAGAGATCCAGCCCTCAGCTCAAGCAATCTCTAACTTTGTTGGCTTTACTAGCAGTGGTTTTGTCCCTGTGGAACATCATGAGCACCCATTTCAGCCACGATTCTTCCATTTCTGTTGAAATATCCTGTGCAAAGTTATATGCAATTGCTTCAAAGGAAAATTTCTCTTTAGTGGTCAGTGTGGGAACTGATTTCTTAAAACGAGTAAGTGCTTTGGTGTGGTAAACCTCTGTCTAGATTTACTAGTCATTTGCTCTTTGAAGATGCTCTACATATCCAGAGGCAGGACCAGCTGAGTAATATCAACTAAAGATACAGAGAAAAATCACCAAAAAAAACCTATTTAATTGTTATCAATGACTCATAAAAATCTTTAAATTTGTAAGTGTAAGGCAAATGCGGAAGTGTTGAATTTGTCTGATTTCTATTAAGCACTCACTCTGTACTGAAGATGTCATAAGAAGCCATGTATCCTGCATCAAATGCTGAAAACATTCATAGCAGGATGCTCTATGGAGTAAAGTAAAATATAGAAGAGCAAGGTGAGAAGTCACTACCTTATTTCCACAATTAAAAAAAAGGAAAATGTCTGGAAATGTGCAAGAAAATACATTAATGAGACAACAATGCCTGGGAGCATAGAGGCAGTTTGAGGATAGAGGAGGGGTACTGAGCTCCACTGTTGCCAAGTATTCAGCAGAAAATGGCCCAAGACTGAATGTGTCCTTTTATGGCAGTGGGAAGAGAGCAAAACCATCACAGGGAGAGGAAACAGAGATGAGAGGAACTGATTTAACAGTTTTGCCTTCTTGGCTTTCTTCTTTCTGAACAAGCTACTTGTTCACCTCTAAACTCATCACCTTCCACCACAAATGGTCACCTCATTAGGGCTTCTGCAATAAACACTGATGCTTTAAATTCAATCAGAACTTTTACATACAGCACGCTGAGGCTGCACCATTAGTTAAAAACAAAGGTCACCCTTTTCTCTTTGTTGTCTGCTAATATAATTTGGAATATTACTGCTTTGCAGCTATTACTGTTTACACTGGGTGATTGGCTAGACTCATTAAAGTGAATGAATGCCAGGAGATGACATCATTTACATTTAATTGTCTTGTTTCTCAACAAAGTCTATACAGTTGTTTTAATAAACGGCAGGGGAAGATAAAGGCTACATTTGCATTACCTAAGCAGCTTTTGACAAGGGTTTAGGATGTTGTTGACATTTATTGTTTACAAATGAGATAATCAAATAATTTTTCGTTTTGCAACTGTTGGTCTTTTTTTTTCTTTTCAGTAAGCTATAGTTGTTTAATTACTGTTAATACTCCTGAATGTTAATGAACAGATACTCAGTTTCAACTTACTAGCAGACTTCTTCCAGGATTCAGAACAACTGACACATGTTCAGCTTGCTCAAATTCCACTTGCTTGCTCAAAAAGGCACCAACTTCACTGAAACTAGAACAAGACTTTGAACATAGCCATAAGCTGCAGACTTTTGTGAATTGGGGCATTCCAGCTTCAGAAATCATGTGGCCAAAATTTTCTGGGAAAGTTGTCCATTTTTCTGTCTAAGATTTCCAGACAATGTAAATAAAACATGCAATATATTGCTGATTTTTCACCTTTTTTTGTAGTCCCATATTTGATTAAAAGCCAAATTGCGTGATGGGCCGGTATGTGCAGACATGATCATCCTTCCTCTTGTGACCTCACAGTAGAACTATGTCAACTCTTGGCTGAAAAATCTCCCGCTCCAAAGTTTCCCCATCACGTCTCAGTCACAGCTCATTTTTCCCCTCATTTTTTACCCCCAAAGTCCCTTGGGTTTGCAGCTGTGCTAACTTCTTTTTGCATTTATGCATCCAGCCCAAAATACTAACTTTATCCGCTACTAAGCCAAGCATGCCATTGCCATACGTGGATCCTATTCCATATTTGATTTATAATTCTGTCTTCAAGGAGTTGTTCTGTGGACAAAGATATCTGAGCCTCTTTCCCTGTCCATGGTGAGGAGGGAAGCGCCTGGCCTTCTCCAGAGCAGGTCTGCAGAGTGTTTTGCTTTTTGGTGCACTGTGTATCTGTCCAATAATGTGTATCCTCTCAGATGCTGCTGTTTTGTGAAAAAAGCTGGTATTAGATGTACACAAGAGAGAGAAGAAAATTCTAAAAATTTCTAAACTATTCAGACAGAAATTCAAACTATTTCTAAACTATTCTCAACTATTCAGACAGTGACACTGACAACAGACTCTGGGTTTGTGTGATGTCTAAGATCCAGATATATAAAGTATGGTGGCTGCCTATTTAAGCCTAACCTTTCAGGAGTCAGGATGTGGTCATGGCAGCCCCTCCTTTTCACCATCAACTGTAATCTGGAGCTGGAGTCCAGAAGACACTCTGACCTGCTCACAAATATCTTGGATTTTGGATTTAGGTATCCTAAGACATGTCTGAGTCCACCTTAGGTTTCCACAGGGGCAGGGTTGAGTAACACCAGTAAATTCTTTGTACACTTTCCATACTTCTCAAGTACTTTCTATCAAATTTGAATATAAAGGAAGAAGAGCTTTCTTTCATCCTAAATGAAAAGGAAAAAAAAAAAGAGAAAATCTAAGTCTTATCCAGTCTCTGGAAGGGACAAGTCCACAATCATTTTATGCACCAGTCCACAATAATTTTGTGTGCTTCAGTCTACAGATTTCATCTGTTCTGCTGAGAAGCCCAAGGCTATAGTGGAATAACTGCTGGTTACATCCATGCCTGTATTTAATGTAGGTGAGAATGCACTGGTTTGAAGCACTGCTTCCACCAAGAGTATGGATGGCAATTTCTGTTCAATTGGCAATAAGCATTTTGGACTTAATTCTCTGCTCCAGCTTTACACTGATGTAGATTCAGTGGAATTACACTGAATCTACATCAGTGTAAGATTTACAGTCCATATGAGACAACACAAATCAATTCTTTCATTTGTAACAGGAGCTAAATTCAATTATATATGTGGTATATTTTTATAAATTTTCCCTGTTAAAGAACAAACAAAAAAACCCTAATAAAATCTTTTGTGTTGCTTGTAACTGGTGAGTTAAACTAATTTCCAGATTACCACAGAGCTACTCCCAATGGGCCTCTATATTTGAGGTAATCTTAAAATAGCCCACCATTTCTTACTGGGTATTATGAAACAGTAGCAAGAAAAATAAGCAGAGTACTGCTTCACTTTTGTCTAATTACTCTGGCAGATGAAGGTGAAAACTTATTAGCCAGTAACATATGGGCTTGAGATTGGAGAAGTTCCCAGCAAGATTCTTTTTCATTCCTGGCATATTTTATCATTTAATTTAAGGGCATGAATCCATGGGTGAGCCTCTGCCTGCCACTCTGTCACTTGCTTTCTCACACTTATCAAACATATTCCTAATCTCAGTCGTGCTTTCTTCTGCTTCCTTGCAGTGCAAATTACCCCCTGGCCTGATGCTGATGACACTGATGGGTCAGGAGCTGCATTGGGATGTGAGCCTGATCTTCACATGACAGCCATAAAACTGAGAATTTACTGTTCGGATACAATAAGCGGGTTTAACAATGCTGATGGTATCTACCAGTCCCTTAATGAAGAGATGTCCTTTGCTTCCTCTGAGAAACTAATTTCTCAGTGGTGTGGACAGGATTGTGTCAATACTGCTGTTACTTCAGCACTGAAGCAGCATTAACACTTGCTAAATATAGGGAGGCACACCCACACAAGCACCATTTTTCCACTTCTACTTCAGTCCCAACACTCCCCAGTTAGTTACATTTAGCTCATAGTGGAGGTACCCAAAATACTCACATTAAAACCTAGCCCATGTTCTCCTCAGGCAGCTCGTCAAGGCCACAAACAATAATTGCATCCCTTGCTGTAATAATGCACAACTTTGCATGTGCTCATTCATTTAATCCCCCAGCACTCTGCCTGTGCTGACTGCAGCTCCAGAGCCAGCAGATATCAATGTCAGGAGTAAAGAGACAAGGTTTCAGTTTTCAAACACGGGAAACTTAATCCCTAATCTGGATGCTCCAAACTGCCACTTAGACATGTAAATGTCAATTTTATGCACCTAAGTGCCAATTTGAGTGTCCAAATGCCTGACTTGGACATCTCATTAAGGCACCCATTGGGTTATATTGCTTGTTTTACCTATCTGAGTGCACATTATGTGCTGTAAGCAATTATGGTCTGTACCATACAAGTAAATCAATTCATTCAAGTGGCTCTGCAGAAGAAAGTGATTTCAGCATAGCAGAAAATATTAAAAACAAGTAGCTTGTCATGTGTCAGTGTCACACACACCTAGGTCCTCTGTCCATTCCCCATCACCCAGTGCCTGAGAGCCCCCATTTACTGCAATTTCTAAAAAGTATCTCAATCTCAGCATGGCCATTTGGGCCCCCTGCTCCTGCTGCTGCATTGCAATCTGCCTGCTGTGTTCCTTGAGTTCAGTGAATTATGAGGGGCACTCCTGAGCCAGCAAGGTGGGAGCTGAGCCGTGCCTCATACAGCCAGGGCTGCCAGGGAATCCAGACACTCCTCGCTCCACACATTCCAGGGCACTAATGGACATCTTAAAATAGGATTCTGGGTGTCATTGTGTCCATCCTCCCTTTCAAAACAGTGTTTAAGTGGCCTCGAGAAAATGAGACTAAATAATACCCACCATGCTTTTCCCTGAGATGCCTTAAAATGCTGCAGGCAGAAAAGCACAGGCCAAGGCCACTTTACCCCAACCTTTTCTGAGCAACAATGTCTAATATCTCTTTCACATCACAGCACAGATTGTAAAATGAGGTGCAATTTGCAGCTTTAAGAGGATGAGGAAAAGAGCAGCCAAAATCTGGCAGTGCATTCTCTTAACAGTAAAGGACTGTCCAGTGTGTTATCAGTTTATTTTTTTCACTCTTTGCCTGACCAAAATGACTATTTCAAAATTTCTGAGAAAAGAGAAGGAGCACCTCAAAATTACTCCTGGAACAAGCCCATACTCTTTGTCTTGGGATTTGCTTGGTTTTAATGGGTAATTTCTCTGTCTTGACTGCTTTCTGCAGGCAGGGCATTGTTAAAGATGTACTCACACAGACACCTTCACAAAGAGGGTCGACATGGAAAGTGAGAAATACTACCCAGTAGACTCAAGGCTGCTGTCAGTGCCAGGGACACTGCTCTCAGTGCTGCAAACCCTCACAGCTTTGTGAGGAAACTGCTCCAGTTCCTGCAGCTATGAGGCATGAATGTCCTGGGCACGGACAATAACTTCCAACCCCTTGCTGGGCTTTGGGGAGGCTTTGAAGTGGGAGATCTCAGCCCACTATTGATGCCCCCTAAGTTCCCAGTGATGCTTTTAATACTTTCAAACCACATGTGGGCTAGAAGTGCTCACTTCTGGGAGTTCACTGTGCTGACACCAAGCTCCTCTCATAAAGAGGACCCAGCCAACATTCTCTCAAATTTTGTGTTGCATCTGTTGCATCCAGACCCCAGACTGTGGGTCTGGTCCTGGAAAAGCATTGCATCTACTGGAAGGTTACTCCGTGGAAATGGAGTGAGGAAATGAGCCAAACAAGAGGCTGACTGGGCTCCCTCACACAGAAACCAGCACAGAGATAAAGAATTTGTGTCCACTGCCATAAAAGAAATCTGCAGCCCTCAGAATGCAGCAATGATCTCAGCACATTTTGGGAAAGGGAACCATGACAATTAACATCTCTTCACAACACAGCTTCTAGGATTCTTCACAAAGTCCAAACAATGACAAGCCCATGCACAGCAAATTATAGCTACTCATGCATATGTGATTACTTGCTATGTGCAAGTGATATGAGGGAATGTAATATATATATATATTGTATAAGGGAATACAAGGGACTCAAATTCCACGTCCATGCTTGTCAGCCAATAAGTCTTTACATCACCTGATTTTTATTTCCTGCTGCACAAACCAAAAAGGAAAACATAGTGAGTGAGGCACCATTCCCAAGCCCTGTTTTACTTCCTATCTTTCCTCAGAGCTTTGGGGTCTTTGGTCATTAAAATTCTCTTCCTTGCATGTGCTCCTCCAGTACACATATGGAATCAATAGGATACAAATGGTGTGACCTATCAGAACAAACAGTTCAAACTCTCATTATCAGATATTTGTGGCGACCGATTTTTAGGTCAATAATCTGTGAAAGGATAGTGGAAAAACGCTATGCAGAAAATTGAAGATATTCTAATTTTTTAATGAAAAATTCTAAATACAGGGAGAATAAACTTACCTAGAAACCTCTTCTCTACCCAATACTCTCACCTACTAACATAGAACTGTGGACAGTAAGTAAAAATGAGATTATTTACATGCAATGAAATTACAATGGCAGAACACACTGTGTCTTTGTGTCCTTCCACTGTCATATGAAGCAATAGAGAAGTAGAGCTCTACTGAGGTATTCTGCATAAAACAACAAAAAAAAAAAATCAGAAGTCTGTAGCTGCTGGGATGGGGAAAGGGGTTCTCCTCTTCAGTACTCTGTATTCAGAGGCAGATAATCAGATGGGGCAGGTTACCAAAGGGAGCTGGCAAGGCACATGCATCTTTTGCCAGCCAAAGTCTTGACTTTCTGTACATTTGATATATTTTACATTGTTATATTTTTATATTATATACTAAGAATGCATGTTTCTTCCTTCAAAATAAGGTTTAGCTTAGAGACCAATCTCAGGAGTCTTAAACCCTGAACAAATGGCTATAATCCCTCAGAGAGACTTTAACAAAGTTTTATTATGCTCAGATAACTCTGAACTCTTACAAAGAGAGGTCTGAATTTCTACAAATTTAGCTTAGCAGTTCAAGTTTAATTACTAATAAGGTTTATGCTGGCACTTCGTGAAGAAATTTCAGTGTGACATCATCTGGCATTTTCTTAAGTACTGTGGAGAATTTAGTAGTTGCTGTTATTTCTGCAAGGCTTGGCTGGGGAAACAATGGACACCAATAAGAAGTGGTAATACAAAATAGGTATAATAACAATTTCTAGTAATTTTGAGCTACACAGGGCTTTTAGAAGTTAATGTATAGAAAAGGATGAAATTATCCATGGAACATATGTGCAGAGGCTTTCAAACATACAAATGAATGTCAGTCCAGATCTCAGGGGCCAGAGCCCTTTTTTCCCTTTGAAAAACTGGACCACTCATTAATGTGTTTAAAGCCAAAAATTAGTCATTGAGTAAATTAAATTAAATCCATTTGAAATAGAATTAAAATGATGGAAAAGTGCTGAATATAGTTTTTGTAACCATTAGAGTTGCTCTACAGAAATTAATGAAAAGCTCCATCTTAATCAAGTCATAGTCCTGTCAGCATCCCTCTTTGTCATTCTCCATTGTCATTTAAATAGCTAATCTTTCTCTTTTCCTTGCCACAGTTTCTACCTTTCGTATCAGCTAGAGTTGGTTTGCCTCCAAGTTCCATGATAGTTAATTTAAAAGTTAGGAAAACCACTTAATTTAGGTTTCCTGTGGCTGAAGGAAAGCAGATACAGTCATCACGAAGAAAAAAGATTCAAATGAGTTATAATATTTTTGTATAATTGTGGAAGATAGAGATCAAAACAGCCTCTTAGGTCAAATAGTTCAACTCTCTACTAGGGCAGGCACATTTCCAACAAGAAGTTTTTATGTTTTAACCAATCTAGGTTAGAAGATCCCAAATAATGAGGATTTCATAACACTGCCAATTTACTCTGATTACTCCTTTCATAAACTGTATCCAAAAACACTCCTCCTTTTTGCGATTTTTTAGTTTTTGTTCTTGTTGCAAATACCATAATGTTATTTATACTTTATATTATTTTTATTTTAGCAGAAAACAGTCTGTGTGAATTATAAACATTGTGTTGGGTGAAAACATGCTTTCATATGTGATCATTGGAGATTCCTGAGCCATCCATCAACATATGTCACACCTCATAGATTCTTTACCTTTGCCCTCCATGACTGCCATTGAGGTATTCAGAGAGAGCTTTGTCACAAAAGAACCAATTGCATGAATGATCCAATTAGTGGGAATCTCTCCAGGCTTCGGTAGGAAACTAATCTGTGCTGATCTGCCACAGAAATCTATGGATAAAAATAAAGATACACACATGCTGACAACACATTGTCCAAGTTACCTTTATCCACAAGCTGGTAAGTTGATGCTCCCTTTTTAGGTACAAGAGTAAGGGAAGGATGCTGGAAGAAGGGACTGAGCCTTTCCAATAATAAAAAGAGACATTCTTTAATAATTTTTTCCAAAACTTCAGGAAGAAAAGATGTTTTATCTGCTTTAGATGACATTTATTTAAAAATCATAAAATATAAATAATGCACTTCCTAAAATATCTATAATGCAGAAGATGTTTTGATGCTTTGCTGGTAGAGGAGCAGGGCAAAAATGGGACAGGATTCCTAACAAGGGGCCAGCAACTGTCATATCCCCCAAATAAAAACCCAGCCCTTGCAGTTTGTCAGAAATGCAACGTAAGCCTGAAGTCCAGAAGTAATTTCCTTACTGGGAAATAGTATTTTTACTCAACAATGAAAGTGATAAAAAACCTGGCTTCAGGGAAATTCCAAAGCCTCTCCCATCCAAGATAATGTCTGCGCAATACTCAACATCAGAAAGGACCAAGCAGTTAATTCACACTACTCCTACTCACTCCACACCAAAGGACACCCACTGATGGCAACTGATACACACATACCAGTCCTGAGAAGTCAATGTTTTTAATGAGGACTGTGGTGCCTTTAAATAGATGGTCCAGGTCTTTGAAAGTCACAGGAGTGGGTCAGATTAAACATTCTACTTGTAAGCAATATTTTTCTTAGCCAGAGGATGTAACAGATGTGTTAAAGTGCATTCATTATTGCAATGGTTTTCAGCTGAGCACAATCTTGCTTTTTGCAGCCAGGATTTTTCATTTTCAGACACTGACCCTGCAATTTGCTGCTGATAGAAATAGCAAATTAATGCCTGTTTTCCTTGTAAAACTGATTAGTCAGGACAGCTGGAGACAACTCCATGGAATCATTTTGCTTGTTTCCAGTATAAATTCCAAGGAAAGAGCTCAAGGAGTTTTGGACAGGCCCATTCTCAGTTATTTCCATCTTTCCCAGCACTGCACATTATCAGCCCTTTTTACCAGGTTTCTTTCAATTTTTCCTTCAAACTCTTGCTTCTTTTTATTTGCTCTCTGGCCATAAAACTTTTCTTCCCTTTTCAGGGTGTTTCTTACTGAGAACTTGGGCAGATAAAGTTAAAACAGAGACAGTCTTCATCACATGCACAATGGTCCAGAGATCAGACATGCAGTGCTATTGTCTCTCCTAGATGTGTCTGATTCTGAAAAATTCTACATGGGCTTCTGTATTTTGTTCAAATATATCCTTGTGATTTTTTTTTCCCCCTAGAAGTCTTTTATGTATCCAATTGATTTGTTATGCTTCAAAGATTTGATTACAAACCCCTGAAAACTAAGCAGCGAATATCAGTAATTTGAATCCATGAAGCACATCAGTCAATACATTCACTCTGAAACCCCCACGACATGCTTATAACAATGCTTCATTTTTATCACCTTCCTTCCAGATCAATATTTATAGTATCATTCAAACATTTATTATGATATAACAGTAGTGCTCAGGATCCAAATAAGAAGGGGAAAGAAAGCATTACATGCAGGGCATGCTTTATACAGCTTTCAGATCTCTGAGTTTTCACTCATTTGCTTTGCTTTGAGTTCAGACTGGAAGGCCCTGGTCCTTTCAACGCAAGCTGGCAGAAGAGCTTCCTAAATCAAGATAGCAAACTCTTTTCTGATCATTTCAATCCCCACGCTCAGGGTGGGCTCCTGTGTGATGCTGGTGGGTGAGGAGAGGCTGCACAACCACCCAGCTCTCCCCCAGCATCCCTGAACTGCTGTGACTGCCATGGCTCACTCCTGGCTGTGAGGGGTGCTCAACCCAGACACCCCTTCCCCTCTAACCCTGGCTGTTCCCTGCATTCTCATACATCCTAAGATCCCAAAGCCACCATGTAGGGGGATACAGTATGAAAGTGGTATAGAATGTAATCTTATCCCCCAAGGAGTTGCAGCTGAGCCAATTACTAAAGGAGCAGGCCTGATCTTAACAGGCCACAGTTGCAGCCAATAAGAACAGCGGTATAAAAGAGGGGATTGATGGAATCAGGAGTCAGAGAACTACTGCAAGGACCAGGAAGAGTAAGTAAGTGCTTAGAGGAGATGCCTATGAGAAACGTTGAGGAGGTACGAAGCTCTGATGATATGGAATCCTTGCACTATAATGATAATAGAGATCTTCATTTTTATTTTTATATGTATATATAAGATGACAGGCCTTCTTCATAGCACAAGTGTGAGGGTGAAAGGACAAGAATAGGGAGCATTATGGGACAGGCCTTGATCCTGCCTCATCTCTCCTCATAACCTTGTCACTCCCTCACCCCACCCTCAGCAGAGCTCTGGTTCAGTGTGAGTGAGGAAGCTGAACTGCTCAAAACTGGCCTTTTTTTCCCCCTGTAGGCACAGAGTTTGTGGTGATTGGGAGTGGATGTTAGCTGAACCTCATCCCCAGTGGGTACAGCTGTGAAAGCAGGTGAGCAGCACTGACAGCAATGAGCCATGGAGTGCCCAGGGGCACTGACCAGTCACAAAAGGAACAGAGGGCACACAGGTGCAGTGCATGAACATGAGGGGGATAAAAGGCTGGGCTAAAGAACAAAATGCTTGCAGGTTTTGAAGTGATGTGGTGTTACTCTGTATAGGCAGATATCTGAGGCCTTCTAAAGTGATAAGGTGTTCCTCTGGATGAGCAGATACCTGAAGTGGTGTGTGTTGTTATTCTGTATGGGTTGAAGCTTTCTGATATTGTACGATGATACTCTGTGTATCGTGGCCACCTCAGCTGTGATATTTCCCCACACTTTCTATATGTGATGCTTGAGGCCTGCACTGCATTTTCAGTTGGAAGGATTAAACAGTGGCAAAGTTGTGAGTATCCAAATGCAGGCTCTAACAAGAGGAAGGCAGGCAGCATTAACAGGCTGTGCTACCAGCCTTGCCTATAGCATATCTCTCTGTTTACTGAGGGGTGATGTATAATTATGGTGAGTGATGTAGTCTGCTCACAAGCCAGAGCTGTCACAACTTGGCTGTCTGTACAGTGAGGGAAAGAGGATCATAATAACTTCTAAATGTGACTGATAATGTGGTTTACATTTCCCACATTGTTAGCTCATGCACACTGGGATTTCTGGCTGGTAGGGAATAGATTAACATTTCTATTACTTTTTGGGCCTGGTTTTATGTCAGCCTTTAACAGTTCGTTGGCTTTGGATGGGTGACATTAGCCGCATCCTGGCATTCTTTGTGTGTCTGGCACTTTTCTGGTTTTATTCCTGGACACTACACCAAAGATATAAACTGGTATGTATTCTTTACCTTTTACACATAAATGTATGTCTAAATAGAGACATTGCAATATTCATAGCTGTTACTGCTAGGGAACCAAAGTAGGTGCCAATTTTCAGAGAGTTTATAGTTATGAGGCAGTGGAAAGAATCCCTTTTATTTGACCTCTGATGTACAGGCAATTGCAAACAAGTAACTTCAACTGCTCTTGGAGTTCATGGATCCCATTTTAACAGCCTTCCATAGGGAAAGATGAAGTGGTTTCAATGGCATTTCCCTATTTCAAGGGAGCTTTAAAAAAATGGTCTTCAGAGTAGTTAGAAGAGTTTTAAAGCTGGTATGCCCTTCTCTCTTAACAGAGAAGAGGGATTAGATTTAACTCAGGAAGCCTGTGTTCATTGCTTCTGTGAGTAATCTGAACATGACAGGAGCTCAGAGAAAAGACACAATACATCTGACACAGATGTTCTTCCTGCTCTGTCCAAGACATGTTTTCAAGACTTGTCTTTCAAGACCATGTTTGCACTGAAAATCTTAAAAGTAGACCCAGTTCTTTGCCTTAAAATAACTTTCAAGGCAAGTATTTTCTAGATTTGTGGCATTAAATATATATATTCCTGAAGGATGACTCCTGAAAAGAAAGGCATTTTTTATACACAAACCTGGCAGAGCACAGGAAGACCGGCAGACTGAAAGGGTCCTCAGGGATGCAGTCCCCACCTATTTCACATCATGTGACCCTTTGAAAACCTTAAGGTTTTTTTCTGTCTGTAATCAAGAAGCTGTTTCAAAATCTGTTTGCTGAGTTGGTCAAATACAATCTTCTGATCCCAAAGTGTGTTCCTATGTGGCTTATACCAAGAATCTCCTTCACCTTGAAAAGATGTTTTCTGTCCTCATGCTGAACCCACAAATGCATCTGCACAGCAGCCACCACCATTCTTTGTGTCACTAAGATAAACAATCCAAGTGTTTTGGTCTCCTCTTAGGAAGTAGGTGGTGTTTTTCCCAGCCCTGCTGCCTGCCTTCCCTGTCCCTCCAGCAGTCAGAAATCATCTCTCCTGATGGTGAGCATACAAAGCACAAGGGCTTTGCACAGTTTTCTTGTGCCTCCCTCTCACTTTTAGAAACACTTCTGCCCTTATGTATTAAGAGTCAATTTGACCACCCTACTGCTGTATTATGGTAATATTCTGCACTCTTCTTTCTTGCCCCACAGTCATTTCCAAATTATGAACTCCTAATGTGCAGCAGAATTACTGTTCCCTTATGCATGACCTTGATTTCAAGCCCTTGAACGTAATTCTGAGGCCAGTCCAGTTTCTGCATGCCAGTTCACTCCTCCTCTCCACTAAGAGTGCCTCCCAGCACCTTGGCATCAGGAAGCTGGTTTGATATTAGTTAATTTCCTAATAGTCCTGCCAAGCTCATTAATAAAAATAGTGAGCAGTATTAGTACCAGACTTTATCCTTGAGGAACTCTGCTAATGAACCTTCTTCAGCCTTCTATTTCCCCTTTAACCCTCTCTGTTGCTCTCTCCCTGGAAGCCAGGTCCTACTATTTCTTATTTCCCTGTGAATCCCATCATGTTTGTTAATCTGTATTTCTCACATGATAGAACAACAAATACCCTTCTCTGACTCAAGACAGACAAGATCTACAATATTATTTTAACAGAGAAAGTCATTGATTAGCCTGGTATGAGCTTCCATTTGACAAAATCAATGCACATTTTAATCCCCTTTTCTTTGACATCTGCCTTTTAGATACTTTCAAAATCCATGTTGGAATTATGATCCACTATTCAGAGCAGATAAACCCAGGTCATTTTCCAATATCTGTCTCAAAATATCAGCAATACAGATGCTGCTGGTTGTCACCTGGTGTGATCAGGCATATGCCAGGTTTGTTTGTCTTACTTGCACACAGACAGGAATGCATCATATAAATTCCAATTCACTGAGGTGAGATGGAGAATACCTGTATCCTCTGACATCCCATGAACCAGGCTTTGATAAATCTAGAGCTTCATTTGGGACAACAGCTTTGATTTTTGTTCTTTTAGTTTGGTGAGGTTTATTTCTTCTTTTTTGCAGCACAGTCAGACTTTGTACAAAACTCTTGCTGTTCTGACCATGACCTCTTTATGCACCCTCCCAAGGCCAAGTAAAAGCAGTTATGTTTCAATATTAAGAACCTCATCTGCTTATAATCTTATTTCTGATCGTGGAAGGTCTGAGGCCATCACTCAGAATATTCAAGATAAATTTAGCATAGAGAGTTGCAAAAAGGAGAATGTGTGCAATGGCATATTTGTTTTAAATGTTTGGTCTGTTTGAAACTGTAATGAGTTGGCAGTGCCAGAAGCAGTTAATACAGATGAAAGACTGACAGGTTTCCTGCATCTGGACTAGTTGTGGGAAGAGGCCAAGTGATGTGGGGGTGCCTCAGTGCTGGAGGTGGCAAAGCAGCCATGGAACCACTGCTCCAAGAGCCAGGAGGAAATATTCACCTGCTCCTCTCCCCACTCTCCCAACACACAGAGAAGCAGCCATGCACTTAGGTAAATATCACCAGAGTTTCTCTACAGCCCTCTAGCATGGCTTCACCTCCTTATCTTCCCAATTTCTCCCCTGGTAGAAGAGACAAGATCCTCTACTACCAACCTTAAGTTGCAAGTTCAATTTTTGATGTGCTGTCAGGAAGCCTTCAACAATGCAATTGTTCTGCTTCCAATCATCATGTAAATGCAGTGCACCACATAGGAAGCATCCTGATAACTGATATGCATACACATATGGGTAAAGAAATAAAATTTTCATTTTTCATGTATAATTACACATACAGTGGTACATATATATGTGTATATATATAGTGTTTCTGTTAGTAAAAGGAATTGCTGCAAATTTACTTTCCTGCACTTAATTTAAGCATCTATTAATCTTCATAGACTAAATCCTAGTAAACACTAATTGGCAATGCCTGTCTTATCAGAAATAAACTAGTCCTATTGGGGAATAATTCTTTTCCAAGAAGTTCTTTATAGTCAGGCCAGTAAAAATGAGTTAAATGTAATTTTGACTCATCCATAATAATCTGTTTATAGCTCTGATGGTTATTTCTGTTTTCCACAGGAGTAATCACTTGCTAGATAGAACAGAACTGCAATCTTAATTTATCGCATACATTTTTTGGTAGCAGCCAGAGGACTGCAGTAAATATTCCAGTCGGAACAAAGGTGCAAATAATCAATACATCTGTTCCATTTACACCAATAATGGCACAGAGTGAGATTTATGGGCCTCAGTATAAAGGAGGTGCACTACTCTGCTGATTACTCTTCAATTGCTGACATGCATTTGAGTTTCACTTGTGTGTAAATATGACAAGAGAAAAACCATTCATGGAAAATGAATGTACAACCGACACCCTCTCAGACAGAGTTTTCCCCTCCTTGTTTTTTTTTTAAATGAAATTCTCTTGCTTCCCTTCTATGGGAGGAAATTTCAATTAGTTGCCTGCGTACATTTCCACCCCACATCAGACTGGCCTCATTTTAATTCAAACCCAGATGTATTGTTTGCTACTGTAAGGAATCATGGCTCATGATGGCAAAGTTTGCTTCAGCTGTCTAAAATTGCTCAGAACATTAAGGGCTCTATTATCTAAATGCTGATTTGATTATCAAAACTTTAATCTGAGAAAAAGACTGTCACTGCTTGGAAGCTGAGTAGGCTGACTGGAGAAAATTTATGATGAAGAGAGCCCTAAGAGCAGGGATCTGCTAAAAGGGAATAGAATTAAGAGCTTGTTAATGAAAATACTTTCTATAAACTCTCTTTTGACATCAGGTGCTACATTAAAAACCTATCAATTCTCTAAAAATTAGGTCAGTAAGAGTATAAGGCACACTTTGGAGGAATGGAGAACTTGTTCTCCATCTTTTCATGTACTGTTTGTATCAGGTGTCAGGTCCAGGAATGTTTTCTTTTTGCCACAGAAAGGTAAAATGCTGTAAGATGAACAGCCATTCAAGGATAGCAGGCTAACAAGATGCCACTGAGCATTACGTGTTTGCATATGCTTTTATTTTGCTAGCAGCTGACAAACTGCAGTAAATAACTGCTGGGACAAGGGTGAAAATGGCCAATAGATTTATTCTGTTTAAGTCAATAAAATAATTTCTTATACATCAGGATGACATGATGCACATTGACAAGGTCCTCGGGGTGCTCCTCCTTCACATCTTCTAGGATAAATGATCTATTCAGCACTTTTTGAGGTGCATTTGCCTTTATTGTTCCTCCAAACTTTTCCAAGTTAAGACACTCATTAGCTGGCTTTGAGAATCTTAGCCCAAGGCTCAGTACTGATCCCTGGTGCAGAAAGATAAAGCTACATCAGGATCTGTAGTGGTGTCAATGACAAAGAGCAGGAAAACAGGAGACAGTGCTTTGGGTCAAGTCTGAGGCCACATCCCTGTGGCCAAACCAAATGGAGTAAGGCCCTGGTGAGCCAGGGCTGGAAAAATTATGGAAAGAAGGAATTTAAAATCTTGTGTTCTCTTTCCATACCTTTGCTGTCTCAGGTCTGCAAATAAGACTTCCAGGCGTCTTCTCTCTTCTCCCTGCCCCACCACATGCAGATCACACGGTGGGTAGGAGGAAATAACTGAACAGCACAGCCTGCAGGAAGATGATTGAGCAGGCAGATGTACTCCAGAAATTACTGTAGTGAACTCACACCTGTGCTGTCATCATCAGCAAACCCCAGCAGGTGACATGATAGGGCTTGGTTATGGCTTGCGTTACAATCCCAGGGCAACTCAGCAACCTTCAGCATAATTTAACCAAGTAGGAGGCAGGTGCCCAAATTCTCCTTTCGTCCAAGCTGTGATACATCTAGGTGTGCACAGTAGCAGAATATGAAGCTGTTTCACCATAGTCTTGATATGATAGGATTTAAAGTCCAGGAAAAGGGGGAGTCTGATGGCCCAGTCTTCCTGTACTTCCTTTGTACTCAACAGAGAAAAATAATTATTCAGCTCATATTTCATCAGCTTCTGTGTGCACATTGTTACCAGTGGTAGTCTCCCATTGCTTTAAAAAAAGCTGGAATAATTATATACAGTGACATATACCCAGAACTGTGCAAAAGAAGACTGATTTAGATGGCACTCAAATATTAGGAAATGTCAGATTTCTGGGCTCCCACAATTTTTCTTCTGAATAAAATAGTCCTAATGAAAGCATGTATCACCTCAAAATAAGCATGACGTTAAAGCTTTATGGGCCACTGGATAATATGCCTTCACTTAAATTTGAAAGCCTTTGATTTTGTGAAACTGCTTTGAAGACTTGGCTGGGAGACCCTTTATCTTTGATGAGTCTGGACCCTGCCACTGAATCCACTCCAAGTATCCACACACAGCACACACTCCCAGCATGAGAGTTCACTGGAAACATGCACTTTAAAAGCCCCAATTTAGAGTTTACTCACTCAAATTTCTTTCTAAATCCATATCTTCCTCTTTTAACTCTAAGATCCTGCTTGTACAGATGTTGCTATGCTGTGTCCCAAAAGCAAATAAGAATACTTGCATAAAATGTCTGAAAAACATTTCATCTATAGATCTAAAATGAAACAGAGCTGGTTCATCACCTTCCTGGTTCTTTACAGCAGTAATCAATACTGGCCATCTGAATATAACAATGGAAGAAAGAAATCTCATGGCATGGGGAAGCCAGAGGCACAGCTTTAGTTCAGTGCTCAGTCTCAGTCTTCCATGCTTTTGCCAGAGAGATAAGCCTGCCTCTGATGACAGTTTTGATAAGCCTGGCATGCCTTTTGGATTAATCAGCTCCCACTACAGATGTGACAGGCACCTATCAGGCAACAACAAATTATTTTCTGTGCAGTTATGCACAGTTCAGCTGCGGGTCCAGCTTGCCCTGCCAGAGCACTCAGACCTCCTTGGAGAAGACCAGGGCCTGAGCCTAATGTGATCTGTGCTGCCTGTGGAGCTGTAAACCAAATTTCTCAGGGAAGGAACATCTGATGATTGCTATCTGCAGAGTTACATGCTGGCCAGCCTGATTAATATGAATGTAGTGGGATAGAGGAAGAGCCTCCCAACCTTTGAATATATTTATTCCTGAGTGAAGCAGAATGTCTGACAAGAGCTCTCAGAAATGTAAAGGTTTATTGTCTCATAATGGAATAAAGGGATTAATTCAGAATAGGTCTGTAGCCACTTGTAAAAGATTTCATTTTAATAATTTATACTAATGGAATACATGATCTATGGAGGCGGGGGGGCATATGGGTTGCTCCTGGGCAGTTTTTGACAAGGCAAGTGTGGCTAGGGAGAACTGGGTTGGACTGTTATTTGCTTGTCCCTAGTGGACTTTTAGGATGTTAAAAAGAGAGAGAATAAGAACAAGCAGCAGACAAAGCCTTTAATTCATCTACTCTTCATGTCACTGCAGAGTGCTCATCAGACAACAGAGCTGATCAGCTCAGCAGGTTCCTAAAACATTCACAAGGAGAAAGAACTTCAGCTTTTATCTCTGTAATAAGTAATGAAACCTAATTTCCCTTTCTAACAAGAAAAAAATTAGCCTTCTTGTGTGAGCCCAGAAGGGCTCAGTAACAGAAACAATCACAGCTCCAAGAGGCATGCAGAGATTTAGGGGTCACAGATGCTGCTGTGGGTCTGAGTCTCAGAGCTGTGGCTGCAGAAAGAGCCAGATGTGATAGGCAAGAATTATGCAGGCAGCACAGAAAGAGGGTTGTATCTCCTTCCACACATGTGCTGTAAGTCTGTTATCTCCCTTTACCCGTCTGAACTCTGTCTGTGATTGATATTTCTGACATGCAGCCCTATCCAAAATCTGAGAAAGGACTTTGGGAGCTCAGCATTGCCCAGGGATTCTTAACTGAGAGACCTGCAGAAGTTTCTCAGTTCTGTTTCATCTGTCTCCTGTTTTATAAGCCCATCTGCTCTCTGACAGTGTCACGCAGAGTCCAGTGGCTCAGCAAGACGCTTCCTTCAACCCCTCTCCAGGACTGCTAAGGCCACCTAAGAAAAGGCATCACATATGTATTTTTCCACTCTTTCTGTCAGTATCAATAAATCAGAATCAACAGAAGCTGTTCTCATTTCTCACCAAAAAAAAGTCACACGGAAATTCCTGATTGATTGGTTCTGTTTTATCTGGCAGTGTAGAAAAACACAGAACTTTATCCTACCTTTGCCTCATTTTTAAGCATCAAAACTTGACCTCTGCTTTCTGCCTACTTCCCAAGCTTTGCTTTTGTCAAGCTGCAAATATTTTTCTTTCATAACAATTTACATATGTAATTACTACAAGTACTTCAGGAATTGTTTGCTAAAGGCTCCATGTAAATACTAATTATCAGTAATTAAAAATCCACAGCTATTAGGAAGACACTGATAGGGAGAAAATACTGCTTAGGAAGCAACTAACATTTGTCTAGGCAAAATTAAACATCAAATAACTTTCTATCTATGTAATTATACAATATGATTCATCATCTGCTGCATAAATGGAAGTGCAAATGGGACAAAGGTGTCCCCACACACACATTCACATCTACAGCCCCCTTCCAGCCTTCTCACAAACTGTGCATCTTCAACATTGCAAACCCACTCTGTGTTGGGAGCAGAGAACATTCAAAGGTCTCACAGAACAGTTGCAGAAATATAACAGCTGTCTTGCATGTTTTCCATGGCATCCTAAAATCAGGTGCTTCCATGCTGATGATAAGCAAACTTAATTTTCCGGGTCATAAAATGCACTGGGATTCTCTTGTGTTAAGTTAGGAAAGTTATTCTGCATAAAGACTACAAATAAAATGCAGGAAAAATCGGCATCTGCCTAATTTTTTACAGAAATGTTTTAATGTTTTTCACCCTCCTTGTGGTTTTTTTTTTTTGTTTTTTTGGGGAGGGGGGGGTGTTTTTGTTTTTGGGTTTGTTTTTTTTTTTACTGCTAATATATATGCTCCTTCATTAACTGTGGTTCAGCATGCATGTACGTGAAGCAGGATTTTGGCCTGTCTACAGATGTCAAAGGGCATTTTGTCATTGTTATAAGTGAAATTATATTTTCATTTCAGTGATTTATTACAGATTTCAGCAGACTTTGAATCAGCCTTAGTCCATCTAAAGTTAATCAACTTTCTGAGCCTGGTGGGAAAAATAAGCAGGCAATCTATGTGGGTTAGCAGCAATCTCAAAGTTTGCTCACTGCTGTACCTACTGCTGATGGAGGGGGGGAAAAAACCATTAAGCAAGCAGACAGGCAGAGGGGCAGCAATTTTACAAGGGAACCAAACCAGATTTCTGCTCCCTGAGCGCAGTTACATCTCACTGATACCTGTCCTGGTAATGGGGCAGTGGGAACGTGCCTGGAGCACAGGGCTGCTGATGGGGCTCACCTCATCAGGAGATGGGGCAGCTTAGAGAAAGCTTCTCATCCCATAATAATGCACAGCCTTGGTGCTCAGTGCCTGCAGCCACATTGCCAAAGGCAGGGAAAGCCACACAGCTGGACTGAGCTGCCTCCAGAATTCATTTTCAAGTATATTTCTATTCACTTCTGTAAAGTTTATTTTTCCCTTTCTGGCTCTGCCTTTTTAGGCTCAGATTCAATTCAGGGAAACACTTCAATTATCTCTGGATCAGGCCCTCAGTTTGTATTGTGGCTGAGGCTTTGAAAATTGCTGCTATCGAAACTATCAGCAGACTCGCCGGTGCTATTTTGAGCTGGAGTGAAAAGGGCTTGATGGGACATTGAGCCACTCACAAACCACAAGTCAGGCAAGAATAACAGGACTTTCACTATCAGGTTTTTACTTTTAGCTTTCAAAAGGGTTTCTCAGCCATCCTGTTCCCTCTCAGTGAGTTGCCAGAGCCAAACTTCCCTGAGCCTTAGGCCAAGGTAAGGCAGAAAGGGCTGATGTTTGTGCTGAGTCTGAATCTGTCTTGGCTTGGTTTCCTCCTTGCCAAGAGGACAGCAACAGCTTGGTGTTGGGGGCTTTTCCTTCCTAGGATGTGAGGCTCACACCACACCAGCTCAGGGGACAGCTCCAGTAAAACCCTGGTCTATCTGCCACCAACTGGTGATGAGAGACAGAAAAAAGTAGTGGCCAACCCCTGTGTCTCTGCAGAAATATAAAGCATGGGAACTCCCTGACATCTGGAAAAGCTTAGCTGTCATGCAGCTCCCTAAAACAGAGTGTTCTAGCATCAAGGTAGCGGTGGCCTCCTAAAGTCTGCCAATAATTAATGCTTTTGATCAATATTTTGTTGATTTATAGCATTTCCTCAATCTTAACCTGGAATTTTTACTCTTCCCCCTCATGCTTTCACTTCCTTTTTTTTCTTCTCTTTTGCTCCAACAAAGCATGAAATCATTGTTTGTCAAAAGATAATCTGCCTGCTGCTATTTCTGTTGGTATCTAATAGTATTTTCTTTAGTCTTCTGGATTTCTGGGGAGACATGTAACTGGATTTGAGATCACTCAGTCCCATTGCTGTGCTTGCAGGTTACAATCAGGTACATGCCAATGAGACCGTCTTGGCCTTATTTTCTTTTGCTTCATTTCCTGAAAAGGGTAAATGCAGCTTCCCAGACAGACAGAGAGCCCTCCCTTCTACCAGTCCCTCTCCTCCCTAGCCTCAGCTGGTTTGCTATGGATGGAGAACAGGACAAAAGAAATATGTACATAGTGAGAATCAAGGAGAAATTTAAGATTTTAGTCACCCACACACTTCTCATTCACCATTTTAGACCTCCTCCCAAAATGGATGTGGAGATTAAGATGACAAAGAAGAAAGAGGAATATCAAAGGCAGTATGGCTGCTGGGGATAGAAGGATTTATCTGTGGGCACCAGAAGGAAATACCACTCTCTTCTTGTTCTCTATCTTACAGGTTAAAAGACCAGCTAAATGCAACATAGAGGACCTGAGCTCAAAGCTCTCCAGTCTGAGGGAATCAGAACCTGCAGCAGTCAGTTACAGCTGAGCCACTTGCAGGAGAATTAGAACTTGGAAGGAAGGAAGAGCAATATTTAATCAGCCCTGCTGAAGTAATTTGTAAGTAATTTGAAGTAATTTCATGTAACATAAAAAACCCCTTCATTACATATGTAAACAATGTATAAGTGTGTGGTAGCTGTTAGCATGAGCAAAAAAGTTGAGAAGATCTGGAATCCTGCTTCAGTGCTCACAATCCCATGGATAGTCATGACTGACTAAAGGGAGAAAAAGAGAAGCGCCATGGTTCCAAGAACAAGAGTGAGATAAAAGTGCTTGTCATTCTCTGGTGAGGGCTGTATCATTGTAATGGCTTCTGAAAAATATCACCCCTGAGCTCTGCATGACAGTGTATCACTCAGGACAGTAGAAGGGTTCATAACACAGAAAGAAAGGGGAAAAATCCCCAAAGGTAGCAAGCTCAGAAAGTTTTATAGTGGTATCCATCACAAACACTGTGGGAACTGTAATTATGTCTGGTGAAAAGTTACCACCAAAGCATCCAGTGGAAAGTGGCCAAGCCCGGAGTGGACTGAGTGCTTGTCAGCAGGCCAGGGTGTGGCTTCTCCTCCAGGACCAAATGTGAGGCCACCTGCACTGGTAGGGCAGAACATGGTCCAGGTGCTTTTCCCTCCCACCCACTTTCCTTCCTTCATCTGATCCTTTCAGATCACTCAGACATATTCACAGCCCTCCTCCAACTCACCTCTATTTTATTTTTCCTTGCTCTAATGTGGAAAGAAAACAGGTCTCCAAACCTCAAGAACTGCTTGTTGTCCTCTGATCAGCTTGGGCTGGGATGCCAAAGTGTATCAGTAGCAGCAGTGGGAGGATCAAAAAGGCACCCCAAAATGTGGGCTATTTATTCCTGGGCTGTCATTCAGCTCTCTAAGCATTGCTAAAGCTAAAATTGGAAACACAACAAAAACAGGTATTCAGGCTTTATTGTTTTTATTTCCAGCTTATTTCTGGACTTTGGAAACAGGAGCTCAACTTTTCCAGTATCTTCAGATCATCTGGGTCTGCCAGAGACTGGCAAATCCCAGTAAGCAAGAGGCCAGAATTAATGAAGCTAAAACTGTTTTCAGTGTGATTTTATATTCAACTCAGCATCAGCTTCCTTTGTTTTGGCAAGAATCAGTGTGTGTGCGCCTGTGTGTTTGTGTACACTTATGTGTGTTTACCTTGTGGTGGTTTCACTGGTGATGGGATTGCAAATGTGCTTGTTCATTCCTCATGGTTGCACTGTACAAGTCAAATATAATTGATTTAGAAGGAAAGAGACTTGCCAAGAACAGTAGTAATGGCTTAGTCCTAAGTAAATTTAATGGAATATGCTTTGGCCAACAGCTGCATCTTTGAGAAGGAGTGATTCACCTTCTCCCAGAAATAGTCATGAGAAGCTAAGTAAGTGGCTGAGAAGCTGGTTTATGCACACAGAGATTCAAAGGCCTGCAGTGCTAGCTAATAGAATCCAACAGCTATCAGCTATCAAAAATCGTGGCCAGCTGAGCTGGTGAGTCCCAGGAGGGTGAAGGAAAAAGGGGGAGAGACAAAAATTCCTAAGGGCGGTTTTCTGTGAAGATTGGATATACACTTTTATTTTTTATTATTCTGGGAAAGATAAAATGAAATGAAAGTGACAGAGACTGCCAGTTTTAGGTATTAAAATATTTAAAGAAAGAGTTATTAATATATTAGTCCAGAAAATATTATTTCATCTAGCAGAGATTAATACATCTCACAGATTCTAAGGCCAGAAAAGGCCATTAGGATCACCTAGATTAGGTTTAATATAATTCAGGTTCAGTAATAAATGCAGTGACCTGGTCTGCCAGGCAGGCAGCAAGAGTAAGGTCATTCCTAAAGTATCTAAGAAAAAGCAGAGACAGCCACAGCTCTGCCAGCTAATTCTGCAAGAGAAGTGAGCAGTTTGCTTGGACACGCTGTTGTTTTATGGCCAGACTTGCAGCAGGGTCAGCTCTGCAGGGCTGTCCCCACCGGCTGTGAGAGGACTAGAGGGGTCACCTTCCCTGCCATGGACCCACAGTGTTAAAAACGGGACCATACTCCCGGTACTGAAGTGATTTCAGCATTTATTTGAATAAAAAGAAAGGCCTAAAGCAGGAGTGCTCTCGCCATGGATGCAGCAGCGCCGGCGCTGGGGCTCCTTGGGCAGCGATTATGTCCCCAATGTTCCCAGGGGAGCAGCACAATTCAGTGGGTCAGAAGCCCCTTTTTATCCTGTTTTCTGTCCCTTTGGATTGGTTTCTGTTTGGATCCTTCATTTGCATGAAGGTTTAAGGCGCTGGATTGGCCCATTACAGTTCTGTCCAGGCTGGCTCATGGTGCACTTTACTGAGGTGTGTCATGGTACGTTGAGTACCATATTTCTTATAACTACCCTTTTAACCCCTATTACAATATAACAAGGAAACCAACAGTACATGCTTAACAATTATGAACTTATGAATTATGTTTAAACATAATTTTATAGCAGTTTCTAACCCATTTTTAACACACAGCCCCTCGGCCCGGCTCTCCCCAGCAGTGGATTCTGCTCTCCCCAGGCTGGTTTTTGGATGCGTTTTGTGGAGCACAGCCCACAAGCGCACCGGGCCGGCTGCTACCGCTGTCCCTTGCAGAGCACACGGCTCAGTCCCCTTGCAGAGCACACGGCTCAGTCCCCTTGCAGAGCACACGGCTCAGTCCCCTTGCAGAGCACACAGCTCTGGTCCCCTTGCAGAGCACACGGCTCTGTCCCCTTGCAGAGCACACAGCTCTGGTCCCATTGCAGAGCACACAGCTCCTGTCCCCTTGCAGAGCACACAGCTCTGGTCCCATTGCAGAGCACACAGCTCTGGTCCCCCTGAGCCCCCAGGGCTGGGAGCAGCTGGGCTGGCTCCTCCCGCAGCTCCTGAGCTCAAACCAGCGCTGCAGGGTGGTCCGGCTCCATCCCCGCGGCTCCATCCCTGGCAGGGATGGGGAGCGAGCTCAGCGCTTCCCAAGGCTCTGTGTTCCCAAGGCTCCTGTATGGGAAGCCGCCCCAGATGGGTCGATGGGACACGGGCTCTTCCCTCCTGCACCTCCCCACCACTGCAGGGACGCTCCGGGTGTTTCTATTTCCACACCAAATTCACCTCAGGCTTAAGCAGAGGAGTGCAAGCATCTTTCAGATTTACTTTCTGGGTTGCTTGTTTGTTTTCTAAACATGCCTCCTGCTTTGGGAGAATAGATAAAGATTTTTTAAAACTCAGCGGCTGGGAAAGATGCCCTCATTATTAAGTTTTAAAAAGTAAATATGAACCCAGAAATAATCACTTTTATTTTCACCACAGAAGATGTTTCAGCTTTTTTTTTTTTTCCTGACCATGGAATCACTGCATTTACTATAAAGCCTCCTCTTCTTCCAAGGGTGACAAAAGGTTCCTTTGAAAAGCTTTTGTTCCTTGCTGGCACACCCGGCTGCAAAACCTGGGCTGGCCCCGAGCTGCAGGTACTGCTGGAAGTGTTTCCTCCTTTTGCCTGCGGGCAACAGAGAAAGAGAAAAGGAGACAGCGAGGCCACTTCTGAGCCTTTCGTGTTTGCATCTCACCCTTGTAAGAGAGCCCAGGTGACTTTGTTCTCCAGCTTCATTTGTATGCTTGTAGCCAATCCTACAGTGGATCTAAAAACCAATCATTCCTATTGATTTCATTGTGAATTTGCCATGTGGAACAACAGTCAGACGAAAAGATTGCCTTGTAGCTATAAGTGTAAAAAAAAAACAACAACCCAAACCTCAAAAAAACACCAGCAAAAAAAAAAAAAAATCCCAACAGTTAAAAAGGAACCCAGAAATCTTATTTGCAATAGATAAGCATCTTGGCATATTAAAACCACCCATGAGCACCTCCAACCGAAAATTAAAAGAAAACCTATGTTTTGTCACTGAAGATAAATATGTTTTTATTAGTTGTGGACATTGTTGATATTATAATATATCTCATTTCAAATCATAACAGATGAGTGATCTCTAAATTGCTGGTTCAAATGAGATAATACTCCATCATACTTTCCTTTGGAACACAAATCCACATAACTAGCACAACATAAATACAATCACTGGCTGGTAGAAAAGCTTCAAATACTATTTTAAATCCTGCAAGTATGTCTGGTGCTCAAATTGACAGCTCAGTGCCCTGTCATTTCCTACCACCAATCTTATTATGGAAGTAAATGGCTCTATCTTATTTTACCCTCTTCCATACATGATGCACTTAAAAGGACTTAAAGAATCTAGTAAATGGAAATATATGGTACAATGAACAGTTAAAAATGTCAATTGAATTAGTCGTTGTGTGATATCTTTTCAGCATACAATGTGAACACAAATGCTGCCTTTTATAGAGGTTTATGCATACGAGGAACATGAAGTGGAACAAATGAGATTTGAATTTTATTATTCTTTTATGGCATTGCACTGCAGATAGGTTTTTTTTTTTAATTAGCTCCTATCTCAACACCTTTGGCAACCCTAAATAATTCAGAGAATCTTGTCTTTTGTTGTTTTTGCTGTTGTGGTTGTTTCTTCCACAGAGAAGTAGCTTTTGCAAGTGGCAGGAAGTTTATCACCTAGTTAAAAAATGATCCTCCAATTACACAAACAGCACACAAGGAGGGCAGTGTGGTCTCCTCAGAGTATTAAACACAAATCAGCTGCCAGATTCACAGTGACAAATCCATCCCAATCCCTAGGAGGTGTCAGGGTTGGTAAAACTTTGCTTCATTTTTCATGAGATCTCCACTAAGAAAAGTCAATCGGAGGTGTTTGCTGGAGGGGCCTCAGGGAGCTGGCTCCCTCAGCTCACCCAAGGAAGGACAGGAGGGACCTGGTGCCCCTGCACAGCTGCACCAACCTGTTCACCCAAGGAAGGACAGGAGGGACCTGGTGCCCCTGCACAGCTGCACCAACCTGTTGCTGCCTCCTGGCCTGGTGTCACACCTTCAGCAGCAAAACCCAAGCTGGATATGAAATAGGAGCGAAACCCTTCATTCCCAGGACTTCAAAGCAACAGGCGGTATTTTATATCAAAATAAATAAACAAAAGCATGCAGACAGAAGCTGGTGTTTATGCTACCTTGCAAGGTGCAGGGAGGGGGAAGAGTCCCTTTAAGATCCTTTCTAGACAGCATATCCCCACACAACTTCTTTGTTGGGAAACTTCAGGGACACGGTGTCTTACAAGGATTCCCTGGGGCTCCCAGCCTCTCCCTCACTTCACAATGTGTGGGCAGGATACAGCTGTTCAGCCTCACTGCGTGGTCTTCTCAGCCAAACTGCTCACATAATGCAAAAATTACATCCCTCAAGGCACTATGGAAATTCACATCCTAACACAGTTTCAAATGCCTATTTATTTCACAGCCTAGTTCAAATATTACGTCTGCTTCAGTATCCACTGTTTCAAATGATGCCACAATATCTCAGATTAAGTATGTGGGATTTCTTTTGTACCTAAAAATGACAAGGAATTTCTTATTCTTTTCAGAACAACAGAAAACAATATTTTTTTTTTTACTTTGTTAATTACAGTGATGTCTGCCCACCCCCACCTCTTCCCCCTCCCACTCCTTCCAGGTTGTTTCATGGCAAATTCAAATATCAAGACATTTCTGAATTGGACAAATGGTCATTCTAGGGGTGTATCCCAGCTAAACAGAAAGGAGTATTTTAGGTCAAATATTGCACTATAGCCTGTTCACTTACTCCAGCTGAGTTCCCATTTGCAGGAGAAAAAAAACCAAAAAGCTGTCTGCTGCTGTACATTTTAAAAACAAAACCTGGTACTAAATGCTTAAAGCCATGGATTTGAGAAGGTTCTAACTCAAGCTTTCAGCAATTACATTACTTTGGAAAAGTAGCCCATGTTTTCAGCATCCTTTTCAAGCCTGGGGAGGAAGCACCAAAGGAGGACCTCAGCTCAGGCAGTCTGGGGAACCTCTGTCCAACATCAGCCTTGCCTGGGCTCCTTATGCAGCCTCAGGTCAGCCACATAGGACACATCCCCAAACAGAGAGGCTCCCCTATGCTCACACTGAATGTAGGTCCTGAACACACCACTATGCTGGGGAGGGTTTGGGGTATAAGTGGTTGTTTGCTGCCATTTCTGTACATTCTGCCAATCTGTTTTGCTCGTATCAACTTTGAACTTCAGAAATGTTGTTCATACATATCCTTTAGCTCAATTGTGGAAGAAAAGGGAATTTGCCAGGAGTTTGGTAAAAAAAGTGATTGCAAGCCTAGGCTGCATGAAATGGTCAGCAGAGAATCCTGGCAAGGATTCTGTGTTAAACCCCAGATTTAGTTCAATCCATCAGAATAACAAAAGAAAGACGATAAGAGACTGATATTTTGACAGAATCTGCCTCTTCAGAGACAGCAGGTGCTGCCAAAATAGGAGGCTCTCTGATCTGTTTTCCTCTGTTTTTGTGATGGAAAGGGATGTTTAAACTCTACAGTTGCAATTGACCTAATGAGCCAAGGCTTCTTCCTGATAATTGACAATTTTCTTGATCTTCTTTCTTTTCAACACTCCCTCTCCCCAAATGGCCATTCTTCCTTCGAATCTCTCTGTGGCCCCTAAGCTTAATTAGATCTTGCAGGTTCTGTTCCTGTGGTGTGTTCACCACTGCAGGTTTTGTTTCCACTCCAGGTCTGCCTTTCCTCCAGGCTCCACCTGTAGTTCAAAGATGTTCTGCTGCTCTTTGCCATGGGCCCCTCACCTGAGCTCCCCTTTTATAGCAGTTGTAGCTCTGCCCCCGTGCTCTGTGCACAGCTGCTGCTCACCTCAGCACTCCTCCAGGGGTCCTGAAGGCAAAGAGAAAGCATGAAACTGCAACCCTGGGTTAAAACTAAGGTAGGAACCTGGGCTTCATGATAAAATGCCATGAGAAATGGGATTAATGGGGAAACATTAGCCAGGTCAGCTGAAGTGTATGCAAGGCATTACACCTCTCACAGGCAGAAGGACCTTGCCTAGAGATGAGATTTGGATGTTTCTCTGACTTAAATCCTTTAATCCTCCTCCTGTTTAAACATCCAAGTCAGGAATTGAGGGGTACAGGAAGCAGAGTGGATATTTGGCAATATTGCCTACCCTGTGATTAAGCCCTGGCACAGGATGATGAGCCAGAGGAAACCCAAGCCAAGCACCTGAGGCTAGGGCAAGCAGAGGGGGGGGCTGACTTCCAGCTCCTGCTCCCTAAATTTTGTAGGGACTAGGACCAAGGCAGAAGTCTCTTCTCCCCCTCATGACAGCCTTACTCACTTGTCCAGAGTTGTACTTTCCTTTGCTTGCTCTTCAAGGTGCCCCATAACTGTTTTCTAACCTCCTGCAAAGTTTCCTAGCATCAGCATATTATGAAAAGTTGGTTTTGAATGTCAGCTCTCTGTAGCAGAGTGGTAGGTGTGTTTTGAGAGTGCTTAGTTGAACTGAGGCCTGCAGGGTAGGGGATTTTGGAATTGAGAAGGCTGTGCTTATGTAACCCCTACCAAGCACAGGTAGGAGGTAGACACCATCCTCTTGGCCAAGGTGCCAGTACTTACATTTACTCTGGAGTACAGCAAAAATAACCTACAATAGACTTTGCAGAACATTTACACTCTTTTGAGAGTATCTTGAGTTCTGACCTGTTTAGTTAGAGATCTGCTGGTTCATTGGGTTTGATTGGGGATGACAAAAGATCTTCTTCAAGATTACCCAGATTATCAGGCTTGGTACACACAGCTGTGAGGAGGGAGGAAAGGAAGCTGTAGGCAGACATCTCCATGGGAATGCTGAATAAAAGGTGGCACACTCTGAGGAGGACAGTGCTTAAAGCAAACCCAGTCAGACTTTAGACACAAAACTCCCTTGCCCTAGAAGTCATCAGCCATTTACTAATACCATAGGATAGGGTTTGACACAGCAGCTTCCCTGCTGACGATCCCAGGCAGGACAGGATCTTGTCTGCTGGCTGAGAGCTGCTTTGGCAGTGCTGGCAGCTTCCCCTTTGGCTTCCTTTCCTTGGTGTACCCTGTACTGTGGGTTTTGGCAGCACAAGTGGTGACTGCAAAGCAAGCAGTGAGAATGAACTTTTAAAAGGGGGGCACACAGTAGCAGCTGCATTTGTTCTGACTATTTAAGGGCATTTCTCTAAAGTGAGGGGTTTCAGTAGTAGAGGATGCATTAACAGGTTCAGGGTAGAGTGAGGAGAGAAAAGCAGCCTGTCTTGTATTTATCAGCTGCCATGCTGGTAACTGGCTTTGGCAGAGTGGCAGAATAAGTCAGGAGTCCAGGGAACAAAAGAGGCAGATTTCTCTCTGCAGTGTTTAGCTGCTAAAGACACAAGGGGAGAGAGAGATGATGGCTGTGATAATCTGTACAGCAATTCAAGGCTTAGGGAAGCTGGATTCCAGTTCACATGGAGGAGGGCAGGCACTTCCAGAGGGTGTGTGGAGAGCAAATACAGTGCCAGGTTTTACTGGAAGCACACAGGGCATGGAGAGGCAATGAATTGTACAGCAGTGACACCTGCTTTAGAGGGGATAGCACTGGGGTATCACAGTGGCAGATTTTAGCAGTGCTCTGGGCACACCCAGCTTTTCTAAATCCATTCAGCAAAGCTCCTCACACAATTACCATAGCCACATTTTCCAGCCAATGCTACGTCAGGAGCACTCTCTGTATGGAGCTCTTTGGAAAATTGGTTCCTATTTTTTGGCAGTAATAGAAAGCTGAGCTGTTAGGAAAATGGGAGCTCTAAATGCTTGGATGACATTTCTCAGCATTGCTCACAAATAAGAGAACCTGTGAGCCACAAAGGCAGTGTCATCAGCCATCTTTTAAGGATATCATCATCAGGCAGACTATTTGCTCTTCCTCTTTGTCCTGATGAGAACTATAACACAAAGTTAGCAGTAGCAGAGTGACAGACCACGACACCATTCAGGTTAATATATCTACTTAATGCACAGCTATTATGTTAACAGAAACAGCCCTGATGTGCATGTAAGTAGCAGTAGGTGTAGTGCATGACTGTTCCTTTAAATGAAAGGATCACCAGGCAGTTATCTCCATCAGATTTTATTATGTGACATTGGATGAACAATTACATACTGTGCAATAAGCTAAGTGAGGTTTTAATCGCTGCTGCATTTATGGATGGTTTATCCTGACCTTTCATAGCCTTAGAAACCAATAACTGAAGCAAAACAAAGTTTACCAGCTCCTCTCAGAAACAAGTTATATGAGCATAATCAAATCCCAGGCATTACTAAAGCCTGGATTCCTGGGCTGATGAGGAACTGAGAGACTTTCCATGTCACATGGGGCTGAACAAGCCATATATTTTCTTTTTGACCAAATCTGAACAAAGGCTATAGGGTTTATGGTTAAGGCCAAATCATCACCTGAAGTAAATTATACCAAATTTGCAGCTTTCATTGTCTGCATGATTCTTTTATAAGACAACAGTAAGCTCCATGATATCTTTAATGAAGCATAATTATTTTAAAGACATGATGTATCTAAGAATAGTTATGCAGAAATTATGCTAGATAAATGTCATACTGAAAAAGCAGAGCCCTGTCTTAGAGAGATACCAATTCTATGGAAAGATTCTCTTTGATATAAAGATTTGTTGAAATCCATAGGTATCTCAGTAGCAGAGCTGTGAAGAAAACCTGCAATCTCACCTTTTCTCTCTCCTTATTATACCACCATGGCCTTCAGGAGAGGCAAATGGGATGACAAGGAATGAGAAACAGTATTCAACACAGTTTTTCTTTTTTTTTTTTTTTTTTTTTTTCTAGAGTCCCACAGCTTTCATTAGGACTTTAATCCAGAATTTTCTTCTTTCCAGAAAACTTGAAATAAGAGTTGTCTCCACATCATGAGTCTTTTGCATGCCCCTGATTTATTGACTTCCATGCTTCTGGCAATCGAGTGATGTCTTTCCACCTCAATGTGTTCAGGAGGCAACCATTTGAAGTAAAAGACTTGAAGAATCACTACCAGGAAGCTAACTTTAATGATAATCCCTTTTCACTGTAGCTCTGTTTGTACATACAGGAATGCAAAGCTGCCCAATTTCATTTTCTTTCAGACACAAAGGAAATAACATACTGTGATTCTCTCTTTTTCCGGAAGGGAAAGCACACTTGCAAAGTCTGCCTGCAGCAAACCTTGTCTACCTGTGGTCTGTTTCAGAAGAGTGGCTTTAAAGGACTCTCACAGGCTGCCTCAGTCCAGACTTGGTGACAGGACTGCCTGCAGCAATATTTTGCCATTTTATTTGCCACCCTCAGCTGCAAATGCAAAGGAGCAGTCACGCCTCAGATAAAACTCACCGCAAACATTCAGAGAAGGCAATCACTCTGATCTGACCCACAAAAGAGAGAGAAAATGCACATATCCCATGAGTTTGCAAGCATCCAGGCACTGCTCCTCGCAGCTGCACAGCTGTCCTTCACACATGAAAGAAACAGGTCCGGCTACCAAACATCTCTTTCAGCTTTGCCTTCTGTACAGCTCTGTTCAGGTTTCTCCAAACCACAGCCCTGCACAGCACTGCAGCTGCCTGCCCCAGATCCTCAGCAGCTGTAACCCAACCTGGCTCCATGGATTTCAAATGCCTTTTCCACCCACTGGAAAACCCATCGGCAAGTTGAAAGCACTTCCCTCTCCTCCCTCCCCGCCTACCACACAAACACACACAGACACATCCACGTACATGGTGAATGGAATGAGTCCAAAATGATTTTCTCAACTCTGGTAGCAATATTTTTTTTTTCCCCTCCAAACTAGCTTGGAAGGAAAACTTTGAAAGCTTTCCAAAGCAAATGTTCCTGGGGCAAGAGGGATGAGTATAAAGAACAGCTAGAGCTCAGTTCTGCAAGAGCTTCTTACATGGAGACCTGAGGCAAACATCCATTTCCCCTTTTCTTTCCCTCCTGCAACAAATCTCTATTGTACACAGCAGTGCATCCTTCTGCCAGACACTCCTCATTGCTGCCAGGTCCCTGAGGATGCCAGGGAAGTGGAAATGTGCTGGTCTTACATTGTTAATGTTACACCCACAGAGAGCTGGGGAAAGATACCCTTTTTCCTTAACTCATGTTTGAGTTAACTCATTTGCTGAGGAATAGCTGGGATAGACAAAATAAGTATCTCCCTCCTGGGTAAATGTGTGTGAAAACTGCTGGGAAAACCAGAGAGAAATGTTCCTATCTTGGAGTATTAGGATAACATAAAAGCGGAGAGATGAAGGAGGTGAAATCTTTGGCCCCTGTTTTGTCCTTTTGTTGGGCCTTGAAGCACTTAAACCAAAGAGCTTCTGATTTTCAGAATTTTACCCTCTCAGATGAGAAAACATATAGGATGGGGAGAAAGGGGGTCAAAAGATAATAAATCCTTCTGTTTTGATTTGGCTAGCCCTATCTTTGCTCCGGAAATTGTGCAGCTTTCCACCAGAGGAATTGCAGCTGGGCTCGGTGGGGTGAACACGCAACAGAGAGTTCAGGGTGAGACCTTGAACTTTGGTCACTCCATCATCTACTGCAAATTCAGAGCAGTGGTCTCTGAGCAAGCAGTGAGTTCTGTGTGACTCCCTAATCACCACCCAGGGCACAAATAGAGCCATTTTCTGAGTTTATGGGGCTCTGAGGCCAGCATGATCCCATGTTAACACATGTAAAATATTCAACAGATGGAGTCTCTCAGTGTTTTTGCAATACAAACCACCATAAGACTATTAATGAGGCACTATCTTTTAAATTAATCTTTCCAGCATAAAGTTGGTGGTGATGGGCTATTAATACATCTCAGATAACCATATTATCTGAACATCTTCTGGGCAAATCAAACTCATGCAAAGTTTTTAGCTGATTTCATCATCCCATTGCCTCTTTTCCATCTGTGACACTTTTAACACTTCTTGGCTTATAGGCTGCTTTTCTTGCAAAAATTTTGTTGCAGTCAATTTTTTAAATTGCTTTTTCGATTAGATTTGAAAGATGCAAGTCTGATGAAGGAAAAAAGCTCCTTTGACTAGATATAGTTGTGGCTAGGTGCTAATAATCCCCAAAAACACTTAGATGAATCATAAATTTATAGATAGGATTTTGATGATGTTTACTTTTTAATTTCTACATTCATAATGCTCTTCATACAATGAATAAATGCAACTGTACTGGTGGAAGATGATGTCCTGTTGGAAATTCTGGCTATCTGTAAGGCTGGCTTTATCTATGACTGATTCCTTTCCTTTGTAAGCAACCCTGGGATTTCCAGATTCACCAAGTTGTCATTTTCCTTTCAAGCATACAACAAATTTGTAATATACCATAGGCTGACTTTATTAGATTAATTAAAGAAACCTATTAATTTCCAAGTAAATGAAAAATATTTTTAATCATTGCCTGTGAACCACTTAGCACATTAACTTGTCCCTCTGAAATCATTTACTTAAGTGTGCCCTCAGTTTGCTTAATCCATAACTGGTCAATAGTATATTAATATTACAGTCTCATTTCGGATCTAAGCATGTCTGAGCCTATTAAACTGTCACCCTGGATTTACTTGGAGGGAAAAATTATCTGCATTCAGAGATAGAAGGAGAAAAGTATTAAAGTGAATCAAGCACTAATGAAATTAATCATAATCATCGTAAGTACTTTCAACTGCTGTCACCCAGTGGGAGATGCTGCTACAGGAAAATTCTTACAGCTCTATTGTTTTTATGGCTGAGCTCTGGAGCTCTCTCAGCTTTTGCTTGTTCCAAAGAGACTGATAACACTCTGGTGATCATTTAGAAACATTCTTTATTTTTTTCTAAATCTAAGAATCAACCTTAGAGACAACCTTGAAATACAAGCTGTTTCATGGACAGCTTGTTGTAGTGAACTAGTTTAATGTAGGTCAGACCTACCCTAGTTAATGTTATAATTCATTCAAACTGGGAGACTCCATCTCTTGCTGTTTACTTTTACTGCACTGCTTGCGAACATAATGTGTAAAATTTACAGGTCCAAGACAATAGGAAAGAGAAAATCAGGAGAAAAATTATCTATGTCCCTGCAGTGCAAGATACATAGATATGTAGATATATAGATGGATATATATGTATGTATTTATATTATTTTTTTTTAGATAGAGCCAGATCCTGAGCTGTGTAAATCAGAATGGGCACATGGTGCATTAAAGCAAATAAAACGATGCAGTTTTATATCAGTGATGTAAGCTCATCTCTTACAGCACTCCTCTTACTTCATGCAAATCTTTTGTAATCCTTTAATAATACTTGAATTCAAAAATGTATCTTTTTTTTTCCTTCCAATTGCTGTAGTGACAAGACACTAATGTGTATCTTGTTTAATACTATGAAACTTTTGAAGGGCTCCCCCACGTATCTTCTTTGAATTCTCCAGTTGTCTACAAACTCCAGTGTTGTACGGATTAAACCTCTGATGAAGAGGAACATGACAATGGGAAAGACAAAAAATAGCAGCAGATCAAAAGAAGTTATCTCTAAAAACAAATTCAGCGGTATCCACAACTAAGTAACATTTGACATTTAAAAATATTTGATCAGTGTTTTGGCTTACAGAACTGCTTTAGGGGCACTGTGATGTGTAAATTAAATTCAAATGAAGGTTAAATATAGTTCTCTGAGAAAGACTGCACAGTTTAAATTACCTAATTATTTGGACAAAATCTGTTCTCCTGTAATTAAATGTATACAAAAGAATGTGTCTTTTTACTAAGTACATTCAGAGAGGAGGAGATGTTTATCAGCAAATGGTAACTTCCTCTTGAAGATTGTAAAGATACTGTCATCACTCAGAGCTGTGCAAGAAGGAAAGTTAGTGCATGCATTTGTCAGAGCTCAGCTGAGGTTGAATGAAGTGAGACAGAGCACGCCTGTATTTTGCTGTATGCAGCCTCCAAGTCCTGATGTAGCCTTTTAATACAAGCCTTGCTTTAACTTTTTGTCTAGAGCTCATGCCTGTGCAGGAAGGGATTGCCTGCAGCCAGCCAATGTGCCCAGGCAGTGCTCTGGTCACAAAAAGAGCTGATAATTCATTGAATCCATGTCTGCTGGGATGCCCAGGACTGGATTTCTGCCTTGCATCCAGCTCAGACCCTCTAACTCTGCAAGTGTTCCCAGGCTTTGGAAGAGTGAATGACTGCTGGAGTGAGTTACAGCCCATGTGAGTAAAGGGGTGAGAGTCTGGATCACTGAGGTTTGTTTAGTCTATTTTTAAATGTGTTGAGTGAGGGGATTTTTACCATCTTTCTGTGGGAGACTCCTCCTGAGCCTAGCAGATGTCAACAGCAGGGTATCTTTTACATGATACTATGCATGAACTTTCTCTTCATCTTGTCCATTCCTGTTCCTTTTTTTTTTTCATTTGTGTACACCCATCAATATTTACACTCTGTAATATTTCTGTTTCTTTCTCTGAAGCTATTGCTCAGTCCCACAAACTGCAGCTCTTTCATTCTATTTTTGGTGACAGTCCATCTGCCTCCTTTCTGCTTTGGGAGGTCATCCTTCTCACCCTTTTCTTCCTCCCCCCAGTTTGCCAGTTCTGTTCAAATCTGTTGTGTGTGGCTGACAGACAGAAATGTCAGCCTTGCTTAGGGCTCAGAGCTCTGTGCCATCAATTTAATATTGCAGTACAGATACAATACACTTGGATTGTTCAATTACTGCTCATGAACCAAAATCTCACTCTCCAAAGGGCTGGAAATTAGGTCTGCACAGTATGCCTAAGCTTCACAATGCCATTCCCTGCAGTAAAGATGTGATATGGAATAGAGCCCTGGAAAATAAAATAATAAGCAAGCTCATATTGCTTAAAATTCTGAATTTTCCAATATGTACCTGGAATTATGCAAATTTCCTATGGTTTCCCAGGTTGGAAGAGCAGCATGCAGACATGCTCTGCATGTCTGGTCCCCAGTTGTAATATCTGCCATAATTACATTAGGGAAGAAATTGCATGCTCATTAGAAAAAGCACACTGGTGCACAAAACTTTTGTCAGGGGGGCCCAGAGCATCTGAACTGCATGTGGGAAGAATGTTTGGATTTCACATGTGACAAGAAGAGACTTCTCAAAGTGAGTGGGAAATTAAAGGCAGCTCAAGAAATTTTCCTACAAGTCATGGTACAATCCACTCTTTTCATTCAAATTCATTCTGCAGAACATGAGCTTACTTAAAGAAAGAGGAGGAGAGAAAAAAAAAAAAGGGATTTATTGCTAATAGTCATAAAAGGAAACCATAAATCTACCAGAGCCCTGCAGTGAGTCTAATAGCGAGTAAGAACAAATGCAATCAATATGAATGTATTCATTTATTCTGTCTCAGCCACAATCAATATGCATGGTATCTCAATGTTGAATAGGAAGGCACAGCTTTTGCCCCAGTGAGTTTAAAATAATTCAACAGAACTCCTGCTGAGTTTTGATTGAATAATAAGTTTGGCTCTAGCTAGAGAAAAATGTGCGGACAAGAAAAACTCTGTCAGGGAGCAAAACTGGGAGCCAGCATTTCTAGGAAAGGGATGGGTTCAGGAAGGCACAGGAAAAGCAGAGAGGTTAGGGATGACTTTGAGCAAGACAGAAGTTCTGCAGTTATTTCTCGGGTAGTGGAAAAGGTCCCTTTTGAGGAACAGAAGGGAAGCTGACCCTAACCTTGGAGCAGCATATTCCCATTATTCATTTGCTGTGTCATCCTTAATTGCCTCCATAGCTCCTGTCCCACGGCTCCGTGTGCCCAGAGGGGATGAAGCAGCACCACCAGAGCTGCCAGGACAGAGAAGGAGGAGACACAGATCCCATGGAAATCTGGAAGTGGACTGGCTCCCAGCCTCACACCCCAGGCAAATATGTTTTTATGGATGTGGCAGAGGAGGCCTCCACTTTGCTTCCTGCCACTAAGGCTGCTGAGCAAGCAGCCTGTTGCATTCTCCACTGGCTTTAATTTGCAAATAGCCTTAAAGCATTGCAGAAAACAGCATGGGAATTTCTTTTTAATGATGGTAACAAAGGTTGGGCTGTCTGTGTACAGCCTGCAATGTAATCACTGAGCGACCAAAGAGTACACAAGATGTCATGTAGGAACAAAGAGGTCACCCTGAGCAGAGGAGGGAATGAAAGGAGATAAAAGGATTCATATTCCCTGAACAAAGCCTCTGCGCTGTTATTTCTGGACACTGAGCCTATCTGGGCACAATTAAAAATCCAAACAAATAAATAGAACTGTTTCACATGTTCTTGAATTTACCTGCCAGAGCAGTGGCTGTGCTCTTTAATCACCCAGACAGCCTGAAAGGAGTTCAAAGAGCAGTTCTGTATCTAGCTTCTACTGAAATTCAGGGGTGCTGGCCATTTAGCTACTCTCTGCGTTAAAGGCCCACCAACAAGAGTGCCAGAAAATGCTTCCCCATGGCCCCTCTCTTTTCCTGGGGAGAGCCTGAAAAATGCCTCTTGATGAGCTCTCCAGAACTAATCACCATACACTGCTTAGGTATTTGCTTTCCAGGCTGGTGATATTATGGTTATTATAGTGTCCTGTCACGCCTTCAGTTTGTTAGACTCCTAATGAGAAGACCTAATTCCTTCCCTGGCTGTTTGGGAGGCTTGGCCAGTGGTGCTGTGGAAATTAAGAAGATGGTTATTACTATGATAATGATTTTGTTTCATTAGTAATAACAAGGAACTCTGGTCAGGTATGGCATATATAGAGGAAATGAGAGAAAATACCTACTTAAAAAGAAGGTTAAAGAAACTGGTACGTTTCATTAAATGAGAGGAGAGATTTGCATGTGAAACAGAACATGATGAGCTTGGCAAAAAAATCCCTACTATGACTAACTCCAATTTAAAATTTGTTTAATTTAGCTATGCATTTTAGCCCAAGGAACGCTGTCTTCCTGCAAGCATGCAGGCAAGGTCATGAATTCCTCACGGAAATACTTGGAGCAAGGGAAGGGTGAGCACATAAATTGGGTAATTCATGTTCCAGTGAGAACTCCACTGCCCTGAGTGAGAGGAGGGCTCAAGGAGAGAGCTCAGTGACTAAGGAAGCAAGAAAAATACCAGGCAAGTTAAGGGTGGTCTTTTCCCACTGCAAGCTCACAGCTTTTGGCAGTCAGTAGGTTTTGGCTCCCAAGAGGCTCAGATGGCACCTGGACACAACTGATGATCCCACAAGGATCCAAAGGACTTTCCAAACCTTTCTGATTGCTCATGAGCTGTGCTGTACCAGTGCTTCTGAGCCAGATGAAAATGAATTTCAGACAGCAGAGTACAGGGGGAAAGAGAGATGCAAGTCCCCTGTCAGGTAGAGTTAGGTCATGTTTAGATGGTGCTAGTGACCCAGTTATCTCCTCACAGTGCAGGCCAAAACTATGTAAAACATGACACAACAAATACTTTGAAACAGAAATTTCCTCACAGCAGTTTGATTTTAAAGAATGTTTTTCTTCAAGAACTGATTCTTTGCAGTTCTTGGAGCAAGAATTAAGCCAGAAAAACCTGTTCATGCCATGGGAAACCCCTCAGCAGCTGCAAGGGGCTGTCTGTAAAGCCATTTTTAAACAACAAGCTACTGAAATCAATGTTTATCAAAAACCAATATGGGCACTATCCCATTCCTCAGATTTCCAGCACAGCAACAAGATGTGAGTCACAGAAGTGCTGCTGTGTCCCACTTAAACATTGATGGAGAAACCCAGCAGAACAACAAACATGCCAAAACAACCATATATTGTATCTGTTAATTGTTTTACATTCTGACATCCATCCAAAACTTTCTTTGTGATTCATCTATGCCCCAAATATGGTCTGACTTGTTTTTCCAGAGAAAACCAGGAAACTCATATCTTTAGAAGGTACAAACCTGCATCTGAACATAAACCTAAAAACCCCCACGTATGATGTCCTGTACCGGAAGGTAATTTTGGTGAAAAATTGCAATAGATGATGCTTCTCCACTATTCTTGTCTGCTCACAGTCTGTTCGTAGGATACCTCAGGTATCTGAACAGAGAAATAGCTCTGCTTCATGTCATCTGCAAAGCCTTGGAGGAAAATCATGGGAAGTGGAGGAATAGGAAGATAAAATTTGCAAAGAGTAGCAAGAACAGCATAGGAATTTTTTAGTCAGACAAATTAAAACATAAAACACTGGATATAGTTTCTCCTTATTGTTACGACTGACTATAGCTTTAACCTTAGCAATTCGGAGCTTGTACAATGGCATCTGCACAAACAGCTGTACCTCCCTTGGGTAACAAACACTGGATACAGCAGTGAATTTGCTTGAACTTCCTTTCACAGTCAGCATGGTCTAACAAAGGAATGGTTAATGATTTCTGCTAAATAATAGAAAGCTTCAGACACACGGCAATGCAGGATGCTCCTTACTCTCCCTTTGTCCAAACACACACCTTAAACCTTGCACAATCTAGAATCTAATTTGGGAGTGGGGGTGGTTTGGGGACTGTATGGGAGTGGCAGTGAAGAGAAACTCATTTACTTTGCCAGGCTGTGGAGTAGACCACATGGATTATCTTCGTATTTACATTTACTCTTCTGCAAGTGTTTGTGTTCAAAAAACCTAAATATGCTCTATACCAAAAGATTGCTTGTAATTGGCTTGATGCACATCAACTTGAAATGCTGGGAGGCATCCCAGTGTAATAAATTTAATAGTTTGTGTATAGGGTGGCACCCAATAAAAGTCCCCAAAACCCAATGAAATTGTACATTATAGAATTGCTATGTTGCCTATATTTTTTGTTTTGTTTCTTTGTTTGGGGTTTTTTTCTGGTGTGTGGGGTTTTTTGTTTTGTTTTGATTTGGTTTTTTGGGGGTTTTTTTTGTTTGTTTGTTTTTTGGGTTTTTGTTTGTTTGTGTGGTGGTTTTTTGTTTTTGTTTTTGGGGTTTTTTGTCTTTTTTGTTTTTTTGGTTTTTTGGTGGGTTTTTTTGGTTTTTTTGGTTTTTGATTTTTGTTTTTCTTTTAGTGCGGAAAAAAGGTAGAACATTTCTGTAGTTGATTAAGACCTGTTACTAGAGATTTATTGCCAAGGGTTGCACTCTGTATTTGATATTAACCTCTCAGATCACAGCAAGCAGCTTTTGAAGTTGGCTGGGGACTGGAGAAAAGTTCTTCTTCGTCAGGGGACGACCCACGCCTGGCTCCTTCCGAGGGGAGGCTGAGGGCAGAGTGGGCAGTGGGGAGGTCACTCTGCTCTGCCCGCCACACCGTGCAGTAAATATTAACTGGAGATGATTACTGACTACAAAGAGTTCTTACAAGCCTTACAGCTTGTATGTATCTTGTTAGATAACTGAAGAAAGGCAGGGTTAGGTTAGAAAGAATAACTCTGGCAGATGAAATCTCATCTGTTCCATTCCTAGCTGTGCTGCAAAGAGAATGAAGTGATTTAAGGGCTTTGTCAGATTTAGGGCCTCAGTTTTTCCTCCCTTTCTGGTTCCCAGTAGCCCTGTTCCTGAAACTGGGCTGCCAGGTCCCCCAAAAGAAAGAATTGTTTTTTTGTCCCTGCTAGAGAATGTTTTCCCATTGGGAGTGCAGGGTGGTGCCACCTCTGCCAGGAGGGGACAATGGAGCAATTCCCTTCAGTCCCACCTGCCAGGTGAAGGGAGTCTTGCACACTCTTCCCCACAGGGCAAAAGCTGGCTGCTGCAGCTGGACCTGAAAGGGAAAATGGAGCTTCTGGGGTTTCTATTTCCCTGATTTAATTTCCCTATTAAAACAAAAAAGGGAAATATAACGGAGAAATGTGTTCAGTAAAAGAGATTGGAATCAGACCATGGATTTCATAGCAGAGCACAGTCTTTCCAAATAGACCTGCAGCTTTATTTTTAGCATTATTAGGTTAAGGGCAAAAAGACAAAATTCACATTTTACTGCAGTTTCAATAATGAATGTGCAGGAAAATGGGACTTAACTGACAACTCTTTTAATTATATTGCTTTAAATGCTGGAACAAATAATCAAAGAAGCTATTTATAAGGTTCTAGAAGATAAGGAGGAGATGAGTAACAGCCAGCATGGATTTGTCAAGAGCAAATTGTGTCACACCAATGCAATTTCCTTGCCCCACAGGGTAATAGACCTTGCAGACATGGAAGAAGCAGTAGATGTGATATATCTTGAGTACAGCAACTTTCCTGACACTGTCTCATATAATGTTCTGATAAATAAGAGAAAAAATGTGGACTAGGAGAAACCTACTAGAAAGCGAGTGCAAAACAGATTAGAAAACCATTCTGAAGAGAATAATTATTCATGGTTCACTGTCAAGGGCTGCATCAAGTGGGTTCCACAGAGGTCTCTCCCAGCCTGATACCATTCATTGGGAATGAACCAGAAGGGATTGTGGTGCTATCAAACTGCACATTGTCTGCTCCAGGAAAGGACTAGTGCTCCAGAACTGGAAAAACAGGATGCAAATCAAGCAAAGCCACCATTATATTGTACAATGACCCAGCAGTAGAAGTTAGGAATAATTGATTTGGTACTACAGCTTTCTAGGTAAGAATCTGTGTGTTACAGCTAATCAGAAGATAAACATGAAAACTGAAGAATTTTTTTTCCCTTTACTCAATGTGTTTAAGCCCTCGGGTTATTTCATCCAACTAGGTTTTGGCCACTTAACTTGAAAGAACATTTAGGCTAATGAGCTCCAAATATGAGCGACAGAAACAACAACTAATCTGGGCATCAGGCAGAAAGAGCTGGGTCTGCACAGTCCAGAGAAAAAAAAAGATTAAAACTGAGCAATGGTTTTTGTAAGTGGTCTTTGTAAAGAGTCTCTTCCCTGTGATCACAGTGAAGAGGACAAGAAACAAATGGTTTATAATTTAGAAAGAGAGTTTGATTTTCAACATTCATTAAAAAATCTGATGTTATAATGGAATAAATTCCTTGGGGATGCTGGGGATGGAGTCTCCACCACTGAGACAACATCCACGTCCAACCTGATGGTGTTCTAGAGTAGGAATGGCCTAGACGACCTCTACAGATTCCCTTCCAGTCCACTCTTGTGTAATGGCATGAATTCTATGAATACCCCCATCTAGTCATGTTTAATAAATTAAACTGTAAGGGAGGAAAAACAGTCCCCTAAACCCAGAGCTAGGTCTGAAAACACTTAAATGTAGTAATAGACCATAAATTTACTTTCACTCCCTAAAGAGATTTTATTGCCACAAAGACTGACATCCCAGAAGTCTCTTCTAATAGTTAAGTAACTACAGCACACTGGCAGGTTCTTTGATTTATATTCTAGAAGGAGTTTATGTTTACAGAAAACAATTGGTTGCATCAGAAGTACAGGTTAGGTCAATCTTCTGAGCTCTGCATGTCTCCAAAATATTTCTAAATCCTAATATGTCTTAAAAAGGACAAACCTAACTCCAGACTAGGCTTGAAGGGCGCTTTGAGTTATTTTAGTCCTATTCCCATGCCCACCTGCTTCTCCCAATAACATTTCAATACCCTATGACAAGAATGAAGGCAGAGATGATGCAGACCAGTTGTGTGTTACCTCGTCAGCTAATCAGAGAGCAACACAAACTGTGCCCATTTTCAGTGTCAGACATCCATATTTTATGTAAAGCAGAAGGTACTTTATCTATAAGTTGATGGAAGGGACCCTGAGGGGTTTCCTTTCTATATTGTGAGTACAACAGAGAGAAAGAAAAACTTTCTAATTAAAATCTTCCTACGAAAGTGTGGTTTCAAGGAAAAGAATAATTATTGCTGTAACATGTCATACCAGTAAAGCAATTCAAGTTATCAACTAGGGTTTTAATTTTCTTTTTGCATCCCTGAGCAGAGTCCACAATACATTTTCATATAAATGCCTGGGTTTCATTCTCTTTCACTTGGGTTTACTATGGTGTTTTAGGGGAATGAGTCCTCTTGTTCATTCTGATGAGCAAAACCTGGTGGGGCGAAATAAGAGCCACCAACTACTTTCTGTCTGGAGTGAAACTAAGCTATTCACTCAAGTTTGAGCTTCAGAGAAAGTAAGGTCTGAATGAGCAGCCTTTGTCAAAGCCTGTACCCCAGCAGTTCATGGGGTTCACACAAACCACTTTGTTCAGAGCAGCCCCAAGGGGACAGTGCAAGCCCTGCTTTACTACCACAGGGTATAAAGTGGTATCAAATAATGAATCCAAATATTTCCCTTCTGAGCTCAGCCCAAAGCACTTTAAAAGTTTTCTAATATAAAATAATATACCATGAAGTGGAAATCTTTACGATATTTTGTCATTTTAAGCTGTGGTAATATATTTTCCCTGGGAAAATATAACTCTGCACTCATTGTGCGCTTTTTTGTTTTCTGTTTAATCTGTGATGCATATCTGAAAGGAATTTTTGCCTGCAATTCTATAAAATTTACTCTAAACCACTGCTTATGCTCTGCTGATCACAACTCTTGTTTAAGGATTGGCTCCTACTTTCAATCTTCTCTTCACTGCCCTTTTGCTCTATTAGAATATGAGGAGTAAAAGGGAAAATTTTGCACATTAACACTTTGTTTCCCATGGACTGTGGGATCTTGTTATCTTACATGGGCAAACAGGAAATCATGCTGGAATGACAGATTGGGTAAATCCAATGGATAGAAAGAGGTGCAGGGATTGATATTTTTGCTCTTTAAATTTTTTTAGAGTTACCTGCTATGTTTCAGATGTGATAGTTATGGCAAAGAAAAGAAAAACAACAGGGACAAGGGATAATGGTTTTAAATTAAAAGAGGGCTGGTTTAGATTAGATATTAGGTAGGATTTTTTTCCTGTGGCGATGAAGAAACACTGGAACAGTTTGCCCAGAGAACTTGTGGATGCTCCAACTCTGGAAGAATTCAAGACAGGTTGGCTGGGGCCCTGAGGAACTTGATTTGGTGGAAAGTGTCCCTGCCCATGGCAGGGGGGTTGGAATGAGATGATTTTTAAGGTCCCTTCCAACACAAGCCACTCTGTGATTCTAGGAAGAAGGAGGCTTGATCCTCAGCCAGTGTACATTTATTTAACTGTGAAATCCTGAGTCATGCTTTACACACCTTTATGTCAGGCCAGAGTTAATCATGGCTCTAGACCATAACCTTTGGCCATTGCACTCCACTGGCCACTGGTTCTAATGGTGTTTAAAAATTAGACTGATTGAAGAAGCCTCATGTCATTTAATTCAGCTTCTGCAGGAAATGGCTTCACTTGTTTTCAGCCCAAATGACGTCTGAATTCATTTCCAAAAGTGATTTTAAAGCAAAAAGTATGAGAACTGCATCAAGGCCACATTGGGCCCTGCACTTAAAATCACTTAGCATCTTCCCAGGTACATGTGTATAATTATATCAGCTGCTGAGAGAATGGTGTTCCCTGTCTAAGTTTACAGTCAGTGGAAGCTACCTCTATTGGGATATTTTAAAAGCTCAAAAATCATAGGGAAAATCCATTCTTCATCCATGCTTGAATAAGGTACAGGTGGAGAAGCAGTGTTTAAAGGATGTCACAGAAGAAGTGACTGGATTTGTAGCTCCTCTGTGTCAAAAACAGAGCCCCTACACAGGCTGCAGTCCTTGCAAGGTGAAGGAAAGAAAGCAAAGGTAAAAACTGGTGAGGAAAGCAGTGTCAGAAAGAGGTGAGCTTTAAGCAGGACATTCAGTGGTCTGAGTTAATGCCTGGGAGCTCCTCTCTGCATGGGACAAGAACAAACTAGATGTCTGAAGCACCCTGCCAGAAGCAAACTAAGAATATCTGGAGTTCCTCTGCCTTGGGAGTAAACATAACTTTAAACATGAATACATGAAACAGAGTACAGCTATTTGTAAGAAATCAAAAGTAAATGAAACAGGATGAGCTTCCATGAAATAGCAAGAAAACAAAGAAGACAAAGCAAACAAAGCAAACAAGCAGGAATGTAAGGGAAGCACAGTCAGTATTTGTAATAGGGTCATTAACTATGCTTTGTACTTCTGAATGCCCTTTATTTGCTGGCCTCAGAGTCTGCAAAAATTAAGGATTTGTCTAGAGAGGCTGTGGTGGTAGATGATTTATTTATTCTGCTGTCACTTTTGTCTCTGCTTATCCTTCTGCAGTGTCAAGTCCATTTACACTCTCTGTGGGTGTAGTGTGCTGTGGCATGTGTGTGTGGATGTGGAATCAAAGCAGGGCTGTTCCAGAGCAGCCCCATCCATAGGCAAACCTGCTCTGTGTGCACAGCTCACACAAGGAGCCCCCACACCCAGCACTGACACTGTGCACACCCCACAGACCCAGCAGGACAAACCCCAGGCACCACCAGCACCAAGTCCTGCTCCAGCCAGGGGTCCACCAAGACCATTCCTCACAAGAATCCGCTGAGCTGAATGGGGAATCAGGGAAAATCTACCTAAATCCCTGCCAATGGGAGAAATAAATAATAAATAAATAATAAATAAATACCAAGTTCTGTAAGTCTTTGGGTCTTTTGAAAAGTCTGTGCTTGGTGCCTGACATTGTGGTTTTGATATGGTTGGGATACACACCTGGGGAGTTCTCCTAGCTTTTACTTCCCCATTGTTAAAGAAAGATAATCCTTGTGGTAACACCTAATGCTCAGATGTTATTAAATAATATTTGTACAAAACGATCTAGAAAAGAACAAATTTAAAATTATATCCAAAAAATCCTTCTTTTGTGTTGACTCTTTTTTTTTCTCCTTTTGTGGTGAGTTGAGTGTCTGTGAGAAGTGCCTGGGAGTCCTGTTTTCTTAAAACAAAGGTGGAGGAAATCAAGTGTTGCTGTAGTGGTACAGTCAATCCCAACATGTGCAAAAGCCTTGTCACTTTACATTTTGCACACACTGGTGAGACACATGTTGAGAGATCTGTGTCTAAATGGCTTCATGGTGGGAAGAGGGTCACACATGAAAGTGGCCCCTTTCCCTGCAAGGCAGCATATTCTCCCAGGAGATAATCAGGATTTTCTTCCTGAAACAGTGGATCTCTCTGCTTAACAGCCTCTCACACTCAGGAAAGGCCAGGGACAAATTCTTTAGATTTGATTGTTGTAAGAGCTCAGAAAAATTGTGGTCTAGGAGACTGGGTACATAGGACCCAGTACTTGGAGTTTCTGTTCTGCTATTACCTTTATATTTGTGCTTTCTCTCCAAAGCTGATGGATTCATTATGCAGCAACACCTGCACAGGCATTTTGCAGCTGCCATGGCAGAAAATGTACATATATTACATTGTCACTGAACTAACTGGGCTGCACTTACTGCTCCTTCCCACACAGGGGAAGACAACAGACCTGTTTTGCCCAGCACGTTTCTTACACAGAGATGGGGCTTTGTTAATAAGCCAAGCCCAGTATTTTAACAACTGTGAGGTGAGGGGTTGAAGCAGTAATATGCCTTAAGGTCATGTGGCACACGGTCATATTTTAATTACCACTGCCTGAGGCTATCTCCACAGGTATGTTTCCTTCCTGCATAAAACATGAAGCTGGGAGTGATTTCAGAACACACTGTCAAATAGTCTGTGACTCCAACAGGATGTACACTGCATAAGACTTTAATCCAAGGGCAAATTTTATTTCAGTGTTTTATCTTGAAGGCTCAGAGAGGCGAGAGAAAGAAACACTTTTCTGTTGGTAAACTAATAATGTTTAGTAACACAAGATATATCATATGTTCTAGAGATCTTTCATTTCCTTAATAAATACCCAAGCACAGCAAGCTCTCAGCACCAATATCCTTTCAATAAAAGGTAACCTTATATGGTCACTACATGATACATGATTTATAAGATGTCATGTTAAAGTAAACTCAAACTCACCAAACACACTAAGGAAAGGAAATGGTTGTCTGGCTCCATATGGTGTTTTCATGTTTCTATTAAAACCAGACTATTCAAACACTGTGGATACCAGCACAGGTTTCAGCTCTAAAGGAAGGATAAAGAGAGTCTTATCCACACCATCTGTATCAATAGCATAAAAATTGCTGGCTACACATGAATGTGGTTAAAACATTTAGGGTCATCTTACTGTTGGGGATTAAAAGACCTTGCTCCCACAGACTGGTTTGCTCAAAGAGCTATCTTGAAAGGGAATCACTGAAACCCTTTGCTAGCCAAATATCACAAAAAAAAAAGAAGAAAGATAGTTGAACTGAAAAGACCATTTCTTTTGATACAACCTCCTTTAAAGTAGGATGTAGCATTGCAGAAGTTGAAACCTAATCTTCACTATAATGCTTGACACTTAAATCCAAGGTCCAGATTTTTGTCAAGTCACGCTATTCTGACTGAAGATCTTGTCATGCCTCTGCAAACATCCTCAATCTACAGATTTATCCTGCACCTTAAATTAATAAAAACATTCCTCATTTATTATGGACGACCATAAGGCGAAATCTAGGACACTGGAATAATTTTTCACCAGCTGTTCCCCCATTTTCCCTCCCAGGTGGGTCCTAGAAAACACATTCCTACCACAGGTTACTCCAAGGATTCCCAAGCTCATCCCCTGCCAGGCTCCACCCAGACACCAGCAAAAGAAACCTGATGTAAACAGAAGGTACCTGAATTATAATTTTCCTTCCCTACAGAGGGCAACCCTTCACCACTCCAGTGAGCAAGGGGCCACCACACATCTCAGTTCAGGCCCAGGAACACACTGCATCCCCTCAGCATAATGGAGTCAAAGAGGGGAACAGGTTTCAATGTGCGTCTCAGCAGGTCAGTGCACTTGCACTCACTCAGTAGTGTGCTGCACAAAGCTCACATGGTTGTCTTTTAGATATTTTTAAATCCACTGCCAAACCATACTGCTGTAAAGCCCAGCTGATCTGAGAACCTGCAATAAACTCAGCGATGTAGAGGACCTCACAGTTTTTGTAGGGGAGGGCACATCCCCTGCATTTTCAAGATGCTCTTTTCACTGCACCTTACCTACTTAACTACCTTAATGCTTTGAAGCATTTCACTCTGTTGGATATTAACGTATTTACCAGGTTACTTTTGACTCGAAAAGAGTTTTGGTTCATTCACTTCTATGGTCATTAGCCTTATGCATCTGCCACTATTTCTCCTTTATTAACACAAGTGCCTTCAAGAACTTGTGCTAATGAGAATGGCAAAGATGCAGAAAACACTCTCAGTTCTTTGAACCTCACTCACATCATATTACAGGGCTAATAGTGCCACTACTCCACTTCAATTTGTAATATTACAACCTCTGGAGCCAGTAGTATTTAATGACTTAAACACCTCACCTCCCTCTTCTCTCCCTCTGTTAAAAACACAGCACATAGCAGCTTTACTTTGAGTTACAAACACCATACATGGGGTTTTTGTATGATGGTCCAAATGGTTTCCATTTCACTTTTTATGTACAGGACCCATCTCTGCTGGGTCAAAGCTACCAGTAGAGCCCAGGGGGGAAAAAAACTCCTTTATCATTCCCCTCTACAGGACACAGGCATGAGAGCTGCATTGGTACATGAGGGACTGAGGAACAGCATCCTGACTGCAGCAGGCACAGTGTTCCCAGCTGCTTTCTTAGCAGGTTGAGGAACTTCCATCCAGCTTTTCAACTCCTATAAATTTCCTGGGCTGTAATTTTGGGGTTGTGTATGGGATGCACCAGGGAAGATGAGGCCCTTCATTTTCCTGATGGTGATTTATGTAAAAGGATGTACCAGGAAGAAGGGCACACACTGGCTCCATTCCCAGCACAGTTTCTCAGGTAATTGCTGTGACAGTGGAGAGGCACTGCCATGGGCTGCCCAGAGAAGCTATGGATGCCCTATCCCTGCAGGTGTTTGAAGCAAGGTAGAATGAAGATTTGAGCAACCTGGTTTGGTGAAAGGTGCCCCTGCCCATGGCAGCAGGGATTGGAACTAGATGATTGTTGAGGTGCACTCCAACCCAAACCATTCTGTGATTTTATGAATTAGCTGTTCCATGGGCTGACTAATAGGCATGGCCATTTTAGGTGGGCTATTTTTTTTTTTTTTCAAGATATTTTTTCTGGCTGTTTGCTGCCTTGGAGTGATTTTGTCTATTGGTTGTTCCTGCAAGAGTACTTGGGGCAGGGGAGTTTCTTGTAAAAACAAGTTGCATAAATGACAACAAAAATTTCTCCTTGCTGCTGACATGGGCCCCTTTATCATTTGTTCATGACTGAAACTGAGCATAGTCTGAGCTCCACTTGCACTGTGCTCACCCACCCAGGATTTAAGTTACTCTAATACATTTCAGCACAAATTAACATGTTCAAGTGAACTTCAGGCTAATTTCACTGTAGTGACACAGAAATAAAGTGACTGAAGCATCTGCCTAGAGTCTCAAGCACAGGGCAGCAGTATGCACAAGCATTTGAAAGACTTTTAAAGAAGAATATTCTTCTTTAGGTTATTATCTTGCTATTTACTATGCTGGAATCAAGATTAAAATGCTTTAGTGTTTACTGAGGCAGCATATATGGGATCTAACAGCATGTTATTTTGTGCACACTGTTTAACATTCTTTATTGCTCTAACTCATAAGGTTTATTTGAAATCAGTGGAGGAATTCATCCCATCCACCATTTACTCAGCCATTATCAGCTACTGCAAAAGTGCCGTGTGGAGAATAAACACCAGTTATTTATGAGCTTTTGCAAGCATGCAAACTCCTGATAGAAAATTATGTTTTTAAGATCCATTATTATTTATGGCATCTGTGTGTCACTGTATGCAGTTGTGTTCTGTATGGAGGTTGCTCCAGAGGCAAGGTCGCTCCTGAACAGTGGCTACCTGCTTTTATTTGACTTTCAAGATGGTTTATGCTTGATTTCAGCCTCCTTTTCTCTCCCACTCACACCCCACCCAAGAAAAAGTCCTTCTTTTGCTGGTAGCTATAGTGAGTGTGGAGCTGATGGAGAATGAAACTCCACCTCGTGTTTTGATCAAACCTTAGTCAAGTCGATGGGAAGTTTTCCTGTCAGAGGGGGAGACTGATGATGGAAGAATTTTCCCAAAAGGCAAGAAATTTCCAACATGGAATCTCCATAAAATGCTATGCAGACATTGGTCAGGAATCCTCTAGATGGCAGGTACACAGATGTAGGGCTCCCATTCTGTGGCTCACGAGCCACTTCAGTGGGAACATCGTTTGGCTCAGTTTGGTCACAGACCAATGCCCACCTACAGGCAATTCCTGGCTGTCAGCTGAGTGAAGAAAACTCCACTAAATTCTCCAGCTAAATACAGGAGAGTGCTGTATGTTTTTCCAATATTTCCACTTATCCCACGTGTTTTGTTTATGTTTGATGCATTAAGACAATTTCCATTCTCCTCCCCCTTTGTGAAATTTTTCCTTGTGTTGTTACTGAGCTAGAGACAGGGGTGCATGTAAAATAGCGGTTGCTTCAGATGAGCAATTGCACTGGAAATGTTTAGTGCAGCTTCATGTTTCATCTCCCCAGAACCTTGGTGACACTTTGTCTGGAATACCTGCTTTGCTCACGTCTCTGAGTGTGTAGTCCCAGGTTTGATTAGCTGAGCTCTCAGAGGAAATAAATGCCAAGAGCTACGTACCTTTGCTAACTGGCATTCTTATGCTGGTTTTGCATAATGAAGCAGCACCTTTCATCCTGTAATAAATTTAAAATATCTTTTAGACAAAGCCCAATCTGATGAGGCTGATGCTGCAGCAGCAGGGAGCGTGCATGGTACATTGGGCTTTAGAATAATGGTTTGGATCTCGCTACAGCATGTAGCACACATAAGCTTTGAAGCATAAAAATCATAAATGATTAACCTACTTGATTTCACATAAATGATAGAAATATGCTCTCCATGTTTTATTTTATTGTCTAAAAACAAAAGCATTGGGTGATCATGTGATGTTGTCTTTTTATGGTCTTTAGAAATTCTAGTCCATTTTGTTTTAACTACCAATTTTTCACTGTATTAATTGCTAATTATTATATATTTGTATACATGACACTTCAATTATCATCATGTGAGCATAGAATATTGTCTCATCTCCATGAGCTATTTCCACTACAAGCTAAGCAGCCTTAAAGAAATTGCATCCAAACATTTTTCCTTCTTATTTTTATTAAAAATATTTTTCAAATAAGAAAGAATCTTACTAAAACATCCAGCTTGCAAGAGAACATGAAGAGTCTTTGTAAGAAAAACTAATCCAGCATTTGTTAACTTTTTAATAAGCAGCATTTGAACTCAAAATTTGAGGAAGATCTGATACTCTGAAAAGAAAAAATGTTAATACACATCAATATAGACATTTCCAATATAATTTAAAAGACCAAACAACACTTCCCAAGAGTTTCTCTGAGATCTACAGCTATTTAAAAAAACAAAAAACAAACAGTGTACATTTTTATATTTACCTATCATAAAGGTTCATTACCTCATCTCCTTTCCAGGTGAAAAAAGCAGGTGGAACTTTTTTAAAGAGAGCTGGGCAACCAGGACAATCTGGAGAGAACCCAAAAATATGTTCCCAGTGTCACATACACGTGAGCCCATCCAGAGGAATTATGGCAGTGCCACCTCCTAAACACATTCAGTCATGCACTGATATACCTGAGCCTCATCTGGAGGTATGATCTAAAATATGCATCTCTCCTGCAAACTAAGAGGCAAAGAGAAATTCCCCCACTTTGTTTGAAATGCTGTTTTCTTGACCTCTGGGATATAGAAAGATTTATATAAATAGAATTTCTCTTTCTGCTTGCTTCCCTGTCCTGGAGAAATATGTATAAATAAGAGATCAAAGACGCTGTACAAACATTTACTATGGAGCTGACAGGCTGCAAAAGCAGAGCTTCTTCCTCTGTGTCTCAGAGAACAATGACTCAGTAAACCCTTGGGACTTTGCAGAGCTGCTGCCTCCCCTTGACTATACCCTGGGAGGGAGGCCTTTTTTAATTTCATTTCCTTTCAGTGGTGCCTTTGAAAATGTAAATAAGTCAGAATGATTAGGTGTTAAATGGTTTATATTAGATGCAGGGAGATATTTTTGCAGTCTATTTGGAATTACATGGTGGTGTCTCTGCCCTGATCTTGTCCTTCTGGAGGCTGCTGAGCTCCCAGTTGGCAGCAAAGAGGGAGGACTTGCAAACTTTGTCTTTGGCCACCACCTCAAAAAACCCCCAAAAACTTTTGTTTCTTTGTTTGTTTGTTTTCCACTCAAGATCCTATCAGATAACATGGCATTTCCTCCTTTATCCTTTTTTTGTTTTGTTTGAAGGTCTCATCAGTTACCTCCCATCATCCCAGCTCACTCTGCAGATTCCACTGAGCAAATAAGGTCCAGCAGGAAGATATTGATGGCTTTATCAGTATGAAATACTCACAATGCATCACCTGCATGCTTAGGAGTGTAATGCTGACAATAAATATGATAATAGTTGTCACACATCAGTGAGAGAAATGTTGTGCTTCCAAAGCACTGAATAAATTGCATTTTCCTTTATTTATTCAGTGCAATAGATGGCACAAAGATGGTAGAACCAACCAACCATTTTGACATGTTTACAAGGCTTTTAAATCATGAAATGGATTATTGCAGTGCTGAAAGTATTTGCCAAATGCATTTTATGCACAGCACATTCTGCTTGAAGAGGCAGGTTTTTAATTTACATTTGCTAGAAACACCCCTGACAAGGAAGGATTGTGTGTCAAAGACACCTTCAGTCACAAACACAGTAACCTGCATTGATGCCTCTGATCTGCTTCCCACACAGCAGAGAGGAGCCTGAGAGTCAGAAGGAATATGCAGATGCCCATCAGTCACCTTACTGGCTGTAACTTGGTTTAAACTCAACCCACAATAAAGTCCAAGCACAGCCAAGCTGTTTCTCTTGAGTGGGTTCACAAATACACCCAGTGGTGTGTTTAGATCCATAGATCCCAACTAATGAACCTTCTTTAGTGGTCCTTTGCCAGTTCCAAAATCTGAGTTTAATAAAACAAATCTATACCCTCTTGAGCCTAATGTCACAGAGTGATAAATATTTCCTGCAAAAAGTTCCAGACTTTTTTAATTTCCCAGTCTCAGGTACAACCAATAAGTATATAATCAGGCCTTCATGACTGAGAAATGATTGCAAAAATCCCATGGACTAGGCCCATCTTACTTAGGGCATACATTTTATCTCACCAAACTTGTACTGTCTGAAAGTGAAGTTTTACTAAGATCATCCATGCTCCTTGCAAAGAAAGGAAACAGGTGTGTGCAGGAGGGCAAACAGTGCTCTGATGAGCAGACTTGAAAGAAAAGAGTTTTCCTTCAACCATTTCTTTTATCCCTTCCACTTCTGGATCCAGTAAACCAGACCTTCAGCAGCTGTTGGCCAAACCCATTTCAACTGATTTAGAGCAGCTGATGGTCTGGTCAAAACTTCTGAATCAGCATTTTGGCTTCAATTAGCGCTGGCTGTCCCAAACACAGTGCTCAGACATGGCAGCAGTTAACATAACTGTGAATTGTTTAAGGAATTAAGAAGCAGTGGACAAACGTGATAAGAAATAAAGGGTACATTGTAAGCTGTTTGAAGCCTTGTTTTTCATGTAGATTATAGTTACAGGCTAAATAAGCATGGCATTCTGCCAACAGAAGAGCTGTGGCTTTACAGAACTGTGTTGGTTTTATATAGAACAAAAAATCAAAAATGTCAGAGCACTTTGTAACAGGGAAATAACAAGATCAAAATGCAATGGAAAAAAGAACTGAAACCCTATAAAACTCATTATAAAATGTACCAAGAGAAATGGAATAGTAGAGATAGGTCAAAAAATTAGAAAAAGTAACTAGTTCTTTGTTCCCTGGCACCAGAAATTAATAACATGCACATATTTAATGTTCTCCAAGTTTATGGATGATACTGTTCCCATTGAATTAAGCATGTATACATTATTAACATACATCAAACTACATTAAAGTAACATGAATGGTTTGATTTTTAATCCACAAATGCCTGGCAGTAATGTATCCTCACATCAAGATAGTAAGTGATCAGAAACCTTGCCACAAGTTTCTATTTCTGCTGAGTAGTGTTACATCCTCCACATGATTTCAGGGCACATTAAAATGAATTTCTCCTCTGAATATCTGTGGGATTTTGTGTATTTGCTTGGCCTTGGGCTTCAGGGGAAGGAGAAACAGCACCATGAGAACTACTTGGGGCAATCTTATAAACCATAGGCCATTGGCAGGACAGAGAAAAACAGCCCTGAGCAGTGCCAGGGGCTGCTGAAGATTTTTCTTCCCCCAGCTCTTTATGCAGCAGAGTAGAGCACATTTAGAAACCCAGAACTTCGTGCAGCCTGTGTGCTCTGCTGCCTGTGCACAGAGCCCCTGTGCTAAATGGTCTCAAGAGAGCATTTTTTGTGTGTGCATTGTGCATCAATTATTTGTGTGTGCCCTGTGTATCCCCTATTTGTGTGTGCACTGTGCATCAATTATTTGTGTGTGCAATGTGTATCCACTATTTGTGTGCACTGTGTATCCCCTATTTATGTGTGCCCTGTGTATCCATTCAAGTTCCAGCTTTACTGGGCCACATGAAGGGACATGGAGCAATTTTCTCTTCCCATCCCTTTTCTCCATGAATACCCCATATCAGCACGACTTCCTGCATGTTCCCTTTCACAGCAGAAGAGACTGGCACTCCATGGCTTTTCCCTGTCCCAGACCTGTTTTATGAATCTTTCTGAGGTATCCTTTTGTTGCTGCAAATATTCATGTACCCATGCTCTGTTCCTGGACCTCTCCTCACCATTTGCTTGGTTGCATTTGGTACAAGTCAGACACTGTTCAGTGCTGCCCTGCCTCCGAGGGTCATTATCTTTCTTTAGCCCACTCAGGACTGATCACAAACAGAAAAAACTTCCTTCCATCACAAGAAAAAATGTGTAGGAGTAAATGTACAGGAGTGTTCTGACGAGGGTTTTCTTTTCATCTCTAACGCAGTGTGCAACAAAGTTCCAGAAGTTCAAGAAACGTGTAGAAAAATCTTCTAAAACAAGAAATGTCATAAATGACAGAATTACTTTAATCTGATTTCTATAAGAATGGAGGCTTATTTAATTATGTCATCTCTATGTGTGTGTAAGAATTTGTCTTTTCCTCACATTGAACCTATCAGACTCAAATTTGAGCAAATTTGCCTAAGGGGTAGGCACTTCAAGAATGTGCTTTCACAGGTATGATGAGAAAAGGTAGACAGATAAAGAAAGATCCTTTTCATGCATTCACTGAAGAAATTACAGAAATATTAGTTAAATTCTACTAAACTGTAGACAGCACTGAAGTGAAAACAGCTTTTGATATTTTCCTACCACAAAGGGTTTTTCTCTAGGTGATCATCTGAAAAACAGCAGAGAATTCATCATAAAGCTGCAGGAAACCATGCTTTATCACTTCTTCTCAAGAAACTGCTTATTGTCTGCTAAGAGAAATGGAAGAAATAAAGGATTCCAGCAAAATAATACATTCCTTATACAAATTTAGAATATTGCACAAGGGAATTATTTTGCAAGTTTCCATCTACTGAAACAATAGCACAGTTGGAAAATACAACAGCCACAAGCTGCTATTCACAAACTGCTCTTTAGCTTTAGTGTTGGCTTGCAGTATGCAGATGTAAAGCTTACCATAGCCTCCCCCTTGGTGCAAACTAGCACAGCTTCAAGAAAATTGGTATAAATTCACTTGACTGTATTAAACAAGGCCTTTAGTTTGTGATATTTTGTTAGAAATCCATGTAACAGTATGAGCAGAAGATCCCTGACCTGCTGGAACTCAGTATTAATGACTTCTTTTGCTTTAAAAGTTATGATTTAAAAACTAAGAACACCCACCTTAAAAAAGAAAACAGGAAGAAAAAAAAAAACAAAACAACAACAACAAAAAAAATAAGAGAATGCCATTTTGTGGCAAAACTATAAAATATTTTGCATTCTGCTTCTCCTAGTATCTCCCTATAAGGACAAAGGTGATGGTTGTCCTAAACCTTAGTTTGTCCTCAACAGCTTCTTGGAGCAACTGAGAATGAACTCCTTATGTACATTTCTTCAAGATTTGATTCAACATGGATGCTTGGTTTTCCATTGTTTTTAAATCTTCTTCCCCCTTGGACACATTTTTCTTTCCTTGCTTTCTGTGTTATACCTTGAAGAATTCATTCCTTTTTATGAGAACCATTATAATTTCCCTTCATCTGCCTGCCCAGGCCACAGAGATGGCAGCAGCCACCTGAGGCAATCTGTGTGTGTCTGGTGCTGCCTCAGGAAGGAAGCTGGGGAAGATGTCTTGAGGTTCCTTTTTGCTTCACATTTCTGTCATTTCCACTATCTTTCTTTCTTGGTGCGGATTTCTTTTATTTTGCCATAGATTACAAGATCCCAAATTCAGCAACAATTTTCAATATATGTCCATCCTGTCTAGAAAAGTAGTCAGGAATTAACTTGGTTCCCACTGGGATGACTCCTTGACCATCTCACTAAAGGCTTTTGTCTGAGTTCTGCCTTTTTCTCCTGTTTCTTCAGAGTGTCTCTCACACCAGCATCAGTTTGCATGTCCGACCTTCTGGATGATCTTGTTCCCAGTCATTCTCCAGCTCCTCCTATTCCTCAGATCTCCTTTTTTTTACATTGCAGGATTGTTTATTGATCCTGAACTGCTCCAGCTGTGTTCTCACTGTCCAGATCCAGCTGATCCCATACTCAGAGCCCACAGATCAGGGATTCATGTACTCCAGCTGATACATCTCTACCAAGCTCTCCTTCCGGCTGTGTCCTCTTCCACTGCTCCTAACAACAGCTTTGCTCATTGGTGCCCAAGAGGAAAAGGGAACTCCAACCCAAATGTAAGCAAACAGTAGGAAGGCCAGGAAAGGGGCCTGAGGACTAAAAACAGAGTTTTGGGGTCCAGGTTCCCCTGTAAGGATGCAGGGGAATAGGGAGCAGCTCCATAGACTTCCCCCTGTCTACAGCAATGGGTGGAAATGCTTCAAAAGCACATAAGGACCAAACAGAAAATTTAACAACTTGAAGATCTCTCAATGAGACATACATACCAAGAAAACATGTAGGTTCTTTTGAAGAAGATCTTGAAAGATCTTTTCTGCTTTGAGATTATTTTTCTTTCCGAAAAGTTTAACATGCTATGAACTCAAATCTAGTAATAATAAATAATACTCCTGTCCTGCAACATTACATTATAAGTATGCCAGTGAAGTTTTTGTGGTTCGTTTTGTGACACAAGGAAATAAGATTTATGCTTCAAAAGGTAGTAAGGGCAAGGGCACTATTGATTTTTGTTATAATAATGAGGCTTGTGCTTGCAGATTTAATCTGTTTGTGCTACACAACAAAGACTTACTGAAGAAGAGCCTACGTCTGGCATAAATCCAAGGACAATAAACTGGCTCCAGGGAAGACTGAAATCTGGAAATAATTTTCAGAATTTTAGGCTTGATTTTGCTGCACCTGTGGGTTTAAGTTTAATTATAATTAGATTTTTTTATTGTGTGGTATGTTTGTTTTTCATTAATATGAGAACAATTGGTGATCTTTATTGCTAGCAAAATTGGGCCCCTAAGAGCAAAACAGCAGGAAGATGATAACATGTTATACTAAGCAACTGATTTACCCTTCTTCATGCAGGCCAATTTATTGTAATTAAAAGTTGCCACTTCAGCACAAGGGTCAAAGACTAGGGCTTGTATAATCATTTCCTAAAGAAACACTGAAGAGACAGAAGAAAAAGATCTCTGCTCCCACCATCATTTGTTCTGTTTAGCACAGTTAGCAAAGCTTGCTGCTGAAATGCCTAATTTGCACACATACAAGGAAATTAATTTTGATCTCTGTTACAGGCTTGTTACTCCATCCTAGAGTAAATAAAAGCTGCTTCATATAACCAGCAGTTGAACTGAGTCCTGAGTCCTGCAGGACATTCTCTGTGTGCATTTAAAGTCAGTTGACCTGTTCACATTAAAGAGGATGGCGCAGACCAGATCATACAGAATTGGCTTCACAATTTATAGAAATGTCATAAGTATTCTGCTTGGGTTTACTCCTTATCTTCAGGGTAACTACTTTACCCTGGGTATTCCAAAATTTAGGGATTATTGTGGTGAACTCTGCTCATAGCATGCTCCTGTTAGGCTGGAGTTCTGGCTTTTTTACTCTGTAATTTGTACTTGTTCTCTTGATACACATTTTCCTGTTTTGAGATTTTCTTAAGAACTTCTTAAATTTGCCCAAGAAACAGTTTAGTGCCAAATTCTGAGAGAATCAAAATGCACTAAACACCAGACAGCCAGGTGGGCAGGTGCAGTACTTTCTCCTCTGGAAATAACAATGGCACATGGATTAACCGTGAGGTATAATTCATTGCAAGTCAATGGGCAGCTGAGCCAAATAAGGCTGCCAAGTTCTTATTTTCCACTTAATGCCGAGGAGGATAAAAGGGAAAACAGTGACCTAAACTAATTATATAGGTGGGCTCAAAAATTTGCAGGCTCAGGGAACACAGGAAATATACAGTCTAAAAGCAAAGACAGCATGAATCAGCTTAGGATAAATCTTCAAAATCATCACCTCAGTGAACTGCAGCTGCCAAAAATAGCAAGCAAATTGTGGACATCATGAAGAAAGTTATTCAGTAAAAGGCAAAGGAAATAATTTTAATGCTACAGAGAGCCAGGTTGAATCCTCATACCAAGTGTGAGATGATGCAACTGGTGCAGACCTGAGTCTCAAGAAGGATGTGATGAAATGAGGGAAAAGGAAACAGGCAGACAAATGATCAAGGGAGGGGAGAAAAAGGCTGGGACTCAGAATTTGTGCAGGGAAAGGCTGAGTGGGGCATAATCAGGGATTTCAGTAATGAAGGGGTGGGTGAGGCACATGCAGACTCTGTTCACCGATACTGCAGAATGAGGGCAAGGGGGCATTCAGGGAAAACAACAGGGAATCAGTACAAAAGCGATAAAGGACGGTGAGAGGATCTTTGCACTGTGGCAGGGAACTCATCAAACCTGCTACCAAAGAGGATGTGGACACAGAGGTGTCAGCACAGTCACAGAGAGATTAGAATTTATCGACTACAGATCCCTGAGTGGATACAAAAACATCTAGGCAAGGTCATACTTCCTAATATCCCTAACAGAATAAATCTGGAAGAGGAGAAGCAGGGGCAGAATGAAGAATGTTACAGGCTCCAGTGCTCACCCAGCAGAATCTTCAGCCTCTGCTGCTGGAGAAACAGCCTCAGGTGAGATAAACTGCAGCTCAAATCTATTTCTTATGTACTTAAAAATCAACTAAAAAAGGCACAAGAACAACAATCTGTGGTGTTGATTTGATCCCACTAGAGAGGAAGTGGTAACTGCCAAAGTCTGAGTCAGAGCTGGAAATGCAAAGGAAAACAAAATATTGTTGTTATTCCCAACAAAAACAACAAAAAACCACCCTGAAATAGAAGTTAATAATACTGCAGCTGGAACTGAGATTTACTACATCAGCCACAAAAGGGTAGGACATCTAAAGCCTGTATAAAGGATAATATTTCCAAAATACATGGTGCTACCATGTAAAGCACTACATACAGCTTTCTTCCATCTTAGTAAAAAAAAAAAAAAAAAGGCAATTCTCCAGAGAACAGGGAGTCTAAATTAGGAGCTGAAACTAAAAAAGTGTGTGCTGGTCAGTCCAGCCAAAGAAAGCCTGAGAGGAAAGATAATTTGTTCTCTGTAAACGTATTAGTGAGGTAAATGTCAGAGGAGGAAGATGAGGTAATTAAGCTAAAGGAAAATGTTGTCACAAGAATTAATGAGCAGAGACTAACCAGAAATGTCCTCAGGGTGGACTTGATAATTTTCAGAAGATTTCAGTTCTGGAAGAGCTTTCTCTTTGGAGCAGGAGGAGGAAAACAAGTGGTTTTGAGCTGCTCCTTGTTCAGCCTGAGAAAGAAGCAACACCTCAATAGCAGAGGACCACACTTGATGGCTCAAAAGATCACTAACTTTTTGCCACATCCCTTGCTCTCAGTGTCCCTTACTTGCTGAGCACAGACATCAAATAAGAGTGGTGGGTCACATGGGGTTCCCCATGTCGGGGGCCTTGAGGATGGGAGAAGCAGCTGCCCATTGTTGTTCATGGCCCCTCCATCAGGCCAGCAGCACCCAATGATCAGCAGGGTCAGAGGGTGCCTGTGTGAGGCTGTGAAAGGCTCTCCTGCTGCACCCCAAAATTGCTCTCATTCATTAGCAGAGCACTGCAGCAGTGGTGAGGATGGGCAGGATGTCAAAGGCACCGGACATTGCATTGTTCACCTGCTCTGGACCCAAGGCCACAATTATGTTTATTGAACACCTGCATTGTATTTTCCTCTGACCATTTCACTGTTGTCCTTTCTACTGTTTGGAGAGGTTCTTCACTCAAATCCTGCTTTCTATTCTGTGTTTCTGCTTTTCTTCCTTCTCTATCCTCTTTTATCTGGACCATTCCCTCTGCCCTTTTTATTCTGACTGCTTCTACATCCAGAGAAAAGAAGATATGCAATAAAACAAATTGACACTGCACTCAGCTTTAGGTCCTTTTACATGTCAAGAAACAGAGGGAGAGAAACAGGTGGAGAATCTGCTGGGCATGTTCTTTAAGCTTTCAGTGTTCACAAAAGAAAGCACAATATGTGGAATGTTTTCTGAATTTTTAAATTAGGGTAATTAAAACTTCACTGCTTTCTCCCATGTTACCTGGAATGCTGAATAAAATCACCAGGGTTTCAAGCTTTTCCCAATAAAGCTGATTTCTAGCTATTTTAAACACTCTCCAGGCAACAGTTTAACATTGCATTTCTACTCCTTTTTCACTCCATGAAGTTTTCATATTTCCAAGTCACTGATCAGAGCCCTGTGATTACTGCTGTTTAAATATAATCTAACACAATACATTTAAAATCTACAGGACCATAATCAACTACACCTACACAACAATGCTTTGAATAACAGAGAGGTAAGGAATAATGGAAAGACCACAAATATATAACTAAGCTAATATTAAAAGCTTAAGAAATCTATTTTATGTTATAGCCAAAAGCCCAGAAAGCTGAGTTTTCCCTGCTGATATGTCAGCTCTTCCAATATTCCTGCAACCTGTACTCTTACAGTCCCAAGAATGAGATCTGTACAAGTCTGCTTGAGGTGTCACTTGGAACAGAAGATGTGGGGAAGATATTCCAGCTGCCTGGAGAGTTGTGTCCCTGCAGCCCTATCTGCCTTGCTGCTCAGGGCAGGAAATGAATGGCCCTGAGTGATGTAATGCACCTGTCACTGGTGCAACTTATCAAAATTAATGGAGGGCTGAAACTTTGGGTGCATGTGGTCAGAGAAAAAAAAAAAGGAAGGAAATATTGACGTGCAGACATTGCCAATCCCCCCCCTCCAGCTCCTAATAAAAAGTGGTATTAGCATAGGTGTTATTGGATGTATGGATCTAAAAAAAGAAGAACCTTTTACAGTCAGTAAGTAAAGCAGATAATGGAAAATTACCAACAGGGTAGAAAGCCAATTTCTTTTGCCTGACTTCACAAGGGAACAGATCTGTGATGCAGCTGTTTTCAGCTCTCTGTCAAATTGCAAACCTGAAGTTGTCATACCTTTAACAATAAAGAGAATAAAAGCCTTTTAAACTCTACTTAAAGTGTCAAGGCCTCACTCCCCACAGCCACCTCACCTTTAAATCAACAGTAAAGGGTTCACTGATTTCCAGGGTAATGGGTATTTGCTCTTATTTGAATGTGACATTAACATGGATATACTGTTCTCAGGAGAACTGACTGCTAGGGGCCAGGGCTGGACATTGATTTCACACCAAATTCCCCATTGATCAGCCATGGTGGGAAGTCTATTCATTGAATTGATAGCAGGATACAGCTATACTGTATTTGCTTTCCTTTTAATATACAGCTTCAACAGCAAGCCATGCATGAATTTAATAAAAGAAGATAATAATCTATCCATTCTGTGAGCAATAGACTGGACCTGGGTGGTTATCAGAGCTGCTGCTATAAATCATGTCACATAAGAGACCCATTTTAACTTTACCAATGAAAAAAAATCCTCTGTTTTAAATATACAGAACCTCTGCTTCTCACTCACATTCAGTAAACTGATAATTGTATTCAGTTATGGTTTATCAATGTGAGACCATCAGCAGAAGAGAATCAAACCTATTGTGCAGTTAGAAAACAAGCATTTGAAGGCAACTAAGTAGCTCTAAACAGTGAATTGAAGTATCTATAGTATCTGTTGCAATTATCCCTAGTTGTTCAACATGCTCTTTCAGTGCTGCTTCCTATTCAGGGCTGGAGGTTTTGCTAAGGTCACCCTATGAAACAATGAAAGGAGATGTTTTGAATATGCTAATGCCTTCTGTTGGAGGAGGGAAAATGAACTGATGTGAAAGGCATTGACAACCATAAGGCAAACAGAATGGGTGGTACAATTGTAGGCAGAGTGCTGTGTCTGTGTCTCAATCTGGGAATAGATCCTTGACAATCATTTTCTGCTAGACACTTGTTTGTAAATGACAGAAGGGAGGCAAAAAGAATTGCATGCATAATGCTTTTCAAGTAGAAAATATCTGTACTTATAAGACCTAGGCAGAAAGTTACTTTTGTAAGTGCAGAACTGGGTTGAACTCAGCTCTTACTCTTCACTCAGGGAGCATCATTAAAGCCAAGAAAGGGACTCTGAGTGCAGACTAGCGCAAATTAGATCAAGAGCTGAGCTGGCACATGGGGACAGTGCTGCCTTGCAGACACCATTCTCCTTCCCTGGCACAAAGGGATGGCATAGCTGCTCTTACTAGCACAATTAAACATTTTGGTAAATTATACCATTCTTCTTTCTCCTTTACCAGCTCATGTGGAGAGAATGAAGGGTTTGCTCTCTAACCATACCTGACCTAGCAAATGGGACATGGCTTTTTGCCATGAGCCTCTCAGAACAGTGCAGGATGATATCAGATGGTTGCTAAAAGAATTGAGGAGCCTAAGGGCTGCCTGCTCTTATCCCAGGGCATGGCATTCCAGCACCTCCAAAGTAAGAGTAGCATGGAAACATGATTGAGCTAAGCTCTGCTGAGCTACCTAAAGTGACAGGTGAACAAGGTGAAGGAAAATAAATCTTCTAATTTTCTCTTAATCATGGCATCATAGCAATCCTTCATGATCATTTGAGTAATTTAAAATCCAGCAATACAAGAGGAAATAAAAATGTTTGGGAAATAATTTCAAACTCACTCATTGATTCACTTATTCACTGATGTTTAGCTGATGAGAAAACATCAGGCTGCTGTTGGTTGCATGCAGTTCATTCCCCAATAAGCAAAAAACAGAGAAGCTGCTAATACCATAAAAACAGGTAATGACAGGATCAGAAATGCTGCAGGATGGAGGAAGCTTGGAGCAAGCTTACCAGTCTTAGCACTATTTATCCTTACCTGGGATAGGTTCATTAATAGCTGAGATTTGAAGAAAGGCGAGGTAGGACTCTGGGCTTTACTCCACGTTGAATAAGAGATTCAGAAGTTTTGTCAAGGTATTTTTGGAAAATATTACATTGGAGGAATCTGAAGGCAGCCTCTGAAAGTGCCACCACTGAGCCAGGGGTGATTGGGCAGAGGAGAGATCAGCAGTACCATGGGTGGACAGTTCAGAGGACAGTGAGGGAAAATCCTCTAAAAGAAACTTAAGACAGAGAAAACCTTGGGAACAGAGGTAGGGGGGAAGGGGGTTTTATTGTACAGAACACAAACACAGTTGCTTGTACAATATAAATGTTTGCTTGAGGCCAACATGTGGCAGCAGCATGGCCTGACACCTCTGTAAGACACAATTAAAAGACAGTTTAAATCAAGCTGTGTCCTCAGCAACACAAGAGCTTTCATCTGCCCAGGTACATGAGAATTCCCCCCAAGATTCACAGTACTCCAGACTGGAAGGGATCAGAACATGGCTTGGCCATCCCTGCTGCTGCATTTTATCCAATTACTAAACCAAGCACCTTGTAATTGTCTAAGAAATAACTCAGCTAAAACAGGATGCTCGAAAGATCTTTAACGCTGGATAGAAAATCTTGGGAAATGGAGGATCTCTGTTCCAGAAACATATTTCAACATTTAGTCTTGTAGGCAACTAAAAAAAAATATATTTAATCTAAATTCATCTGTCTTCAGTTTTCAGCAATTGAATCTTCTAGGGCTTTTCCTTAGATTTGTTAAAGGGTTCTCCAGTACCTTCATTTTCTCCTTGTGAGAGTACTTAGACACTGCAGTGCAGTCACTTCTCCCACTCTGGTAAGTGGGAGATGAAGATCTGTCATTATAAAAGCCTGACTGGAAAGACAACCTGTGTTCTCTTAGGACTTCAGAATTCAGGGATATTCTTTTTCCCCACTGTAAAATAAAATGGAATTGCTGTAACCTGCAATTCTAAAAGCAATATTTTTTACTATTTACTCCCAAATTATAGGTGATACATTTAATGTTTGATAGCATTAAACCTATCAGCAATATCTAAATACATAAGAGATTTCTTTTATTATACCTTCCCTTCAATGACTGTCAGTCAAGATGAGCTTTGTGCATCAAACTGACACCATTTTTAGCTATGCAAAAAACCATAACACTCTTCATTTACTGACTGAAGAGACTAAGGTACAATGTGATAATGCAAAAATGGCAGGAATTTAATAGCAAATCTCCCATACATATGGCTTCCTGCAAAAAAATTTGGTTAATCCCATCCCTATTAGTCTTTCTCCCATCACATTTTATACCTTATCCTGTGCTATCTTTACTTATGTTTTCCTATGAAATAATTTAAAATTGTTTATAGCTAGAGATTATTTCAAGGAGAAACAAGAGAAAAAACAAGTTCAATACAAAACCCTGGAATTTATGCATGTGCCTTTTATGAGCATCACTGAGAATGTAAGGAGATAATTGAAATAGACTGCATTTCCATTTTTCAGTGGTTTGGGGGTTTTTCCCCCAAGACTATTATTATGCCTGAAAAGTACCTCTATCCATATCTAAAAAGAAGTAGGAGTGCAGAATATTACATTGTTTTACCAGCTCACAAAATATTTTGGAAAATTCCCACCAATATATTTCCTGAATTTTCAGAACTCTTGAAAATTCATCTTGCCACTCAAAATCCAATAGGAAAGCATAAAATCAAATTAAAGGACTGAAACTCTGATCTGAGCATGGAAACAGACCAATGGATAAATTATTTTTCTCATGGTTTCCAGCAACTGCAAACTCCTAATCACTGTTGTCAAATTAAAGTACTAGAGCTTCAGAATGACTAAATCCCAAATGACTTCATCATTGACCTTTAAACTGCAGTGTAGAATAGGAAATAATAATACACAATAGGAACTGATAAATATCAAAATGTCTCTTTAAAGAAAAAGACATTTTTGCTGTTGATAATTGAGGTGACTTATTATGTGATCTAAACACAAAACCAAGTTAGTGCCTAAAAGCTTTTCCTATTCACTTGGCAAAATAATCCTGAATAATAAACAAGTCACAACATTTTCACTGCTATGACATTTCAACTGGGGAAAATAAAAGTAAAATGTAAACTGTATTAATATCCATATTTTACATCTAGTGAAAAAAATCAGCCAGATTTAGGCAGAAGAAAAGCTCTTAATTTTAGATTCAGATCCATACCTAAACATATCAAGGGATTTCTTCTCTAGTTTTTTTCCAAACCATCAACCTTTAAAGTAAAAACAAAATAGCCCTACAGGTAATAGCATGAAAAAAACCATTTGCTCCAGTATTCATCCATAGAAGACATCCCTACCAGAAGCCACAGTAGCCAGTGATATCAAAGACATGGACAGAAAAAAGATTTGTAGAAAGAAGATACACAAGATTTTCCAAAGGCAGAGAAGATTTTCCAAGAGTAGAGAAACAGCTGCACCATAGAGAGCTCCAGACCAGGTCTGTGAGCTGCTGGAGTGTGGGGCTGTTTTCAGGGTATGATGGAGAATGAGCTCAGGACAATGCATTTTACTGTTGGATATTTGGGTTCTCCCTGCACTACAAACCAGGATAAATGTTCATAACTCATTAAAACCCACAGGAATTACACGACTGAAGCTTGAACGCTGATTTTTGCTGCTAGACTTCTTCAGTCTGCTGCTACCTGGTTATGACTAAACCAGGAGGACACAGTCCTGGATCTATGCTGTTGTTGTCTTCAGCTGGTGCACAGCCTAACCCAAAAAATCAGAATTTTCCTAGTTCTTAGGAGCCTAAAAAATCAGATTGATGTTTGATTCCCTGCTCATGACAGGAGTTCTGATCTAGATGATGTTTAAGGTCCCTTCCAATGCAAACTATTTTATCATTCTCTGATTTAAAGTTTGCCATATTTTATAGGACTTTGGCACCTGGGTGCTTTTGAATATCATCCTTGACACCTTTATATCTTTGTATTTTGAAATGTATTTTAAAAACCTTGTCAAAAAAAAAAAAAAAGTAGGGGTTTAAATTATCCCTCAAAATGAGTGTTCAGAGGAATCTGTAATCATGGAATGTACCTGTTACCCAATGTTCTCCAGGCCCTGGGCCACAATAGCTGAAACACAAGGACATCTGCTTCTGCCTGACAAGGTCTTGTCCTAAAACCTCTCCCTTTCTGAAGGGACTGAGCTGCAGACATTGGTTGTGCCTCTGGCAGTTTGTCAGCTCCTTCTCTAGACAAAGTGAAGCTCTGGCAAAGGGCTGTGAAGAACTGCCTTGTACCACTATAGACAGCTCTGCCTCTCCACTTAAAAATCAGAAACACTTCCCCAGCTCCAGTGACTTGCTTGTAGCTCTGGTACACTTGCAGAATAGAGCTTATTTCAGCAGGAGTGATTAAAGAGCTGATATAAAACACAATCATGGGATCCCTTAAAATAAGAGTAATATATGTTTCCTACTGTGTGCTATTTTCCTTATAGAAAGTATCATTTTATCAAAATAATTTTCAGATAATACCAACCACTGACCACATTTCATAGTTCATGATATATGAACTGAACCTGAGGTGCACATTATTCATCTTCTACTTCTTGTGTGTTGGTGCATTTCGATGATTAATACATCTCATTCCTTGAAATTTTCTGTATTTTAAAAAACCTTACATTACAGCCCCCTGCTTTCTCCAGGAAAATTTAGTACATTATTATTGCAGGGATGGCTAATACAACTTTTAAATGTCACTGAAGGCATGGTTCAGGTTTTGCATCATGAGACCTACAGGATTATAGCTGGACTTAACAAAATCTCATTGCAATTTTCAGATGTAGTAACTGCAGCCAATGGAAATAAGTGAATGGGGTTTCAGCTTGTGTGAAAAATTGCCAGAGAGTGGAAGTGCTTGAAAACTTCTCTGAAAGTCATGTGTCTCAACAGCCAGAGTTTCTGAACCTCTCCCACTGTATAAATATCATGTGTGAACACCAGAACATGACTTTTCCAAGGGGCCACCATGAAAAGCTGGGTCTAGGTCTCCCAACTCTGTTTCTCAGGAAAAGTGCCTTGGTCAGACTACACTGATTTAACTGCTAATGAAGGCAGCAGTCAGTGGATGGGTGTGTGCCAAAAGAACAGAAGAAATTGAGAAAATAAATGAAAAACACTTGAAGAAGGAACTTGTCAAAGAGTACCTTTTATAGAGCACCTCCTTTTAATTATTCTACAGAAAGCAATCAGGTTTGGACTCATCTTTTACACTCAACCTATATTAAGTCTTTCATTTTCCTCACTGACTTTAAGCAATGTTCTTTATTCTTCCCACTTCAAATGAAATATCCACATCATTTGTTAATGCAGGTTGTTGGTTGTCAAAGCTTGTAAGGGTCCTTCAGCTTTGGGCAACTCAAAGAGCCTTAGGCTTCAATCCATGAGATGTAATAAGGTAAACTGTAATATTCAAGCCATGAACAGGCTCATCCATGGAAAAAAAAGGTTTCACTTTCTAAGGCTTATATAGCTCAGGGTAAATTCAACTAAAATCCCGTCTGACATAGCTTGAAAGTAATTCTTATTCATTGGAAATTAGATGGTAGCAGGGAAAAAGACCCACCTTATTTTATATAAATATAAGAATTTCCTCTAAAGTGGTTTTGATTTTTGTCCTGGGGGAAAGGAGGGAAAGGAGTTATAGAGGAATCTTATTCCATGTCTTGTTCTTTGTGTGCTCATGTTCCTATTTTTCTCCTTGTAATTTAGGGAGGAGAAAAAATGTTCCTTAACAACCCTTACACTAACTTCACCACCCTGATCTCAAAGGATAAACCAGGTATTCACAGTTTCCTGTTCCTGCTTCTACTTTCATGTTGCAAATCTAAGGAAAGAAATTTCATAAATGACAAATATCCCATACACCCTGAGAAAAAGTTCAGCTTTAAAAGCATTTCTGTGCTAAGATTTTTGTATGTATTTTTTACCTGTTTGTCAAAGAAAGACAAAGTTTTTTCTAGACATCTGTGGTCATGTGTGAAGCCATCTCCAAGTTCTCCTACTTAGGTTGAAAAAAAACTCCCATGGCTTATTATTATTATTATTATTATTATTATTATTATTATTATTATTATTATTAATCCAAAGCCATCATGAATATTTGTGTAGTTGTTGAACAAAAAAAGGAAATTCCCTGAGAACCAGTTCTTCCCAAATGTCTCAGCAGTATGGTGCCACCCCATATTGCATCCAACATGCACAAAAGACAAATTATCCCTTATATCACAGCATATATAGTAAGATGTAGGTTTCTAAAATGAGAAAAAAGTAGAAGCACAGTTAATAACAGTTTTGAACTATCTATGCAGCAAATCCCAGTTTTAAATACTGTTGAACTGGGAGAAGAATGAGGCTTTAAGGATCTAGGTCTAGAACATTCTGACAGACCTAGTTTCAAAGCATACAGCAAGTAGTAAAACTGGTTGAAAGACATATTAGCAATCACATTTACAGAATATATGCCATTTTTTTTGAAATAAACCGGTTTTGTTCGTGTTTACTTGACTCAAACTGAAACTCTCTGGAAAGAGAATCCTGTCAAAACTGAGATAGCCCCAGTCAGACAAGGACTAACAAAGTAATGTGTACAGCAGCATCTCTGGCTTGGAAGTGACTGTGCTAGAGGGAGTCATCCTCCCAAGCTTTTGCTGAAGTTTTTGTGATGTATCTCGACATTGAGAGCCCAGAGCCAGCAGCCCCCTCCCCTGCCTGGCTGGGCCAGCAGGATGAACATCTGACTTCACTCCAAACTCAGAAGAGCAGAGATCCTGCCACTTCAGCACTATCTGAAAGACTGTTACCACCATCTGAAGACATGCCACAAAGTCAGGTTTTGATTTAGAAGATGTTTTTTATCACAGAACAGCATCTCCTGGCCAGCAAACTGAGCTGGCAGTCAAGAACCACACGGAGAAAAGTCTGTGTGCTCAGGGCGTGCTCCTCAGTAGTTAGGCACAAATGAATCTGTGAAAGACTGTAAATATTCCCCAAAATCAAGTGCTAGAGCAGAGAGAGAGTGGGCTACACCCCGCTGAGTTCATTCACATGAATAATCCCAGGGCTCTCTGTCAAACTGTTTGTGTCAATAAGGCAAACAAGTCTTGGCCTGTCCCAAACATTGTTCGTTGCAGATTGCAACACAGCAAATGTAATTATGTGAGAAAGGCAGTAGAAGCAATTCCTAAAGGCAGGACATCATTAAGATTTCATAACAAGCACATTTTCCCAAGGGATCCAGAGGAAACGAGAGCCATGGATTTCCTGAGGCCAGACTCTGTTTGGCTTCATACATCCAAGTGCATTTTTAATTGCAGCATTCACTTGAAAGACATGAAGTTCCTCAGGAAGTGAGCAGGATTTGGAGCAGGTCCTAAAAATAATGCCCAGTCCCTCATCTTACACAACATGGAAAGAAGAAAAGAAGAAAAATCCAAGTATGGGACCACATGGCAATTTGGCTTTGGAGAACTACCATGTGCAATTTTCTCTGGATAATAGAGAAACAAACATCTGCATTGCAAGAGGAGGCAATTGTTGTGTGTTTTGTTGATCAGGGAATCATCGGTGAGAAGAACCAAGTTTATAGGACAACCTATAATTTGACCTATAAAAGAGTCAAGAAGCGTTTAAAGTAAAAGAAATTAAAGATGGCTAAGGAGCTTTATATATCCAGAAGAAATGGGAAGAGGTACTGGCTGGACTTGGATTCAGATTCTTTATAAGATCAAGAATCAACAGAATTCCTTGCCTTAACATTGCAGCAAACTCTTTATCAAAGGTTGAAAATGGTGCTCAAGGCACCTCGTCACATCTTGGCTTGGGGAAATCAACACCTACGCTCAGCCCAGATTTCTTTGGGTTTTCTAGTCTGGTGAAAACTGAATTCTGCATTAAGAAAAAATCGCACGCCAACTGGCTTTAATTAAAAGGGAGTGCCTCCAAAATTACTCCATGAAGTAAATTTCTGGATGGAAATTTCCTGATGGAAAAAAAGAACTTGAGAAAATTGCCCCATAATATGTCTGTGTTTGGGTAACCAAAATCATCCACACATCAGAACATTAACATCAACACACTGGCACCTGAGCTGATATGCAACAGGGAAAATCAAACTTGTAGCTGTGTATGAAGCTGCATAAACACACATATCCATATACTATAAATATAGAGAGACAAATAAGGTCCCAGGACCGACTGCCAAACTCTTATCTGGTAAAAAGGGACCATTTCTACTGAATTTAATGTGAGAGAACTTCTGTGTGTGGATTTTACCAAGCTCTGTTAGGTTGCAGTACTTTTTTTGAATTGCTCTACTTCAAAATTTAATCAAATCCACTCCTTTGTGACAGTAATACACTGCTTCATAATAATGAAGCTTAATGAACAGAATTAAAAGTTGATTAATTGTAAGCACAGTTAAACACAGAAATGCTTTGCTTCTTTGCCATAAAATCTGTCTACTGTTAAAAACTCATCACTTGCTGTCTTCTCTGACTCTGGATTTTTAAACAGCTTGTATGGGCTTTTCAGTTCCTGCCTGCAATTCAAATCCACCTTTTTTTTTTTTTTTTTTTGTCCTCCCTGGCCCTTCATCCTCCTGCCCTTCCACTTTCCTTTAGCCAAAGACAAAAGGACAGATTGAGTTTAGAAAACCTGTGATACTCATCTGACATTGCCACAAGGTTTTTCACATGGTTTAGGAGAACTTGCAGTGTAAGAGCAGGGGAAGGGATGTCCCAGAGCAGCAGAGACCCAGGCAGAGAACTCCCTCCATCCCTCCTCCTGCTCATTAGCTGAGCAGCACCGTGCTGCCTTGCAAATGGTGAGATCTCAGCTCCACCCTCAGCACATCTCCAACCTTAAACATCAGGAAAAAGAAGGTATTTCACATCAGATGCAGCAAAGAGACAAATAGATGTGGGATGTAAAATATTGAAAGGAGAGGATGGAAATCGACTTTGCCCGGGGAAAATAATGCTGGAAAAAATAATGTTGGTAGTTTCATGCTGCATTATGTGCATATTTTTTCATCTGATTTTGTCTTCATTCAGTGACCTTACCTAGATAACGTTTCTCTCTCAAGGTTTCCACAGAAATGTATTGAGCAGACACATCCTTCAAAAAATGCTGCTGGAAGACATCCCAATGTACTTATATGCAGAAAAGTTAAAGACAAATACTGAGTCCTCTTGAACCATTGTAAAATCCTTATCTGAGATATACTACTTGTTGAATACTAATTGCATTTGGCTAATTTGTCATTATATTTTTAGGGTCCTAAGCCACTTGACCAATAAGGAAAGGACTACTTTTCCATTATACTCAGAAATCAGGAACTATAGAACTATGTTCTACTGGCTTTTTCCTAAGAAGGAAACATAATTTTAAAAACTATTTCCAACTCTAGACACATAAAGAAGTATTAATTCTAAGGAAAATATTTTGATTTTTTACCTATCAGATCTTTACACATATGCCAAGATTCAAAAATAGTTAATTAGCCCTATTAGAATAATATTTAGAATTCAAAAAGTTAATTAGAACTTTGAAATATTTTAGAAGCTTAAAATTGTGTATGAAAAATACAGATTTCTGAGCAAATATGCAGTCCCTGTATGTATTTCACAAAGGTCTAGAAAATAGGCAGATGATACCAAGTCTTATCAAAAATATAAATGCAGTGTGTCAAGTGAAAAATAATAGTGATTAGCTTAACAGCATCTTGGGTATGTATCTTTTATAATACATGATATATTGGGAGTGTGGTTTACTCAGGTTACAGAATTAAAACAGTAGGAGGTCTAATCTGAATTAATATACAGGTTCACTGGGAAATATTGATAGATTTAAGTATGATTCCTTGTAATATGCTATTTTATACATCTACAGTTTGGTCGATGGGGAAAACGAGCAGCATAGACTAAAATTACACAGTATTCCTGAAAGACATTTAACAGAAGTTTAGAAGGAAGCACAACACAGAAATTGCTTCCATTAATTCAGACCACAGCTCATGTGGCGTATGAAATTGCTGTGATTTTCCTCACTGTGCACTGTGTCTTTAAAAGTCTGAGAGGTGCCTGCCACTTTTCAAGACGGATTTGATGAGGTGTGCTGTGCCATCCCCTGCAAATTTCCCTTTGTTGCTGCTATGTTGCTTTTATTACCAAAAACACATCTCCCAGCAAGGACAAGGAGACCATAGCAGTGGAAAAGTCAAGATTATCCAATAAGGATCAATTGAGCTGCCATGTCAGGGCCTCTGTGGATTTTGGGTACAGATACTATGAAAACTATTGCACTTCCTCTGTGGATTTTGGGTACAGATACTATGAAAACTATTGCACTTCCTCTGTGGATTTTGGGTACAGATACTATGAAAACTGTTGCACTGCTGAGTCAACCTCAACCACTACAGGAGCACATCCAGTGTGGGAGACCCCAGTCAACTCACTGGTATCTCTTTCCAGAATCACAAAATAATTTACATTTAGCATCTTTAACATCTAGTTGCAAAAGTTCTCTAAGATCATTCTCTAAGATCTCTAAGGATCCAACCATTGACCTTTCACTAAGTGAAAATATGATTCCTGAAACTTCTGTCCAAACCTCTCCTTTCCCTTTCCTCTATAATGCCTGTAACACACATTTTGCACCTATAAGCCTTCAGAGGATTTAAGTCTTCAGCTCTGAAGGGTGATTACCTTGTAGGTGGGTTATTTTGGACAGGACAGTGCTGAAACTCTTTCATTGCCAGTGATCCCATTCCTTCCACAGGTCAAATGCTGGGCAATAGCACTCACCCACTCCTTGGTACTGAATCCCAAAAAGGGCTTAAAAATCAGACTCCTAAAGTGACATGGCAGCCGAACAGTCATTATTCTGTAAAAAGCTTTTTATCTTTGATAACAAAAGAACATACAGATAGCCATGAGCTCTCATTGACCTCAGAGTGCCAGGTGACTACACCAAGTTATGGCCAATCTGCAGCTATAGAGAAATACTGCAAATTTGCTCCAGAAAAATGTCCTGCTCAACATTAGAGAGCCTGGCTGAGTGTTTCCTGGTAGCTCCTCATGCCTGTGAGTGCCACTGCTATTTGGGGGGAAAAAATGAAAGCCTGTTAAGTGCACAGGTAAAATGACAAGCACCTTACTGTTCTCTAAAATCCCTCCTGATTGCATATCACTCACTTTAAATTCTGATTAGGAGAAGGCATTGAGAATCTCAGCTGGGAATACAAAAGGATAAATGGACTTAGCTAAATGCACAAACTGCCAGGGTGAGCAGCATTCATTTCAGAGCAAACTACTATGACAGCCACTATCCAGATGTGAGCATATGGTCTCACACTGCATTATTTACAATGAAGCATTCCAAAATTGGGTTTTTTAAGAAAACCACCTCTCATGCAAATATAAGCTCTCTGTGTAAAATTAATGTTGTTGACATAAAGCAGTAGGGGCAACATTGTTTATAACCTTGGAGATGGGAAAATAAAAATCCGCAAGGGTAACTTAGAAGGATAGTCAGTATGGAAGGGCTAAAATCAGGAGGATATGGTGAGTCCTGTCTTGGCATGACTTTGGAAATACTTGGCCAGAGTTTACAATTAAGGCTAAAGCAGAGTGGAAAAACAGACTAAGGAAGGACATGGTCATATTGATAATCAGTGTGAATGGACTACCTGGCATTTTTGATTTTCAGATGGTTTTCATCAGTTGTCTGCAGAGACAAAGAGCAAATCTTCCATGCCAACATGGAAAAATTTATTAGCAAGTATGAGCTGGGGCAAAAAATGAAGCCAAGACTGTTACTAAGAAGCGTTGGAAGCAACTGAAGAGGAGGATAAGAAAAGTAAATATTGAATTCTTACACAAGGTCTTGAAGGTAAGAAGAAATGCAGATTGTCTTCTTAAACTTTCAGAATTTGCAACAGGACTTAAGAATTTTATTAGCCAAGGATAGAATAATGCTCCCCATGATGCCATTAATCATTTAGGATATCCTGGAGCAAGTGCTTCTGCATACTCACTTGATCTCAATTTCTTTCTGTCATTTTGCTCCTGCACCAGCAGCCCAGCTGTATTTGGTGTTCATTGTCATTTTCCAGCAGCAAGCTAATGGCACTGCTATAAAACAACAAGCAGCTGGTGGCACAGCACAAGCAAGTATTATTCAACATGAATTATGAATGGCATGGAAGTACTAAGAAAAAATTAACAAAGTACATGTCATAATGTGTCCCAACTCTTCTCCTATCCCCAGCTGCCAAACCAACTCTGAATGCTGCCTAAGCAAAGGAAGCACAGAGCTCTGGCTTGGTTTGGATGCCTCACCACAGGTAGTGTAGTTGTGTTCTGTCACACACTCTGCTTGGGAGCAGGCAGAAAACAGGAGAGATCTGCACCCAGCACTGTGGAGTCCCTGGACAATTCTGCAATAACAAGTGAACCATTCAGGGTTTCCCTACACAGACTGCCCTGCCAGGCAAACCCTGGTGAAATGTGAGGCAGTGCTCCTGGGGAAGGATGGAAAGACAAATCCGAATCCACCAGCAGCATGGAACAGGAATGGGACATGACAGGCAGGTTGCAGTACAGTCACAATCCTTACCTGAGACTGTGGCTTCAGCAGAGGTTTGGTTTGCATGATGGAACTCACTGGAAGGCAGAAACTCAATGTTCAGCTGTAAAATGGTGTGAGGCTGTTTTAGCACTGGTAACTGCCACAGGGAGGAGACAAGAAATCCTTGTCTCAATGTATTGTTGAAATAAGGATAAAATAATGTCTCTGTCTACCAATGATGTTGGGGGGAAGCTAAATATATAAGACAGCAACTGTAAGGCCAATGCACCTGGTGATTTCTTGGAAAGATCCTATATTTTCATTTTATAAATGAATACATAAATGAAGTAAGATCTCAAGGAATGTATGGTTCATTCCTGGATAATGGGATTTTCAAGATATATAGAGTTGTTTGTTTCTTTTTAAAATGAAATTTTGTTTCAGAAAGATGGTGAGGACTCAGTGGAAAAGCACTGTATTGATATAGTCAGAACACAGCCCTAGTAAAGGCTTTAAAAATGGAGCCTTTAAGTCACACACTGAGGCCTTCATCCCGCAAAGGCTTCATGAAGTTACTTGCCTTTAAGCTTTGCAGTTAGTCCCACTGATGTCAATGCACTTGCCTTCATGGATAAAGTTATATTCCATGGGTCTCAATAGATCACAACCTGCAAATACTGAATCACAGTATCATTTATATGTACAAATGTAAAAGGATTCCCTGTTCACATATTTAGTTGGCCAAGTCAAATTAGCACACACTTTATTCAACCCCAGTTTGATGTGAATGAAGTCTTTTACTTATACACATCTTTAAAAAACACCCTTATTTATAACTGAAGATGAAAAAAGGACTGTTATTTTATTTCGTAGCCCATAAATGGTTTCCTAGGAGAAGTGAAGATGGGTTGTTTTCAGTCGACCCAGTATAAAATTACCTCCTGTAAAAATTCTCCCCAAGATCCAGCATGGAGCTGTAGAGGAGTGCTTCCACCCTCATCTGTAGATGCAGGAGCTTCCTGAATGCAGAATGAAGTGTGGGTACCCCTCCATTCCACAGGAGATATCAGTACAAGCTCAGAAATCTTCACAAAACAAAGCAGAGCTTGTAGATAGCATGAGGTTTCCACTAATTCTAGCACAGTTTTTGTCATAATTATTGGACCACTGGTGTACCCAGAAGTCAGGGAATCTCAATACCCACACAGCCTCATTGAATATTAATTCCAGAACCCTTACAATAGTGGCTAATAATGCAGCTTTTCTCTGCCATGTGAATTACACATCAATATTAATGAAGCCTTTGTTAACATTCCGTGTTCTTTCCTTTCTGTGTCTCTGCCAGGATTTTGGACTGGTTTATGCCAACAACACAGACTTACATGTCAACCCTGAGCAGGTCCCAGACATTTCAGAAAGGGCTTGTTTTTGCAAATGTGCATTTGAATTAAGAAGTATGCCACATCAAGGTTGCTTTAAATTGACGGCTGTTCAGCTCTGCTCCCCTGCACAGGACAGATGTCACTTTAAATGTTTGCATATCCTAAAAGTAACACACAGAGGGCTGTCTCTTATTTCAAAATGTTATTACAGCAGCCTTTGTATAAAAACTAACACAATCATTCACAATCATACATGGTTCTCCTTCTTCCCAGCATCAGATGTATCGAGAAAAGGCAACAGTTCTGTGATTGGAAACAGAGATGTGTATTTTCTGTAAGAGCCCATGGTACAGTTCACACTGAGTTCTGCTATTCTAAACAGGAAAGTATTCCAGTGCTTTGAACCTTCATATGAAATTTAAATGTAATTGCCAGAAGCATTACCTTATTAATAAGAGTAGAAAAGCATCATTACTAATTATCGTGAGCTTAATTTGCATTTTCTAAACATTTACATTATCTAATCTAACTATGTAACAGCTGCTTGCACGATTTCCAACTCAGCTCTTTTCCAGAACAAGTACCCAACGCCAGTAAATAATAAATGTTGCTGTGGACTTCTCCCATCATATGTAGGAGTTCCAAAAAGGAGTTCCAAAGGAGTTCCATCAGCCACAGAAGCAATGCCTTTTTTAATGAATACCAAACCACTTCATTTCAGCCCAGCTGATCAACCATGTGGAATGCTCTATATCAACTGATCCTGTTTCAGAGGTAGATCCTACAAGATATCTGCAACAAATTACCTCTTTGAAAGAAGGATTTAATTGGTTTGCACTAATCTAATTTAGAGGAGGCCAGAATAAAATCATACTTGGACTTAATCTCATCTGAATACAAACAGTACAGAAATGGTGTTGATAAGTAGCTGATGTAATGCTCCAACACACCATGGGGCTTTTGTACTGATCCCATCCCCTTTGAGGAGAACTCTCAACAATTCCCAATGCTGTCTCTTGGATTAAGACTTGAAATTGCATGTTTAGCATAGGAGATCTGGAACTTAATGGCACAAGATTAAGAAAGGAAAGAAAAAAAAGAAAAGAAAATAAAAAGCAGGTTGTTTGCAACAATTGTCATTTAATGGTAGTGACAAGCTCCTCGATAGATCCTATATGTCCAGCATGGGATCCTGGTGAGAAAGGGAATAAATATTTTCCTTATCAGAGTAGAAATGCAAGGCAGCCAACACAGACCCAAACCTGACCAAATCATGGGGTTTGTCTATTCTTAAGAATTTTATTTTTCTCATCTTAGGTTGAAAGTGGTCTGAGATTGATGCCAGCAATCATCAACAGCAAGTTAAACCACTAGTGTTGTTATTTTCTTCCCTCAATGCAAGCATTCCAGATTTTGGTGACTTCAAGAGAAAATGTAATTTGAAGCTGTGCCAACAAGTCCATGCAGCAAAGAATGGAGCCCATTTTATAGGACAGAATACCCTTAAAACGCTGTGTCTAGAATAATTGGTCTTTAAGGCATCACATTTCATTTACAGATACATCTATTTTCTGATCTATTGTGTAGATTTAAGTTAATTCAGCCATTTTACAATATCTGTAAAATTGTGATGACAATCCATGCCCCATAGGAAGCCTAAAGTTGAATTCACTAATATTAGCAAAAAAAACTCTGAAGTGCTGCAATTCAGATAACAATATGAATGTAAAATCTCACTGTGCCATGCCTACTTTCTTTAAATTCATCTGCTTTCCCTGGAAATACAGTTTTTTCTAAGGGGAAACATAACTTTTTCTTACTCAGTACCGGAGAAATTACTAGGTGAATATGTAGGGAGTAATTTTAAATTAAAATAATTGCAAATTTAGCTTGGAGAACTTAAGACTTGCAATATGTTCTAATCATCTTGGACAGGAAATAAAAATAAATGGATGAAAAGAAAATTAGGTACAGAGGTGCGCAGATAAATCAAATTAAGGAAGTAGAAAGGATCTGTAGATCATAACATTCAACCTTACAAAACTGGTTTGTTGGTAACTGGCTTTCCGGTTATTCACAGTTCTGTTGCCTTCCCAAAATATGCCAAGAACACAAAATCAGGTAAATGGTTGATATTTGCAACTCTGGAGATCACGTGTGTGAAACCATTGCCCACTAAAATCCTTTTCAGCCTCTGAGCATTCTTATTTCTTCACACCTTTGCAAATAAATGTCTCAGCTACCATAAGAACATTTCCATGGTTGGATTACTTTGTCCCCAGATTAACGTAAAGTTCCCTGGATGATTTGAAATTTTCTGATGTTTCACATCCAAACCCTGGAATGAAGAAAAACTGAAGGTTGGCTCCTCAGGCAACAGGAAGAATGGAAGCAAACACCCTCATCTCTGTAGTTCAGAAAGGAAAACCCATAAAATTTGTCATTTACTGTAGGTGGAATTTAGTGAGTTCACCTCTGTGTGAAGAGAACAAGGTTTCTGATAAGAGGCACTGTTTTGGCATTAACAGCTGTCCAAACCCACTTCCAGCTATAAGCTCTTTATAAATGTTCGTCTTCTGGGAGTGCTCACATCTGAAACCTGTATTTTACCTTCAATTTGATTCCAGTAGCTGTCTGGAAGTACAAACCCAGCAGGCTGACTTCCTACTTTACGATGATTTCACATATTTAAAGTATGCCCCTGGAGGGAAAAGGATTCGTGGATTAAGGCATTTACCCTATTTCATTTTCTATTTTCATGGCCTCAAACAGAAAGCAGAATTTCATGATAAACAAACCCCAACATGGGCTAAAACAATTCCCACTTATTATTCACAGCAGAGGTAAAACAGGATTTCAAAGGCTGAAAGATGCCCTCAATTTGCATCCTGTTTCATTTGTCACTAAATCTGTTTGCTGTTGGGAAGGCATTTACCATTCTGTTCTATTAGTCATTCAGTTAAAGCAAGACTTGTAATTAACACTTGTAATAATTAGGCATTGGTTTGGTTTGGTTTGGAATCAACCTCTGTGTTTTAATTAAATCTCAGGAATTGACAAAAATGGATATAGGCTTTTGTTTAGCCAAATGATTAAGTGGCATTTTTTCCTCATCTTTTTTGTAGAAGCCATGCTATTTTCTACCCTGAGCAAGTGGGAATGTTTCATTGTGGACTTAAATGAACAGTTTACAAATAATTACTTTTCCTGTTTTTAATGTTAATGGAAAATGTGTTCTAAAAACAAATCACTGCCCTCACACAGAATGCTTCTCTCAATGGACAAATTATCTTTATGACAACACTAGGTCAGCCAAAAGTACCATATATTACAGATGATTTATCCTTTATTGGGAAATGGGGAAAAAATATTTTTACTCTGAGCTCAACCTATCCCAGTAAACCTGTTACACAAACAGTTTGTCCACCAGCAAACAGACAAGCCAACCTGCCATGACAGATTCCAATTATAAGAAAAATATATCTTAAACAAATGAAACCCTTGTGTACCCAGTGGCACAATTCAATAATTGCAAAGACGATTGCACCATCTGTGCTTCAAATTTATGGCCTTATCACGTACAGTCAGACCTTTCTAAAGTAGCTTGTCAGAGGAGCAGGACTTGAAAGGAAAGAGCTGAGTGAGTGTGTGCCTGCTTTAAGGAACTTGCAAAATTTTTGCGACACTGTTTTGCTGATCAGGAGAAAATTACAGGTAAAAACTAAGATTAAATTCAGAAGTAATGTGCTGTAGAAATGTGATATACAGTTATGCCACTTCCTATGGGTACATCTTTCCCAAGTAGCAGCTAGTTTGAAAATCTGTGTGATTTAAAAGAGCCAGTCCCCCACAGAAGAAAGCCAGAGCAGCAGAGCCAGTCAAGATTTTACAGCAAGTTTATACTCCTAGATTCATTACAGACCCTTTTAAGTGACTCTGTGGCGGAGATATGAAGCCCACATAGAAATGTGAAGAAAAGGTGTTCATCATTTAGAGAGACTTTTCTGCAATGTCAGGAAGGAGTCCCTTTACTTCCCTCACCTCTACCCCCAAAAAGAGAGATTAAATGCTATTATTTCATACACATTCAACTGTTCCTTGTCAAGTAATTTTAACTCAGAAGTTATAAATATGCCAATGGATTAAAGGACACAAGAGGGGACAGCAGAACAATGACACAGCAAGCTAATCTGTGCAGAGAGAAATTAATAAAGGCCATTCAAATTCACTGGAAAAAGATAAAGCAAGTAAAGAGATGACCTAGCATCCACTGAAAATAGTTTACAGATAAGTAATGAGTATAACTATTACAGGGAGACATGTTTTAAAATCTTCACTCGGCTGAGTTTGATGCCAACTCCTTTTACTTCTCTCAGGAGAGTTATGGATGAAATGGAGCTTTTAAAATAAGGAAAAGAGAAGAGACTGTGATAAAACTGGGGGCAGAAGGATAAAACCAAAAAATAAAATACTAGTGGGGAAAATACAAGAAAGTTAAAATCCTGATAAAATGTACTGAAAAAATAGATACACCAAACTGGAGATAAGAAGAATGAGGGAAAAGAGCTCAGAGTCTGAGATAAAGCACTAAGGAGAGAGAGATGGGCAGAAAATCTGGTTTGAATAAGACAGGAAAAGACACAGAGGACAAAGCATTATATTAACACTAATCGCATTCCCATACCCAAAAAAAGTTCACAATCCCAATTTTGAAATCAGTAAAATAGAAGAAAAAATAAAAAAGAAAGAAAAATTTATACTCATTTAACAGGTTTTTAAAATTAATAGAAGTCAAGCTACAAACAACATGCCTCATAAATATAATCTTTTCACAGTATGCCATTCCTGTCCTAAGGGAAGTAAGAACATTACTCATATTGGTTTTCCTTGGCACACTGAGGCATTTAGCAGGGAGAAGCCTTGCCAGTGTCTTGCAGGAGTGAGAAAAATGGGACTTTTTGCTAACAAGTCCCAGTCCAGAGGCCGCCAGAAAGCCTTGGCTGGGACTCACCAAGAGGATATCACTCTTACACAAACCCTTATCTGGAAGGGAGAGAGAAAACCACTAGACAGTCCATGTGAAAGTGAACCCACCCAAAGGTGGAAATTACATAATGCTTTCTAGCATTAGGCTGGTCCCATTTAAGCTTTAATCCCATTTAGGATGGAGAAATGAAAAAAATGCCAATACTGTGGAATGAATAGAAGCTAAGCTTGCTTTCTTGCTTGCCCTCTCCAGCCAAGCAACCAAATTCCAGGCATTTAAGCTTGGGCAGCTATTTCTCATTTGTCTGTGCTTCACTTGAGGGCTCAGTGCTGGGGGACAGATGCTTTTTGACAACTGTTCCTTACTTTCACAGAGATAGTCTGGATTTCTGAGCTTTCCTTCCCTCAATTACGCAGCCATAGTCTTCTTCATGGATGAGGTCATTTTTGAAATCAGTTTTTTCTCCCGAAGAACAAGCCTGTTTTATTATGTATGAGAAAATGAAGAAGCCTTCAAAAACTGCAGGAGGCTGACAGGAGAGGGTGGCTTTTATATTTTCCGAAGTCCCACATATGAAATAAACCTCCCAGTGGCTTCATTAGGAGCTGGATTTCAGCTAAGGTTCATCTCTGCTTTACATTTTCTACCTCCCGGTTTCTCCTTACTTGTTTGATACCTGGACATTCAATTCAGCTAAACCTCAAATAAAATCACTGTCCTAAAACTGCACTGAGAAATATAAACACATAAATACACACACAGAAAAAAAAAACCCAAAACAAAACAGCAAAAATAAACAAAAATAAACCCAAAAAACACCAAAGACTCATACAGTTTATTGAAGTTTTATATATATGTGCTTTGTAAGAATTCATGCATGGTATCCCCAAGGTTCTGCCTAAAAGGTGATGAATTTGATGAGACTTTTTTTAAAAAGGCACTTTAAAAAAAGTGCCTTTTTAAAGCACTTTTGGAGGATGCCCTAAAAGAGCTGCAACTCGGCATGTCCAATGTAGCTACAGCACGAGGCAGCAATTTTTCAGTCTCTGGGGATGATTTAGGTTTTATACAAGGAGGAGAAAAAGTGATTGTGATCATAAAATCAGGGTCTGGGACAGACTGTCACAAATGTCACCTGTGCCACCATCTGGGGCTTGGCCAACCAAGGCACACAGAGATGGAGGCTGGAATCCTCTCCCCACATTTAACATTTTCAGTTAAAGCACTTAGCAAAATGTTTTAGGGGATGAAGTTTAGTCTTGGATTTACTGTGTCAAAATACACCCATTTTATCCTCACTTGCAGTATTTTGCAGGTACACCCTTCCCATAATCATATTCCTACCTGTGTTACAGTATGAATTTGAGATGCTTTAAATAACTTTTTGCACTCTCTATTGGAAAGAAACTTTTGGAAACCTGAGCTAATCATAGCATGCAGATTCAAAACACAAGAAGGCTTTTTAAAATTACTCATATTTTAATAGCTTCTTTATTTCAAATCAGCTGCAAGATTCTTTGTTGCTTTAACAATAAATATACTAGGGAGGAATAAAAGTCCTTTTTCTCTTTCTATCCTTATAGATTCCAGCCCACAGTTTGTCACCACACAGGCTACAGAAGTGGGGGCATTTCTCACTTCCTTGCCTGCACTGTCCTCTGGGACACAAGGACATGGTTGGTGTTTTGCAATATTCTGAATTACTTTTTTCTTTGTGGGGTCTTTTTGTATATACCAAACCAATTTTTTAATATACCAAACCAAAAAATTATTTCAAAGTAAAATCATGAATGTTTTCTTTTCAAAAAGTGTCACACTAGCTTAATTTTGTGAATTTGGAAAATTCTTTTAAAATAGGATGCTTTCCTATTTTAGGAAAGAGTCACTTCTTTCCAATAAGCAAAGAACTGACATTAAAATAATCAAATATTTAAAAAAAAAAAAACCCTACCGGCTTAACAAAGAGGTTTTTGCCAGATGAAAAAGGCAGCAAAGAAGGATAGGAGTAAACCCTGCATCATCTTGGGATGTAACAAAGGAAAGGAAGGAAGGAAAGAGGGAGGACGAATCTCCAAAACTTGCCCGAGTAATGAATTCCAGGGGAAGAGCTAGTAAAGCATGTTAATGAATAGCCAGATGTTTCTAAAGCCAGGAAATCTCCTCTTCCTCTCAATTTCAGACTAAAGTGAACTCCCTTTCTTGCTCTCAGTTCTTTCATACACACTGGAAGCTCACTCAGAAGCTTTTTGTGCACCTCTTGAAATGCTTATTAAAACCAAGGGAGAAAAACACCCAAATCTTTGCACCATTTGGGTTTGGAACAGCCTCCAAGCATTGCTATCCCAAGGTTCATGCCACACTTCAGTTTGCTCTGAGATGTGACACCACATTTTCCACTACAAGAAGCTTGCCTTTCTTGTGGCCTTTTCAATTACACACAGAATAAACTGTTCTTCTGGCTATTGAGCCAAGTTTTCAAAAGATTTGAGACAGTCAAAAGATTTAAGACAGTGTCCAGAATTCAGCCAGTCAGTTACTTTTCCAAATGAATGGTCACCGTGCCATTTGGGTTTTGTTTAAGCTCTGACTTCAGCAAGCCTGTTCAGCTGAGCAGATCCCTACATGTTTTCAGATCAGTCTCCATTAACAAGAAGACATCAGTGGGAAGAATTAGCATTTCCTCATCCTCTTCTAAGGCTCAGCAGACAAGATGGGTCTGTAGTATAACATGTCAGAGAACTACAAAGTCCCTTTGGACAAGCCTCTGTGAGAATTAGATCCTCAGGATCATTTGACAAGTGTTGTTCCTTTTCCTTTGTTCCTCCTGTTGTCCTCCATGGCAGGTAGAAAATGAGCAATTAGAAGGATCTGATGTCTTCCTGTATTCAATAAAAAGAGATGTGGAAGAGGCTGTCATTGTGTCAACCCATTTCATCATCACTGCCTTAAAGAGGCTTTCTCATCTCCCACCCCAGCTATTAAAGGGGCAGAAACTAATTTCCTTTACAATTTCTGTGGCCAGGGCTAAGCAGCTTAAGGAGCAGTCTTGTGAGTGTGCTCAGGAAGAAGTTCCACAGCTTCTGCTGGGAAAGGAGTTCACATAAATTAGAGCTCGTTGAGCATTATTACAGCTTGTTGCCTATGGTATTTCCTCCCCCCAGGGTAAAGGAAATAATCTTGATTAATGACACCCCAAAAAATAATTTTTCTCTTTAATTCACTAATTGGTTAATCTTTTATGACATCAAAGAAGGCTGCAGCATTAACAAAAAAATAGGCAATGCAAAAGCCAGATTTCCTGTGCGTTTGCCATGTGTGCTTTGTTTCCTGATGTAATTCCTAACTGAAAAGGAATGAAAAATTGAAATCTCCAGTTTACATGAGAAATGGCAGTTTTGAGCTCCCTATCAGACACCTCATTTTCTCTACATTAGTCACAATCAGACAGACAAGGCTCTGTCTTGTTGAGCTACATTTAGCAGTCTGTCTGAACTGCAAATTTAGATGACATCCAAATTACACAGACTCAGCCACTAGGTTACACTAATGCAAAGTAGGAGAAAAAGAATCAAGACTATTGATTTTTTTGGTTCTTTCTCTGTCATATTCCCTTAAAGGCATTTACCAAGGCTTTTAAGATCTTCAGCATTTTCACAAAGGAACAAATTACGTGCAAATAAGACTGCCTTAATCTATTCTTCCCTGCTTAGATTGTTCCCTCTGTACAGTCATTATGTGTTTTTCACGCTGCTGCTGCAGTTTACTTGATCCACTTTCATGCACCATGTGGTCAATGTATATGTGGGAGAGTAACTGTGGAAAAGCACATCTCTTGCACCTGCCTATGATAATCAAAACCTTTTTGCTAATTCCCTGCAATCCAAACACATCACACATCTCTCTGCTGCTCCTTGCAGCTGTTTCATCAATTTGAAGCCATATTCTGCAGAACACTCTTCTGATCACATTTCCATTCTCAGACAACTTGATTTTTCCAATGAATATTTACAGGATGTTCACAACCATGTCACTAATAGGAGAAGCAAAGACCACATATTTTACTGACAAATAGAGCTGATTTCCAAAGTACTGAACCTTCACAGCTCTGTCAAAGCCTAACAGCCCTGCTCACTCTGACTCATGTTAACATGACTCCACTGAAGCCACTCAGAGTAGCTCTACTGAACTCTTGCAGTGAGATAATTGGCCAGTGTGAATTTCTAAACACCACTGAAGGCAATAAATGTACATATTATTTTCTGCCTGCCAGTCTTTGCAGGGTGAGCTGCACCTGCAATCCTGCCCAAAAGTATTTAACTGAGAAAGAAGCTCTTAGAAAACACTCTCCTCGAGCAGACTGTCCCTTCAGTGCAGGTACAACACCTTGCACAGTGGCCCAAAGAATAAAGTTTTTAGATGCTATGGAGAATATTAAAAAAAAATAACATCAGAGCTTTTGAGTTCTCCCTTCTTTGAATCAGAGAACCAGGAAGAGCTTTTTTCTATCTGATCTCACTAAGCAGCTGTATGGGCTTTTTTAGGCATAGTTAGCAAACTACAAACTCATTAAGCACTACATATGGTACTGTCACTTTCCATGAAATCTGAGGCTCACATACTTTCCTCCTAGGCTGTGCACATGGTTCCTGTCGGGCTGAGCGTGTGCTCCATCAGGCACTAATGCACCCCTTATGCATCGCCATTTGCGTTTGTTTGATTTTGTTTTCCATGGGCTCCTGGGCTTCTGACATTTCAGCCCTCAAAATTACATGGCCTGGATTTTTTTCCCTGGATCTATGGAAAGAAATTAATTCATTTGCCCTTGGTTTTTTTACTTACTGGAGGACCCCATCATGCATTTTCTGTTCCACCTCACATGACACAGGCAAAAACTGAGCTTTGTGCTGGCTTCTGGTGGGTTTTTCTCCATGAAAATTGAAGGTTTTATGGAAGTGAGTTTCCACAGACAGGTATATTTGACCAAACACTTGTTTAGTCCTTTTTTATTCCTGCGGGAAGATAAATCAGTTTGTAAAGCACTAACAAATGTCTCATTTATCATTCCAAGCCAGGCTAGCACATTTTTCTTCCACTCTCTTGTAAAACACAGAGACATTTCCACCCTTAAGATTTACATTTTCCCTAATTTTTTCTCTGACCTTTCCATACTAGAATTTTACTTCAGTCCTCTCCCTTTGCTGATCCTGATGGAACAAAATTTAGGCAAAGCCTTAAAATTCCTTGAGGTTTATCTATCTTCCTTCCTTTTTTTACTTCCACCTCTCACAATCTTTTATCTATTTTCCATTCCCACTGTTTTTTCCCCTTTTAGACCTCATTCAAATCACAGAAGCAGCCCTGTTTAAGGTATCTGCAATTTCTTATGTTCCTTTTTAATCAACACTACAAGTTTATAGCATTGCTATGGGCTTACAGCATCATTGAGTCACTGAAGGATAATACAAAGGTTGAGCAGAATTTGAATGAGGCCTGAAAAATTAATTTCAATTACAGAAACATGGATGCTCATCCTCTGAACATTTCTCTTTTCCAATCACTTCAGTCTATTTCCATTAAAATAAAATTTGTGTACCTGGCACAGACAGATGAAGAGAACAGAGATGATTTAAGGTCTAGAAATGGAATAAAATAAGGCACCTTCAGCAGGTGGGAAAAGAAAATAGAAAGAATGAAAGAGTTTCCTGTATTCACAGGACTAATGCAAGGACAGTAGTTTAAGACTCCTTTTTGATTTAAAACAATGTACCACACTATCACTTGCCACCACCACAGCTGTGGTTAATTAAATGATGGGAAACAACCCCACCCTGCCACAGTGAGAAGAAAATCAGGTGCCAACAGGAGAACCTCTCCCCTGTGGATGGGCAGCAATTTGGATTTTGTCACCCATGGGGAGATCAGAGCAAACCTTGCTTGGCTCCATTGCAGGTGGGGGATTCCTCACCCCCTGGTATGGAGACAAGGGTCATAAAGGGGAGAAAAAAACATTTAATGAGCTGCTGTTAAGGATGTCAGTATTCTCTAGCACAATATTTTGAGAGAGAGGATAACCCTCAGCAAATCCATTTCATGTCCAGCTCAACACAGTGCCAGCCATAGCTGGGGCATTTTATGGCTGTGGCTGTTCCATGGAAGTCCCACTCTACCCTCATCTGCTCAGTGCCAAAGTCACTGAGAAACCTCTGCTTCTGTGCCACAGGCCCACAGCAGGAGTTTTACTCCTGCTGACTCATGGAAAAAAAATCCCTCAAGTTTCCGTTTTTAATTTTTTTTTTACAATAGTTTCTCAGCTTTCAAACAACATCCAATTCTACACTTCCAAAGCTCATTGATAAAAATAAGTGTATACCAATACACGTTCTGTAGATTTCTGTATTACTAAATATTATAATCCTGTATAATTAATATAATCCTCTTTTTGCCAGTGGAGACAGCAACACACAGAAAGTTGAAGTGATTCTCTGTATGCCAGAAGTTCAAAGAGAAAAGCATAGCTGAAGACCCCAGAAAAATTTTAGCTGTACATAACACATCTCCTGCCACAAAACAGCATGGTATATCTGAATTTTGTGGGACACCTTCAGGAAAAGGGGTGGCCAGAAACAATAATTCACAATATAGTCCTTGATCATTTTAGAGATTGCATGGAAATCTTGTGCTGGAGCACACACTCACAAGGCTTAGTTACCATTCTCCATTTGTAAAGGTGATTAGCATGAAAAAGTGGGGAAGGAACTATAAAGGATATTATACTATTATAACATATTACCTGTATTACAATATTTTTATATTATATTTTGGATATCCAAATGTGTAAAGTAAGTCCTCTAATGGCACTCATTGGCTGGCCACAGATCTGTAGAAGAGATTCCTACTTCATGGAGAACACAAAGTCTGTGGCTGGAGTCAGTCAGACAAATTAAAGGAAGGCAGGCTCAAAAAAGAGACATGATTGATACCATATATACTGTGGTATGCGCTGTTCTTCACAAAAATAATAGTTATTTGTATTAACTTTAGGGGAAAAGCACATTTTTCTCTTATTCTAAAATGGCTTTGAAAGTAAACATTCACATTTACATTTGGTGGATGACCTCTAGTATCAAGAAGAGGTCACCTGAATCATATCATCCATATTTGAATGGTTATATAGGAATTATTTTACACAGAAGTCCCTAAGGTAATTATTTCATATCAGAGCCAGGAAAGTTTAGTATCTGTATGCAGTATGTATTTACACTTCATGCCAATGCATTAAATAAAATTCCATCACATTCTGTCTTTGTATTCTCTTCTTTTCAAAGACACACAGTACATGATTGGATTGCAAATTCCCTCATAGTCTGAAAGGCTGTCTCCTGCTATTGTTAAAATAGATTTGGCCAAAACTGGAAAAAAAGGAGTCAACAGAGAAGCTGACATTGGTTTAGAAAAGCGCACATCTTTGACAGCCACTCTGTCATAAACGAAAAGGCAAAAAAATAAAAGAAATGTGTTATTATACTATTAATGAATATATATAGATGCCCAGGAAAAACAGAAGAATGTAAAACTTTAATGAAAACCTTATTTAAAAGAAACAGCAAAGAACCATTTAGCTAGAGGCCAAGTCCCAAACTTTTAGAAGCCAAAGGACATTCTTCAAAATCTTATACAACACTCTGAGATGTGCTCAGCACAAAAAGAGGAGGGCATGCAAATTGAAGGTCCTAAAACAGGATTTTAAAGACCTATTAAAGACATTTAAATTCCATAGTTAGAGTTTAAATGAAAAGACCTGAGAACGACCCTGAATCTGGAGTGTTTGAAATCGTGATTTGGATGCATCTGACGTCTGTGGCCAGTGTGTACTCAGACCTGTTACCTGAGCTAGCTGAAACTCAACACAATTCACAAGGAGTTTGACATAAATGCCTTTTGAATTCTTGATACCTGAAAATCCTGAAGCCAGAGAGTAAACTGTTCAAAACACAAGTCTAGCTGGTTAAAATAGAAGAATCTCTTTCAGCAAGAAATGTTGACATAAATAAAATATTTTCACTTTTTTCAAATACTTCCTACTGAAAGTAGTAAAACAGTGGTTTGGACAGTCTCTTTCCATTCTTTCTGCTCCATTTTTCTCATCATTGTCAGAAGTGTCCACATAAAAATAGCTGTTCAAATAAGCAAAATTTTTTTCTCAGAGCTTTTATCTCATTTTTCCAAAGGATATTAAAGAGGAAAATAGGAAAGGAGAAAAAAAACCCTGAAAAATACCAACTCTCTTCAAAACAACATATTTTCCTGTTCACAAAAAGCCTGTTCACTGAGCATTGCATGGACACCAACCATTTACATAAATCAGCTTGAGTCCCCTCAAAACCTGGCTGTTGTTCAGCAGCTGGGCTGCAGCTCTGAGCCAGGCTGGAGGAAAAGGGGCACTGAGTGTCCTTGTCCTGAAGGGCTGGGGCAGCCAAGAGGGGCTGGGAACCCCCTGCATCCCCACTCACATCCAACAGGGGTCTTGGGAGAGGAAATGCAAACTCTCTTTTGATTAAAAGCTCCAAGCACATCTCCTTCCATACGATCATAGAGGTGAGGTCCACATCCCGTTCCAACTTTCCGTCTGCTCAAGAGGTCCCTTCCAGGATAACATCATAAGCAGGACTGCTCCGCTCCTAAGTCAGGCTCATTCTGCAGCAAAATTAATTAATGCATAAACCCCACACAGTCCTTGTAAAACACAACCCACCTGAAGAAAGACCATTCCCAAAAATCCAGTGCTTCCAGTGGGCAGACAGTAGCAGAAGCAAAGCATCACAGGCTGTGCAGTCCAAATGACCTTTCCCACTTCATTCCAGCTGTTGTGTACTTTAGAAATATGGGAGTCCATCTGGCATGGGACTGGCAGGATCTGTTCCAGAATTATGGGAAATGGGAACAGAAAAGGTGCTGCAGGTCAGGATGGAGGCATGTTTGCAATGTTGATGTTTGCACAGTGCTTGCCAGCTCTGTGCCTGTTTTAAGCCAATACCGTTAATCATTCACTAAACTCACTTGAAAAAATTGCAAATAAAAAGAATTAAATAGTGGCAAGGCCTTGTGTTTTTATATGACAAGCTTTGACCTTCACACGTCTATTACATGCAGACCATGCCTGCTTAAATAAAGTTCCGTAGCAGACAGAACATCTGTTAGGTCTATTTTATATTCATGTTTAAGATGGGATTAGTCTCTAGGCTTTGTCAAATAATGAAGAAAAACAAAAGGGGAGAAAGAAATTAAAATCTTAATTCCCCTTTGATTTGGTGCAACAATTAGAATTTAAGATAATTAGTGTAAATGCTTATAGAAAATTCTGTAGGATCCCTGCCTGAAATCTTCCAACCTTTCAGAGATTAATGATGCATCTATAGCATAAAGCCCTTTGCAAATGCAGCACATGTACAACTCAGGAATTATGAGAAAAGTTACTTTGACATCCAAGTGCTTATGTGGTGTTAACTGGTACAGAGAAGATGGAGATAACATTGTTGGACCTGGTTTACAGCAGGCTAGGAGCTGTCACCAGCTGAAATCTCTTCTATATTTGTGTCTGGTGTGCAGAAAGAGCCTGTTTTCCAAAAGTCACTGTGATCAACACTGACACCAGGCTACTGCCACCCTCGTTTAGAGCAATAGCCTCTCCACTCTCACCTCTTCAAAATGCTTCTCTGTACCAGAATATCCTGCTTTGAAGGCTTCACATGACTGGAGACCTACAGCCGAAGAGTGTCTGATGCCTCAGCGGGTGTTTCAGCCCAATGAACACTTCAAAGCTGGTCACAGGAGAACGGAGTGACAGCTGAGTCAGTGTGCAGTGCTCAGAGCCCACCCACAGGTGACAGGAGCTTGGTCAGGAGCTGAGGCCCCAGGGAAATTGCACTGCAGGGAGGGCAGCGTGTGCTGGTCATGCTGAGCTAAAAGGTAGCTCAGGCAGATACTGCCAATTTCCCAGGAAAGACACGAAATATCAGAAGTGTGAGACCAGGACAAAAAGCTCAGAAAGGCAAGAACAACTGGACCCAGCTATGAGTTTGGGGAACTCACAGAGAAATCCAGAGTCAGTCCAGAGAGCTGTAAGGACATGAGGAGTGAGCGTTCACAAGCCAGAGGTGAATTAAAGGGTAAACTGTGACTTGGACAGCAGTTATCCACCATTCCCAGTGTGACTCCTTTTCCCATCAAACAGTGAACTATCTGCATTTCAGCTCCACAGGCTAGGAAGGGTTGCTGTGTGAGGTTGCTAGTTTGCTAAGTTATGGCATATTGAGAAAAGAACACAAAGCAGGAATGAAAAGAAAGTGATTATTTAAAACCACCCAAATCCTACAGGCATCCACCATACTACAGCCCAGAGGTCGCCTTCATCTTTTAAGTTTTTCTAAGCCTTCTGATGTTTACATTCTTGTAATAAATTTTCTCACACACTATCTGTAAGTAACTTATTGTTTTGCACTCTTTTATGGAAGAGAAGAAATTTGATGGACTGTTAGTTTGTCCAGTCATTGGAGAGGTGGCACTTTCACCCTCCAATCCACTGCCATTTTTAGAAAATTATAAATGTTAGAGTCAGCAAATAAACTTCCCTTTTTTCACCTTGAGAGCAGCAGTATGTGTGCTCATGTTGTTTAGTGTCCTATAGTGACACAGAGGCAGTGCCTGGTCCTGGACAAGCACAGATCTACAAAGAACATATTTTCACTCACATCAACTTTTAAAAGGCAGGACTCACTGCTTCTGCTGTACCTGAGTCAAGATCTCTTCCAAGCTCTCCTTACTGAAAACTGGACTCAATGTTGCCCAGGAATGGCTTTTACAGCCAATTTGGAGGGGTCACTTCACTGGTGGGGAAGCTGATGGGAGCAAGCAATTACAAACGGAGAAATATTGCATGTGGATAAATATCCTCTGATGGAATGACACCAGCAGAGCTCTCACAAGAGTTAATCACACCCCTTTGCCTTCTAGACTGTGTTGCAGAGGTTCATAAAATAGTGGGTAAAGGGGATGTGGTGGGTGTAAATTACTTGCAATTTCAAAGGGTTTTTGACAGACTGCCTCACTGGAGATTATCAAAGGGACCAAATAACCATAGGACAAAGAGCAATGTCATGTTAAGGATTGAATCCCAGTTAAATAATAGGAAACAAAGGGTTATAACTAATGTGTTTTTTCTCAAAATAAAGAGAAGTGAGTAACAGGAAACCACACAAAGCATTACAGAAACTATTATGGTTCAATATAGCTATTAACAAAAAAGGAGCACGACAGTGGGATCATAGCATATGCCTGGGACAAGAATAACCTGGAACCCTTTCTGATGCCTTTTTTTACTCGCCCTCCTCCCCCAAAATCCCCCTGTGAAATCTATGAGAAAGTGTGATCATGGTTCATAAAAACCAGCTCTCACTCCCAGACCTCTGCAAATAGCCAGTCATACTGGGACGGGCTGTAAATCAATAAAAGGAGCTCCTGAATGCTGCTGCTCTAATACCTAACAGCTTATCTTTATTTCAAACTATCTGCCTGCCTGGTGATGAATGGGGTGTCATGGATGCTTGGGAAAGCAGAGCTGGGACCTTATAAACCACAGCATGAACTTCACATCATCACACATCATGCAATAGCTGGGCACAACCAGCTTTGATCAATGGTCAAGCTTTAGAGCAATCTGGGGTAGGGAGAGGAGAGGGGATTGCTTGCTTGCTTTTCAGTGCATGGGGAGTTGGTTTTCTAAATCACTGAGAATTGTTTGTTTCTCCTTTTGTGCTCCCACTGACAGTGGCTAGGCAGTGCTCTGCAGGGCTTTTGTAACCAGATACATAGGGCAATTGATTTTTTTTACTTTTCTTTCACATACCTGAAGGTACTTTGAAGGCATCAGCATCCCTTATTCCCTCCCCCTGCTATTCCAGCCTTCTGCCCTACAGAAACTGAAATTCTAGAACAGCTGCTTGCCACAAATAAGTTTTCAAGTGCACTAATTTTAGTGCAGAAAGAGAAAAGAAGCTGGTCAAGACAAGCCAGGCACGACCTCAGATGTCACAGGCCGTGTCAAAAATAACACCAAAGAAGTGTGGTTGCTGGTGCACATCAACCCCTACATGTACAATTGCAGATGGGAGAATACCAAGAGGCAAAACACAGCTCACACTCAGTCTGAAAACTCACCTAAATTAGAAGCAGGGAAATGCATTGGTCTATAAGCAAGAGAAAATCCAGAAGCAGGTCAGAGCCTTCTGATTTCATCAGCAAAAGGAAACAAAAGAATTTTAACATGAGCATTCCCAGAAGCATTTACTGCTGCCTAAATCCTGATTACATCAGAGATAAAAATATCAGCTCCCACCGACCATTTTGAATATCTTGCCCTTGGGATATCATTTATAATGTCCTTGTTATTTAGAAACAACTCTTCCTAGAGAAAATATAGCCCACTTAAACCCACAAGTCTGGGTCAACATCACAGTGTAAATCATTATTGCTTCACTATAAGTCTAATGCACAGCATCTGAAAATTGGGAAAAATTCATGGTTTTGAAGCATTTTCTCTGTCATACTATAAAACCAAGGATAGTTCTAGTCTAATTTAATCAAGGAAAGACTGTTTTTAAAATTTAACTACATGGTTCACAATAATAGGGAGAGCAATATATTCCTATGCATGCCTGTCTTGGCCTCAGTGCATATTTTTGAATCAGATTACACTATTTTTGACAGTTATTAATTTTAAATGAAAGTGAGATGGCTTTAGCTCATAGTGCTAGAAATTACTGCTTCTAGTTTTCTGTTGATTTCGTGTATTATTTAACATCTACAGAGAAAAAGGAATTATGATAGTGTGAATTCTGGAATGCTAGCCAGGGATTATATTTTTAGCTGTGCAAATAAGTTTATGATACTTTAAAAGTTTAAAAAGTTGTCCTCTTTACAAAACCTTTTTATGTACCAAAGGTGAAATCAAATTTAATTGACTTTCTAATTTTATATCTTGCTTTCCAACTGTTGGAAATAAGATTAAAAATTTATTCACCAAAAATTAGAGATTCTGAATTGGTATGAAAAGATTATATTTTTAACCTTTCAGCAAAACACTGTAACAGTAAAACTTTATTTTCCATATCATATGTTGTTGCTGCTGGCCTTGGTTAGTCCAGTCACAAATATTGGGCTGCTGTACTAAATAAGAACCTGGCCTTCACGCTAATAATTTATTCACATCACTTCACTAAGCATGCAGCCATTACACATACACAGATCAGTAGAAGGGTCGTGCAGAATTAGGAAATGTTTTGTATTGATCAAAACAAAGCCAGCCAAGGTAATTCCAGAATAAATTACCAAGAATGTGCTGCATTCTCAATAAGCACCAAGATCTTCACCTCTGTTCAACAAAACTTGAAATGTTAATTCTTTCAGTTCACATTAAAATATTTTAAATGTGAAAGACTCTGCAAGATGTTAACAAAGAAAATCTTCTTTCAATCTTCTTTCTGTGCAGTGGATTTTGGTAACAACTATTTCACAGGGGGCTACATTGAAATGGGAAGCTGAAACTGTCTCAAGAAGTAGCTGCAATAGCCCTGGAATATAAAACTGAAATAGCTATTGGAAAGACAGAAAAAATTTAGGAACTGGAGTTGGAGGCATTAAAAATTCATAGCCTCCAAAACTTTACCTCTGATGCATCTGAAGCAGTGAAACAGTTAAGGTATTTCACTGAGGCACAAAATAACCTCATTATCATTTCTAATACAGATCAATACTCAACACTGCCCTTTGAAAAACACAGCACTTGCCAGTCCATGTGTGTTTATTGTGTCCCTTGCACTAGCTGCAGCCCACTGCCATTAGAGCTTTCACAGAAGCCTTTTGCTGCCTTCTGAAACATGCCTCTCCCCCTCCCTCTTTGATCTGCATATTCCCTTATCAAACTGTAAGGAAAAAAAAAAAATAATGCAGATCAATATCCAACATATTGACTTTTTTTTTTTTTTCCTTTTTTCCTTGTGACATTTTGTCAGGTGGGTGTCTCTGCTCCTTGGGGCTGCCTGGTGGCATTAGGGGCTGCTCCAGCCAGGACTAATGGCACAGGCTCTGTCCCAGGTGGACACTGGGCATTGTTTGCAGTCACTGATTGGTGTGAGAGTCCTCCAGCTCCCTCTCCCCAGCATGTGGTCCAAAGCACAACATATGCTTCCTGCTTGCTAGATTTGTCTCCAATAATAAAAACAGGATTTCTTTTCAATTTTAGTCTTGTGCCCAATTTATCAAGCAAAATAACATCAAGGCTTCAAAAGGCTTGGTGGGTAATCTGGTTCTGCATTGGATTAGTGGGAAGAGGTGTAACACAGTGAATAGAGAATTACCAAGATAATATCTTGTGCTGCACTATGAAAGGAAAAAAAGACGTGTATGTGTACATGGGGTGGGTGTGCATGTGAATTCTGACCAGTTATTAGGGCTTCTCCTGCACAGACCTGGGAATTGCAGCGTGCTGCTCTCTAAAATGAGTTAAAAAAAAAATAATAATGCAGGAGGAGGAGAATTGGAGCCACAGTATTACTGAGATTCTGATATTTGTTCTTTTCATTGTGAATGCTGATAAAATATGTTAGTTCCCTGGGGAGTGGAGGGATGCAATTGTTTGGTGATGTTTCATTCATGCTGCTACAGGGCTTTAAAGGGAAGGGAAGGAAAAGGGGCCCAGCTTTGTTGCTGTTTTTTGTTTCTTAGGTTTTGTTTGTTATTTTTTTTTCTTTAGAAGATTGAACCATGAGAATAAAACTCCACCCCCTCAATTAACACAATAGCACAATTTAAAGAATCTTGTCATTGTTTACTAAAATGGTAATGAACAGTGCTACAGATGAATTTAGTGCTTCTCCTGACAGTACATTATAATAAATAACTAAGGCAATAATGAAAACAGCCTACTAAATCATATTAGAATGTAGTGTGCAAAATATTTAACTAAGGTTTAATTGTGAAAACCAGATTAGCCTTATTAAAAGCCACTGTTTAGTAAAAACGGTTAAAATTTCCATAACCAACACAAGTTGTATTCTCTTTCAACAAAGATCTTGATTTGCTTAGAAATCTCTCTTAACTACTTTGTATTTAGATCAGGGAAAAAATAAAATAATTTGTCTTTATTGATAGAATAAATCTGGGACTAATTAGACTTCCTTCTAGTAGAGCATGCAATTAAAAGTATTGCTTCAGGGGAAGTCTTAATGCTGGTTGCACATTAGGTGAGGTAATGCCAAGCCAAAGACTTTGCAAGCTGCTCAAGGAACAGGCTGCAAGAATATCTCAGTTTTCCCATACAGACACATTTGACTGACTGAAACCTGGAACCAGCCCTAGACATTCAGTAAATTATATTTTAGCATACACTTACAGCAGACATAATTCCAGCAAAGTATTAGGATATTCTGTGATTTATGCTTTTGCCATATGATCTGTCTCTGTTTGAATGTCTAATTTACTCTGTATCAATTATAAAACTGCATGATAAAATTAGGTCTTCTCTGCTGTTCTTACAAGGAGAACTGAGCCGTGCATGCCCATGCAGAACATACTTACAAAATGACTCAATTTAAATGGAGGTTTGGACTTTCTGCATAAAAGTACTTGGAATGATTTGATATGAAACACTAATATTTATACTGCTTCATACTTTTCTCTCACAAATTAGAGGTTTTCCTTGTTTTTCTTAAGGTTTTTCTCAACCACATCAGATAGAGAAATCACTGCCAGGTAAGTGGGGAAGGTCTTAGCTTTGAGACCACCCATTTTCTGTCAAGGGAGAACAAACTTCTGAAAGCTCCAGGGTTAAAATTTCTCTCAAGAAAAACTTCATATTATTTTAAGGATAACACTAGGCTGCTTGAAAAACTATGGTATGGTTATTTCTAAGTTTCAGAAAACATCCAGAAAAAAGCCTGAAGTCTGCATACCTTGGAACATCAGTTTCTTCCCAATTCAGCAGCAGGGGATTTCAAAAGAGGAGCTTCCCCTGAAGATGGCACTAAGCAAAGCAAGACAGAGCTGCTGGTTTGTGGCACTGTCAGGGGAGATGGCAGAGAGAACAGGACAGGACCCAGCCTTCCATAAGAAACCATGGCCATTCCCCATTCCAGACCATCACAGGGTAATACTGAGATACAGGGGGATGTGAATGCGGTTGCAAAAGGCTCAGCATTGTGTGGCATCTCGCAGAGTGACACAACGTGATTTCATTTCTGCACCATAAACAAATAGCTGCAGCTCATCCCAACATATCTTCTGGGAATGGCAGAAAAAACACACTGAATACAAATATTCTGGGTTTTTTTACATTAAAAAACCAACTCCAGTGAATGAACATTACAGTGGCAGAGTTTTGGTCACACCATGTGATCCATGTACAAGTTCTGCTCAGGGAAGGGATATTTATCAGGTTAATCTCCAAGGCAAATAAACAATGTGAAGTAGCACAACCTAGTCTAAATCAGGAGTTTTTTAGACTCTTGCTTTATGTGTCTCCTCGATTCATACTTGCATCATGCAGAGTCATGCATCAGAGATAGGGTCAGAGAGAAATTTTATGGGGGAAACATGATTTATTTGTTCATTTACCATGAAATCTACAGTATTATGTTAAAACCTAAGGGATACCAGCAACTCCACTGGAAACAATTACCACTGCATGATATGTGATATGCATTATATTTAGTTAATATAATTATTTGCTCCTGGAGCATCACCAAGGAGAGACAGAATGATCCCTGCATGAAAGAATTTATGGTACAACAGCTACTTTCTACAAATCTCAGGCACATAAAGTTCCCACTGAGGCCTATGTCTGATAATGCTCTGTGTAGTTAGGATGCACTTAGGGATTCACCACAGGTTTATTACAGGCTGTAATTCTAGAAGTAAGAGTTCTTTTGTGAAGTGTTACAGGCATTTACAGGTTTATATTACTGAATAGTCAAAATACTCCTATGATAAACGGGCAAGCTATTTGCTCAATAGCTTCTTAAAAGCATGGTTTAAACCCAAGAAAAACATAATAATTGATCTGTTTGCATGTCCACACACCGCTCTTTGTATCACAGAAGCTGCAAAAAAGAGAAAACTCAGCTTGCAGAATGCAAAAGGCCGACAAAGTAAAGAAACCCCAAGATTATGTGAAATAATAAATAAATAACTCCTGTGGAATCAAGCAGCCAAGGAAAGAATGGGTGTTGTTCCAAATTCAATCATGTCCCTTTGTCACAATATTTGACACTGTGATGGTTCACAACAATCAATTATCTTTTGTAATGACCATCCTGCAGAAAAGTAAAGAGGTGTACATACTAAGTGATAAAAAAGGAAACATTTTTTGCTATTCCATTTGTCAGGCAGGTGCATTTGTTTGTATCAGATAAATCTTGCCTCAGAACAATTAATCTGTCAGTGAATACCATTGCAATGATGAAGTTAATAGGGATAACCCAGGTATTCTTCCACACCAAAAATCCTTGGACATTTGACAATATTTCTTCAGAATAAAACAAAAGCTTTTTTCTCCCCTACCCCCCTATTTTTGGATTTTTTTTTTAAATAAGAAGAAATATGTGATTTTATTACACATACAAATCTGCAGTTACACCCAGAATTCGTCAAGAATTAAGAAGACAAAAATATCCTTTGCACCATTCCAAACACTAATAAGCTTTCCTTAATTTCCTAGAAAAAAATACTAGGGAGAAAAAATGGAATATAAATGTTAATAAGACAACTGATGTCTCCAAAGCTTTGTTAAACACAATAGCCAGGGAAATTATAATTTATTTTAGATTTGATGAATCTGGTGAACACAGGCACACCAGGGAAAAGTTGTAGTCTTTAACTTGCAAACCACACAGTAATATTTTGAGGCTGCCTCATCTTTTAAAGGCACAGATGCATGTCCTTGCTTATGTGCAGTGAAAATATCTCCCCAAAGCTTTGCTAATCACAAGAAATATTGAAATTACTGATTTAAATGCTCTAAAGCAAGGCTTTCATTGCATAAGGAAGACAATTCAGCAAATCTTCTCTTATTTCATCTGTCCTGCTACTCCTTCAGGACTGGGCTGCGTGACTCCAGCCAGGGGGTGAGAGGCAAAATTGACAAGAATCAGCCCCAGAGGAAAAAAATAGAGTGCAGGGAGAATCCTCCTCATCTCTGAGAAGAGAAAGACATCTCAGAGGCAGTTTTTCAGCTAGTCTTAATTTGTAAGGTTTCTTTTCTGAGACAAACAAAAACATTTCTCTTCACCCTCCTCAAAAGCAGAGTCTGAAATCATTGATTCAAAGGATTTGTTTTCTACAACCTCTCAAATAAGAGTTTTGAAAATCTGTACTGTTTTACAAGGCTTTTAGCAAAGAGACTAGCTCTACTAATAGGAAAAAGAAATACAAAAACAACAAACCACAACCGGGCCCCTTTAATGCCTCGTTTCTCTGCTTACAGTATGGCCTTCCCTTCCCTACAGTGGGCAAACTGCAGCTGGGACTGGTTTGGGATGGGAATTATAACCAATTGCAGATTTTAATGGATGCCACCTGTTTCCAGCTCTAAGGGAGTCAAGATACTGCATTAGGGCTCTGTCTGCATCCAATATTTTTGGGAGTTTGGATGCCTGGTACAGCAATACCACGCCAAGGGATCCTGGCACCACTTTCTTTACTTCTTCCAAACCCACAGACCATAACAATCTGTATGAAATTTTGAGATGAATGTGGAAATCACATATCATCATCGTACAAAAAGCTACTATTTCTACACATTTCAGCATGAAGAATTAGGGTATTGTGTGAGATTTGGGGCACTGGAAGTCCCATAAACATGGGACTTCAGTATAAATTAGAAACTAATGTCTCTGCCTGTCCTTGTGAAGGCAGCTTTCCATCTGAATGTTGGACTACAGATTTCTCTGCACTTCTAAACAGAGTTGTCTCCATTCACTATGAAAGAGAAGCAGATCCCAGCAGCTATATGTTTCAGTTTAGTCTAATAATCACAGTTCAGAGATAAAGTAGGGAGATGGGTGGATAGATCCTTGGGAAGCTCTGATCCATTGGACATGCTTTGACCAAACTTAGCAAACCTTGTCAGTGCAGTATTCTAGTGCATCTCAGCATGGATTAGCTTTTTTCCAGTTTTTCTCAGGAGACCCCTCACTTTTAAATTGTGTGAGCAGGCTGAGGTGCTATGGTTGCAAACACAACTTCCTCTCCTGAACCCTCTCATCAACACACCCTCAAATACAGCCTAGAGAAACAGATTCTCTTGCTTCCTCTCACTCTTGAACTCTTTCCTGCACAGCTTCAAAAGGATGGGCAGAGGCTGATGATCTCAAACCAGGTGTACAAAGTGGTACACTGAGGCCTTTCTGTGGAGAAAAGGTCTTTTTCACATTGGCAAATTAACTGAAAGAGGTCTCTGCTTCTGTGTATCTGCACTTAGTACCAGGCTGTCTGCAAAGGTTCTTTCTCTTTAATTACACAAAAAGGAGCATCAAATGCCTGAAATCAGCTCCAGAATCTTCTTCTTAAGGAAACAGAAGTCAGGGAAGAGTCTATCTGGTAATTGTCCACTGAAATAATCATGGTGACTGTCTCTCTAATATCACAATTGGATTTCTGTGTTTGGGCATGACGCAGGCTGGTCTAAGCTCAAAGAAATTGGGCTGGCAACAAATCAATTCCCTATTCTGTAATAAGATCTGATTTGTTCCTCCAAAGAGAAGCATTTAATTAAAGTAATGATGTATGAATGCATATGCACCCATGAAGGTGCCTGTTCAAGGAAAAGCCAGAGTGAGTTAACACACCTCACAGGAGCTGCAGCTATAGCTACCAGGGATGATAAATCTGAACTAACAGCCAAATGCTTCAGCTAAAAATGGTGGCGCCAAAGAACAAACCACAACTGATTCCATGGAAACTTTTCAAAGTTAAGTTATGGATTGGAAAGTAGGGGGAATTTAAAAGACGTTGAGAGACCCACATGGAATTTTTCTGAGTCCTGATCAGAGAGGCAGTGCCAACATATTATGTCAAAATTATAGGGGACAAAATAGATTTGGGGCATGATGAAGGAACATGATTGATGAGTGCAAATGTGAGAAGCTAGAAAAATATGGTGAGGTAAGTGAAGTCTTTGCAATGACTCCAGTGAGCCCTGGAATTGTTAAGTACTATAAAGTTGTGTCCAACACAGTGCAAACCACCAGTTATGTATTTTTGTCTGTTTTTAAAGCTTCAGTTTTTATACCAAAAAAACCCCGCGACTTTAAACTACCCCAAAAATAAAGAGAAGCCCCAGAGAGTGAAAAAATACAATGCATATAAATATACCAAATTAATTCTAGGTGGAGGTAATGCCTTCTTTGATACTTGTCAAGAAAATTGATCACTATTAGGCAGAAAAGAAGACACTGAAGACCTTGGGATCTTCCCAGAACAAAACACAATCCAAGGACTGAACACACAGAAGGAGAAATCAGAATAGAGCTGTGTGAAAATATTAAAAACATAATCATACTTACATTATTGTCTCTGAACCCTGACCAACAACTTTACCTTTTCAAAATTATGCAGAGACTACAATTCTATCACAGTAGTTTGCCATCCACTTAAATAGAGCAAAAAGAAAATGGAATTGAAATTTTATCTTTGTTTGAAAAAATGGAAACTCCCTAGAATTTCTTTGGTTTTTGCCCTAAATGACACGAAGTTTGCAGAGAAGCTGGGATTTAACTTCTTTTACATTCCTCACTTTCTCACAGAGCATTCCTCCTTCTCAGATACACGTTCAGAGTCCAAGTTATTGTGGAACTCAAGAATTACAGGAATGGAAGGGACAGCAGAAGGAGCACTGGATATTTTTACTCGATGTACATCCTCCAGATAAGCTTATTACAATGCTCATAGTATTGCCATCAAAAGTTGTTTCTAATGTCTAACCTGAATCTTCCCTATTTTGGTCAGTTCAAGAGCATTAGTTCCTGTTTACTGCCATCAGATGAGGAGAAAAGCTCATTTCCTACTTCCCTCCAGCAGCAGTTTTATATATTTGAAGTCTATTAGCCCCATTCCTGTCAGACTTTTCTTCTATAGACTAAACAATCCCTAATCATTCAATTTTTCTTTATAACATCTTGATTGGTATTTTCTGATTTCTGGACTTTTTCCTGTTTATCCCCTTCCTGCTTGTAGCACTGAAGTACTCAAACTGAAGCCAGCCAAGAACAACTCCAGGCAACAAAACCATTCAATTCTCTGTCATAATGGAGAAAGCTGCACCATATTCCTGCTTTTAAAGAAAGTTAGGAAATGAGATAATGGTTAAAGGTCAGGTTTTTTTGCTCAGCTGGCCAAGGTCAAAGAGGAGCTTGCAACAAGCTGGATTTGAAGACTGCACCAACCTCTTCACTGAAGTGTAAATCTTATTATATTGAAATTTCACACCACCACCACAGTCATGCTCCTTCCAGCACCCTGAAACGGCTCAGAACAGTTCTTTGTGCTGTGTAAAGGTGCCAGCACCTTGGAGTTCATCTAGCATCTCTTCGCTTCTGCTCATGAGCTTTAGTAATCTAAAGCTGATACACAACTGATGGACAGAGAGGAAAATGAACAAGAGGCAAAACCTTGTGCTGGCTTCAGGGAGAAGCTGCAGTGATGTGAATGTCACTGGCAACTCCAAGCTTCATCTGTCACATGCTAAATATTACAGGTCAAATATTGCTCATTTTTTAAGAAACAAAGCAACATTAACAGGCCTGGATCACGCTTCCAAAGTTTTGTAACCTTTGTATGTTGTACAACTGTAAAACAGCCTTGCTTTAATCCAGGAAAAAATGTGCAATGTTCACTGTACTTGACAGAAAAGGCAAATGGACTCTTTAATGTAGAGGGGACAATCTAATTATCAGAAGTCCCCAGTGTCACCTGGCATTTTGGATTGTTACAGACATCACCACCAGCCTCAGCTCTGCCCAGCTCTGGGCTTTTCTGTAACTTTCACCTTTTAATCACTGCTATCTGCTCTGAGCAACGTTTACAGGCAATCAATAGCCATGTTTTCCATTACCTGGGATTTGGTTCAATATTCAGAGATTTAACCAGAAAGGAAGAAATATATGGGAAACATTTGGGGGGAAAAGAACAAAAAAAAAAAAAATCAAGTGGATCATTTCATTGAACCAGTCTCAGTGAGCCTCCAGGCAGAGTTCTAGGAGAAAAGGCATTATTCATAGTCATTGGTCATCTCTTCCTGATTCTAGTTAAAAGTGTTTTCCCATGGTCATATGCTAAGCAAAAAACAAATACTAATGTGGATAACTAGGATAAACAGAAATCATGGACTTTTTCATAACATTGCTTTGGTCAATTAGCACAAAATATGTTTTGCAGTAATCAGTCTAAGGAAAGGACTGAATGAAATTAAGCTGATATGTTCATTTAATGGTTTTGGATGCTTCTTTTTTTCTCCATTTTTTCCCCTTCTAGATGAAACCACGTACCTAAATATCCCAAGTATTGTTAGCATTTTCACGCTCTCTGCATCAAGTTTTGAAATGGAAAATTTCTAAAATACGGGTCTGCATGTATGCATAAGACTATTATATTTGAGACTACTATGTTAACTAGCTGGCATAAATAAAGATGGCTAGAAAATATCTTTATTAAGGTGATTTTTTAAAAAAGCAAAATCATGTACTTTCTAAGCAAAAAGCTCCAGTAAATTTATCAATTAGAAAATTAATCTAGGGTTGCAATGGTATTTTTACCACAGTAGTACAAAAATGTGAAACATTTTGTTCTTTTCGTGTTTGGGGCTTTTTTCTTCACTAAGCATTGAAAAACTGAAGCAATACTTTTGTCCTTGTCTAAATCTCTGTATATAACCAAGTATTTCATAATATAAACATATGGCTCAAAGCCTAAAAGGCTGTTGTGGGTTTAAACACAGCTTTCAGATAGGTCAAACCTCTGTATGGAGCAATGGGTAACAAAAGCAACAATGGAAAGAAACAAAACAGCAAAAATACTCTTTCCCAGAAGGCACAATTTCCCTGGTTTTCTTTTTTGCTGGCTGCACCAGGCTGTGTATTCCTGCCATCAACCTGTAGCTGATTCCCTGGACACTACAGCGAGAAGAACAAATCCCCAGTTTATTTCCAGATTTTCCCAATCTACTTGGACATTAACATAAGCATCTCCTGACTGTGTTATAGCCCCAGAACCAAGCTGAGCCCTGCTGCTCAGTGTGGCTACATGGAAAGCATTCACCTTCTTCACAGCTTGCCAGTGACCCTGGGGAGATGCAGTGGGAATCTGCTCTTTCTGTGCCCCTTAATTTCAATATTTTATGTTTACCTCTATAAACACTGCAGTCACCACATTTTACAGAGTCATGAAAACCAAGGTGACTGCCTGCCATCACTCATCAGCTCAGCAGTGACTACACATGGAATAAGATAATGCCACACAAGAGGCTATTGTGGAGACCTTTGTTCAATTTGCACATGCCAGTATCCACACTGGCTGAGACACTGTCCAGGCCAACGAGGGCAACTGCACTGTGTGATCTCTGGGACAGGGAATATCTCTAATGAAGCAGAAGCAATGAATCTGTCCCACCAAGGAAACCAGATCTGTTTGATGCAGCTCAGACATCGTGTCCATAATTGTTTTCTATCATCAGGCTGGGTGAATATGTTCAAATAATGAGCTCTATTCAAGCAAATTATTTTCTTCCTTTTAATATATTTGAGGCAGAAAAGTGAGACTTGATTTATTGAACATATTACTCCTACCTGGTGCATTGTTTTAGTACTTTAGTGCTGCTGTTTTTCTAATTAAATAGGTAAAATCTCAACTTGACTATTATCTTCTGGCATCTAGTTGTTAATCATAGTTTCATAGAATCATAGAAATACTTAGGTAGTATAGGAAAAGACCTATAAGGTCATCAAGTCTGACAATAAATTTGATTTCTTTAAAATTAACTTTTTAAGATATCTATATTATTTTCTTATGAACATTTTAAAAGCACCCATGTTTTATTTCTTCAGAGCCAGAGGAATAACTCAAGAGTTTTCTTCAGGAATGGTGCAGAAGCTGCTTCTTCAGCCCTTCTGAGCTTCCATGGTCTATGAAGAGCGTTGAATTCCAATCAAGCAGACTCAAGCAATAATCCAAGCAATAATCAGGTGGCTGGATAAAAAACTGCATTTGGCTATTGCACAACACGTGGATCTTCATAAGATACACCATCCTAGAATTCATTATCGTTGCAGACAGTCTGGAGGAGCTACTCACAATTTACCCTACAGTGAGTGAGATCAGAGCCAGGCCTTTTCTTTCAAGTTATGTTCCTATTTAAGTAAAAGTTGATTCACGGATAATTTTTAAAAAAATATATATTTGTAAATTAAATGCTCAAGGTATTCCTATCACAGGGAGTGAAAGGAATACCCTGAGTAGATATCCAGTTTTGAAGAGCAGCACAAGCTCCTCGAGGGGGTAGCTCTGTATGTATCTGCGCCTCTGACGGCGATACGGCATTTTGAATCAACTCCCATTTCCCCTTAATTGTTCTGTCAACCTGTTTGGGATCTCATCTACCTTCCTCATTATGGCCTTCAGAGGGAGGGCTCCTACCACACTGAGAGTCAAGAGCAGATCATGTCCCTCATTTAGACCCAACACATCTTTCCACAGCCCACTAATTGCATGGCAGCCCAGGCTCATTTGTCTTCCCAGATCGTTAAAATTCATCACCATGCTGTGTGAGCTCTCACTCCTGCCCTTGGATGGGCAGCTGTAGATTATTTAGCCACACCAATCCCTAATGTTTTTAACTAGGAACTGACCCCAGCACCTGAGCACCTGCTGGGCTCTTAGTCTCTGTCATGTTAAAAGAGTGCACAGAAGGACTCAAGCCATCAAAAGCATCCTGCTGCATTACATTAAATATTGATAAAAAATATGCAAATTGCTTATTGATCTTCTCCAGTAAGGGTTGAGATAATGAGAGAGGGACTGTTTGAGATGATGCTCGGGATTTTAAACTTTTTTTTTTTTTACATTAGACTGTTGTTGATAGCTGAAGTTAATGAGGTCTTTTGGTTCACTCAGTATTTCAGACCTTACCACTAGTTTGATGATAAAAGAAATCAATGCACCTTTATTGTGCATCACTACCAGCAAGTGCCCTGCAAAGGGCAGGAGTATTTGTACAGGTGCAGTGCCAGCACTCCTTACTAACTTTACCTGTACTGCCCTGGTTAATATTGTACTACTCTAAATTGTCTTATCCTGCACTGTATTTGTTTTCCAAGGCTGATATTTATCAGAAGTTGATGCTCACACTGTCTCCAACTTATTAGCAGTTCAGTATATAATTAATACCCAGAGACCAGTTGTTTTTCTGTTCCCTTTTGCTCAGAGCATTAACTGCTTCACATATGCTTCCTACCCTTTGTGTGACTGACAAGTGACAGATTTTAGCTGTCTTTCTGTGCCTTCATCCTCATGCTGGAAATTGCTTCACACTCACACCCTTGGCTTTTTTTTTTCTTTCTTTCTCTTCTATCTCCTATTCAATTTTTTGGGTACTTCCTGATACCTCAGAGGAGTAAGCAACCATAAACTCAAAGCAGCTGGAGGAGAGCACTCTTGCCCCCACAATAACCATCCATTTGAAACCAAAAATCTGTCACACCTGGATTACCTGCAGGGTGTTATTTCTGCCCCTCCATCAAACCTAATTCCAGACAGAAACACTGTAGATGTGGCCACAAGAATTCTCCCTCAGCAACTGGGCCCTGTTAAATTCCTGGGAATCCTCTATCTTGTCCGGCAGCAAAGAAGCCAAAGAAAAAAACTTCATATTCTCACTATAATTATTTAAATTTTCTCAGAATTTTGATGAGCACATCAGTGCTGTGTTTAGAGCTGCACAAAACCATATTAAGCTGCATCTTTGCCCCAAAAAGTTTACTGCTCTTAGATGAACAGGGCAGATATGATGTGATGTGAATGTGAGAGAGTAAATTTTTGGTAGCAGGAAACACCTTAGGTTTCTCCTTTGCCACATCATCCAACCATGTAACACACTGAGCAGTGCCCAGGGGACAGGGAAGAACAGGGCAAAGCTTTTTTCCTTTTTTTTTTTTCTTTCCCCTTACCAATTTGCAGCTGACAACACAGGGAGAGACTCAGAAATTCAGGCAAAGGCATTTTGGAGAGGCAGAAAGAGAAGCAGATGATTTGCTGCAAATTGCAACTGATTTGTAGCAAGACTGCAAATACAACCCAAATCTGGTGGGTTCCATTCTGCTGCTGTGGTTCCTGGGCCACCAGTGTACCCTTGGGAAGTTATGCAGGCACAGACAATGCCAACCTGACCTGTGCTTACAAAAGCAGCAACCTGTTTAGTTAATGTTATCTAGTGGTTTTGTCACAGAAAAGTGACATGGGAAAGGTATTTCCAACACAAGCAGACAGCAAGAAATGCAGGTGGAAAAAATACTCTTGGCAATATATCAGAGAGGGGACAACACCTGGGGATGATGTGTCCAAATAGGATGATCAGAACAAAATCTTGGATCTGCCATGCCCAAATTCAGGTTATTACTGTATCATTCCAAGAGCAGGAATTCAAAACTTTGTTGTAGCTTTGTCCATGTTCTTAACACTGGACTCATGTTCTCAGTATCCCTGGCCACATTACACAACGTTATCAACTGTCCTGGCAACGTGCAATAGAAAAACAGACACTTCAACACCTTCATATTTTTGTTCAAATCTTCTAAGTGTTTGGATATGGAAAATATCTAAAGATATTCTAGTTCATAGACTGAATATATCTGTATATTTTTTATCATTCTGCATCAACTAAGACCATGTGAGAAAAGGAATGTTTTATCAAGGGAAAATACTCCAGTGAGAACCTGAAAAAGTTAGTTTCCCAGAGAAAATCAGAAAAACATAAACAATTATTCAAAATTGGATGAAAGAACAAAGTGATTGATGCACTGTACTTCCCTGTGTACAATTTAAGACTGATGCCATACTATTGTGTACATCAGGGTACAACAGACCTGAATTATTAATTGCTCTATGATTCCCATTCTCTGAATGATACACTCCCTCAGTGCTTCTCTCAATGTATATTCTGTACATGTAAAGCAGGAGCAAAAGCATCCCCAGACAAACAGAAGCACTTTCAGGTTTGACAGTTTTTTCCTGCCCCCACCAACAAAAAGAACCAACCAATTTAAAATTGCTAAGCAGCAGGGAAAACATTCTCTTTTTTTTTCCCCCATCTCTTTCACACCAGAGTATTTAATTATGAATTTATTCAAACAAAAATTTCAGAGATCTCACTGCTCCAGCAGTCTCTTGCCCGAGGTGCTTTCAGGCCCACAAGGGCAGAGCAGAAGGGGCGGAGCAGAGCCCCAGCATTTCAGACAATCAGCTTTGGAAGCATGTTACAGCCTGTGTGCTTGCCTGCTCCTATTCATTTGCTGTGTTTCAAACAAGAGTCATTTGCTTGAACACTGTTTTGGGGTTTTTGCTCGCTTTTTTATATGTCTGTTTATTCAAAGGAATGAAAATATGTGAAAACAAAAACAAAAAGCAAGCAATAAACCGTAGGAGGAAGGAGTTAAATGTGACCAATAGAACAGTATTTCTTTTGTCTCTATTAGCTGTATCAGAACTGAAAACACAGGCAAAGACTTCTCAGTTACACTCGTGTAGGCTGAAAGTAAAGTCACTGAAGTCATGGGATCCTAATCTGTTAATGAATTCAGAAAACACTCAAAATATCATTATGTTTCTTTACCATACTAAATTTGCAGTTCAAAACTACAATTCCCTTTTAATAAATGTCACTGTAAACACTTCTGAGGATGCAAACAGACCTCAGGGTAGGAACAACCTATACTTGCATCTACAAGATGACCACGTTGAACAGTGAGTGGCTCAAAGTAGCCTTCATGTCAATAGAAATGAGATCTGAAGTTCCAAAAGCAGAAGGATGTGATGACCATACTATTGTCAGCAACAACCAATTTGCAAAACCAGATGACTTAAAGCGTGCCAGACAACCTTGCAGTCTGTAGTTCAGCTTTACAGGAGGTTTAGGTTTTTCAGGGGATGGCTGTACACCTTGCAGCAGACTCTGCAGGAGCTCATCCAATCCTTGACCTCCAACAGTTCCGGAGCGCCATCAGTTTTTGCCCATGACCTGAGGATCCCATCCATTGCCAAAAAAGCAGGGTTCCTGCCTTGGTGTTCAGCACCCACCCTGCCCCAGAAGCTGCTGCAGCACTCCAGGAAATCTTTCCAGGCTGCAGCCCCTCCTCCAGAGCACCCCACACTGCAAGAAAATGATGGATCCTGCTTTTCTTACTTCCCCCCATCCCTGGAATTGTCGAAGGCCATTTTGCATGGGGCTCAAAGCATCCTGTTGTGGGGAAGGTGTCCCTGCCAGGGGGAATGAGGTGGTCTTTAAGGTCCCTTTCAACCCAAACCATTCCATGATTCTACTTGCATGGCTGCTTTAGCCTTTTCCTGAGAGAAATATATATATTTAATATTTGTACAACAGGGCTGCTGGGCAGTTTCAGCACTCACAACAATGGAAGTAACAAACACAGTCTACATTGTCCAGAAGAAACATATGTTATTTATTGACTGGAAAATGGAAAACTGAAGCATAGAAGCCCTCTTAATACTGCAACAACCTGATTCAATATCCACTGAAGTTTTTTTATTGTCTTTAAAAGCTTTAATAAGCCAGGTTCATAGAATTACTTCTTTACTAAATCAATTACAGAACTACAAGCAAATTTGCAGTAGGACTGGTACTGCTGTTTATTCAGGATATACAATTACTGCTAACCACTTTTTTTCTCTCTTCCTTCTCTTTTGTTATTTTTCTATATATTTTCAATAGATTTTGGTGGGGGTCTGTAACTCTGCAAATCAACAAGTGAAAACACCAATTATACACTGATACCAAGATTTTATTGATAAGCATATTTTCTATTCAAAAAAGAAAAAAAAAGATGAGCCTTAACTTGGAAAAAAAATACAATATGAATCACATTAAATGTCAAATCTTGACACAAACATCCCCCTTACTGCAGTCACTGATAAAATCACCTGTGATTTTCAGTGGCATCCAGATTTAGGTCTAATGATCAAGCTGATAACCACACAAGAGAGGGATATCAGGATCTGTACTGGAAATTCAAGCTGACACTCTGACCTTAACACATGCTGTGGAGCTTTTTGAAAAAGAGGGCAAGGAGCAGCTTTCTTCCCAATCACATGAGTTCAGAAAGACTTGTCATCCCATATTTTTCTTTCCTTCTTTGTCTAGTGTTGTTAATGATAGCTTAAATATGTTCCAAGGTGGTTAAATATTTAAAAAGGGCCAACTCCTTGCATTAGAAAAAGTGCAATCAAAATGCTTCCATTTCATGGGGAGACTTTTATCCAACAGTCTGCAAAGACTTGTTTTATGGTGAGAAGGCAATGTTTTTAAAGGAAAAAATATTTTAAACAGCCAGCTTGTATTGCCTGTTGGTTTATTTCCAGTGTTCCTTAAAGTAACAGAAAATTTCCTTTTTAAATGCTCAATTTCCTTCAGGAACTAAGCTTGCCACTATGGAAAACAAAACATTAGCTCCTAATCTTGCAAGATCTAGAGATCTTAAAAATACATTTTATTTTGGTATCACCATGAGTTGCTCAAACGCATAATGGTGATGAGATTGTTTTTCTGATTTTAATGCAGGTAATGTACTCAGAGCTCAGTGATCCAAGAGAAAATTTCCCAGCAGGCCGCACTTGACAAGCAGGTGTCACTCAATCACGCACGTTTTCACCTCCCCGAGAGGACAGATGGCCCCAGCCTACTTAGCAATTCCATCCTCTGTTGGCAGCCCCTCTCCAATGCAGTGCCATAATAAAGATGCTCTGAGATTTGTGTTAATCTGTGGTCTTTGGGGTAAACTGTAAACAAAGTGTGTAGAGTTATCGTTTCTCATTATGAGCTGGACCTCTTATCTCCTCCTCTGCCTATAGCATAGAGCTATCTCTAATAGCCTATACCCCTGGACTCAGCTTTCATGGAGATTAGTTCCTATCATTTTAAGCACCACAGAATTACTCTGTCTGCAGAGACTTGACCTAATCTGTTTGAGGCTTTTACTATAAAGACAGTAAGACAGCCTTTTTTCTCCAAATTAGGAGAACAATGGTTTAAATGGGCAATGGCTCCTGTTGCTGAATTTTATGCATGTATGTGTATTATACTTGCTGATTTCCTGCTCTGAGATAGAAGAGGAATTGTTATTCCCCTCACCATCATTCAGGAACAAGTACAGCCAGGATTGAGAGGCAAGGGAATAAAAAATCCACACATCTGAACACCATGTCGAGGGGGGTTATTTGTCAATTCTTTTTTCACTGCTGTGATACATTTCCACTGCATCCAATTTCCCCTGTGTAAAATGAAGATTATCTTCTCCCCACAATCTGACAAGTACAGTAGGGAAAGAAGCAGGGGGAGAGATGGAGAGCGTGCAAGAGTTCCCAGAGTCAAGTCTGGCACCTCCTACAATTTGTGCCATTTGGGAATTTTCCAGGATTTTCTACATGCAGAAAGGAAAAAGAAGGTCAAAGGTTCAGAGTCCTCATAACACTACTCAAAACAAAGCCAGAGCTGCTTCCAGCACCAGCACGTGCCACAGAATGACATTGGAAGAATATCACATCATTAAAATTAATTATCTGAATTCATGATTTTGTCACAATTTGAAGTTTCAGATGTGATTTCATGAAAAACAAAAGGAGCATCATTCTTTGGGTTTGACTTGTTCCAATCTCCTAAAAGGGAGTCTGTGAAAGATTCACAGTGATTTTAGTGGGTTGTGGATCCAGTCCAAGGGACTGGTGGGACAGAATTTCGACTGATGAAAAGGGAATTTTGAACAGATTTTATCCCTGAGGAGGCAGTGAACACTTTCACCTGTTGAAGCTAATGGAAAGAATTAAATAGTATTTACATGTGTTTCATTGCAGAAGTTCTTTAGTTTCTTCACCTTCTTAGCACCTACCTAAGCCCTACATTCATCACAAGTCACTTTCAGACCTCACACAAACCAGTCATCATACACCTGTGAGAGTGATGGAAACAACCATGAAACAACCACTTAACTGACTGCATCCTCAGCACTAACTACAAGGCATTAAAAGACTAGCAAGCAAGAGAGGGATGGAAATTGCAAATATTGAAAAAAAACTCAAAGCAACAAACAAACAAATAAAAAACCCACAACAGATCAGAAGTCTTGCATTAAAATTTTTCTCAGTGGACACTACACTTCAGTGCTTATCTTAGAAATTGAAAATCTGTGAAAAGTCTTCCCAGTATAGTGTAATACTCTATTTGCACATAAAGACAGTGACTGAACCATTGAATCCTTCTCCATGTGAACAAATTATCCAGTTATTATCTCTATTAACAGAGTACAATGTAGCCCAGAAGCTTTAGGAGAGCTTGAGGATTCAGTGATGCCCTGAGTATCACCTGGGCTGAGGGCACACTGACACAGGTACATCCAGCTCTGCCTGGCCACTAGGACATAACCCAGATCAGGTCCTGAAGCTGTGCAGACATCTCAACTCCCTTGTTAAACTATCCCACTTCCCCACACTTGCCCATTAGTCCAGGCTCAGCAACAGCTGCAAGGCTGCACAGTCAGAGCTCACCCACAGCTCGTGCAAGGGGAGGAGAAAGAGCAGCAGAATTTACATTTCCATGGCTGGCTGTGGACATGTGCCCTGAGAGTGAAGACATTGAAGTTTCTTTTCTAAGTTCACAGCTGCTCCCCTGGGCCACTCAGCAGACTGCTGTCCTTTCACCTCCTGTCCCACAAGCAATGACAGGGCCTTCCTGTGGGCAAATGGTGCTCCCTGTCCTGGGATTCTTGCCAAAGGGAAAAGAAGAATAAGAAATAGCACCAGAGCAGTGACAGGCTCTGGGCTTTCAGCTCAGTGCTCTGAAGGGAGAGCATTTCCCATGTGAGCACCCTCAGAGCAGCTGTGCCTGGCTCCTCCAGGGCCCCTCCACATGGCACTCACAGACAGTGCTCACAGCTCTCAGGAGCTGCAGGACTATTTCCACAGAGTCCTTGGGCATGTGCTCCTGTTGTCATTATATTACAAAGGTTCTATTATCGTTATAATGCAATTGTTCCATATTGCTAGAGTTTCATACCTCCTTGATGTTTCTCGTAGGCAGCTCCTCTAGGCACTGCCTCTTCCGTGTCCTTACAGCAGCCAACTGACTCCAGTTCCCCCCAGCCAACCAACCCACTCTTTTATAACACTCTTCTGACTGGCTGTGGCCGGTTAACATCAGGCCTGCTCCTAATCCTTAATAATTGGCTCAGCTGCAACTCTTTAAGGGGTAAGATTACATTCTATACCATCTTCATTTACCCATACTGTTTTCCCCTACATCTTCCTTTCTTATTTTTACTTCCGAAGAAAAGGAGTTTTGCTCTCTTACTGCCTTAAGCAACTGAGTTCAGAAAGCATCCCCATACTTTTGTGAATTGAAGGCAAATGAGCAGCCTATTAATATATTTTGGATAAACCATTTATATTTTCTTCTTCCTATCATTAGAAGAGCTCATAGGAAATGAGCGGTGGGTGAAGTACTTACAAGCTTATGCCACTTCAAGTTGTTGCCAAATATGTCTCTTGCTGAAAAGAGGAAACTATTATAGGATTATTTCCTGTAAATTCAAGGCACTTTCAAATGAAATATGACCCTAAGAATGACTACACTGCATCACACGAAAGGTGTGCCAATTTCCAGCAGCAGGTATAAGCAGATGCCCAAGTAAGAATAAGAGAAAGATGAGTGGGTGAAACACTTATCACAGAATATCCTGAGTTGGAAGGAACTCACTCCCTCACAGGACAACCCCAATGCTCACTTTGTGTCTAAGAGCATTGTCCAAACACTCCTTGGACTCTGCCAGGCTTGGGGCAGTGGCCACTTCCTTGGGGAGCTGCTCCAGTGCTCAACCACCCTCTGGGCAGAGCACCTTCTCCTAAAATCCAACCTGAGCATCCCTAACACACCTTCAGGCCATTCCCCTGGTCCTGTCACTGATCACAGCATCCCCTGTGATCACTGATCACTGCTTCCCCTCATAAGGAAGGTGTAGACTGCCATGAGATTTCTCCTCTGTCTCCTCCAGGCTGAACTTCTTAAGTCTCCTACTTTCAGCTATTTCAGTTCAGGGACTTCTGAGATTGGAAAAGAGCAGAGAAGGTAAAAAAAACCCCACAAAACATAAATCTTAACAGCAAGAGATTCATTCTAACAAGACAAAATAGTAAAATTTTCCTTCAGACTTATTCAAAAGGATATTCAGAGCTTAATTTAGCAAGGGCTAGCATCTACTCACCACCTGTCCCAGTAATTATTGTCTCTGTTTTATTTTATATTATTCAGTACTTTTATATTATTTTTAATATCATTTATTTATGTTTCAGTGTTTTTATATTATTCAGTACTAGCAAGAAAATCTGGTGACTTAAAGAAAAACACATAAGGGGAATACAGCTGTATTTGAGAGGAAAAGACCATTTCTTTGTTCTGTACCTAACAGAGCTCAAACATACAGAGTATCAAAAGTGACAAAGAAAAATGCATTTTCAAAAGCAGCACGAATGAAGAGGGTCAGCAATAGCATACAGGCAGCACTGAACCTTCCATAATAGGTGTGCACCCTCTGTCTCAGCCTTGGAATTTGTGTGTGTGTGCCTGTGTGTTCACATGCTCACACAGGCACACTTTCCTTGTGCAAAACCACTTCCTGTCACTGAAAGGGAAATGGCAAATAGAGATCAAGGATCAGTTTTGCAGAGCAGTGTTTCCTTTTCACCCACACACCTGAGCAACGGGCTACATCCCAGAGCAGTCATTTCCTTTCCCAGCTGTCAATCTTTTTCACATTCTGACTCAAGCTTGATTCACTGGAGCATCCACTGACAGTAAAAGGCAGCAGAGTGTGATCTCACAGTGGCAGGAGCAGAAGGAAGGAAGCAGTGCACGCAGTGACACTTTACCCAGCTGCAGGTGCTCCCTGCAGCTGGCACACAACCCTCCACCCTCCCCACACCTCTCCTCTAATGCAGCTGGATTCAGTGACCACCATGGGGCTGAAATGGATCTTTCTTCTCAAACTTACAGTCTTCCTCCATTTACTTGTAAAGAAAAACCTAAATTCCTTGACCTGTTGGTGTTAAAATCCCCACTGAGTCTCTGGAAGGTGTCACACAAGGATCATAACCTGCCCTACAAAACAATTTGTAATGAAACCAATTTAGAAGAAATAAGAAGCCTACAAGATATCATTGTATTTAGGACCGGAATAGAAGGCAAGCAATCAAGAGGGCACAGCACCTGCTGCTTAAGGGCTGGAAGGGAAAAGAAAATCTAGATTAGAAAAACATCAAACAGTCAAGCAGAACTGTGTGCACACTGCTAAAGCTCCCAGGGACAAGCTGAATGGATACTGCTAGTATAAGGTGAATAAGAGAGACTTTAAGACACTACCTGAATAGCTGAAACAGAAATCTACTAGACTAGAGGAGATAAGAGACTCAGCTATTGAATTTATTTGTGGAAAGTTATGATATCCGAGTTGTTCTTTCTACCAATGTGCAAGGGAATGCACCATATATTAAAGTCTCAGATTACAGGGAGACACTGGCAAGGACCAACAGGCGGCTACTGCAAACACTGGTGGGCTCTGAAATCCCCATACAGTGTTGGAGAGGTGAATCTGTAATTCTCAGACCTACAAAAATAGCCCCAAATTCAAGTTCTGGCCCTTACAAAGTAATGAAATAATTATGGGACAATTTCCACTAGAATGAACGCAATGTTATTTATAACAATGCTAGTTTTTGTTGACTTTCAAGTTCTGTTGAAGTAGCAGTAAAAGCACAGTATTGATATTTAGTGAAGGAAGCACAATCCCCCTGCTTGCCAAACTCTTTAAGGAAAATTTTTTAGATAATAATTAGTCATGAATTCTCATGATTGCTTATGAAAACTGGGAGTCCATGAGCCTCAGTACAGCTTCCAGCCTTCATGAGGTGAGAGAAAAATGAGTGTCCAAGGCAGACCTTCCTGCAAGGGGCAGGATCCTTCAGGCAAGAGATTCAGTGGCACCTTTTTCCCCAGAGGCTTCAGCCATTGATTTGGTGGTGGCCAATGGCTCAGAGTCCCAGTGGACATCAGGGACAAGTGGCATTTCTCAGGGGTCTGTGCTGGGATGATCTTCAAAGTCACTTCCAACCCAAACCTTTCCATGATCCCGTGGTCCTCACTGCCTTGACCAAAGGGAGCACATTGCTCTTAACTGATGCTGAGCTTCTTGATCAGATTCCTCACACACATGTAAACAATCACTGAGGATGGTACAATTAGCTGATAGTTTCTTTTACTTTTAATGCAAAAAGTCTTTCTAGTCAATTACTTCCAGTGAGAAGGTATGTTATTTGTGCAGTTTCTCTTTGCAACATTTTTTTCTAAAATATCTCATTAAGTTTTACTTAGGGAAATCACATCACCACTCTTTGTATATTTTTTTCAAAACATTGTTTTTCCCAGTGCAGGTTTTCTACGTGAGCATTTTATCAAACTCTAAGAAAAAAAAAGGTTTTCTTTTCTCCAAGTTACAATAGATTATAGCTGTTGAAATAGGAAAAGCATTGAAATTATTGATAAAACTAATTTAAAACATTTTCCTTCAGCTAGCCCTGAGAATCTGTGAAGTTCTCAGATTCAAGACCATTTGGGTTTCAGTTAAATACAGTAATTGGTTATAAGTCAGCCCATCTATGCTAAAAGCATTGCTAGAAACTCTTCATGCATTTGAAAGGAAGAACTGAAAGAGAAAGAATAATTTAGTACATAGCTCAGAGGTATCATTAGTAGCAATAGAGTGATGTTAAAAACAGGGAAATTCAGGTTAAACAGCAGGAGAAGGCTGAGTGCAGCCAGGGGTGTGATGAGGTGTGAGAGCCACTCTCCCACCACACGACCCTGGGGTACATCAGTGCCAGAAACCTCTCCCCGCACTCAGCCCTTCATCCCCTTTCCTCCAAGGATAGCTCTCTGAAATTGTTAAATTAGAGGACATGCCCCAAAACTTTTTCAAAACTAGATTGTTCAGAAGACAGCAAGTTGTCCTTGTGCACTGGAAATCCATGGATTCAAAGAGGCTCAGTGAGGGGCTCCTTTCCCTTGCTGCTGCAGCTCCTACACCGTGACCACATCTCCAGGTTTACAGGTCCCTGTCAATACCACTCTGTCAATACAGGTCCCTGTACTACTCTGAACCAAGGCTCTCAGAGTTTTTAAAGCCCCTCTGCTGCCCATGCACCTTCCCTCCACACACAGCAGACTTTGAACATTTCTAAGTGTATTAGCTTCAACTTCAGCTATGGACTTCATGTACCACCATAATACTAAACTGAGACTTTTAAGGAAAGAAAATTCCAGCCTTAAAGTGATTCTATTATCAAGCATCACTTTAAAACCAGACACACTGAGACCAAAAAAGTAGCAGAGTTACTTTCTTACTTTAAATTTTTTTTTTCTATTTTATTGCAGGTAAAATAATACTTTACTGTTGAGTCTTCTTTAGGGAAAAATATTTAAACACATCAACCTGACAGCCACAAAACCTGCTACAAGCAGAGCAGGATTTAAGCACTGCATAATCTTTCCCAGAGACTTTTTCAAACAAAGATGCTGTGGTTTTATTTGGTTTCTATTTAACTCTCCAGAGAGGTCTCTCTTTAAATCCAGGCATGAAAAATACATTCTCAGTCCAGACACAGAGATTTTGGAAAAGAGAAATGCAGTGAAACAGCATTTCATTTGCAAGTATTTTACATTTTAACAGTGTCTTTTGCTTTCCACTCAGCAAACATTACCAAAACTGCTGCTTCCTACAATAAATTTTCTTTGAATTTGTAATATTTTAAGTAGTGTACATACAGTGTATATGCAATTTAAACAACTTCATCATATCTGCAAAAGTGGGCATATGAAATTCATGTATTTGTGCCTGTGCATACTATATATAAGCAGAACATTCACAATACATACCATATATTCATGTGTGTAATTTCACTTTTGTTCTAAATAAAATAAACATAATTTCAAATAAAATGTTGAGAAAATGAACAGCAAAATCCAGTTGCAAAGACTACTGAATAGATGCTTGGGAAAATTAGGGTGGAAAACAGTTAAGAGAGGAAAAGAACAAATAAATCAGGGTTAAAATTGGCTTCTTATACAAAAGCAAGAGAGATATTTTAGTCATTAAAAAAAAATCAAGTTTTTCTTGTATTCAGTCATATCATTCAGGTTCTAGGAAAGGAAGGGAAATTGAATAGAAATTACTAAGATTTGTTTGCATATTTTGGTAAGCTTTTCCATAAAAATAAATGCAGTTCAGACTCTTTTAAGCCAAGTAATTGTGTCCAGGAGTTCTGTTTTAAATGTGCTCTGGGGCATCTCATTGTTCACACTGAGTGTAAAGTAGATTGTTTCTATGCTTTAGGAACCACAGTGTGTGGGATTAAATAATACACTTAATGAAGAGGCTAAAATGACTACATTCTTTCTATTGCAAAAACATTCCAGGAAAGAAAACCACCCAGGATCAGGGAAAAGAGACTTTTACCACCTCATATTTTATTAATACACTTTCTGCAGTGCACCCTACTTAAAGCTGTGCTTAAGGAGTATCCAGCTATGATATTACTGCACCACAGACTTCCTCAGTATAAATCAGAGCATCCCATCTTTCAACTTGCTTATCCTTTCAACACACACAGGACCAGTGCTGGCCAGACGAGTTTGGCCAGGGTGAGTCACATGTTAGTGAGCTCTGAGAAAGAAAAGTGAATCCATGTCTCTAAATCACAGACTATGAACCCAATCCCTTGAGTAGTCACGGCTGCATTTCGGCTATGAAACCCTAAATGTCCTGGATTCTCACTACTCCAACTCATTGTCCCATCTCAGCTTTTCTGCCACTTTGTGTTTTATATCTCAAATTGAAGGGAATTTAACTGCTGGCACTTTCAGACACATTCTCACTTTCTCCTCTCCACAAAGGTCCTCTAACATATTTTCCACCTGCACAGTGTAAACTTAGGAGAGCTCATCCCTTTGTGGTTCTCAGAGTACCAACTCTATTTTAAACCAGGGGAATCAGAGCTCCTTCCCTGCCATTCCTGGAGCAGAGAATGACCTGGGTAAGCAGCTGTAACACCTGGGGAAATAAGGGATTTGCCTAGGTCAGGCAATCCCCTCGCAGTGGTGTTTACTCTTGCAACACCTGAGAGGATAAAAGTGAGCTCTTGTCACTTCAGCATTCTCTCCCTGTCACTTCATAGCCCTGTTTGCTCAAGCTTTTAATGGCTGGGCATGTGCCACATGCTTTGCATACCCCCTGTGCATGTCCCCACTGGCATGTGCCACATGTCACAGTGGGAGCAGCAGAGGCACACACACACACACACACACACACAGAGGCCTGTTGGGAACACAGGTGCTTAATGCTGTCTTTGTCACCAAGCTAGCCAGAGACTCCAATTTTATTTTTTGGGAAGGTTAAGGGCATCTATGAGAAAAGACAAGCTGCCAAAAAAACTCTGTTCTGGTATTGGCACTCTTGTCCTTGCTGAAGCACGCAAAGGCTCCAGCCAAAGCCATTTAGCCTTTCTGCCCAACTCTGAATTTCACCCTCTACTGGGCCATATAGACACAGTGTCCAAACAGCTTTAATGATCTCAATTCTATTGCTTATTGGCTTTTGGAATTTAATCCAAAATGCAGACATCTGATCTCTGTGTCCTTCTCAGAATATATATAGAAGTAAAGCTCTATTTATGAAACCACTTTTTGAGCACTTGTGAGTGAAAAATATTCAAGCTCCCTCCCCACCATTTGCAGATAGTCTCTGTAATTTGTCTCTGATGGCCAAAGCTTTTGCAATTAGCAAAATCAGACAACAAGATGGAGCCAACAGAAATGAGACATTATCTTCTGCTGCCAATGCTTGCATCATCCTACTGAGCTCATTTTATAGAATACCTAAAAGGTGAGCCAGTCACTTGGAGTCATAAATTGTGCACTTCTCTCCCTTACCAGCTGCCAAAGTGCACTGTGGACATTGCCCTGCCTTTCTTACTGTAGCTCTTACTCATTCTTTCAATTTATTTCTTTTTTCCCCAGGGGAGAGACTTGGAATTCTTTTATTTCTCTCATAGCCACAAATCCTCTGGTCTGTGCATGGTCACCAGCCAATGATCTAAAGCAATGGAAGAAAGACCTTTGGAAAAAAAGGTTTCCTGCCACATCCCAGCATGCTGCAAGGACTGCTCAGACCAGGAGAAAAAAAGCAAGTTGAATGTGCAGAAAAAGTTCATATATTCCTGTGCTCACATCTGAGACTGAGCTTGCAGAAATTTGTGTGATATTTCTTTTGACAGGGAAGCTGTAACTTTCATATAAGTTTACCTAGACTTGAAACTAACTAACAAAAAACCCAAAAACCACACAAAATGTGTAACTCAGCAGAGTGCATGGTGCATTATTCACTGCTTTCTTTCTTCCACATCCCCCTTCTCATAAAGCCTGTAACAACATGGGATGGCTGGCACAAGAGCTAGCTCAAATGGCTCCGTACCCACTGAGAGCCACTTTCTCTAGAGGAATTAATCACTAATTTCTCACAGCCAGATCCTAGACTCCTTGTGCTTCCTGAGCCAAACAAAGAATAAAAACACACATGCTCACATGAAGCCACTGAGAGGATCATGCTTGCAATTAGAGGCAGCACTATTTTTATTGGGTTTTGCTAAAATATCAGAAATTGGGGCAATAGAATATAATTCAATAATCTCCATCACGAACAAATATATTCGTCCTCTAAAGGAGTTATGGATCCTGACAGCTTTAGCTATGGACTTCATGTACCACCATAATACTGAACTGAGACTTCCAGAGAAAAAAACTCCAGCCTTAATGGTTTCAGAAAGCATCTATAGCTGCAACACACTATCACACTGAAGACTAAACCTTGTCTGCTCTGACCACCATGCTATGTGTCTCTCTAAAGCTTCTCTGGATGTATTGCACCAGCTTATCTGTTCCCTTAAAGCTTGGGGATTTATGGACTGCAAAGTCTATTTGTAAAACCTAAATAGTCTGATTGTGAATTCATCACAATAAATTTTGCTTTCAACTCCCCAGGATTTTCCTGCTACTGGTCTGTCACATCCTGGACACCTTCAGTAAAGTGGAGTCCCACAGTATGTGTCCAGAAGTGGGAAGGTGATCTATATGCAATACCTGACTGGTGAGAATCATAATGTCAAACAACTCCTACCTAAAGGTTACCACCCACTCTAGGAAGATAGTTCTCCCTATGAGAATGGGACCAGTCATGGACCCTTCCAGGGGACAAACTCAGTAACACTAATATAACATCAATTGGCACAGAAAAGAAAAACACTACTTAGCAGACATGATTCTCCATTCCTGCCACCGATTTTTTTTGTGTGTGTGTTTATTCAGATATATCTTTATTTATAGGTCTAGCCATTTTTTCTCTTGGGTGGAAAAACTGAGTGTATTCATCATTCCTCTAAAACACCTTCAGTAAATGCCCACCACGGCATTGACTTCATCACCTTTTTAACTGTTAGGACTGATAAATGTTCTGGTGCCTCCATGAAAATTGAGCTTGGAGAGGAGGACCTGGTGAAGAGCACAAGCAGAGAGGATTAGGAAGCAGGTGTTGTCTAAGGGTCAGCAAAGCACTAGAGGAAAGAAACAGAAACTACATCTCTGTAAAAGCTGTTCCTATCTGGGTATTGCAACAAATGAATATTTGAACTGTCATGAATATTTGAAATGAGACTGCTGAAAGTGCTTACAAAGTAGGTATTCCAGTTAGAGAATGGGCTTAAACACAGATTCTTTATGCAGAATACATAATAAAGTGTCTGCACTTGGGGGGAGAGATGACCAGAGCACTGTGGACAGGAACACGTAACCTTCTGCCCAACCACAGGGCATCCCCCTCTGCAGTTTTGCTTTTGAATAAAATTATCCCTTAACCTATATCTGTCCTTGTTTCTCAACTCATTTCATTCCTTTCAACCCACATTGCCAAAGCTACACCTGCTGCTGAAGGGAGGGGTTTTCTGTAGGAGGACACTGAAGGATAAGCCATGAGCAGGTAGCAGAGGTGGAAAACATTCCTCTTTTCCTGAAGCAATGAATGAGAAATGAATCAGTCTGGATGCAGGTGTGGCTGAAAATAGCACTGCTCCAGGTGTGTGTGCTTCTGTTTCTGCTGGTGACCCTCCTCCTGCCTCACCCTGCCCATCAGCAGGAGGCAAAGCCACTTCCCGTGGCTGCTCTCCCCAGCCCTAACATGGGGGTGTCACAGACATTTCTTCATAGAAATCCTTTCTTTGGGATTTCTCCTTCTTCTGGGAAGCAAAAGGCCCCAGAAGAAGAATGTAAACAATTGTTATCAGCTGCTGTGAAATGTAGCAGGTGTCCCTGTGATTGGCTCATCTTCCTTGTGTACCATTAAAGGCCAATCATAGGAGCAGCTCAGGGACAGATTCCCTGGGCAAAGAACTTTGTTATTCATTCTTTCTATTCTATTCTTAATATAGCTGCTCTCTGGAACCTCTCTTTTTCTTGCTTTTAGTATAGTTATAATGTATTATATATCTTATATCAATAAATCAGCCTTCTGATCAAGAAACAAGATTCTCGTCCTTCTCTCACCACAGTGACCGTCTAAAGTCGCTGTAATATGGGGGTATGAACTGCCTCTTTCCAGGTTAGAGGCAGGAAAAGCAAATGAGCAAAAGAGAAAGAAACAAATTAAAGCAAGAGGGATAAGAGAAAGGGATGGGATGTCAAATTTGAACTGGAGCCTTTTTAACCAGGCAGACTCCAGGCTTGGTCATCTTCTGCCATTGCTTCAGAGCAGGATCCATGCAGGCCTCTACATGTGTGTATGGTATATACACATATGTACATGGCAGGGAGGCATGGGAAGTCTTTAATAATTCAGTTCAAGTGCATTCCTGTTGCTCATGAATGTGAAAACACGTTCATGGTTGCCAAACCCCACCTGTGCCTCTTGCCCTGACTCCTGGGCAGGCCCTGGACACTCTGGGCTGGCTTCTCCCCTCGCTGAGCCTTTAGCCCTGCCTGGCTCCCCTGCTGAGATTTCCTCCACCACCAGAGATTTCCACCTTCACTGAGCTGCCTTCTTCCCATTTTAAGTCATGTCTGTCACAACTGCTGCTGCCACAGATAAGTGCACGTTGTTATTAATGCATTATTAAATTTTATCTCACATTTAGAGCCTTGTCGATGGTGCTCACTTAAAGACACTGTGGTGATAAGCACTATAGGAATGGCTATAAATAATGAATATTATCCCTCTCATGTCTTTCCCTGTCTCCCAACCCAGTAGGTATTCACTGAAAGGCAAATGATCATCAACTCAATTTTATTTTTACTGATTAAAAGTGTCTTCAGGATGCATAGCTGCCACAAAGTAGGCAAAAGACTGCAGCTACCATGGGAGATAGCCCAAAATATTTGAGCAGCTTCTCTTCCCACCAGGGTATCTTTCTAAAAGCAAAGCATTAATTCTAATTTGCCTTCTATGCTCCTGCTCCTTGCCAGGTTCCAGAAATCAAGTGAGAGGGTGGGAATGTAGAAAAAGGGTCCAAATTCTCCTGATGCTTTCTCTTTACAGGTCAAGTGCACAACATAATTTTTAATTGGGGAATACTTCATCTCCAGCATTTGCCTCCCATCTGGAAAAGTTCAGGCTCACACTCTGGTTCAAAATCAGAGCCCAAAAGAGCAGGACACTGGTGCCATCTCAGCTGCTTTCTGTCCTACCTCATTAATGTCTGTTATTCACGTTGTCTTTCTTCCATCCCTTTGTAGCTCCTGCAAATTAAGTCTTTGAATGCTGTTAACACTCCTGTGCATCTGCAGTTCTTGATCACTTAGACACTGAAAAATGTAAGAAATCTTTGCTATTACCTGAATGGCTATAGAAACTTGGAGAGAAAAATCTTGGAAAATAAAATGGTTCAGGACAATGCTGAGAGGTCTTAAAGAAGTGCTGCAAACACTTTGGGTTTGGTCCCAGAAATGCCCAAGCAAAAATCTAGTGCTATGGACCAAGATATTTCAATATCTTCCTAGTTTTATAATGGACAAAAGAATTTATGGTTCAGATCTTGAATGGAATTCTGGAATCAGAATAGATACCAAAATCAGGCTGCACTCTGTCTTTAAAGTCTGGACTGCTTGGAGTTACTGATTAAATTTGGCTCAACAAACATTTTCATCTGGCAGTTCAGGTAAGATGTCATATATAAAGCTGAAATAGGTAGAAAATTGCTTTTTAACTTGCAAAAATGTTTGAGATATAATTTTTGTTCAAATGAGTTTAAAATTTCAAAAATGAAGTCCTTTTAATACATAGAAGACCAGACTGAGAAAACAAAAATCAATTTGGGTCAATTATAGCATTTTCTTCTGTTAATGTTGTAATGTTTAATTTTTATTTTGACCTTTTTCTCAGTTGTAGATGGTATTCAGCATTAAATTAGATGGTATTCAGCATTAAAATGTTGTTTAAGTAAAAAAAATGTTTTGTTTGGGTTTTTTTTAAATGTTGACAAGGTCCCTACATTTTCTCAAACCAGCAATACACTGGTGGAAGACAATTATTTCCAGTAAGAAGAAAGTCCCATTTTAGCACACCCTTGGCTTTTTGCAAAGCAGAAAAACAATTTTATGAAGAAATTATCATCTGCTTCACCTCAGATATGAGTCCTAAGTCAATCATCCCCCCAGGTATTGACTAAAGTTACCCCTGACTTCATCAAGTCAGAACTAGAGCTTGCCACAGAGTCCTTTAGCCTTACTGCATGAATTCTGAAAGACTCCAAAACTACCATGAGAAAAAACTGTCATATTTCCTTTCCTTGAGACCTCCTGACTTCACTCCAACCTAGACTCATGCTTGCCAAGCACTTGACCTAGGATCCCAACTTAATACCTTTGCTTGAGCTGCTTCAAAATTCAACATGGCTTGTTTAAAACTCAGATTCCCCCTTGCTCTGCTCTTTCCTGAAAGATGAGGAGAATTTTGTTAAACTATCCTAATGAATGGCTTTATCTCAGCAGCCATATGCTGTCCTACATGACAATGTCACAACACGCAAAGAAAATCTCCCACATTGATAGGTGGAATCACAGGGGTGCATCATATCCTTCTGTAAAGCTTGGGTTAAATTTAATATGGTTACAAAACTTTGGGTCAGCTTAAAGAAGAAGAAAAATGAGGTTTTGCTTGCCTGCAGAAGACTCCTTGGATGCACTCTGAAGAACATATAATGAAAACCACATAGTAATTTGATAACAAACCAAAGCATTCAAGCACATATACTCATCATGATGTCATTTCCATCTTCTGTCATTACTTAAGTACCACATAAATTACATTTGTATTTGAGTCTGCTTACATTTGTAGATCCAGATCTCAAGCCCCCAGTACAAAACCTGAATTTTAGGGACACTAATCATCCACATCTCTCATTAGTTTCTATTTTGCCATGGCTCCCCCACCAACAGAGGTAGCTTTGAGAGCGAAAGCAAGCTCAAGCAGACAGGGAGGGAATAGTTATCACTCAGCACTCCCAGATATGTTTCAGGGCTCCTATCAGTTACCCCAGGGTTCCCCCAACAACACAGAGTACTACTTCATCTCACAGAAGGAAAACAAAAAATAGAAACAGCTGGGCTCAGTGAAATAAGGCTGTCAAGGTCCCTCTCCTAAAGTAGAGATGGCAATCAGTCCACTCCAATATTTACTTTTTATCTGCCCATCACAACAGACAATAATTAGATTACCATGGGTCAGGTTTTTTCTAGAGAGGTCACACAATGGTGTAAGATGCTATCTTGACAAGACAATACCAACATTTTACTTTCAAATGAGAAGCATTTTCCACTTCAGTTTTACAAAAAGTTTCACCATCTGTAATTACAGCATGGTCATTATACCACATACAAACCAAGGCACACAATACAGGACCACAAATTACAAAAATTGAGGCATAAAATATCAACAGTCTTGCACACCCAACCCAGTGCATCAAGGAGAAAGAGCAAATACATTTTTCAACCCAAACTGGGAACATCAAACTTCTCAAAGTGTCCAGTAACCCTCCCCAGCTGCCTCTTGCTCATCAGAGTTTTCCCTGCATCTACACACTGTTTCTCAAGATAAAAAATGATTAAGTAACTCCTTCCATAAAGGTTTTCACCAGCTCACACATGTCAGAAGGCCTCAGCAATCATATCATAAGGTATAAATGTTGATACTCCCAGTGCTGTACTTTTGGGAGGCGAGCTTGTCAGAGATAAATGTTGCTTGGAATACAAGCTGTTTCTCCTCTTATCAAGGAAAAATTTTGTATCCTGAGGATTCCCTTGTAAATTAGCCAAGCCCCACTGCTACACCCACTGCTCCCCTACAGCAACACAAAGAATATGGCAACACTCATTAGAGCACACCACCAGGGAAAAGTCTAATTGCTGGATTTACATTTTGTAGGCAACGTGTATTTATACTAATAATTCTATTTTGTGCGGCTTTACTAGTCAGAGAAGAAAAGAGCATATTGTATTAAGCTCCAGCCCCCAAGCACTGAAATAGCACTAACAGATCCAGGGAGATGGGCTTTCATATAATTGGCATCCACCCATAGAACACAGTTGATGATGAAGCATATTTCCAGCAGTTCATAACAAGGGCAGGCGATTCCCTGAGGATTTTCAACCTTTAATATTCGCCTATCTTTGGGAGCATCTACTCATCTCATCATTACAGTAGTACTAGTCACTGCTCTGATTGCAGTGGGACTGGAAAAAGCAGCACTTTAACCCTGCCCATCTTAAGTATTATTTCCCTCCATAGTCATCTCCAGGCTCCCACAGATCCTACAGCAAAAAAATGTTCTATACACTGTCTAGCAAGAAAATAAGAAGGAAAAAGAAATTGCTGGATTAGTCATACATCCAGAAACAGTACCTAAACATGAAAAATTCAAATATCTATTTTTATATATATTTTTACCAGCTCCTCTATTCTCAAAGAACATTAAAAAAAATTCCTTCACAATATCCCAGCGCTTCCAACTACAGCTGAAGTGAGGAAGTGCTAAGTTGTTGGCAAACCTGACCTTCTTATAATGAGTTTGTAAAATTAATTTTGCAACCTGCAAAAGTGCTCGGATTTGATCCAAGATTTCTGAATTTTCTTCTTGTATCTGAAAAAAAATCACCCAGTCATACTGTTTTCTTTTCCTTTAATACTATAAAAGTGGGACTTTTAGACCTATCAAATGGATGAAGGATAAGACAAAACTTAAATTCAGTATGAACTTTTCTAAAGATCAAAGTTCTTAGATGCAGGGGTTTGGCTTGGGACTGTCTTGACAACTACTAATAAAAAAAGTTAAAAGCAAAGAAAGAAATGCTTGTCTTACTCATAATTGCTTCACATAAACTTAATTCTACATAAAAAGTAATTAAAGGCCGCTTCTAAAAGGAGCTGGAAGCCATGGTGTTATGACTCCCTCCATACATTTTTTATCCAATTAAGCAATCTCAAAAAAGCACTTTATGCATCTTTAAGACATGATTGCTTCACATTAGCTCACGTAGCTGTTTTACCAGATCACTGCACACCTCCTTCTGGCCTCTTTACCTGGAAACTCATTCCCACAAATTACCACCATGCTATTAATACTTCTCTGTTTGATGTTCTCCTCACCTTCATTTTATGTAGCATTGCCAAACAACAGGCATCTGTTTGCATGGTTCTGTTTGCAAATCAGCCCAGCCACCTTTCAAGCCCTCTCAGTTTCTGCGTGGGAGAACTTGTAAATGAAAATAGATATGAGCTTCCCAGACATTGGAGACTGGTTGGGCTTTTCATGAGCAGGACATCATTCTGAACTACTCTTCCTACACATCTTGAGCTGCCCAGCCATGAGACTTCTGAAAACAGGCTTTTTTAATGGGGGAAAAACAAAACCCAAAACCATAAACAAATAGCAAAAGGAAAAAAAAAAAAAAAAAAAACACAACAAACCAAACAGAAAAAAACCCAAAAAAACAAAAAACAAACAAACAAAAAAAAAACCAAACCAAAAAAAAAAAAAAAAATGAACAAAACCCAAACAAACAAAACCCAAAAAAAACACATCAAAACTACCAAAACCCAATCAAGACACAGTTGCATGGTTGTGGATTCCAAGTTGAGTCAAGGAAAAGCAATAGCGCAACTGCCACTGAAATAGCTTTGCTCACCAGAAGCATTCAGGAAATGAGGCTATATGAAATTCAGGCAGCATGGAAGGGGAAAAAGCCTCTGCTGAGCAAATGCTGTTTGCTGTCAGGCTCTGCGTGACCTTTTCACTAGGTACAAGACGGGAAGATTGTGGAACATGTACTGATTAGGTGTATGGCTCCAAAAATACCATTTGGAAAAATAAAATTCTGCATTATAGCGCAATAGGAAATATGCTGGAATGTTAGAATGCCAAGAATAACTAATTTTCTACCATTCCTTATCTTACCTTTTTTACACCTCATTTAAACACTTGTTAAAGCAGCCACTCTGGTGTAAAGGAAAGAAAGGAAGAGCAAGTGAGTTCCATTTTTATTTTCCATCATCTGCTGAAGTGATGACTGCTAACAGCATCTCCCCTGGTAGCACACACATGGCCATCAGAGACAATGACTCACTGTGAAACAAGCCCAGCAGCCCAAGCAGCCACTGGGGATTTTTTTTTGCTGATTCTATTTGGGATGGGCTGGAGTGGGGTTGGAGATTTTACAACCTTATTTGATTTTGGGGCAGACAATCTTATGCAGACTTAATTATTTCCTTATTTATAGAATAACTTGCTTCCTGGAGACTCTCTGATGTTGGTTGTCTCAGGCACCCTGCATTTAATGATTTAAAGTGCTTTGGTGTTCTAAAGGAGCAAAATATCAGGAGTCTGTTGTAGACTGTTGTGCACAGTAGGGGGAGGCTGGAGAAATTATTACTTGAACTCCTGAAGCGTGTATAAGGTGAGCACACAACCACCAGCCCTCATCCACCCTTAATCCAGCCCAGCAAATCCTGCACAGCAAACCCAGGACAAGGCCCATTCGCAGGGCATTAGCATGACCTCATTCCAGGGAAGATTTCGGAAGGTAGAGACTGCTCTCCTGGATTAAACCCTTCCCAACTGAGTGTCTAACTCCTCACAGAGCCCCACATCCACTGAGGTCTCCCTCCACACTGAGGGGCTCTTGCTTTAGTCCCTGCCAAGACATGATCGCAGGCCAAGCCCCATGGCTGTGGCATAACCCACTCTCTGCTGTGTTTTCACCACATCGGGAGCAGAGGGTGAGAGCTCTGCCCAAGTCCTGCATTTGGGCTGACACCAGGCTTCAGGAATGGGACAGACCTCAGGTAGTCAGAGGCTGACACATGTCTCAACAAAAGGATTGCTCTTATCAGAGCATGTGGTGTTGCAAACCCCTGCCCAGCTCCCCTGGCTGCCCACTGACCTAATTAAGAAGGCAGCCTATTGCTCTCAGCATCAGCTGATACCAGAGGTTATCAGCCACTAACTGGGCCACACACCTTTCTTCCTATTTCTATTTCTTCATATTTCTTATTTCTATTAAAAAGAAAAAACTTCATCAGAGTAGAAGAAATGAATACATAATTCCTTTTCAAAAGTTTTCCAAACATCATCTCTTTTTCTGTTAAAAATAATTAAGACCGGGTGTTCATCAGTGCAAAGGCCTCATTTGGCTTGTCCAGAAGGAGCTTTGAATAGCTAGTCAGTATAAATACTGCATAAAAAATTAAAGTAACAAAGAGAGGATTTTTTTTTCTTCATTTGTTATTTTTGGGAAGAAAAACCAGCCATCTGTGTTCCAAATGTGTTGCTTTTCAATGATCCACAAGCTGTTTCTATGGTTAAAAATTATTTGACTTTGCTCTTCTTCTGAATGGTTGCCTTCACCATATTAAAACACAGAGCCTTGCCTGCTGGGTGCTGTGATATTTGTCCGGCTGCTCTGCTTGATAAGAGCTGCTCAGGTCTGGAAATGATAACCTACACAAGAGGGCAGTTTAGTTTTCACTGTAACAGTGGAGGAAGGAAGGAGGGAAGCAAGGAGAAGTTCACATTATTTTGGTGAAGATTTTACCTAATACACAATTTTATATATTTTGGGTGAGAGGGGAATTGTTTTGATTCCTATTTGCAGCCACCATGAATACTGTTTCTCGTCCTCTTCTCAGCTAGTTCTGAAATGTCTGGAAATTAGGCATTTAAGTACTTAAAACGTGTGGTGTAGGGGGGAAGCATGTGTAAAAAATATTCCTGCATATATAAAAAAATCTTCCGTATACATTGCTTGTACATAAAGCATTTTATTTTGATTGAGAGCAGATTGTTCCTTCCTATACCCAATTTGAGATTGGACAGACTGCACTGTGTGCCCATTTTCACAATATAATGATCTTTATGTACACACAGATGTACATACAAAGACGTACATATGGCATTTTTTTGTAAATTTAGCACTTGTAATTGTTTTGATGTTCAAATCTATACTTATTAGCTAGCCCAGAACACATTTATTATTAAGAACACTGTGGAATCAGCAGCTATTTAGGAAAGGTAGAAATGCAAATGCAGAAATATTTACATAAATATCTGCAAACACTATGCATCATTCCCTTTGTGTTCAGGAGCACAGCCACAAGCCAGGTCTTTTGTATGTTGAATGACCAAACACACACTTAAATCAAACAGCAGCTCCATTCAGTCTGTGCTTTCCACAAGTCGTTAGACACGCTATGTTGAAAGGAGTGACTTCGTGCACACTCAGCTTTTTCAAAGAAACATCTGTGATTTAATGGCCAGATCTGAGCCACACACAAGTCTGAGCTCTGGGAAACTTACAGCCTGACTGCCATCCACCCAGGAAACTCCTGCTATAAAGGAGTCCATAAAGATGCCATTCACACACTCCTTCATTGATGCGTAACAAACCCCAAAACTTTTACTGAGCTCTGTCCTCGAGGAACTCAAACTGCTCCACGTCTGGGAGTCACCGACCCCTGGTGCAAACACAAAGCAGCCCTTCCTCTGAGACAGGCATCTCCTAATGAGAGCAAACATTCCCCTCTCTGAAGAAGGCAGCAGGGGACGGATATGTGCAAGGACCAAGCTCTGTCTATTGTATTTCCATGGTTCCCTCTGCCACAGCATTTTAGAGCCTCAGAAGTCAAACACATTTCTCCCCAAGATGCCCCGATGAGGGTCAGAAGTGCTGTCACCATCTGGGACAATTATTCTCTCCACAACAGGAAATCCAGGGTAAAACCATTGGAGCCATTCCGGTCAGACTAAGAAAATATCGATGACACTTCTGATTTATCTGCTTTTAAGTTTCTCATTAACACCATAAATTTACATTGAATATTTGTTAATATTTAAGAACATTAATTTAATGTTCTTAAATGTTCATCTGAAATTTAATTCCAGAAACAAACATAGAGAGATCCTGTACAGATTCTCAAATATGAAAATATATGACAAAAATACTTTATTCTTCCCTCCACATCACACTCCCTTCCCACTTTTCACCAAAGTCCTTCCTACTCTAAGCTATTTTCTTCCTTTCCCACACAGACCAAAAGGGTTTGGATTCACTTAAGGCAGAAGGACTGAAAATTTCAGAAATTTCACAGAATCTTACCAAAACTACCTAAACAATCCAAATCTGTGAAAATGGGCTGGAAATTTCATCAAAACAGGCAGCACATCAGATAATCATACAGAAATTAAAATCATAAATTGTGCTTCGTGTCCCTAAGAGAATAGCACACGTTCCTGGCTTAGCATCCCCAGAGAAGGAGGGATATCCCAATAAACCCTCCCTGAGGGTCACAGGCTGGCCCTCTCAGGACAGATCCCTTGCAGAGACCACACTGAGACCTCAGCACCCATTGCAATACCAAGTCTCCTGTCCCCACATGGCTCTTGAAGCTGTGCCAGCTCAGCTTCCTTCAAGGTGAACCTTGTGAACTGCATCAGGAACTGGTTCACCTGAGATATAACCTATTCTTTCATCCTTTTCCCTTTTATTTTTTGCAAAGTTATCTTTCAGCTGCTGCATTTTGCTGCACAGAGATGCACTGGCTGTGCTGGCACAGTGGAGTGGAGAGGCACTGGGCAGAGACTGCTAAAACCAGCTTACACAGCACGGCTGCTTAATATTTAACCATGGCCCTAAGCTCCTGACTCTGGTCCTCTGAGCTGCAACCAAATTGGGTACAGGAAACAAAGCAAACAGTGCAATCTCCTGCATCTCAGTCTAGGGTTTTCATCACCACTCACCAAACAAGTTGGAAATATTTCATCCATTTCATGGTTTGTCCACATTCCTCATTCCATCTGTGCAAGCTTGAAATGTTAATAAAAAAGTATCAACCACTACAAAAACAACAACAAAAAAATTCACAGAAAATGTTACTATCTGTACCTGAGATGCTGCCTAAAGCCTGAAAGATTATCAAAGCAGAGATATATGCCTCCGAACCAGGTTTAATCCACTTAAGCCAGTTGTAAAGCTTTCATCAGTCTGGGTACAGTCATAAAAATATTTATTTCCAAATGCATGCAAGCAGATACACATTTGCTTCCAGTTAGAGAGATGGGAATCTGTGTACAGTCATACAAATATTTATTTCCAAACACATACACTTATAATCTCTGATTTGTAGTTAGGAGAGATGTGACTCCAGAAGAATGTGTTGTAACCTGCAACATCAATAGTCTCCAAACTTGTGCCTCAAGAAGAATTAGGCAGTTTCACAATCATATTTTCAAGATTTTAATCCTCCAGGAAAATGCCTGAAGTGTAATTTCTTACTTTAACTTCAATTTTTCAGTTTTGCAAAAGATTCTTCATGACAGTGAGCATTTCTATTGTAATAATACACATTATTTCCATTGCCCTATTATATGCATTGCCCAATGACTCTTGGCCTGTTGTTTGCACAAGGGTGGAATGCACAAATGGACTTGCCTCAAATACTGCAACAACACCATGGACTCCTTTCAAGCGCACCATAAGGCTGGAATAGGGCATCAGAAAACACACATCACTCAGCTGCTATGAGAAAACAGTTTTCCATTCCCTGGCAGTATACAACAAAATAACAAAGCAAAAATTTTGTTAGTTTTTTTTTTTTTTTCCTCAGCTAATCTGTTCTGTATTTATGACCCTTACATGCTACTGAAAAACAGGAGAAAATCAATATTGACTTCTGTGCTGAAATATGATCCACTGTTTGAAAGGCCATTGAAGTAAAGATGATGCTTTCTAGCAGGATACATGTTAAAGATAAGTAGTGTCCTTCCTTCGTAGCACTGTATGGGAAAACTGATGAGGACAGACTGGTCATTTGTAGCCATCATTCCCAAGAAGTCCTCCACTGAAATGATGGGGAGACACTGGGTGAACTAATGAGAGCAGACTCAAAAGAAACAGGTTTTTCTTGGTGAATAAGCACAGAGGTTTGGCAGAGCTCTCTGCTTTTGGGCCCCTCTGTGCAGCCATAAATGACAGCATCCACTGAGGAAATCCAAAGTTGCTGCCAATTTAGGCATCCAAGATTATAAAAAAATGGTCTCAGGGACACAATTTGGGTCATAAAACCTGTTCCCGCTTTCAGTTCATTGCTAATTCTTCTACAACCCCTTGGCACTAAACCACAGTTGATCTCTTTCCTACTAAGTCATGCTTTTAGTGGATGATCCCTGCTGGCAGCACATCCCTTCTATGAAGTCACAAGGAACTGAATGCTCAATGTTCAAGTGCTAATAATGCCACCCTGGATCTTCTTTGTCTCTGATCAGCAAAGGAATCTCCAGAGTTCAGTGAATCCCTAAGAAGTTACAGCTCTAATTTTACAGCAACAGCTGTACTTAGGTTTTAAGAGCAGGCAGATGTCTTTGTCTTTCAGTAGCCTTCAGTGACAAGACATCACTTGTGTAGTCAAAACTGAAAAAAAAAAAAAGTGGTTTGTGCAAGAAACCTAAGTATATTCATTTTTATTGCTATTTCCAAAAGGAAGATGAAATTTTCTTTCTCTTTACTGAATGTCAAAGCTCAGTCCTTGATTTCTGTATTGATGCTTTCTGAATGAGGATTGAGCTGTCTACAACAGCAGAACAAGCTTGAGGGAAAAGTTCTCTGTTTAAACATAAAATTCCTGCAAGAATGAGTAGAAATGCCAAGCAAAATACAGCAGAACTAGAAGTCCTGTGTTTGTTTCTTCGGTGTAATCTCGGGATGCGCCTTTTATAAGATTTATGTCTTTGTTAGTTGAAACAATATTCATTATACACTGTAACAAATGTTTCAGAACTCAATTTGCTCTCCAGAAGGGATCCTCAATCACCCTAAAAACAAATGGAAAGACTGTTTCCCTAAAATTCTCAGGTCTTATTTCCATAACCTGTGAAATTTCACAGGGAAGAATTTGCCTAGGATAACAAGCAGTTTCTATTCTCTTTAGCTGGACAAGAGCCATTTCTTTTCAGCAAATGTCAAGGTGTGAAAACCTAAGGTTTCACCATAAAATGCACAAATCCCATCAGCCATTCCAACCCAGCCATGCCTCATGCTGCCTTGCTACCCAAATCTCTCCTCCCATCCATCCTCACTCCCCACTACCCCTGGTGTCACCCTTCAGGCATTTCTTACAGGAGGGCAGAAGGCAATGGAATTCTAACACTCCATTTGGCTCCATCCTCTCACTACAGCCCCACTGTGTGTGAATCCTGGACATCAGAACATCTCCATCCAGGCATCTGCCAGTGCCCTCACCTCCCACAGCAACCTACAGCCACTGCTGCAAGTGTGCAACACGAGCAAGGCCAGCACAGCCACAGCTCCGCAAATTTATCCAAGTGTATTTTTGCTTTAGTCTTTCCTTCCCTCCAAAATCAGATGGAAACAAATCTCCCTGAGTGTGAAGCTTGTCAGAGCAGCCTCTCTTATGAACCAGCCAGCACAGATAGCTATTGAACACCAGTTTCTCAGGCTGTAGAAAAAAAAATATATATCAGAAACTTGTTAAGCCATTACAGTAAAAACAGTGACCTGTAAAGACGATCCAAAGAATATTTTGCTGTTTAACTCATCTTGTCATAAAACTGCAGTAGGACCTACCTCATAAAATAGAAATTTCTCAGATTCTATATGCACTCAAGAAAATTTTTAAAGTCTGATGCACAGGACATCCATTTCAGCACAGAAGAACATTTCTGCTTAAAGTATCTGAGGAAAGACAGGGGAGTGAGGACTGTGTGAAAGAATGCCAGCCCTAAAGGAAAAGTCTCTTAGTAGTCTTTCCTGCCTGGCATTGATGGTGACACAGAGTAAATAACACCTATTGCATGTTCAAAGCTTCTGGGTCAAAAATCTCAGCCAACATAAATAATTAATGCTTTTTCTCTGTCCCTCTGATTTTATGAGGGGAGCACATTTTATTCCATACTCTACAAACTGCACTGGTCGCGTCATCCCAGAGGGAACTGGCCAGACAGCTGTGAGTTATTCAGATTACACATCTCCAGCAAGAAATTAAATACTAGTTTCACTTTGAAGGAATTACAGGAAAAGATTCCAACCCAGGTAAAGAACAAAGCAGAAAGTATTGGAAAAACACATTCAATGTTTTTATGTCATTGTCTTCCTGTGGAAGGATGCATTATGTATTATTTACACTTTAAACCTTGTGCATCTTTATATATATTTATATTGGAAATGAAATTAAGGGGTAAGCCTGTGAAAGAAAAGTTATTTATTTATCCAAATCAGAGAGAAACATTCTCCACTACTCCCAAATGGTCTTCTGTAAAAAATTTTGATTAATTTGATTTTCACAATTAATCACAAAAGTGGGTTTCACCATTTTGAAGCCCACGACAAAGCAAGTTCCCATTTTGCCATTATCTGTGGTCATGACAGTTCCTGTAACTAAAGAAGGGTACCTCAAGATTTACAAGAGTAATCTCCAGTTACGAGGTCCATGACCCAACAGGTCATTGTTTGTACCAGATAATCAGTGTAATGAGTCCTAGAACTACCCTCAAGGAACCACAGGAATCATTATCTCAATACACAAGAACAAACCATTTTCTACTTCTTTATTTCTTAAAAATAAATTTTATAGCTTCTTCCTTCCCTTCTATCCCTCCATCTATCCCACATTCTCTTTTTTCTCTCTTCAACATCTCTCTTGACTTTTTCTTCTCTCTCCAGTTCTACTTTGGTAACATCATAAATCACCACCCCCTTTCCCCCAGCTTTGACTTTTCTCACCATATATTTGCTGACTGTTCCTGTTTCTCCCCTTCCTCACAGGATTGCTCCTCAGAGTGTAATTTCTTACTCCAAAAGACATGAATGTTTTCAAAAAGCCTGTTTCAGCCCCAGGAGAAAAAGGGAGCTAGTGCTGCTAGAGGTATTTGAGAAGAACTGTCAGTGCTTCTAAATTGAGAAACACTGGAACTATGCAGGAAGAATAAAACACAGCTTGGAGTAAAAGAAGCCACTACAGTGAGTTCAGGATCAGGTACAGAGCGCTGTTGTAAATCTATTAAATCTTAGTTTAGTGAGAGAAGAGAGAATCTGTTCCTAAATGAGGAGCATGCATGGATTGACTAATTTTCAGTGATCATACCTCAACATTTGATCACAAAACCTGAGTGAAACTGGTGAGACCACATCCCTGTCCATCCACAACACCCACTACTCCGTACCTCAGGATGCCTCCAATTTGGTTCAGGGGTAGATGGTGCAGTTTGTACTCTGGACAGAGAGGTGTCACATCTGGAGGTGTCATCAATGCAAAGCTAAGAAATCTCTGTCAGTGACTAATTTTAACTATTTATCACATTTGTTATTCCTTCCAGTTCATTCCATTACAACGTGCTGTCCACACCAATGAACCAAGGTGGCTCTTGCTCCGAGGAGCTCACAGCCCACAGACTGTGAGGGACAGAGGACAGAAGTGCTCTACCTGTGAGAGCTGATGTACAAAGAGATTAAAGGGGGGATTTTCAAAGGGGTCAACACAAATTCCTCCCTTCCCTATCTGCCTGCAGCAGTCTCCTTAAAAACCCTGCCTTCCCAGTCTAGCTGTAGCACCCTTCCTGGATTTTTCTTTACAAATGCCAATAGCCACCATGTTTGTCCTTTTCTGACATCACAACCAACCACCCACTCCAAGTTAAAATCAGTCTCCCAAGTTCTTTCCTTTCTAGAGTTTTTCAAGATTCCTGTCTTCTCTAGACCAGTAATAGGCATATGCTGAACTGTGAGCTTTAAAACTGCTTTACTTCCATACATAAATCTCAGGGCAATTTTCTAAATGCTTCTGGGATGCTCCCATCCATGCTGCCCAGCCCCAAATGCCCTGAATTGATCCCAAACAATTTGGAATCTTTTCTCACAATTTTGAAGTAACCTTGCCATCCTGCTGGCTTCACCACTTTCTTCAAAGGCCCATAACAAGCATATCATAACAGTTTTATATCTTCTGCTTAACCTTTGGAGCTGTTTAAGCTTCTCTGAGGTAGAGACTCTCTGATTTATATTCTAACACCTTCCTTAGCCTAAACTAAATGTAATTCTTTCTAAAATGTCCAGCTTTAAATTATGGATTATAGTGCCCAGTGTTGCTGCACAACCTCCCACTGAGCTCAGATCAAGCTCACCAAGTGGTTTTTCTTGTATTGCACTCATTTATGTGTCCATTTTAAAATTCTGTTTGTGATATTTAAACGCCTTTATAACTTCCATTTTCCCAATAAAATTGATTTAGAGGTGAGAAAAGCCCCTGGGCTTGCCCTGTTAAATGTTTTTTCAAGCAAGTTTGTTCCAAGACAATACTGAAGAAAAAATTCAAGGCAAATGAGTGTAGCTGCACCTATTTTTTCAGTCAGATTCTGTGCTAATGGAAACAACAGCCTTGACAAATGGGAAAGCCAGCATCCTGGCATAGGCATGCTATTAAAAACACCAGAAAATGGACATTCCCCAGATCAATACCTCTCCCAGGACCTATCAAAGTGTGAGAGGAATGCTCCTCATTAAGGCTATGATGGTAATATGCAGTCCTTTGACTTCTGTACTGCAGTTATCATTGCATCCATATCGATATCCATGGGCAATGGGCATTTTCACAAGACCTGGGATCAAGAGATCAATCTAGAGAAACCACAAAAGAATCTTCAACCAGTGGTAACATCTTTCACATTCTCCACACCCTAAATTCAAAGAGAATGTCTAGATGTAAGATGCTAAAAGTCTCTTTACACTGCAAATCTATCACCAGGCACTATCCAGCCTCCCATGATGGATGGTACTCAAACCTCAATTTCATTGACATTTTAAAACATCTTTTAATCCACTGTAAAAAGTCTGTGAAGTGCCTGTCAGAGGAAGCACATCAGAGAGTGCCTGGGATTTGAGACTGAGAGATTTCAGCTGAAGTTAGAAAAACATCAGCTGAAGTTAGAAAAACATGGAAATTTTCACGGTTTAGAGAAAACCCCATTGAAAGGTTCATAAAATTATTGAAGACATCCAATTCTGTGTCAAACTGAATGAAACACAGGCACATAAACCCACCAAGGTGGTCATAAAAAAAACTATTTTTTTTTTTCCAGCCATAAACTGATGAGTTAATATTCATGGCCCATTCCTGCAGTGTGTTCCAGTTAAGCAGCCACCCTCTCTGACCTCAACATGCACAGTAGGCTGCATACACAGAGTTGATTGCAGAACCAAGGCCTACTGTACGATACCATAGCAGAAAAAATAAAAAGAATCATCCAGTCAAGCAGAAAGCAAACAAAAAACCCCAGTCTATCAAAAGAGAAAGATAAAAGTTTACCAGATAACAGCATCATGCATTTTGTGCCCATATATTTTCTTGTTTTAGCACAACCCTTACTTGCAAAAAGTATTGATTGAGAAAGAAGAAAAAAAAGAGAGAAAGAAAAGAGCAGAGTTTGACGCATCCCTGTAGAATTAATTAGTTGTGGAGAGTTTTCACCCCTATTAAAAATTCAAATAAATTAGTTCTCTTAGCCTACCTATAGACCCCGGATGTAATTAGTGTGATAATCAATATATCAGTAGGAAACAGCCACTTAAGTGCAGCCAGTGCAATTGTAGATTTAGGACAAGTGAAAGGGGCGTACTCAACAACAGCAGGGAAGAGTATAAATGCAAATGAAGCTCATAAAAAAGAATGAGTGGTTCTGGCTGTGCAAGCTGCTCAAAATTCATCTAGGTTTTTTTTTCTGAAACAGTGAAATATTAGGCTGCTGTGAACTACCCATACTTGGCTAACAAACATGAATATGTACCACAGACCTTCATTTGTTTTCTCACTTACTTGAAGACTTGTTAAAGTGCTGCTAGCTCTCTACTCTCCACTAATGCACAATAAAAAAGTTCTAATAAAATGTGCACCTGTCACAATCACATTTTTAGTGTTAAAAATACTCCCCGTTGTGTGCGGAGCACCAGCTGTGCCAGCAGCTTCAGTGCATGACTGACATGCTCAGGGACATCAATGGCTGAAGGTAGTTTGCCTCAGATTTGGCTCTGATATTCTCTCCTTACCATGGGACTTTAAAAAGTGCAAGTGAGTGAATCACAGAACACCATTTCACAGCAAATTTCATCTTATCAGCCTCTAAGTACAGGAATGTGTGCATACAATGAACTGAAAATAGCTTTATATGTTTTACATGATTCTTTAGGCCATGATACTCCTTTAAGGACAGAGACATTCCACTCCTAAGACTTTCCCTGCCACCAAAAGCCAGGGAAAAATGGACTTTGGGAAGATGATGTGATATAAGTAAATATCACTGTAGTAGAGTTTCATGTTCATGTTCATCCCACTCATGATGCTCTGAGCTACAAAGAAAGAAAAGAAAAGGGAGAAGATATGAAAAGGAGGAAGATATGACAGAACCAGGGAATAACTGATTGAAATTAGATTATCCATCCTCTCCACCTAGGGGGATCCTAAAGGCCCACAATTTACATCCCTGGCACGAAACATTTGTGTCAAATTTGATCTTTAGTCAAATGTAGAGGAATCTTACACAAAATACCCATCTCGTACCCATCTCAGTCATCAGACCTTGACTCAGAGATGTGCTTCACATGAATCTGCAGATAGCAATTAAAGCAGGAAAATACCTTAATGCTTGATCTCAGCCTCTAGAAGACCCAAAGCCTCTTGGCTTTCAATATCCTACAACTCTTTATCCAAAAATTAGGATTTTTTTTGAATTCTACACAGAATTCTACACAGATTTACTTTCAACTCCGGGTTTCTAGTGAATGATTTAATATCCCTTCAGTTTCAATCCCACCCAGGTCAGTTTCAACATTTCTCTTTCACAGGAGTCCTTGTCACTAAGACATGGTTTGAAGTGAACAATTTGGTGTCAGAACACACAACATGATTTACAAGAACACAGCTTCACAAGTCAGGGTCTACCTTAACAAAACAAGTGCTTAATTTTTTTTTGGTCTGGGGGAAAATTCTACAAAAAAAAAAAAAATCAAATTAATACAACAAAGCTACCAGATTCATCCATTTGTTCTGGCATAGCAAAATGAGGACCTGAGGTGGTTCAAGAAACCTGCAACCAAAGAACTGCAAGGCTGCCAAATCCTCAAGGCACTGAACACCAAAGTGCCTCAGACATCCTCTCTTCTATCAATGTGTTATTCTAAGGAGCGCAGAAGGGAAGGTCAGAGATGGAAAGCACAGTTATTGTGTAGGGCATTCTACCTGTGAATTTCCATATTTTCTAAAGTTTTAGAAGTCTTCCAACAAGTATCCAGGATTTTTAAGGTACAACTTTTTTTTAAAAAGAGAATGCAGAGATTCTTTAAAATATTCTTTACCCTGCAGTTACTGATAAAGCTTTATCACCTCATGTGAAGCTGAATTATGATTTTGCCTGGAAACACATACATCCACTAGAGAGAAACAGACGGTGTGTATTCATATATTTCAAAACAGAGGATTTAACCTCTGAAAAGAGATATCAAAGCGTCGCTGAAGCATGGACCTGCATTCAACATTTTCACATTTGGTTCACAAATATCCAATTAGGTTTCTGTCTGAAACACAGTACCCCAAATTTATAATTAATCATCTGTCAAAGTTACAAGGGCAACAGAGCACCACATTATTTTGAACAGTGATTTTAAAAAAAAAGAAAAGATGTCGGGGTTTTATGAGAGAATATCTTAGCTTTGAGCAGCAATATCAGACTCCTCTTGAGTAAAGAGTTAATAAAGAACCATACAATATCTCCATAGCAAACTCAGCAAAGTGTTTACATCAAAATAAAAACACAAGAGATATACAATATTTAATGTAAACTCAAAATGTATTGCTGTAAGTGATAAATTATTTTTTAAATATAAATTGTTAGAAGTCAATCCCCATTTTTTATGCAATACCAATATTGATACCTAACACCTCAAATAACTTTAGAAAAATAATTTTTCCCCTCTTTATTAATTGCAAGTGGCTAATGAATTTTCTTTGTTGGTCTGGGAACATGAGAACCTATGGCAAATTTTAACAATGTTAATTAACGCCACCATATAAAGGGACAAATGTTTATAACTTCTAAGGATGTGAAAACCCTATCAAACTAAACTAAAGCTCTTTTGTCCTAATTTGGGAAATAATTGGAATGAATCCCCTAGGACTTTTGCTATTCCTCCTACATAAAACCCTATTATGGTTGATCCCAGAACAAAGATATGTTCCTAGAGATTCCCATAACCCTAATCCATGCAGTTTTGTCCCTTGTGGGTACACAGGTGCCCATAAAAAGTGAAGGTCCCCATCTTTTTAAAGTAGCCTTAATTGATACAACCCAGACAGACTGCAGACAAACACAGCAACATGGCAGCAAAATGACCTCTTTTCCACTTTTCCAGTGGGAAAAAGATTGAGGTTATTTGGCTCAAAGAGTAGCTGTAAGGTTAATTTCAGAAAATGGGATTTTGTCTGAAGGATGAAATGATGCTCTCGGCATCAGCAGCCACATACTGCTATAATTTGGGACCTTACTCTACTCACTGTGTATTCTCTAAAACAAATCCACTGTACACAGGGATGTTTGCCAGAATTTATTCCCTGGTGGTATCTGTCTTTACCATTTCCAGTTATTCTAGAAATGTAACCTCCTTCCTCCTCACACTGGGCAGGCTTAACACAGGACTCAGCTTTACACTGTGCTTACATGGGAGCAATCCCACTGAATGAGCCCAAGGCCCAGCAAGGAGAGGGGGAAACCTGCTGTGGGAAAGAGGATAGGAGCAGTCCTCAGGAACAAAACCTTATTTGGCATTAAAAACATTCAAATCCACTTTTTGAAGCAAAACATCTCAGTACTAGTCCAAAAGCCTCACTGTAGAGAGACACAGACTTTTACTGCTCCTTGTGCACAAAGTAATCACCTCTTAGCCCAGTCTAGCATTTCATACTGAAGCAACATTGAGTGGAAAACTGGAAGACACTCATGGAATCAGTTACCACCCACAGTCCTTGCTTTCTTTTGATTCTATGCACAGAGACAAAACAGACTCAGACCTGTAGCCAAACTTACACTGGCTAAGAGTTTCCCTCAGCAGAAGTTTCAAATTCAGCTGCAGCCCAGTTTAAGATACTGCTGCCACCACATTTTGGGGACAGAAGGGCAAGTCCAAAGGGATGAGGTCTGCCAAGCTGTTGGAGCACAATTATACTGCAGGTCAGATTGTTGTGGGGGTATTTTGTTTTTAAAATTTGATTTGGGAAAAGTCAGGCTTTAAAATGCACAGAGACTGGCAACCAGGATGTTTTATTAAAAACAGGATGCAAACACACCTCACTAACACTGACAAAATTCCCCTGACCACATACATAGGCAAAGAGGACCAGAAAGACAAAAATGTCTTAGTTTATAGTTTTATTACTCCCTCAACCTATGAAATACAATTTGCTTTACACAGTATCACTAAAAATGCACCCACCAAGGATTTCAATTTGCTTGAATAATGTAATTATCAATGTTAGCACTTCTTTTCGTTGTTTTGACAGACTCAGTTCTGCTGCCATCTCATTTGAGCATCCTCCAGCCTATGAAGGAATAAGCATTTCTCACCTGCTCTCTTTCCCCAAATTAGGTGCAAAATTTATGGAGACATGACCTAAAGTTTGAGACCTTTTTAAAATACAGAAATTATACTAAGAAATTTAGAAAATCTAAAGCCATAAGGATATAAAAAGCAAATCAGCAAAAGGAATGTTTTATATGAGGTTGTTTCCATTCAGGTCTCTTACGTGTCTTGAATCAATACAGGCATATTTTGCAATTTCGTTTCTGACACGGAGCATATTCTATGGAAATAAGGCAAAGAAGGATAATCTAAAATTTCTCAGGCAGTTTTATACCCATTTCTGGAATAGCTGTTTGAAAAGGTGGCCTGAGAATGAGCTCATTAGGATAGTTTGTGCCAAATTCTTGACTGGTACAACACAGATGCTCTACCAGCACATTCCTGCTGGCATTGGTGAAACCACAGCAGTGAGAATTCATGGAGCAGTCATATTTTCCCATCAGTTTGGATTCTTCCCTCCTTGGACCACTCTTGATCTTCTCTCCAGTTAAAGAGAGAAGCAACTGTGATACCAGCATTTGCAAACCCAACATTGCCCTCTCTTTTCCTCCTGCGCATTTGTAATTTATGCAATTCTTTGTAATTACATATTAAGAATCAACAACACACACGCCACTGAGCAAGGGACAGGACTCCTGTTCACTGAGAGACAGGAGGGACAGGAATTTGGTTTGTTCTGTATCACAGACCTCTGTGCTCAGTGCACAGCCATCCTTCCCCCATCATCTGTCACATCAGGGCCATACAGATTTCCCTCAGCCACAAGGCCTGAGATTGTTCATATCCAGTGCCCTCAGAGCATGGGATTTTTTTCACTTTTTTGTATAGAGATTAGTCTAATCTGGGATGGGTTTCTCAGACCAATGAACCTTCAAGGGAAAGCACAGTTTTCATCGTCTACAAGAGAAATGGGAGGGTGAAACAAATCTTCCACTATTATACACAAAGAGTTTAAGCTGCCTTTCAGCTCATCATTTTTCAGACTCAGATAACAGCACAAAATCCATGCACTATCCCTGCAGGGGAACAGGATGTGAGGTCTCTGAGCTAACCAGCCACATAAAAATACAAGGGATCAGCTGGGAAACGAGAACTACTGGATTTACACGCAAATAAAAGGTCTGTGGGAAGAATTAGGCCCAAAGTCTGCAGCAGAGCTATGTGTAAACCCAGCCTTGTGTCTAAGCATGGTCTTGCTCCCCTATCTGTTCTACAGAACAGCCCTTCACACAGTGGGCTCTTGAACAGTTAAATCAGAGATTTAACCTGGCACAAAATTATACCTGGAGGACTTATTGAATGGAGGGTATTATCAATATCACATCTGTCACAGATGAAAAGCTACATATATGGATGAGTACTGTGTAATCCAACCATTGTTTTATAGACCCGGAACTCCCCAGGGAAGAGCAAAACATCTGCATCTCATCCCCAAGTGTGGAATTTGGCATTCAGATGTCTGAGCTGGCTGAATGTGTAAAAGCATAGCCAGCTCCCAGGGGACCACACTTCTGAGGAGACTCCTCTGCCTTACTGAGTCCAACACGGGTGTGGAGGGCCTTGCACTCATAAAGCAGGTGACAGCAGCACCTGTCTGCAGTGCTGCACTTGTGCACACCCCTGAGACACAGCACAGAAAGATTCCAGAAGATTCCACAGAAAGATTTAGGGAAACCAAGTCCTTTCAGTTAATAGGAACAACAGACACATCAGCCCCATGGATCCAGCTGTGGTTTGCAGAACTGATGGAGCTGTGCACAAACTGCTCCCTTTTTAAGGATAAATGGATGCAGAACTGAGCCCTAAAGTATTTACATACACAAGGGCTCAGGGCACATGAGGTGCCCAGTGTTTGCCCCAGGACCATGCTCCATCCCAAGGCTCCAGCTGGAAACTTGCTGACACTGGTGCTATTCCTTTTCCTTCCTGGGTCTAGAGTTCACTGCTTTGCTTTGGGACATGAAAAACTGCTTCTACCTCTTCTCTGCATTTCTCCAATGGAAACAAAAGATTAGCAAATAAGTAAACAATTAAATTAATAATTTGACATTGAGCTTTAAGCAGTGTCTTACACTTTTGCACAAGAAAGAAATGCAAGAGCCAGGTTGTATCTCCTGCTGCTTTAGCTGGTATATGGGTTATTATGCTGCTGGTTGGTCCTGTGTAAATAAAGGTCTCTTTCACATGCAGAAGGCTAAACAGTCAAGGTGACTCTATCCAAAGTCCCTGTCTCAACTATCACAGAAATATGCCCCACAAACTTCCATAGGCAAGGATTTACCTGAAAATGAAAAATGTCTCCTAACATGTACAAAATAGCATCCCAGAGCATCCTGTCTCCTCCTCTTTTCCAAAAACTGGATGGAGTTTGGATTCAGTTTGGTATTACAAATACCATTCCATCTCCAGCCAAGAGCTAAGGGAGCTCTGACAGGGACTCCTGCAATCCTCAAATGACCCCACCATGCAGCTGCCGCCTCAGCTCCTAAAAGCCTCTCAGAATCCACAGTAAAATGAAAGCTAAAGCCACCATGAAGGAGTAAAACTGATGTTCTGAAGACAGATATTCTGTTTCAAATGAAAAACTTCATTTTCATAGAAGTTATTCAGAAGTGTGAGGGTGGTTGTACTTAGGTTTGGCTTTGTTTTAGTTGAGTGGGATTTTTTAAACTTTCTGACAGCAATTAGACATTTTTCATAGAAACAGTTAAATTTATATTTTATTATTATTGATAATTTAATGGAATAATATGTCCATTATTTCAAACCAGCTCTAATTTTCCCATATAACCAGTTCTTCAGGATGTACAGCGCTTTTTTGTTTTCTCCCTATTATAATTCTATGGCCCAAAACTTCCTTGGTGTGAAGCACAGATGACACTCAAAATAAGCAAATCCATTTAGAAATACTAGCCCAGTATTAATGATTGCCACTTTCTACTTGTTCTTCCTGCATATTCCCAGCCAGTTTACTGTTAACAAAGGTCATGGACTCACTTCATGTTAGTACTGCTGAGGTCATTTTTATTATTCAGTTTATGATTTCAGTCTCATTCCTGCTGACTACAGACTTGATTCCTGGAGACATTTCAGGCTGAAGAGAAAGAGAGGAAATTATCTTTAAAAGACCTTCAGTCCTACCCTTTTTAATTTCCCTGGAATTCAGATGTGTGTGTTCTGCTCACACATAGGAATGAAATTCCTAAATGCAAATACATTGGTAATATGTACAATATGATCTGACTTTCAGGAGGATTCTTCTGTGAGAAATAATATGCAGCACATAACTGATGAGTTGGGGCTTTTTTTCCCATCATTTTTTTAGGAAAAAAAGAACTTTGAAAACCATTTAAGCCTTTAAATGTGCACACTGCTATATCTAACTAATCTACTCTAAAATGCAAGTGTGAAATAACTGATGTATGAAGGCCTTTTTTTTCCTAGCAATTTATAATCTCTTAATATTTATAACAGCCTAACAAATGAAGTTTATTTTTAATTAATTTGTGTCTAATTATCAGAAGGAAAAGCTTACTATGTAACTGTAATATCTGCAGCCTATATGCAAATTCTGAAGCTCTGCTGAAGATAATGTCAAGGGGCTTGCTATTATTTTTTAAAGCAGCAATAGTTAGACACCATTCAATTCAAAGGTAAGTTTTACATATTTATCTTTAGCTTACAGGCATGCCTCAGATAGGATTAGGAAGGCATTCTATGAAATATAAATGAGGAAAATTTAACAGAATCCAAAAATATGAGTCTGAGATAATGTTTTTGTTAATGAATTCTGGATGGGTTCTTTTTTGCATCTATTGCAAAGCCAAGGAAGAAAGATTTCACAGTACAAAAGTTAATATGCTCAAAGATTTCCCAATATGCATTTTCAGTTCTCTCATCAGAATAACTTGTGGCTATTCAAAAAATACAGGGATAAAGAGCATAGAGGGAACGGATTAACAAAGAAGAGAAGACCAAAGCTGGTTACCTCAGTGCCAGTAATATTACCACATAATTATTACTTTATTGATTTCCCAGTAAAATTCACTTAACTAGTTTTCTGGGTTTTATAGCTAAATGAATTGCTTAATCCATTTCAGAGGGAAAACCTTATGCTGGTGAGTTTATGTTAAAGATGTCATAACCCCTTGGGTGCCGCTCACTAACCGCCCGTTCACGACTTCTGTCCCTGGAGACCACAGCACAGACATCAAAGGCACAGCTGGATAAACCATATAGATCGGATCCCGAGCAAGAATTATCATAAACACCACGAAGCCACAAAGAATGTGGAAGGAATGATCATTTGGGTCCAGAGAGTTATTAAAATTCCTCCGGTCTGTCTGCCCATGGAGGCATGGGACATGACCCACAGAGTGCGCTCGGCCTGAAGCTCGGGGAGGGGATTTCATAACAGCCATTCCACAGAAAGGAGAGGCCAGGCCCTGCTCTGGCTTAGCTCTCACGAAATCTTGCAGTCCTAAGTGGGATTTCATGGCATGTGCAATCACACCACAATCACAGTGAGTGAATAAATCTGGCCTTTCAAAGATCTGGCAGATGGTGGAGAACTGACCTTTGATTATTCACCCCGCCGCTTTTCCCACTGATGGACTGCTTATTGCTCATGGATATCTTTGGAGTCCTTAGGGAATTTCCCAAACCTGGGCCAAAAGAGATAGAAACATTTTTTGTGATTATTCTTACAACATAAAAGACATACTTTTCCTGGTTTCCAGTCAGCTCTAAGAGCAATTTTGTTGGAGCAAGCATACAGCAAGATTCATTAATGAGAATGTTGTTCAGGATGCTTCTAAGAGTTAATAGCATGTGCAATAAAACACTTCAGTGAGTATCTCTGTTTATCAGAGATGACAGTAAGTTTTCAGAAAAATCACTTACATTAGCACAAAATTTACTTCTACTGAAAAATGATAATGATAGATTAAAAATTTGCTGCTTTCTATCACTATTAATGTTACCCTTGCAGCGTGCAACAAGTTAAATGTTAATTTGTCAAAGCTGTTTAATAAAAGGGTAAAAATCCTTTCAGCTCCATATATAAATACACTGATTAACCTTGACTTGACTAAAACCTGCTTTTCTTATTCCTAAGTGATCCCTCTATTTTATTCATCCTAATTGTGCAGGCAATGCAAGCTGAATTAAGTCTTTTCCAGTGTACAGAAACTGTAAAATAATAGTTTTCTTGGATACTAATGTATATTAATGACCAGCCCCTTCTCCCTGCACTCACACTGTGCTCCATGCAAAATGAGATACTGCTAATAAATTGATTTTCAGCCTCTTCTCCGTGGGCCATTGGGAACTAGCCTGTGGGCTATTTCTAAGAAGTCTTGTGAAATGTGCCTGAAGAAAGCGAGGTCAAGCTGTTGCTAAACTAAGCCACATACAGGAAAATACCAAACCTTTCTTGAAGAAAATTAGATACTTTTAAAACCAGACAGAAAAAACATTTTCTTAAAGATATTTCTCAAAAAAAGGCACAAAGAAGAACACAGGTGCCAGACACCATAACGAAATGAAACCTCTTCTGTCAAAACAAATTATTGTATCACATAGAAAACCAGAAGAAAGCTGGATGTTACTGCTCAGGAAGGCACTCCTGAGTGTCTCCTGTATCTCCAGTTCTCTGCTCAGTAGAAAAAGACCCACAAGAATGCCACAAGTGCCCGTCTGTCTGCTCCTCTCCAAGCAGGAAGGCTAATCAAATGCTGCCAGCTGACTGACTATGGAAATCACTTGATTTCTGAGTTCCAAAAGGTCCACAAATATGCTTTGGAACATGCCCTGACAAAATATACAAATGTTCCAAACAGATTAAACATTAATTAATCTTAAGATGGGGACACCCACCTCTCCTAGATAAAGACACCACCCAATTTTGTTGGTCTTAGTCACTGGCTTCCAATGTTGCTTATCTCACCCAAGTAGGAAGGAACTGTGAGGAAAGGGTGTATCACTGCATTGCTCAACAGGATTACCACCTCTCCCATTTCCCCTTCAGTCAATGCCTGCTCTTTTCCCTTCAAACACTTGGAAGGAAGAATGTCTTGTTTTCAGACCATTGCAGCTTCCAAGGATCATTCCTGGAACTTGAAGAAATGTAACCTCAGTCCGAACAGACCTTGTACGGCAACTCAATTCCTTGCTGCTCACTAGTCTCTTCCTCTTTATTTTAACAAGGTGGTAAAACGGAAAGAATTCTGTATTTCTTTTTTTTTACCTTTAGTTATGGCTTGTGGAATAAAAAAACCAAAAAAAGTAGATTTTTCCAGAAAAACAAGAATATTTTCTAACAGTTAAAAGGGTTTGTGAATTTGAGCCAAATTTTGGATTTTCTCAAACAATATTTTCTGGTGACACTGTTGCTTGCCAAAAGAAATTCTCTGTGATCTGGCTCCTGTTTTCCAAGTCAAAGCTAGGAGCCATCAGTAAAATAGTCAAATATATCTGTAAGTTGGAAAACTATTTGTTGAACTACGTGGACATGCACTGTAATATTCTTCTTAACACACAGTGGTGGAAAAGTGGTAAGACTTTTTCTTAACACAGAGATTACTATAGAACATTTGCAAAAGAGCCTGATTCTTACAAGTTTCCTATTTGACTTAGGCACCAAAAATCCGGTGTCATTTTTGACTTAGGCTTCTAAATAGCTGAGGGCTTTTAAACTCCTTTTTCACTACTGATGCTATAATTGCCTATTTTTCCTCAACACCTTTAGCATGGCTGTGCACTGCCATGCTTGTATTGGTCTGGGGAATTAGGGACAACCATTTCAGAAACTGCAGCCAAGAGTTACACTTCCTAAATCCATATGTGACTACCCAAATAAATGCTTTGCTTTCCAAAAGGCAGAAGCACCTGAACAGCTCCCAGTCATTTCCAAGGCAGCTGCTGGATGCTCAGTATTTTGGTATATCATTCCAACTACTGCAAAGCTGTAAACAAAATCTGCAAAACTTGGCCTTCAGGTGGTTATTTACAGCACTTATCTCAACTGGAAAGTGCATTAAATCCATTTGCTCTCTTCCTCTGAGACTGAGTTGAAGCAGGAGAAAGCGAGTTTAAGATAATCAAAATACATAAATGATAAAAAAGCCATTTGTGATAAAGAACCCCGTGTGTAAAAGATGCTGATGCTGTAGGGAGCAGCAGTGGGCTTGGCCTGCCTGGGGACATCTACTTGTATTTGTGAGGGTCAGGATGCCAGAGGCCTCTACACTGCAAAAAGAAGGAAGTTAATATCACACAAGCATGCAAGCTGCCTGCCACATGCCAATACAAGCAGAATCTTCCCTGTTTTTACTCTGCCTCTCCTGCCCACCCCCAATGCCTGTTTCCCATCTGACATCCTCTTTTCCCCAGCAGCTTTGTTTCCTGCAGTGCCAGTCTCCACTCAGCTCAAGCCATCTTTGCTGAGCAATGGATCCCAAGGCACTGGAGAGCAGAGAGGCTGGAGCAGCCAGGAAAGCAGCTCTTGAAACCGTGGGCAGATGAAGCACAGGACTCGCTGCAATGCTAATAGAGGAGGGAAAGCACAATTATACTGACCCATTTCTATATATTGCCCAGGGGCTGTTGCTGAAAACAGCCAGATAGCACAGTGGTGGAAACTGCAGTTAACTGAGTCTATTTTGGTGCTTGTTTATGCTCTGTGATTTGTTTTGAAAGATCAAATACATAAATATAAAACTATCCATCCACTCTACACAATTATGTGTTTGTTAAACTGCCCTCCTACCACCACAGTTTCATCTTGCCTTCAATACCCCACAGAAAAACAACCAGGAAGCAGCAAAACTGGGGCTCTCAAAGAACCAGTGATGCAACCAAAAAGCTCCCAGAGGCAAGACTTTAGGGAATTAACCTCTTTGCAACATGCTATTTTCTTGCTGTTCTGCAGCTTTCATCTGACAGGAAGACCAGGATCTCAGCCAGGTGATTTAGAGAAAGTAAATCTCCAAGCTGCAAGACAAAGCAGAGACACCTGAACCCAAGAAAAGCAGCCTTCTTAGCGGGAGCTCAGGGATGCTTCTCAGTTTCAGCTCCATTAACGTGCTGGGAGTTCCAAGCCATGGCAGCTGGGCTTCTCTGGGGATCCCAGCTGGCCCCTCTAAAGCTCAGCTGATGTACAAACAGAAATCAGTCATTTATCCTTAATATCAACCATGGCACTACAGGGTCCTTCTCCAAAACCAAGGGTTTCCAACCTAATGTAGAAACAGAACACATTTGTCCCATTCCTTCTCTATTCCTGTTTTATTACAAGGTGCTGTTTTGACCACCATACATTATGTACTGCCAGATAGCCTCTCAGGTTTCCTTTTGCTTCAAACAGTCCCAGTGGGAATTTCGATAAGCCTTAAATGAAAGGGGCAGTTTTCTGAGACTAGGAAACTGCTTAATGTCTGCTACTTCTCACTATCAACAGCATCATTAACTTCTCTTTCTCAAAGCAACTTTCTGACAGATACTTCTGTTCTTGTAAAGACCTCAATTTCCACTTCTACTAGAAGTCACTGGAATGAAATTGTGACACTCTGTATGAAATTTCCAGTTTGCAGCTTATGTGGTGCATTTCAATCAAGCTTTGTACTAGGTTTTGGCTTTCAGGTGCCATATATATCCCTGCAGGTGTATGTCAACCCATTTTCCTTTAGTCTGTACCATATGTTCAAATGATCTTTATATTATTGATGGTGCTTCTTTAAATCAATGGAGTACTCAAAATAATCCATCTTCTTATTTTTCTGGCAAGCCAGGTGTTATTCCAGATCTTCATACTTTTAGTGTTTGCCTCCAGGTATAGCATCTATCAGAGTTTTTTTATAACTCAAACCAAGGGGGTTTTTGAAGGGGAAATATAATAACTAAAACTACTAGCTGGTGCCTGAAGAACATCAATAACAACATTGAGTCTACAAGAATGTTTCCATGCAAGACAGATTTCAGAGGCCCTGACTCTTTCTAAATCTAAAAGGCTAAACAGTGTTGATTTTGTCCAGTTCTCCATGAATTAATGTTTTCCACATGTACTCAATTCGCGCTTTTCTGTTAATAACATTTATCTCTTTCCCAAAGTAATAATTTTGTATAATAGAATTTTGAAGTATCTCTGACCAAGATTACTCTCTGTAATACATTTTTATCAAGCCCACTGTTTTTTATCGGCACTAAAATCTATTGAGGTTGTGACCTGTTATATTCTTTCCATTATTCTTATGCATATTTTTATAATGACCTCATGGGATTACAGTAATTTATTATTTATGAAACTCCCAGCCACTTCCCTCTATCAACTGCAGATTCTGCCGTCTCAAGCAGCAGAAAGCTTACTGGAGGCAGACTTTCCCAGCTCTTGTGCTTAAAACCTTTTTTTTTTTTTTTGGCTCATAGTGAAGTAAATTAACTTATGCTTAAGGCTTTGTGCAGGCTTGCTGCTTCACTCGAAAGAAAGCTCCTTAATTTATACCTCCTGAGGTAAGTTACAGACATTCAAATGCTAAGGACTATTGACTGCCTCTGATACCAGCTGTCTAATTCTGTTTTAGAGTTAAGATTTCTTCTTTGTTCACCTGTTATTTACCTCTGTAGAAGTGCAGACAGTCTGCTACCTATTCTTAAACTAGGAACTCTACTGGCTTCATTTGATAATGCAAATCCAGTACACAAACCTTTCTCCCTGCCCCAAATCCATCTTCTGAGTGAGAAAAGCAGTTTTCTGTGTGTAGGCCATGACCAAATAACAATCACATGGAAATCTCTCAAGACTTACACTTAAAAGTCCAGTTCATAAACAATAGAAATTAATTATAAATGCAATCTAAGTCTCTATTAGAAACACATTTTTTCTTAATGAAACTGGCACTGCTTTAAAACCAACAAAGTTTTGCCCTTACATTTCAAGCACAAGCAACAATATTCTGCTTTATTAGCACCTACACATGAGCTCATGGTTTCTACTGTATTTCAATGTGACCTGGAATTAGTCCTAATGGACTAATTGGTCCTAGTGACCTTGGTGAGGGACAATCCCCAGTGTCCTGGTCACTATGCACACATAAGTCCCTATCAGCCATTTGGGTTTGGGGGTGGTTTGAGAGCCATACCTGAAACCAAAAGACTGTAAACAACCATAACAGTACTTTGGAACCAGATACAAATGTTCTCCAGCTGAATCCAACAACCACCCTGTTATCCTCAACCTGAATAAAATGCCTTTGTAACCAGAATGAACTTTCTATGCTTATCAAAATGTGTCTCTGTTGTCTTATATATCAAGAGTTCTATTATCATTATAGTGCAAGGATTCCATATCACCACAGCTGCATACCTCCTCAATGTTTTCTGCAAGCAGCTCCTCTAAGCACTTACTCTTCCTGATCCTTGCAGCAGCCATCTGACTCCAGATGCCACCAATCCACTCTTTTATACCACTTGTTCTCACTGGCTATAGGTGTGGCCTGTTAAAATCAGGCCTGCTCCTAATCTTTGGTAATTGGTTCAGCTGCAACTCGTTGGGGGATAAGATTACATTCTATACCACCTTCATTTACCCATACTGTATCCCCCTGCATGTCTTCTACTGAGACTTTCCACTTCTGTCTTATACTCCGCCAAAGTTGGGTCCATTGTCTAAAATGTGCAACAAAGCCAGCCCACTGCATTCTCAGAATCCCCAACTCCTCAGTATCCTACAGATATTGTTCACAAATTTTTCAGTGTTCAGACCATCTCTGGGTGCTAATCCCTCCTTTGCCTTGCATTTAAACATGCAGCAAAACAGACAGCTCCATTCTGTGGTATTCACATAGCCTCTGAACAGAGAGAAGCTGTGAGACAAGCACAGAAGGAAAACACAATTCTTATCTCACTTGTTGTGCCTGTGTTGTGCTAAAGTAGAATGAAATATGGAGATTGTATACCCAAAGTGAGGATGTTTTGTTCCCTTGGTCTATCAGGGCCAAGAAATGTGTGTGTGTCGGACTGTCACAGGACAGTCACGAGAGAATCAGAGATGAGTGCAGTGTGAGCAGTTCTGAGCAAGAGTGAGTGCATGGTAGATTCAGTTTAGATGAAATATACATAGTATAGTATAATAAAGTAATTCATTAGCTTTCTGATGATGGAGTCAGATGCATCATTCTCTCTCCCCTTCGTCAGACTCCCTTTTGATTTACAATACCATTCTGGAGTGTGAAGCTATGTACTGCACCATTATAAATTGCACTAATCAAGAACATCACAGGAATAACAAAAACACTGAGTTGTGGGGTGATCCCCCCCAGTGCTCATCTCTGTGAGATGCCCCATTTCCAAGCTGCCTGCCCCTCAAGCAGCTCTGTGCAGTGGATTTGCAGCCCTGGCACGCTTGAGCAGCCCTTTGAGTGCCACAGAGGCCTTGGTGGCTCTGCAGAGCCACGGGCGGGTGACGGGCAAGCGCCACCCCGGAGCTGACACCTGTGCAGTGGAGGTTTGCAGAGTGCCTGACACCTCAGGAGGCTGGGGCTTGTTTCCCTTTCAACTCCTCACTCACCCTGACAGGAGCTCGTGTCGAGTTTTGTGTTTTGGCAGGCCCAATAAAATCCCCTCTCTCTCACTGTGAGATTCCAGGCTCTGCTCCTGCTCATCCTGCTCTCCTCTCTCTGTGACACTGCTCCACACCAGGGCAATTACTGGCTCTGGGTGGGACACATTCAATTCCTCATCAACCAGTGTGTGGCAATATCACTCCTGCCACTGTTGCAGCCTCCTCTGCCTCTCCTCTGTAACAGAAGCAGCTCTGGGGCCTCCAGCTCATTTCATTCCCACCTTTTAATTAGTTCAGACATTTTCCAGGGGTGATTTTTGTATTGTTTTAGGGACATCTTTCTAGCCAGTTCATTTTGCCTTCTGTTGGAGGCAGAACATACCTGAGAAGAGTGTCAGAAATGTGACATATTTGCAGACCTCTTTTTGCCACTATTTCTGCCTCCCCTCCCAATATTTTCACTGGATATTAATAATCCAGAGCATGAACACATCTGTGTGAATGGTGTTATACATTTTAACTCCAATGAAACCTGTTTTATCAGTTGAGGCCAATGGGACTTGCATTCTAGTGTGTCAGGGAAATACAGCTTCCCCTGAATTAAAGGGATTGATCAGCCCTGTTCCAAGCAGGGAAGGGAGGACAGCTGCCATTGCTAAATGATGAAATCTGAGTTTTCTGAAGCTTGTATTTACTGTTGCACCTTGTCTGGTTTACCTCTGCCCTGCATCTCAGTCATCATAATTTTGCAGTAATAAACCAGTCAGCAGTGGCAGGCCTCATGCTGTGGCTGCAGGGGATTTGTTTTAAATAGCAATAGTGTGCTTCCTTGTGTTTTCACTTTCTTAATTCTTTTCTCTTTTTTTCCTCGAGAATAACCAGATTTAGCTGTCACTGGCAGTTCCCACCAGCAGCTCAGGTGCTCTCATCAGCTCTGCCTGTCTGCCCAGAAAGTCACAAATTGCCACAGACAGCCCCAGCAGCCACCTCAGACCACACTTTTCTCTACAGTTGATGTGCACTGCCCTCAGGATTTGTTTTCTTATGAATCCACTTCAGCAAAGAGAAACATCTTTCTCTATCATAATGAGGCATACTGATGCATCAGCATTTCTGGGTTAATATGAGAGAAAAGAAGGAAAAAAAAATCCCAGTGACATTTAAAACAGTGGTAGGAAAAGCAAATATCAGTGTTATCATTTGCTTAACAGTTATTTGCTTGATGGGATGGATCTATTGCTTTCCCTAGGAGAGGAAGAGCATAATTTGATTATTTCTTCCTTTTTTTTTTAATCTTAATAGAGCTTTTTCTCACATTCATTTCTTAATGCTCATAATTTAAAGTCATTGTTTTATAAGAGGGTGTCTATCTATTTTTTTTATGAAAACAGTCATCCTCTATAAATATAGTGGGCAGTGAGAGGTTACAGGATTTCAGGGTGAGGAAGCACTCATGGACTAAAAAACAAACAGAACCCCAAAAAAGAACATTAAAGCTTATCAAAATAAGCTTACAGAAAAATAAGTTCATGGCCTAATCCCTCCGTGTTGTGCCTTGCTTTAACCCCATACATATCTAAAGAGCTATGCATTCTCTTCAGTAGACAAAAATCTGTCCTAAATCTGATATTTACATAAAATCTCGTCTTGTGAGACAATAATGAGCAGTGATTGTTCAGATAAAAGGCAACAAAAGTGTGTAAGATATTTTGGAGCAGTGAATGTGTTGCTTTCTAAACTGGGTTCTAAATTCCTGCAGGGTCAAATTGTTATGCTAACTTCCTTCCAACCTTTATTAAATAATATTCAGGATGTGAGGTTTCCCCATGCTGCTCGAATCTTTCCAAAAAGAAGTGAATTCAAGAGCAATACACCTGAGGAGAGGGGGATGTTCATTAGCTCTTTCACCTTATGAAGATATAAAACAGAGAGGATCAACCCAATCAGTTCCAGTCTCACCAGTGTTGTGTGGATTTTTCAAATTCTCTCTGTTTTCCCCATAAATATTTCTTTTCCCCTCACCATCTGTGCAGTTCTGAAAGCAAGATTTTATTAGCTTTTTCTGTGGCAGCTATTCCTCCCAAAACATTAATTTTACACTTGTATTGAGGGTGTTTCTCCCACTGCTCACTCTCTTGGTTCACGCAGATTCTACTCAAACATTTTCTCTATTAAAAATCAGCTGAGCACCTGTTGTCTGAGACTTTCCCTCCATTTCAAGGCAGACCACTTAATGTGAATGTGTTTAGAAGTGATGAGATTAAGTCCTGAAATTACATGCCAGAACTTGCTTCCTTGCTTCTTTTTCTGAACCGTACCACTTGCAACCTTATTTCCACCACCTTTTCTATTGAATAGTCTAAAAGACAAACTTTCTCCTTAGGAAGCACCATAAACACCATTTTGCTGGCCCAGATTCACACGAGCCACCAGAGATAGCTGTGTTCTGGGAAAGAAAAAGAGGGCTGGTCTGTTTTTTACCACTCATTCTGTTTTTAACCACTCACTCTGTTTTTAACCCAGGCTTCTGCAGCTCTCCTGCCCTGCCTCACCAAGCTCCAGGCATGCAGTGCAAAGTGCAGAGCTGCAACCTCACCACAGCAAGGGGGGTTTTTAAACTCCAGCTCGATCCATTTCAGGGTATTTAAAGCTAAACCCATAGGTATCCACAAGGACAGGCACACTGTTGTTTTTCAGAGAGCACACCCATCTGCCAAATTGCATCTAAATGGTACAATTCTAATTTTGTTTGCTCAATATTTCCCTATCATTACACAGACTTAAAAAAAATACTGTAAGGAAAAATATTTTCACTCTAAAACAGATATATTTGCAGAAATTAGGGAAGCATGAAAAGGGCACTGTAGAACCACTGAAGTTAGTAAGAGTATTTCTGCTGACGTCAATGAGGCTTTGGATTAGATTCTCATTTTTTGGGTGGATTTTTTGTTGACAAATCTTCATTCATCTATAGCAGGAACAGACCATGACACAAATAAGAATCTGGGCAGAGAAAATGTATTTGTATAAAAGCATTAGGACAAATGTTCAGACTGCATAAATTGGATCAGCTGGGTGAAATGTGACATTTGCATGGACAGAGACATATGGCTTTTCATATAAGAAGGGCTGAAAAAAGGCCCAGATGAAAAGATGTGCTTTTTAGCATTTCCTGTGACATCTACAGTACATAATGTTACAGCATAGGGAGAAAAAATAAAGGATGCTGTCAGCACCAGCATGGAGTCATTCATAGTTTTCACTGACATTTATGGTTTAACAGAACTTTTTCTTTTGCTCTTTTCCTGCCACCCCAAAGCTCTGTATGTGCAGAGTCAAAACAGAGTAATCAACAGGTTAACCTGCAGAATGGGGGCTTTCAAAAAGACAATTGTATGCCCCTGTCTGGAAGGTTACAGCAATCTTATTCTCCAGGACTAACATTTCATTGCTGGCTCAGCTGTCTGATTTTCAGTGGAACGACACCTCCAGGCACCTGCAGACACTCAGCTGTAAACAAAATTATAAAGGACAGCAGAGTCCAACTTTTTGACAGCTCTGGAATAGTGTGTCATGTCATGTAACTTATCTTGATGCAATATATAGGAATGTGTATAATGCTGTTATCTCTCTGTGAAAGTAGGTGCTCAGAAACACAACTTTTGGAGATCCTAGGGCTGCAAATGGAAAACAACTACTCTGAAGTGCATGGAGTAACTCAAGTACTAAATCTGTAGTTACTAGCAGCAAGCAGGTTTCCTTCTTATCAGTCAGAACTCCCACCTTTATTACTGGCCTTTGGTTAAGGCAAGACATTTCTGAGACAAAAAATATGTGTAAAATAAGAGCTAAATACACCAAGCTTTCTGCTTTTCTTTTCTGCAAAGAATTTAATGGTCAGCAATGCAATGAAAAGGTGAGCCTCTTTTTAAAAAAAAACTGTCCCATCCACACAAGTATCAGGGTTTCAGTTATGAACGTGGAGCTGCAGGTTGTTCCCCTTCCTTCCCCCACAGGACAGAGGCAAGGTCAGTATCTGAGCCCTTGCACATTCATTCCCGCCCATGAGAGATCAGAAGACTCTTCTGGAAATTAAGACAGGAACAGAGCAGATCAGTCAAACTCTTTCTGAACAAGTCTTGTTACCACTGGAAATTTGCTGAGAATGGAAGTTTACTGCTCATGGAATTGCTATGAATGTCAGAAAGTAATGAGAGTAACCTTAATCCAGACCATTCTCACTAACTCCCTGGCATCTGTCTTCCACTTAAATATCTTTAGTTTTAGCTCAGCTGTCTGGCTTGAGGACTTAAAGAATGAAGCAAAATTTTTTCTTTTTTTAAATAGAGAGGCATTAGAAAGGGTAGCTCTCACTCCTAATGTACCAAGTAAAGTTAAAAATCTGAGCAGAAGATGAGATGACTTCTAAAATCAAAATCTAAAAAACAAGCCATTTCTTTGGCTACTAAAGCCCAACATGAAATTTGTAGATAGGGCTTCTCAGCTAAAGACTAGACTTCCATCAGACTCTTCCCACTTGAAAATCAAGACAATGAACTGTATAAGAGTTCATCTTCTCTGGGGAATTTGCTCCAGAACTTGCTAGAGTTAGTGCCAATGAGCCTATAGATTTCACCTTTATCCCCAGTACTTCAACTGAAATGAGAGACTAAAGATGGAACAAATCAAAACTTGTTGCACCATGTTATTTGCAGAATTATCTGCTATTCTCCTGTAATAATCAACTGGGTTTCCACTGGCTGCAAGTTCACAGGCACTGCTTTTCATTTCCCACTCAATTCCAGTCTTGACAGTAACAACAGAGTAAGATGAGTCTAAACACTGGTTGATGGAATCAAGGCATGTGGCTTGCAGGATATTGGTACTACAGGCACTGATCTGTGGGAAGATAAAAGTGACCCAGCCACGCAGTCTTTGGTGTGTCAGCTCCTGTGCAAATTGAAACCTGTGCAATTAGCATTAGCACAGCTGAAGTCTTTCCACATCACAGCTGCTCACACCTGGGCAGGGCCTCTTCCCAGTCTGGTTTCTAGTAGGAGTTCAAGGCCAGGTTGGATGGGGCCCTGGCCAAGCTCTGTAGTGGGTGGCATCCCTGCCTGTGACAGGGGGGTTGAAATGATGTTATCTTTAATGTCCCTTCCAACCCAAACCATTCTGTGATTCTGTGCTGCTCCCAAAGTTGGGCTGGAAAGTGCACAATGCCAGGAGCATTTTCACTGGCTAGCCATGGGCACAACCCTGTACCCCAGAGAGGTGAAAAGGAAGATCCCCTCCAGCATCCCCATGCCTTGATGTAAGAAGAGGCAGATGCACTTATCCTGATCACCTGGCATGTTACAACCCTTCTCATGTCTTCAGTGACCACTCTCCACTTTCACCTGGAAGGGAGGCACTCATCTGTTCCAGTTCAGACACCTGAAAGACATTTGATTCTGTAAGAGATGGGTGTCTATTCTATATTCTATGGGTGTAGTGATTCAGTCCATCCTGAAATAAGTTCAGGGCTTTGACTTTTTGCACACTTATTCTTCATCCCTTTATCCCATCAGATCTGTGTTTTCTCAGAGCACAGCAAAAAGCTCCTGCTGGGCACAGGTGTCTACAATCCCTCACAGGGAATCAGGAAAGGGCTGGTGCTTGCTCAGGTCCTGTCCCAGTGTGGGCCAAGATGTGCCTGGGACTTGGGAATTGCTTCTGCATTAGTTACAAAAGGCAAATCCCAAAAGAGAAGGAATAAGACATCCTCTGGTGATGCCTTCATTTTGGCAGGTAGATTAAACAAGTAAGTGTGGATCAGTTTGGATCCACAAAACGTGGATAGGAAATGATGGGAATATCCAACACTGTATCACCTTTGCTGTGATTCCCCAGAAAAATAGCAAAGGGAGAGCACTGTTGGTATTTTTGTTCTTTTCCCTCTGGGAATTTCCTTATCATGAATCAGAAGCAGTGGCAGTCAGTTCAATAATGGTTTTTTTCTTATAATTAACATTTCACAATATGTCCCAGCATGAATTCTTCTTGTTCAGTGTTAACTATAACACACTTCACAATTGCTGGAACACAGGCAGCAGTGACACCTGTTTCTTTGCTGATCATTTTTCCAGATACAAGAATAAATTGATCCATTCAGAGCATTTCAGTGGGACACTGGCTGCACTAACATTGTGTGCTTTATGGATAATATATCTATAAAGAAAAGCTTAGTGTGCTTGAGTAGCATTCTCTTTGTCTAGCAGTTGGGCATATGAGTCAGGCATATATGCCTTTTGTGGTTCAAATAGAAAAATCCTCATTAAGTTACACATGTAATGGCTTCACAAAAGTTCGTGAGTAATAGACATGAAACCTGTTCAGATATGCTGGCTCAATGATTTTTTTTTTCCCTACAGCATGCATTGCCCTGTCTCACAATGATTTATTCAAAATATCCATTAATTCAGAGAAAAGAATCTCAAGTGGGATGAGAAGTAAAAAGCTTTAGGTCCCTGGTGCTAATGAAGCCAAAGCACGAGGAAGCAAAGCTTGCATTACCTAAATGCCAACCACCTTCATGGAATGAAAGAAGGTAAAGGAACAAGAGCTTGATCCAAATTCTTAAGTACCTGTTCACAACCAACCAATTGGATATTTGCTTACCTTCACAGCTAAGGAAGGACTGGAAATCAGCAGAATCTCACATATTTGATTGGACAAATTTACTTGTGCTCGCATGATTTCCTCTTCACTTAAATCTCTGCAAAGAGCAAACCATGCCACCAAAGACAGAGGAGGATTCCAGCAAAGCTTTGACTCTTACCTCTGATAAATGAAAGCAGTGGGTGGGATGTAGGGGAGAGCCTATCCTGCACTCTGTTCGTCTTTGGAAGGTGTGACACTTACCCAGCAAGCACAAGAGTTACAGAGACTAAAACCAGAATTCCTGTTCAGCTGTGTCAAAATCACAGCACAATCAGGGTCCAGTTTTATGAACATCATCTCACCAGCAAACGCACCAAGAAAACCTGAATTTGCAAGTAGTCAGGGCAGCAGACTGGGATGTTTTATATTCCTAAACTGTATCCAAACACAGAGAGAAGCACAGATAAGCACACACAGAGCAACAGTGAGCTCTATTTCCTTCTGAGAGTAACTCCAAGCACTGAGCAAGGCAAAGTGGTATTTTGTGTTTGGGCTACATGTTTTAATGCATGGGTACTGAACCACAAAATTGCCTGATTGAATGGGGAATTAAATCAATACAAGCTTTTGCATTTAAACTTATAAGTTTACTATTTACCTGCAAATTCATTATTTGCTTAGACATTGCAAGACACGATGTGAGCTGCAGTGGCAACCTTTCAAAATTATGGCACCAAAGAATTCAAAGGCTGAAAAGCAGTGAAAGAAATAAACAGAAACTCCCATCCTGGATGGACTGAAATGTTTGACACCTTGTTTCAACATATAAAATAGATTACATGAAAAGAAGGAATGAAGAACAGTTACCCTTTCCTATGTTGGCAACAGAATACTTAAATACAACACAAATTTATGGTGCTTACTCCCTTTCCATGCTGGTTTGTGTAACAGAACCACAGAATTTATGCAATAAATAAAAAAAATATTAAGATAAAGCTTCTAAGCTCTCTAAGGTGAATTAAATATTTTCTACTATTTTATGCAGTTTTGTTTGGATTTTATTTGGGCATTGCTAGCTTTTGAGCAATATTGTTACCATATATTGACATTCTCTCAATTAAGCAGAACCATAATTTTCAAAAATGGTCACCACAATTTGCAAAGGAAACAAAGTCTCATAGTGCACAATTCATACTAAAATTAGAGTGACAACACATATTCCAAACTCTATTCTGTGCCATAGTGTTGGCACTGCTTAATTAAAAGCATTTCTGTATTCAGTGTCATCTTCAACAATTAAATGTACCTATATATACTCCACAATACCTTAGTATATTTTGCTCTTCTTTTTTCCAACAATTTGTTTGCATCCAGTCTGTTTGCTAAGAACAGCTCACAGCAGGCATTCCCTAGACACACCCAACAAAAACCTTCCATATATGATTAACTACACCTTCACAGCTATGACAACGTTCTCTTAAAATCTATGCATTTTTGAAAAACCTGTTTTGTGATCAGTATCTGAAGTTTGTGACTCAGTTTCTACCCAAATCAAGTACCCACAAAGCACAACCTTTTCATTTGGCGGAGCAATCCTCCTCTTTGCTTGAAGGAGTAGATTTCAGAGTTACAAACCGTGCTTTCCACTTGAAAATTCAGCATACAGGAGCTGAATGACTTTTCAAATGTGAAACAAAACTCATTTAGAAAATGGGCAGATTTCCAGATGAACTGTCAGGAGGTGACAAGAATGTGTGTGACAGAGGCACAACCATCACTCTGCAGAGCAGGAAAACTCTCTGAACTCCTCCAAGGAGCTACTATATTCATCAGATCTCACCAGTGAAGTGTAAAGCAGACCAATTGTTATCAATTTGCTTACAATCCTTGCTGCTAATAGAACCACTTTTAGCTGAAAATCATTTTGCAATTATTTTGTCATCAGAAATTGTTGAATGCAGGCCCCCTCATTTTGCTAAAGAGAAGGGATTGAGTCACTCGAAATGTGATGGTGGCAGAATTTGTTTCTTTTCTAAACCAGAAGATTTCCACCTGCCAGGTGATTCCTCTTTCCAAACAAAGAATCTGACACGCATTCAGTTGCAAGGGGGTTATATATATTACTATTAATGTTATGAAAATAACTGTGCATCAGAGCCTGCTAAGTTTAGCTGAAAATAGTCAATAAATTATTTAGTTCACAAAATGTCATTATGTGTGGGGTTTACTTAATTGAATAGAATAATTTATGGTAAAACCTAGAAAAAAGATCAATGCAGATGGCTTGTGAGAATGATTGAGTTTCAGTGAAGGCAATTTGATTTTTATCCCTCATTATAATAATGTTAAAGGGAAAGCATCAACTTTGGTAAAAATCAATATTTGATGAGTGCCTAGGCCATGAATTTTAACTAGAGGTAGAACTGAGGTAGGAATAGGTGTAAATAATTAATAACTTCCACACCCTGAACAAATAACTGTTTTGTTTTGGAACAAATTCTTATTATCCAGAGATCCTTCTGGTCTCATAAAAGATAATTTAGTAATGAATGTTTGGTTTTTAAAATTCTTTTTTCAAATTGACAAGTGATCCTTAAAACATTCTTGAAATGTATTTAATCAAGGATTTTTACCAACAACAGAAGGCTAAAAAATGCAAACATCTTACTTTTCTGACTGAAGTAACACATTCCTCATTTTTCCCTTTCTCTTTACACTAGAAGAATATTTTCCACTTTGCCATCAACAGCTATGCTGGCTAGAGAGAAAACGAATTTAAAAAGGTACACACTTCATGAAAAAATAAAATAGTAAATCAATTTTTTACACAACCTTGTACATGAACTTGCAGTTGTTACTGTTGTGCTATAAAAACAATTTGTAAAATCTATTTGAAGAGCAACCTTACTGTGAAATACTGACCATGAAAAAAAAATTTATTTGTGAGGTTTTTTTAAAAGGACGCATGATTGAATTGATGTGAATGTAGTGTATACCCTTATTTTGCTGTGTAAAATATTTACCCCTCAACAGGACACTAAAGAACCATCTCAGGCTTTTCTAATGAACACTTTTTATCACTGGAGCATCCAAGAAAATGCACCCTGGAGTCACATCTCTGTGCCTTTCTCCCAGAGATGTTGGGAAACTCCCTCTCCCACTGACACTGCCCAGCACTTCTGCCCCTACATGGATTCACCTGCACTGTCATCCTTTAGCTCTGGGAATTAAATGGTTCACCATGGTGAGCAAGTGCAAATACCTTCAAAAGGAGAAAAATGTCTAATTAAGCCCTATTAGTAATGCAAAGTTCTTCTATTTCTTTTTGAAAGAGGCAGAGGCACAGGGTTGAAACTGAACCCCCATTGGCTGCCTGAAGGGGAGAGAGATTCATTCATGGTGCATGTGGTACCACAAGCAACACACACCTCTACACTCATGAAACAGTGACAAAAACAATTCAGACTGGCTGCTGGTGGAAAGAAGACCTCTAAGAAGGAAGCACCAGGTTCAAACAGACTTGAATTCCCACTGGATTGGTTTACTGAATTATACAGAAGTTGCCTTGTTGCTTTTCTTTTTTTAATAGCAGCCACCACTGCTTGACAGATCATACATGTGTGTGCAATTTCATGGGTCACACACCACTGATATTCACCAGACTCATGGCATTCCATTCCACTGGATCCAGAGCTACAGGCTGTCATGAAGAAAACTGACATCCTCCAACAGCATTCCAGCAAAGTAACAATTTGCTTGACCTAAGGATTCAACAAGTCACTGATTTGGGGTTTTTTTCCATTACATCTTTGGTTCAAGTTGAAAGCCCTGACTGCAGTTTACAAAATGTCATATTAACATCAATTTGTGGAACAGATTACGAAATGCAAAGATACTAGGAGATAATAAAAGATGGAAACCCTACACTTAGAAATGAGATTGAGAGACATATTGCTGTCTTTGCAGCAGAATTTGTGTAAGACTCTGCTATTTAATGTATTTTGGAAGCATTTACAGTCAGCCTGTTAAAGTTTCCTCTTATCACAGAGAAACATCCCATACGTGGGCTTGAAAGGCAGCGTTCCTCACAGCGGGGATTATAGGTTAGAATAATAAAGCAACTTCCTGCAAGGCTTGTGAATCTTCTGTTCCACTCTGTGCCTTATGGATATCATCTGCTTTCAACATTTACTTTTAACATACAATTCTTTTTAATGTTCATTTCTCAGCTCACATTTCCTTGCCATTTTTAGAATGATCCAATGTGGAATTAATGCAGTTCCACAACATTTAAAAGTATGAATCATTTAGGCACAGGTCTTGCTATGCAGTCAAATGACACAGCTAACAGCTGGGATAAACCCTATATTGTGTCTCCAGTTAATTTTCTTTGTTTATTCCTGGTATCTCCTGGCTGCAAGCAGTGTCACTCCATTTAAAGCAGACCTTTCTTGTGCTGAGCAGTTTCTCACCCTACAAGCAGAGCTCTGTAGGCCCCTGGTTGAGGAAAGGTGCAAACCCCAGGAAGGTAATTCTATCAGCCAAAGCATGCGCTCATTTGCATGAGCTTATACTCCAACCCACTCCACAAAAATCAATTCACACCTCTCTCTCTCACCATAGAGTCACATCAAGAAGTGAGAAAATAAAGTGATGGGAAACTGAAGCTAAAATTCATCCCTGGATTTATACTTCTGTTGATTCAGGCCAAACCCAAAGCCCATTTTATTTTAATGGCATTGAATAGAACAAAGGGGTAGGCAATAGATGCATTTCCATTTGCCAGATTTAGCTCAAGAATTCAGTCAGGAGACCAGAACAGTATTTTTTATCTTGTCTAAAGATGATTGCATCACCTAACCAGCACAGAATAATCCTGTGGTGTGGAGGGGAGGAGTATACTTTGGAACTATAAATATATCAGCATTTATGCTTATTTTGGAAAGGCAGAGCTCAGCAAATTCAGAGGGTCCTTTGCCTCCCTTCTCACCTGCGTGAGGTGCACCCTTATCTAGAGCCCTGCAATGTGGAGTTCTCCTTCCACAGGTCCAAGCCTGTGGAGAAGCAGGAACAGAGCTGTGCCTCTACTCATACAACACTTCAATTTTGTTTTCTTGCAAAAAAAAACCAAGGAAATATCAGCTGAGCAAAACAGCCTGCAGAAATCTACCTAGGAAAGTTCCTTGCTCCTTCATGATTTTAACTCCCTCTGTAAATTTTTTGTCATTAAAGACAGTAAAAACTATTTTAATGCCACTCTAAGAAAGTCTAAAATAGGTCTATCTTGACCAGTTTTCCTCCAGAAGAATCCCAAGGCAGCAGAATATTGAGCTCACAGATTTGTACTGCTTCACCTCTGAGTGGCACAAGCAGAGCCACACAATTTTATGCATGTGAAACATAAAATTTAGTCATTCCTCTGTCCCAGGAATATTCAGGCTGCCTGAAATACCCAGCACTGGGTGCAGCCATGAGCAGGAAAGTAAGCAAGCTCAGAAAGCAATGTGCTCTCTCATCAAGACTTGAGATACTCCTTCCAGAGTTTAACATGTTGTGATAAAACACTGCAAAATTTAGATATATGCTCTAAAATAATTACCTAAAGTAAACCTTAACTTATACCAGGGCCATTTTCAGACCTGGGATGCTTGAGAGCTGTGTAACCCATTCATCACCAGCCCTGAGCCAAGCACAGGTCAGACAGGGCAGAGCATCTGACTGCTGAATGGGCTGCCCTGGACTGGCTTGCCAAGCCCAAAAGAGATGGGAGGGCAAAAATATTGCTTCTCAAGATTTTGTACCAGCAAAATGCAAGTACCTGAAAGCTGTGAACAGCTTGAGCCTGAATTTATTGTTAGAGAAATGAGTAGAGTTAAAATTTCAGTTATAATGAACCTCTAATGAACCTATAATGAACCATTATGGCATTAAACACATCATATGTGCATACCTGCTCTCACTCTGAAGTGTCACACATTTCATCCATGCCAATCACCCCAGTACATGTGCCAATCACACAAATACTATCAGGTTTCTCAGCTAATGAAAAAGAGTATAAAACTGAGAATAAACTGTCACTTATTCCAAAGAAAGGGGGGAAAAACCCCTAAATATATTTATAATCTTACTTTGAGAATAAGGCTAGAAAACAAAATGTGGTTTCAGCTTATCTTTTCCTTAAAAATTGAGATGAGACAAGGCCCACTTTGCCACACTTGGCACAAAAGATAGCTTTTTCTGCAAGAGAGTCAAAGAATTGTGTGTTTCTCTATTTTGTTGGATGACTAAAATGCTGATCATGAAGTGTGCAGTATTTTAACAGGAGGTCATGGATTATAAACCAGGTTTGAGTTTTATAAGCAGGTCTTGATCTCAGTCTTCAGTCTTCCTCTGCTGGAAGCTGTACTTCACCAAATGCCATTGCAACCTTCCAGGAGACTGAAGAGTTAAAGAGGTTCCTAATTCATACTGAAGTCAGAATTCCCTTTTGTGATCAGAAAAATTAGATCTCAGGGCAGATATTCAAAAACACTTATTCAAGACAAGGAAGAATCTTACAGGCTGTAGTTCAGTTTCTTTATGGAAAGAATCCCTCAATAAGCATTTCTCTTTTTTTGTATTGACCATATAAGAAAACCTAAGACAGAAAGTTCTCCTGGACAACATTGACTTTTATGAATATACCGCCAATTCCACAGACACAGGAAAATTCTGAAATTTCCATTAATGTCCCCATAGATTAAGAAATATGTCCAAAACAATGTTTCCTCAACCTGTTGTCCAACACATGTTTTGAGTGCCTGGGCTTGGTGTGCTATTATTAATTAATTTACCACCCTGTTTGGAACTCCTCCAAGCAATATGAAATGGGACTACAAATTCTGATCTGCTTAAGTCTGCAAACTTGAGGTCTCAAAAGGATTTAACTGCTATGATTTTAATAATCTTATTAATAACCCATGATGAATTTATGCCCATTAATCCAGAAGTTGCAGGAAGTACAATTAAAAATTCTGGGTATATTATACAACCTGAATATATTATTTAAGCACCCATTCCAATAACTGGCCATAGTGATGAAAAATACATCACAAACAGCTTTTAAAAATTCAAATATCCAGGAAAAAAAATCCCTCAGAAAAAGCCTCAGGACATAGTTTATTGTACAAATAAAACTCTTGCAAATCGCTGATGTTTTCTATTAAACATCAAAGCTTATTCAGTGTATAATTTCTAATTTTTATATTAAAGTTTGCATAGATTTCATAGTAAGAATTTTTTTGAGGAAATGGCATAGCCTCACACTTTCCCCAATTTTCCTTCTTCATGGTGATTTTAAAAATGGGTTTATATTCCTTATTGATGATAGAAGAGTACACTGCCCTTTTTTCTCCCTTTTTCTTTTTTTTGTTTTATCAACTTCATATAATGTTCCTTCCAACAAACCTAGAAAAAAGTCTGGGCATGTCCCAAGAAATAATCTAAATCATAGATCTTGTAAGAGTAACGCCATACTTTACCTCAAGCAATGCCACATGCAAAAATGGACATCTGATTGACAACCATATTAATTTTTAATGCCAGTATTTTCAGTTTTAGCTCTTGCACAAGACATTTTGATTATAATATACTGTTCAGTAAAGGCACTTGTCACTCAAAGGGACAGAAAAACACACACAAGAAGATGGAGTAGGCACACCAAGCATTACAGAGAAGTGCTAAGAAAACACCATTTCATCTCCCAGTATTGATCATCACAGAAGCCAAGCTGTGGAGCTGAGCTGGCAAAACAACTACAGTGCCATTCAGAGAGCAACAATGTCCATTTGTTCAAATAAAAACCAAATACACAAGTAGAAAATTGTGCAGGGCCTTAGTGGTGACATGGGTCCCCAGCCCTTTTTCTTTAAATCTTGTTTTTTAATTAGTGGCAATTTAAACAAGCTGCAATGTTAAGTAGATTTAATACTGCATAGACTATATGCAGTCTATACTACACACATACACCATCCACATATTTGTCATTTTTATGTTTTGAGATAACTTCACATGATGAACTTCACTGTGATTTTCAGAAGCAGCTTGGAGATCACAATCTTAATATGCTGCTGTGATTTACTTTTTGCTTCTCTCAGGGCATATTTTATATAAGAAGTCATGGAAAGCCTTACCAGCTCACATGTTGCAAGGTCAAGAAACACTTAAGCATGCAAGTGGGGAAAGCAGTACTGCCCTCAGTTCATTTCCCTGCAAGTAGTAATTAATAATGAGATTTTTTTTCCTGGCAGAGAAGTTACAAGACCTTATTGAACAGATAGAAATTAAAAAATCAACAACAATTTTCACTCATCCAATCCCCACCTGCATTACATTGTACTGTAGACTGAAGTGCCTCAGCTCTACTCACTACATTCAAATTACTTGCAGCCAACCACCCACTTTTAGAATTTTTACACTATTGCCTTTAGAATAACTCTCCCAAGTCAAACCTATTCTGCTGCAGATTGGCTTTTGTGTTGAAAGGTATTTTCTGAAGTAGCATTTATCAAAACCGAAACAAATGATGGGACAATCTAATCAAAACACTGAAATGACTGCCTGATTGTATTTTAAAAATCATAAACTAATTAGAACAGAATTGATTTTTCCGTTAGCATGAAATTAAAACTAATTTCCCTGCACAATATTTACTCTAATATTCCCCAGATGCAAATACAGACTCATAAAACATTTCATAAAAAGGGTTTTATAATTGTTTCCTGATTTTTTTCATTACATCATCAATTGCATTTATCTTTCCAAACTATCCTTCTTGTTGTCCCTCTGAAAAATGCATTCACGAAGGGAGAGATGATGAAACATCGCTGAAATTCTTTAACTGCTGAGATACCATGGGCAGATAAAGAGGCATTTTTCAGAGGATACAGTCTTTCATTTCCTTCCCTAGCCAAGCCTGCTGCTGAGATGACTTCTCCTAAATTAATGTTACAGTCAGGCTGATGGACAGCAAAAGGTGGCAGACACTCCCTGTTCAATTTCTTTCAAAGAAATAGGCTAGAAAAGTAGATTTGTCGCCAAAAGAAATTCCTCTGTCATCCTTCAACATATTCACAGCTTTCTCACTCAGAGTCACATCCGCTGCCCTGGGCTCTTCCTTCCTCTTTGCCACAGAAAAAGTTCCTGAATTCCTGCAGCGTGTGGCATTTTGTACACTGGGAAATTGAGCACTGAGACACTACCTCACTCCAGCCCAGACACAATCAGATTTATGGGACTCTAATTCCATTTGCTACGATGGCTGCCTTAATGAGGAACGTATGTTTCTGTCCAAGCAGGGCCACCCTAATGCAATATACTCCTGACCTTGAACGTTCCCCGGGTCCCTCTGACCACTGGCCAATCCTGGGGAGCCTTCAAGGCAAGGCAATGAACAAAGAGTGCTGTAGAGATATCAAGGAATCACCTAATTGCCTGAGGAAGAAAATTAATTCTAGAACAGCCACCTCTCAATTTTTTTTGCACACCTATTTGTGAAGCACATCACCTTCTGCAACAGTGGTTCCCAAGTGACTCTGCTGCAGCACTGCTGCTGAATATCTCCACAGCTCCTCACATTTCACTGGAATGTGCAACATTCAAAAGGAAAGGTAATCCCAGAAAACTCTGCTTTGCTCTCTTTTCAGGAGACACCTTTTCTTGTCATTGGAGAGAAGCAGAGGCCCTCTTTTCTGCGCATAAACCATTGATTTGTAAAGGCAGGTTCCCTCACACTAAAGGAGACCATATTGTGTCCTTTGCAGTAACACACAAAATAAAACCATCCCTTCTGGTTAGGAGAGTTCACACACACCCTTATTATAAAACTGTGGCAGCAGCATCTCCCAGGGCAGGCTTGGTGAGACGCCCTTGTGGCAGAGACAATTTAATGGACCACAGAGTCTCTGGAGAGGAACTGGGAGGATTTTTGCTGCACAAGCATATAGTTCATCAAGAAGGGAAGGTCTTTGAGAGACATGAGTCTACTTGCTGCAATACTAATAAGAAATAAACTGAGCCAAGGGCTCGGGAACTTTTGATTTCTGTTCACACCTCTGTCACAGAGCTTAGAGAAATAATTTCTTTCCTCTTTGACTCAACTCCCTGTATGTAGAATGAGGTTAATGGTATTTTTATCAAATCCTTTGTCTGATTCATCTACTCAGAATTCAGGTTGCAGGGGGAGGTACGTGGGGATCTCAATGCATAATTCTACAGTAGCCACTGAAACAAGGACAAAAGTCTATTAGGGTGTCTGTTCTCCTCTGCCACCTATATAAATATGATAAATCATCTACTATTAATCATCAAGGCTAAGAAAATTAGCAATTCACAAAATGGTGATAACAGAGAACAATTCCAGCAATATCCCTGCAATTTATCAAAAGTTTAAAAAAAAAAACAGAACAAAATCACCAATCCAAGAAAAAGTCAGGACTCTGTTGGTGAAGGAACTTACAGCTCACTGATCCAAAAGAAACCTTCCATTAGCAAATTATGAATCCCACAGACAGGTAAGCTCCTCTTCTGATTCTCTCCTTTTATATTTTCTCTCTGTAATTTCTTGAAGGAATTTAAAAAATATTCCACTTTACAATGGAATTATTATCCCAGGGATATTTTCATTATTATTTTCTGTTTTGAAGGGCATTCTGCAGTCTATAAGCACTAGGAGGCTTGTGCAGAGAGCTAAAGATGACAAACTTATTTTTAAAATAATGACCTCACAATGAAGGAATTGGAATTTGCATATCTCCCACTTAAGCAATTGCCGTTGTGAGGAAATAATCCTTCTTGAACCGAGGGTGAATGAATTCAGGGAGTAAGGTCCTTCCCCTCTCCCCCTCTTCAAAATAGATGTTACATGCTACTGCCTTGACTAGCCAGTCTTTTTAAAAAGAAAAAAAAAAATCTCATAATATAACAAGTACTCAGGCTTACTCACCTGCGTTGGGAGCTCAGTGGCTGGGTGCACTTCACTGCAAAACACCACTTAGTTATGTGTTCCTGGCATTCAGCCAGCAAAGGGCTACACATTTTTCTCTCATTGCACAAATTTTCTCATTGTGATGGTGCTGTTTGGCAGGCCATTATCAGAGCCTTGTTTATAATATTTTCTTGCATTTATAGCATGGTGCACAAAGCAAAGCTAATATGTATTTTCCTTGTCTTTGACTTAAACACCAACTTACCACCCAGCACTGGCACCTGCAGAAAATTCTCTTTGGAGTGGGCTGAGCCAAATTTCTCACACGTCCAGGCAAAAAGCACTTCCAGTGAAAGTAATCTCCAAGAAAGAGATCATCCATTTTAAAATTCGTATTGCAATCCAGCACAAAATAACAGTGCCATCCTGGATAAAAATACTGTTATTTAAAATCCTTTCTCAATATTACCTTCTAATCACATGCTCTAGTCTAGCTTTGTACTACATTAAACTCATTGCACTGTCCCTGTTTACTCACAGTGACCATCAAAAAGATAATCTCTTTTTCATGGAATATATTACTAAAAGAAAAACAAGTATTTGAAATTCAGCTGATGTCTAGAAACAGGCCAGAATAACACTGCTGAAAGTTGTTACAAAAGCTTAGATCTTTTTGAACAGACAAATTTAGGTAAAAAGAAGCAAAGGCAGTCCAGCAGCAAGCCCACAGTGACACGTCTGTGCACAAAGAGAGGAATAATCTGATCCAGCAATGGGAAGAAGAAGAGACTTCAGTTAATGGAAGCTCAGCTAAGATGTAGACCGTGCATACTCTCTCCAAAACCAAAAATGCTGGTGGGTGACATGGAGACAGAAGGCAAAGATGACCTTCTTCTCTGTTTGCATCTTGCTCATCTGATTAGGCATTAAAAAAAAAAAAAAAGGAAAAAAAAAAAAACAAAAAGAAAAAATAAGAAATAGGGTCCGTCCCAGTGCTTCCAGCTAAAAGTGCGTCCAATTGACTGCCACAAGGCATTCAAGACCATGAACCTGGAAGCAATGGTATGCATGAAAACTTAATATAAAGCTTTACCCTCTTTAGTAAACCTATAAAAATTATAATACATGTGGTTTTTTCACTGCCATCTCTCAACAATTCAAAGTGTTTATTATATACCAGATGTCACGTGAAGGATTTGGGTTTCAAAGTGACATGAGAGACTTTGGAACAGTGTGAATTCTAGGACAACATAGTGTGTGTGTCCATCTGTATCTGTCATGGTAATGATAAGAAAGGGCAGGAATGCAGAGGCACTTGCTCCTCTCCAAATATAATCACCACGTTCAGAAATTCCTAAATAACAGCCTCCACTCACTTATTGGGGTGAGCAGAAATGGTAATCCTTCACTGGCCTAAATTAGCTTGAGACCACCACGTAGGAAAGCTGTCAGGGAGGAAGCTGACAGCCCCAGGCAGCGAGGCTGGGTGTCTCATCTTACATATTCATCACCCGAGGTACCGCTCACATCCCAGGCAACAACTGCGCTCTCGGCATGAGGAACCCAGGGACAGCCAGGGTGAGGAGGGCGTGTTCAGAGAGGGACAGCCACTGTGAAATTAGGAAATTAAGGAACCCCATGAGCAGACAAAGTTAATACTTGAGAGATTTTTGAGGAAATCCAGGTGCATTTTTTTTAATTTGCAGAAGTTAATACTTTCAGAGGGTAAGGATACCATAAAGTAAATGAGCGCGCACTGCTCCGGGTTTCCCTCTTGGAAAATGACAAAGATCAAAGACTCCCTGCCTATTTTCTCTCTGAAAAATTGAAAATTAATTGCCTGAATTCACATACCAGTTTATTCAACTCCTGCCTTTTTCCAGTCCTACAATTTGCATTGACTGACAGATACTTTTAAAATGCTAACATAAATAGCTGGCCTAATACTCCATGTCAGGGTGTATTTTAATTGGTAAAAAGCAATCATCATCTTTGTTGCAGTAGGGTCATTTTCTGAATGTCAGATATCAAATGAACAGAAAAAGGATAAGGTCCCTATCAAAAAAGTTGTGTATGCATAGCCAGCAAGATATAAGGTAGAGAATAAAATCCATCAAACTGAAGAGCAAACTCAATTCATAACGAGAACAATGGCATCCAAAGTGTTCCTTATCTGTGTTAAAAATAAAAAAGAATAAAGAAAAAGGGTGGGATTAAATCTATAGCACTGAGGTTGTAACATATACTGTAGGATGTATACAGATGTTCACAGCTCCACCCATGCTACCAAAGCTGAGCATTTGACAGGAGCCCCTAATTAGTCATAGCTGTGGCTGTCAACAGTAGAGGCAAACTCAAACATCTCTGGGTGGTCTCTAGGTTGCCTGCCCACCCCTCACACAGCTCACCTCAATTAGTCACCCACCTGTATCACAATGCTCAATATTTTATTATGTTTTATAGAGGTGAGTGCAAAATATGAAGCCTTGAGGTGTTGCCATTTATCAATTTCCAGCAATAAAAAAATATTCTGTGCAGAAGCTGTGCCTGCCAATTCTCTAGCTGCCCTGTGATTAGTTGGTTTTCATGAATATGCAAATTCTAAACATTGCAGCAGATCCTTTTAGTTTCTTTTCAGTTCAATGCTGCACAAATAGACCTGGGTTTCCATAAATAAACGGTGCAGCACCTCTGTGGTTTTGGATGACAAATAATGTCTATATAGCACTTATCAAGAGGGTGCACTTTGTGCCTGTCAGCATCCTGCCTTCATTACCATTCTTCACAGCTTACCTGCAGCAAAGTCACATCTAGGGCTCCAGACCAGAGTCCAACATTCCTGTGAAAACTAGAATTGTCTGAGGGAGCTGCAGCCCCTGCTTTGTGGTACAAAGTCTGGGAACAACCTCAGACCACAATTCAAAACTTCAGAGTCAGAAATCATGTATTCCTTTCCCTGGAGTTCTCCCTTTAACAGCTCCATTGCCAGAAGTTACAGAAGGTGTCTGGAGCCCGAGGGTTAAAACACTGGATATTCTTGTTACCCATAAATATCCAACCAGTTGAAACTCTTGCTGCCACGGTGTGAATAATGGATGTTTTGCTCAGCACAAAGACTTAAAGGAAAAAAAATCCAATGCTTCAAGGTGACCTTAAGCCTTTTTTTTTTATCTCTTGGCTTATTTCAAAAACTTTTATGTAGCCCTAAATTTGACTTATTAGCCTTGAAGAATTCTGTGCAAACAGAATTAAATATTTCCTTTTGAAAGTATTGAAACCAGCCACTGTCATTGTCCCCCTCCTTTTTACTTGTAGCTGAAGTAATATGTTTAGATTTGTCCTGGGTTTGAGCTGCCAAACTGTTCTCAGTGAATTTACTCTTCAAAATCTGGTTTTGCCTATCTCTAATCCTAAAAGATTCTCAATTCCATGATATTTAATCTTCCAAGTTCACATGGTAACTATAAGACTTTTCTGTTTCAGCAAAATCAGCTTCTCAAAGTTCCCCCTACTTGCAAAAGACTTTTTTTATTTTCTTTTTGTCTCTGTCAAATAAACTTCTCCACTTAGGGCAGAGTGAACACTGCTGGCAGGAGACAAGATCGTTAAACAAATTACAGTGGATGTGTATAGATCATACGCATGTACATGGTCTTGTTTAAAAAAAATAATAACAGTAACAGGTAATCCTGAGAAATGGAGAGTGCTATTTCTGACCAATTTCAAAATGCCATCTTTATCAAAATTCTACCTGCAGTAAGTGAAATCAATATATGGATGTTGCTGTAAAATTAATGAGCTTTTCAATAGCCTGTGTTGAGCTCTTTTTTTTAATTACAAATCATCTCTAATTTTTCTTTCCTAAATTGTATAGACACATGCAATGGTTGACTAATGCTGCACCATAGCACAAGAAAAATCTACTGGAGGATTTGTTCCCTGTAATGATCTCAGCCGGGCATATATTCTTTTTTCTCCACACAGATAGACATCAAAATTAAGTACATTGGCTTAATTCAGTTGCCAGTGTAAGCTCAAATGGGATACAAAGTGAAATCAATATTAGTGAAAAAGATCAGACTAGAATTGGAAGGTAATATAATTAGGTTGGCTTTGCTATACTTTGTAATGCTTATCTGTAGTATTTTACCAAATAGAATATGGGTATCTATTTTCTGAAACCATAGGAGGTTTTCAATGCTGTATTGTCCTTATTTATTTCACTCTGAGGGAGCACTTCAGAAAGACCTGTCTGTCCATCTCTGTGGGATTTAGGGCTGACATATCTCCCTGAGTGATCTGAATTTTGTGCATACAGGGGAGATCTACTTCTTAAGCAAAAGCATTAAGAGTTGTTTTAATAGCACAACACAGAGAAAGCTTTATGTGTTCTGTTCATAGGAAATGTGCTCTTTACCTCTGAATACAAAGCATTTCACTGTGCTGCAGTCTCAGAGCATGGAAATTATAAACATGAGATCTCGCACCTCTACTTCTCAGACTTCACCCCAGCCCCATCAAACCTGCCCCATCAGCTGGGCAGCTTTGCAGTGCATCCTTGAGATGGGGATGCAGAGCAGGATAACATCTCTCCAGGGCTCTCAGGAGATTGGGCAGCCCTCCTGCATGGTTTCTTTGCTCCATTCTTCTTGGGCTGAGCTGAGGTGCAGGGCCGAGTCTCAGCTCCTGCACAGAGGCTGTAGTTAATTTAAAAAGTCATTTCTTAGCAATCAAATGAAAGCCATGGGTTCCTTCCACACCTCTGATGTACAAATCATCCCCCAAAGAAAGGTGAATTCATTCCCAAAACCCAAAGGCTGCCCAAAGATACTCAATGATTTAATAAGCTTGGAACACTAAGTGAAGGAAAAATTCTTTCTAAAGATGGTATTAAAAAGCTACAAAACTCTGTCTATACACTCTTCTTGGTGGATGTAAAATGTATTAAAGGTTTTAATTGGACAAAACCAGAAAAATATTTAGATTTTGTCCAAGCATAGAATGTGATGTCTCCCAAAAGACCTGCTGGATATGCAGAGGGAGTTTTATCTTACCAGCTATGTCACACCAGGACACAACTCCTGTATCATGGCAGAGGTTGTACCACCCTTAGGTCATGCCAGCAGTGAATTCCCACTGTTCTCTCATTTCTTGCCCAAGGTGCCACATGAGATGGTGGCAGAGCATTAAATGTAGCCTTGCAAAGACATGAGCTAGTTATTCATTCTATGAGAACCTGGCTGAGGAAGGAAGCATTCCCACTTTCCCCACTCTGACATTGATGATGAAGCTTTTTAGTCAAAATTCACTTTTACTTCCTTGAATTCTGGGATTTTGTCCTCTCACTAGCTTGCTAATGGCACAACTGGTAGTTCCAATGCAAAAAGAATATTTTTTAATCCTTATCACTAACAGAAAGAAAAAGAGGGTAAGTTACTTTCTGGGCCAGTCTCTCTTCAAGGCTAGCTTTGAATTATTTTATCTCTTTGGAGCAAAACTCGTGATCCCAGAACAGGGTTTAGTGGCAGAGCACAAAGTAAGGAGGCAGGATAAACCCAAATACTTCCAGTATTGCCAAGGAATGGGATAGTGAAGCAGGTTTCACACAAGACATAAAACCACTGTAAAACAGATGAGAGGAAGCTCTCAAAAGGCTGGAATTTGTCATTAATAACCTGATGCGGAAAATTTTGGAACCGTGAAAACAAACCTAGCAGCAAACAACAAAGCCTGTTTTCCCTGTTCCTAACTCAGCTCCTGTATGCCAAGTAGGAATGACCTTCTCCAGTGGGGGAAGCAGCACAGGAGCAATAACCAGCAAGGGAAGGGCAGTAGTGCAGGGACATTGGTGCCATCACAAGGACAAAAGAACCAAGAGGAATGGGGAAATTAGTGTATGAAAATAAAATAAAGGAAATCACTTGTAATTAGATTTTTATCTCATTTAGGAGTCCCTGTTCCTTTCTTCTACTCTGCTACCCGCTTTCACAGGTAAAATAAGCCAGAAATCAAAATTACAGTAATGCCTCACAGATTTATCATAATTCTAACGTTCCCATCTGATTGAGAGGATGCCACAAATGTCAGTGTATGTCAAGGATCTCGTTTGTAGAGATAGGTCATAGACTATGAGAAAAAAATAAGATTTCCTCCTTTTGAAGTAAATTAAATAGAGTAAATCAGATCAAGTATAGCATCAATAAAATATATACTCTCATATTTTAATCACTGGTAAACAGGCTCGTGTGCAGAATGTGTCACACCTGTCATACATCCTTCCATCCTGCCCAGGGATGTGTATTGTATAACAACTGCTCAGCTTTGCTTTAGTGACATGGAGGTTTTGCTTTTAGGTGACACAAAGATAATGCTGAAGGTTCTACCACCGCTGAAGTCTACTTAAATTGCCTTACTTAAATTGATGTGACCCAGTTGGGCAAAGAAGGGGGATTCAGTGCTACCAACTACAACATATTTTTTATTTGAGGTGGCTTGAGCTGAATTTCCTTTGGGATCACAAAAAAAATGAAATTTCACTGGAATAGTTTGTTCTTAAATTTTAAAAAATAATTCTCATAAAACCAGTCAATTGAAGTATCAAGAATAGAATAAATTCACAAAATATCATCCATCACAGTATATAACACTGTGTAGGAGTGTAAATGTATTAAGTTAAACAACACCAGTTAACATTTATAGCTTTTTCTTTAAAAAATAAAGGGTTGAAAAAAAATCGAACACCAAAATATTTGCAAATGTGGCTTCATGTAATGAGGAAGCAATATTTAAACTGTTGTTGTTTTTATTATTTTAGAAATATTGCATGCCATGAGAGAAAAAGAAATGTAGAACTGCCTGCCCAGGCCCAAGATGGCAAATCAGCTCATGGAAAAAACTCATGCTTGTTATTCTTTTGAAAGATTTCTTCATTTCTCTTTGCTCTAGGAGCCATTCTAGACTCAAGAAACTATCCTGATGAGCAAGTTCTCCCAGAATCCAAGAGAAGCTTCTAACCTTCATGAGCAAGAGCCCTGGAACACACCCTCAGCCTCTTCTAGGCTGCAAGCAGGAGAGCACAACTTCACTAAGGGAAAATAGCTTATAAGCATGGAAATAATATCATTCTCCTCCATCATAAAAGGCTTTCCTTCCCCTTGATGCTTTGTTCAGCAGATTGATCCGGAAGCACACTATTTTGCTTATTAGAGACCACTTTGCACCCTAAAAATGTTTTTCTTCCTTCCAGGTGCTGTTGGAAGGTTAAATGATGCTCATTCAGTAAAATAAATGTTTCTTCCCCTTTTGGACAACCATGGGGCCCTTCTCAACAGCTGGTCCAGATTGAGTTTTTCTTCTTTGCCCCTGTTTTTATTCTCAAAATCTTTTAACTCAACATGTACCCAAATGGCATTGTACTAAATTTCACAGCAAAAAATACTGCATAGTTTTATCCAGAAAGTGAGTTTTTAGGCAAGAAACACCATTATGTTAGTCTGGTAAAAATCTATCTTTGATGAACCAATGATAGATTTTATTCCATTTCCTACTTATCTTGAGGTATTCAAATATTTTTGCCTTCATTCTATAGTATGGTATAATCTGTCACCATTTCTCCAGGTTATGTATCATATTTGGTATTTATCTTCTCACTGTTACATAGCTTCAACAGAAATATTTGCTGTCAAAATCTCTCATTTATGAAGCTATCTCTTTCAGAGGCCGAGGTGGAGATTATTTGAGTCCTCAGACTTGAGCATCTGGAGCACCTGCAGCTGCCTTCAGCACACAAACCATTTCCACTTGTGCAACTCCATGGTCCCTACTGTCATCCTGCCTGAAATAATGATGTCAAGTGTACATTCAATTCCAGGACCATCCCTAAATCTTTCATCTCTTAACATTTCCCCTGTATAGGTGCCTCCTTTACCTACACTTAGTGTTCTCTCTGAGCTAGAAGTTACCAACTCTGGCTCCATAAATGTAGGGAGTTTCCTTCTTTATTACCCAGGTGCCTTGAAGACCAGACTTTACACTTTTCTAATGTTAAGGAATCCAGATGGGATATGCCACATTAACCCAATTTCAGAGCTTTTGATGTATCAGGATTCTTTTGAGGCCAAAGTTGCTTTGGCATCAAGTTTATCATGCAATGTTTTTATCTAACACCCAAAACAAACGACTCAATTTGTCTTTTGAAATAATTATTCATTATTTTTCAATGAACTTGCCTTACACAGAAGCCCTATCTGAGGTACTAAAAAAGAGGAGTTTAAATTACACAGTTGCACATTACAATTTCTTTATCATGGTAACGTCATATTCCTGTTCATACGTGAAAGATCATTAATGACTATTGTTTGTTGTTGGATCTGAACTGTAAAAAAGATTTCCCATTGAAAAAAAAGAGATTATTAAATAATGAATATGAACTTGAAGAGAAATACATCTTCAAAGGTAATGAAAGTCAGACATTGATTTCTGTCTGCTTATTATGCAAACCCAGCTGGGCTTGAAGATAGTAAGTATTGGGAGAAAAAAAAATCAGGAATGAACTTTGACTCCCATCTTGAATGAATCTCAGCTCACCAAAAAAATCAACGTTCCAACCCCTGAGTTTTGTTGTGTTTTTACAGCTCTTACACCACTAGAACATGAAGGCACTGATCATACCCAAAAATGAAGCCATTCATTGTAATTATATTTAGTCAGAACAGCTAACTTTAAATCCTCCCCTTTGAAATTCTTCTCCATATGACAGTAGTGAAAAATAATGCACAGCAACGTGCACTAACCATGTATGCACAAGCCTGAGTCAAAAATCAGAGACCCATTGAGTGAAGCCTTGTGCAAACACACTGAAAGACAGCTGATGGAATCACAGCATTTTAGAAACCAGTGTGTGGTCTGTGCTTGATTTAACCTGGATCAGGCTGCTAAGGATTACACTCGTTCCAGACCAAAATGGAAGAAGTCATTGCAAGATAAAGCCAGGATGCAGAAAAGGCAAAAAGGATGATGATAACAGCCCCATGAGCAATGGAATGAATTATGCTTCATTTTCAACTTATTTGTTCCTCATGACTGACTGATTTATTTGGGGTTTTAAAATTTAATTTAACTAAAGTAACAAAATGAGATCCTCATTACTTCCATTTTACCACCAGAAGTTTATTTTTATTTAAATCCCTTCCTGGGCAAGAGGTGGTTTGAGCTGCATTCTGACCCAAGCTGCACACCCAATCTCTGGCCAGGAGTCTGGCACTGTGTGCCTCCCAAGTGCTCAGCTGGAAATCAGCAATCAGGGAGGGGACTGAGCAAATGGTTTACCATTTCTTAGTTTGTGCAGGATGAACTAATTATTTTGGAGGTCAAAAATTGTACTTGATTTTCATGAGAATTCAGTACTTTGCAGCTTCCAATTATCCTCTGGTATTTTGCTGAAATAATACAACAGGTTCAAACATTTATGAGAGAATTGGGGAACATGCATTTATATTAACAGGGTGACTTTCCACATCTTGTTTCCACAGTTAAACTGAATAAATATTGGTTTACTTTCCCCCAGTGGCCAAACAGAAATTTTTAGAGAAATACCTATTCACTGGACTGTGTAGCCTTACTCTAGCTCAGGCTCTGAAATTATTTGCACAAAAAAAATCCAGGTAATTTTTTTAACATGGAAACAAGAGTAATAAACAATGCTAATAGCACCTATGTCACCTCTTTATTAGTTTGCATTAATATCACTCAAGAACACCTTAGCAAGAAGCAACTTAACATTTAATCTGAATTAAGCTACAAGGATCTCAAAGGAGAGGCTGGGCTTTGCAATTCTCCTGCACAGCATAAAGGGTGAGGATCAGCACCATTTTAGATGCAAGATCACAAAAATTAGGTGTAAATAAGACATATTTCTGAGTATATAATATGCACATTTAAAACTGTCTAAAGACACCAACTGTACAGAGTATGAATAATATACTGACAAGCTTGTGAAAGAGTGATGTTCTTTGAGCTCATCATTGCATACTTGAATAGGATATGAATATTTTATACTCATGCTAACTGTCATAAAGCAAGTTGAGCTGTTTGTACTAGAAAGGTGTTCACGTAGCAGCACTATTCATGTTTACAGTTATCCTGCAAATGTCAGCAAAACGTTTCCTTCTTGTAAGCATCTCCCTCTCCCTCCCTCACTCTTTTTAATTCATACATAAAGTTATTCAAAAGGACCACACAGCAGCAGGTTGAAAAAAGATAAAAAGTGTTTCTGGGTATCCAGCCTAGGGAGAAGACAAACAGAACCTTATAATCCAATAATCCAACACCCACAGCACGCAGGAAAATACCTACCAAAAACAACTGCAATAAAAGGCCCATGATAGATGTGGATTAGAGACAGGCAGGAGGGAAGGAGGATAAAGAACACAGAGATCCAGACAGAGCCCATCAAAATCTGCAGAAACTAACAGGCAATGTGGAAATCACCCCCAGAGAAAGCAGTCCTATTAGCTTTAATCCCAAATGATCACAGCACTATTTGATAAAAACATCTACAAGAGCTGACACATCAAGATTGCTAATGGACTTTTTTCAGCAACTCTCTTATCACTTGTTATCAAGAGAAAAAACAGAGAGGATTCAAAAGCAAGCAGCATTCAACTATAAATTAGCTTCTATAAATTAGCTGGTACCTAATTTATAAATGCTAAATGTTTTCCCTGAAGAGCACTGAAAACTTCAAACCTAAAACTAAGAGCTTGCTGCTTCCATGTTTTGCTTTCAGGACATGCTGTAGCCTCTCAAGGAATAGCTGGATCTTTAAGACATCCCAGAGTACTGGAGGGCTCTGGTAAAAAGGCAGACCTGAGCCTGTTGTCCTCCCACCAGCTCATTAGACATTAGGGAAGGACAGAAGATTTTCTGCTTTTTATGGTGAATCATCTGGTAACAGCCTGTGCAGAATCCCTCTTTGCACAAAGATCACATCATGGTTACCAGAACACTTAGAGCATGTTGTTTTGGAGAAACTGCTCCATAGATTTGCCACCAATGGGCTTCCCTTGCCAGCATAAGGGACCAATAACACTCCCATATCCTGGTTTTTACCATCACAGAATGGCAAGCTTGCAGCTGACTACCCATCATCACCAGAATCTCCTTACATTTGCTGCATTCAGGGTCTCCAAACAAGTATTTTGGGGATTAGTTTCTCTAGGACAGCATCTGGGCGGTGTGATTTGCACAGACAAAATGGAACTGCAAACTATTTTTCTGGTCCTGAGCAAGCCTAAGAGCACATGATGTAAAGTGTACCAGCCTCCCAAATCCTGCCCAAAGGCTGTGGCTGGGCTCCTGCTGACATCTGCACAGAAATCAGTCTCCAGGCTTCTGATGTAACCATCTCTTAACATTTCAGAGGTAGCACTGCAGACCTGACACCCAGGAATACTTTTGAACCTAATTCATAATGACTGACATTTTTAAACCATGCTACTGCCAAGGAAAGGTATAATGGTTCAAAAGAGGTCAAGACACCAGATAAAGGAAGAACTATCAGACACCAGTGACAATATGGCTTACAGTGAAATATAGGAAGCTAAATTAAGCCCCTGTTTTGATGGCAGATATTAAGAGTTTTTTTGCTTTTACATTCCTATACATAGTAATATGTACTACTAAGGCTTAATCTCAGCGCTCAGATTTATTTTACTCCCCTTAAAAGAAAAAAAAAAAAAAAGAATTTTTCCCTTTATTCTTCAAATATTTGCTCATACAGTATAAGAACAAGTCAAGTTATTACAAACATATAGCATTTTGAACTGCACCATCAGACTTCTCTACCCCTCTCATGCCATATATATGAAAGAAGGGGAGTGAATTTACTCACAGTGAATTTACACAGGTGCTCTGGTCCATAAGAACTCCTCAGTGAGTTGACACGCCTTTGGATCAAGGTGTTCCCAAATGATTGAAAAGAATCATGATTTTTTTTTTCCCAAAGGCTGTGCAATTTAAAAACTGTAAAGTTTATCACCAGTTTTACTACAAGTTTTATTTTTCACTAAAATATTGCCATAATTGGCCTTCATTTTTTTTCTTAATCACGCAACAAGTCATGAAGATGTTGCTGCATCTTTACTGCAATTCATCCTCATTGTATTGTTTACAGACCACCTCAGCAAAGTTAAACCTTAGAGAATCACACAACACTTTCTTTCTTTGCTTTCCTTCTCTTCCTTTCTGTGGTATTGCCTGCAGTATTTTGAGAAACACAAACAGATAATAAATTCCTGCCAAGATTACTATGCCAGTAAAGTTATCTAGGAGACTCAGTGGTTTCTTTTTTCTTTCTCCTGTGGTCCCTGCAGTAATTAAAAGAGTAGGCTATAGTCTGAGATCCCCTAATCATGCTACAAGTTGTTACATATCCATTTATGCAAGAGCTATCTGTAATTTCTGTAAGTTATTGAGATGCAGCTGAATGCAATGCAGTCTTGTCAAGATAAGGTAAGCCTTGGCACTACTTCTGTGGGATCAATGATAAGTCCCTGATGTGCAGTATCAGAGGCTGCCAATGAGTCACAAGACACTTGAGTTCCACCAGGAAAGTTGGGCATGCACCCAAAAGAGCTTCTAGATTACAGGTCTATAATGTGCCTCTTTCATGCTGATATACATAAACTTCTTTCATGTCAACACACACCAAATTTCTTTTAAAATTATCCAAAGGGGTTGGTGAATCTGTGCCTCACTCGGCCTTCACTGGCCTACAGACTTGGATTCCTTCCCAGCATCCAGAAGAGAATTAACAGGGAACAGAAATGAGAAATAACTGCCTCCAGGTACCAAGGCAGGGCCTACAGGGCTCAGAGGAGCAGGCTGGCACCACTGTCCCCAGTGCCTCCACGACAAACAGGTCAGGCCTCTCTCCATGGCACCTCCTCCCTTCTCCTTGCACAGGCCTCAGAGAGTCAACAAGGGACTCTGTTTTCAGGGGTGACAAACCACATACTGTACTCAAACACACACAGGAACTTGTAACAAGCCATGAATCTATAGGCCTTTCTAGTGAGACACCCCAAAAGGGAGGAGGGGAGGAAAGAGGGCCTTGACTGGTACCAATTACACACTTCTCCAAGTCCCAATAATGTACCACTAATATCAGCCAGAGGGAGCCCCTTTGGCTCTATTCTTAGCTGGTGTTTCTAGCCCTCCTTTACAGAAGGATGCTGAATAAATGAGGTATTTCTGTGACCTACAGCAAGCCTGCACACAACTGTTTGCATTATATATGGTTTCATTTTGCTCCCTGGCACTGCTCTTTGGTGGCTGTTACAGCCCATAAAGCCATCTGTTAGGAACACTCAGTCATAAAATTATTAATGCCTACAGTCTAAAACCAGCCCTAAGTAAATAAACAGTACCAGAAGCCCAGTGCAAAATTCTGGGATGTTAAATACACAGAACCATAAATCTTCTTAATAGTTCTACGTGCTATTATGTATTCACTTGAAATTCTAACACACAGAAAGACTAGAGAGAAGTTGCTTCTAAGACAGTGCACTGCAGATTAGCCTCAGAGTGTAACCCCACATTAAAAATTCTGGGAAACTACTGTGAATCCTTGTGACATTTAGAGCTAATAACACAGAGTTATGCAATTAGGAAAGAAAGTTCTTAACAAGGAACTCAGGGCACACATAATCCTCCATGTTCAAAATGCAGAGAACAAAAGAAGAAGGTCCCAAGTTTGAATCATTCAAATTCTAAAGTGGATCAAGGAAATTTATTTGTATGAAGTACGTGGCATGGAACTTTAGCACTACAATGGCCATCTTAGTCACTTGAGACTAGCTCCTATTTTAATATAAAGAGGATATATATACAAAAAGTCACCCTCCATCATGGACTGTGCTGGCTGAGGGGTCTCCAGGAGGCTGGCATGGAGCCTGGCCTCTCAAGTCTCACATACAGGAAGCCAGACAGACAGCCAGCTCCACTTCCCAGGCCTCCTGGCAGCCTGGGCCACATCCCATGTGTGCCCGGCACAGCAGAGCAGCCTGTCCCCCTGCTCTGGCAGCCACAGATAGCAAGGAATGACATCAGCTGGAGTTCCTTGGATCTCAGCAGCTGCCAGAGCAGGGGAGAGGCTGCAGTGCTGCTGGCTTTATGCAGATCTTTAAGAAAGGTCTGGTCTTAATGAGGTTCATCACCTCCCTCATGGCAGTTTAGCATCAACAGCAACAAGTCCAAGCGTTTGCAGGCTGGGTTTATGAGGGAGGATCTGGCTTAGAAATGGCAGCCCTGCAAAGACAACCAAGGCCTGGCTAAAGGTGCACAAATGGTCACTGCCTGGAAACCAGCAGGCCCCCAGGAAATCTGGCACAGCCAACAGTCAATCAGTGCATGGTATAAAACCATTCCTACTCAAAAGAGCTCACCAGAATTAAGCCCTCACCCCAGCCCAGTCACCACCTCAGGAACTCATGGAACATATGGCAGCATTGCTCAGTTTAGCTGGCTTGATAGGAGAAACCAAGCAAGAAGTTACTTTATATTTTATTGCCTTAAATAAGGGCTTCAAACCCTTCAAATCCAAATATGTCAATGCATTGGAAACAGGAAGATTTTGTTCCAAACTGTTCATATATTTAGCTACAGTTTAAAACTGCAGCACCCTTCCCACCTCATCTCACTCCATTTGTATCCCCAGCTTGGGCACCTTTGCCTTTTTAACCTAAGGTTTTGCTTCTTAATCACAGGGGGAAGAAGTTGGATAATGAAAGTCTCAGACAGAGGGGTCTTTATTTACAGTATGTTGCACATCTGGGTTTTCTCTCAAACTGCCAACTTCTGTAAACTGGGTTGTGATTTTTACCATGAACCACATTTTATATTTGTCTATCAAGGTTCCTTGAGGCCTCGAATATCCCAGAAAGAAATATGTTTTATATATGTTAGAGGTCTGTAAAGTAGGAAATGAACGGAAAAACCCACACTGGACCTAGTAATGCAGAGTGTTACATAAGAAAATGAAAATGGATTACAAAAATGATAAATCACTCACCACATGCAGGCTGGGACAGCAGTTTAATTTCCAAATTAAGACTTAAAATCTGAGTTCTGTTTCTAGCTCAATGCAAATTTTCATTGCAACTATGATTTGATTTCTCTGTCCTTCATGTCTGCCAAACAAAAACTAAGCCCTTCTTTTATCTATCCTGCCTATTTACATGTTAAGATTTTGTGGAAAGGAAGCTGAGAAGTAACAGCACTAGTGGAAAATGTTTCTTGGCTAGGTTCTTAAGTGTCCAGTCTCATCTAGGCTTAGACTTCTCAATGTTACTCTAGTACTGATGAATTTTCCCTGGGGCACAAAAAACCATCATGCTGCTACCAGAATACAATGCTAATAGAAGAAAACCTTTAAGCCAGCAGCAAACATCATCTCCAGTGACATCATTTGATGTTTCACACCACATTTGACTTGTAAATACAATAACTTGTTATATCTTCTACTTTACTGACTAGGACATTATCACAATGCTCTTTTACAAACCTGATGGATGCAGCAATAATTCTTATCCATCATGTGTCCTGTTCTGTTCCTCCACAACCAAAATGCTCTATACAAAGGGCTTCAAATATTTTTACATATCAACCACTAATTTAATATAATGTCCTCTGCATGCAGCCCACCTGACCCCAGAGATTTCCTCAGTGAATCCAGGTCAGACCCATCCTCCTCCCAGATGAGCATTTCCAGGTTTGTACTATACAACAGGTTGTCTTAGAGAGCAGGGGGATTCAATAGATCTGTATTTTCTAAATTACATATGTCAAAAGATATTCTAGGCACTCTATAATTAGCCAGCAAGGAAAAGCATTTCTGATTCATTAGGTCAACTTTAATGGTTTCCTCATTAAAAGTTTTCACTGTTAAGCTGACAGAAGCTAGAATTTAATAGTAGCTTCCAGCACTTTCTTTATTAGCCGATCTCTATTGAATCAGTCTTTTATCACCTGAAGAGATATTTTAAATGGAAATTCCTCAGCCCCAAGCAACCTAGATTGACCAAAGGCCTAGAGATTGCTCTGTCCCTGCTTTAATAAACTGACTGTATGTATTGCTGCAAAGGTCAGTCCTCATTAGTCAGTGATGGCTACACAAGATTTAACACGTTATATTCCAGCACTAATTTGTCATTTGCTGATCCTGACCTATTCCTGGTGATATAAAGTATATTTTAGGGGGAATTTATCAATATGAATCTCTGGAGACCTCTAACAAGAATTGTTCTTCTCCCTCCTGATTCACAGCAGCTGGATAATTCTGTGGTCTGGACAAGCTAACTACTGTTAATGCAGCAAAGTATAGAATTAAGCTCTTTTACTGTCCCCTTTGAGTACAAATCAGTCAAAGAAAAGTGACAGGCTCATATTCTATGTGCCTGGGAATAAGTATTTTGGCAGGTAGCTGACAGAAGCTTAGATTCCCCTTTGTCATGTTTCAGCCAAATGAAATCACATCTTATGCTAATATTCTTGTGTTTGCAGGGGAAATTATGCTTTCTTTAAAAGGGCAAAATTGTATTTCTTACATTTTTTGTTAATGTCTCAGCCGCTAGACATTGGAATTTTGTGGAGAGCAAGCCTACCCAGCTCTAGACAGCAATGGTCTTGTACAACCTGTTTATCTCAGAATGCACAAACTGCAAATACAGTAAAGAACTGGGTCCGCTGAAACCAATCAAGATTGCTCTATGTTGACTAAAAACTATCCTCCTCAGGAGACTAACTTAATTTTTTTAACAGCTTTTTAATAGATCTCTTGCTCTTAGTTTGCAAGTCACTAAAAAAAAAACACAAAAAACACCTCCTCTTCAAACTTCTACTTTCTGTGGGGAATTTGAACAGCTCAGAGTATTTTAAAAGAGTTGCTTGTCTAATGAATTAGGTATTGTCCCAGAACCTGGGAAATGGGGATTCAACCCATGCAGCTCTCACTGAGGCTGCATCTGTCCTTGAAGAAACTCTTTCTCAGGGTTTCAATTTGCACAGACACAAAGTAAAGGTGACATTTACCTTCTCCTGTGTTCCTTCTGTCTTGTCTGTCTGGATCATAAACTCTATGTTGCCAGGGACTCCCTTTTGCAATTTGTAAAATGCCTAACATGGCACTTTAAAAGCTGTAACAGCTCGTTTAATACAAATTTAAAATAGTAATTCATATGTCAACATACAGATTTTTCCCCATCGTAAGCCTACACAGGTGTCTTAAGTAGGGGTGATTTTTTAAACAGTATCAGGTGAAAGAACTAAGATCACATGAGATGGAAAGACATTACCAGAGGCAGTTCACCTCCTCACTTCTTCCATCTTATCAATCTACCTAAAACTCCAGCTGCATTAATTTGAAATTTAGCAGCTTGTTAGCTAGAGAAACATTTTTGGTTAGACACTGAAAATGGCACAGAAGGGAGAGGACTTTAGTCTTGGCCAGGGTGTTTGGCTTCACAGAATTCTCTCATTTCAGTAGCAATTTATAGGGATTCCAGGAACTCAGCTGACAATAATTTGATTTTTTTCATGTTAATCTCCTCTTAAGGAAAACCAAAACTGGCATCTAAGTTAACATTAATATGTAGCTATCCGTAGCTGCAAAAGCTTACTGGCACAGGAGTGACCTTGGCATCCTTCATCAGTGCCTCATGATGCTAATGGAGGATTAATACAGGGAGGAGGAGGCAGCAGCAAAATAGGGAATAGATGGGGAAATGTGTGGGCAGTAAAGTAGCAATGAGCTTTCAAAGCTTTTCCATGCCCATAAACCATAAAAAGTGGCTGAGAGGAGTATTTACAGAACCATTCTCTGGAACCAGGGTGAAATAATTCAGTATGACAGCAGTTTAGAGACTCTGTGTAAGGAAAAAAAAAATAATTATAGATGAGGAAAATTATAAGCAGTATAGTAGTACCAGCAAGTAGGCACCTTGAACTTCTCATACTGGCTCTGTTACTGTGGCTACTTTTGACTGCCAAAACACCTCAAACTCCCTTGTTTGCATTAGCATATGTGTCTTAAACAGACTCTGTGCTGCCATGAGCAGCATCAGAATAGAGGTCAAGGGTAGCTGTGAAGGATGACTGTAAGTGTGGCATCCAACCATAGGCCCACTTCCAGTTTTTGTTTGGGTTTAAATAAAAAAAAAGCCCCTAGACAAGATGCAGAGTGGCAGACTTCTTGCTGAACAGAGCAATCCTTGAAGGAGGAAATAACAGAAAGGCTTAGAGGCATATGGAACCCATTAGAAATGGCATGTTTGCAGGGACAGATTATAAATTGGATCAACTAGAAAAGCATCTGAAAAAAAGGCCTGCCTACAATTCCATCTTGTGTGAACAGTCTCAATCCAGATGAAGCAAGTTTCTAAACGGAGACTTCACTTTTCCATTGTTTCTTCATTTTACCACAATTGCAAAAGGCCCAGAAGTGATGACAGCAGAAGCCCTGTGCACTCGAAGACCCATCCTGGAACAGAGAGAAAGGGTAGAGGAATGATTGCCGCCATAATATGCAACCATTGTATCTCCAGTGTTTACCCCAAACAGAAAGGAACCATTTCAAAGTTTAATGAAGCCATAATCCACATTTAGGCAAATCTTCAGACCTGGATGCAGTGGACATGCAGCTCCTGCACTATACCAAAGTGACACTCACTGGGGTGTTCCTTAGCAGCCCCACACTCTGAATGCAGATTTCAAATCCTTGCTCCCCCCTCTACCTCACAACTTCTGCTAACTTCCCTAATTATGCAGATGCAGGGGATTTCAACCTAAAAGAATAGCAAGAAGTCATTCATTAGCATCGGACATGCAAAACAAATTTAGCTAAGCTGATTACTGTAATGGAGTAGCCAAGAGCACTGCTCAAATTGACATGGGAGCAGAAACGCCTTTGATACTCTCAGTACAAGGAGCTGTCTATTTTTGTGAAGTCTCATGTTTCCTAATTACCTTAATGCTGTAAGAATTAGGTACTACCAGTGTACAATCACTCACACCAGGCTGGGTTCACAGCCCTCCATCCCATGGTGCTTGTAGGGAATTCAATCTGATACAAGAGGTCTGCCTGCAACAGCAGCAGTGTTAGACAGCTCCTGTGGAATAATCAGCTGCACCTCAGGGTAAGGAAAACCCTGAAATGCCACGGGGCAGAATTCATGGTGGAGTAAAGGATGTGCTATAGGCATGAAGGCAGCTGTAAATACCTCCTGAGTTGTGCTTTGTGCCTTGCTGAAACCTTTCTCAATGGCAGCTGCACCACAGCACTGTCCCCTTAGAAAGTCTCTTCCCCTCTCTAGCACAGAAAAAATGAGGATGAAGCTGCCTTCCTTTCAGCACTGTGAAAGCAACTCTACTTTCCCAACTGCATGAGTGTGTCAGAAGACACACAAAACAACCTCTCATCCCACCCATCACCTGTGATCCGTGCACAACCCACACAGATCTCAGGATGAGCCTGGCACAGCAAAGGAGTGCAGCAGCAGGGATGCCCTGACATAACCTGAGAGGAACGATCATTTTCCATTCACCCAGCCTCTTCCAGTAACACTCAAATTTAGGCCTGGAGAAGCTGCATAGGTGATGTTGGATGTCAGGTGTGATCTGTGCTGCAAGAGCTGAGCATGTCAGTGCTGGTAGACATGAAGCAGGACCTTCTGTGCTAACCTCATGGTGGGTGCTTGACAGCCCAGTATTTTCCTCTGTGTGTTTATTTATGGGCAGATTTTGAAAAAGAAAGCAAAGCATCCTAAAATGGGAACAGATGGGGTCTGCCTATTATCCCAAATCATTCTGTGACAGAATAAAAACAAGCAAAGGCTCATGTGTGGCAACCTGCAGTGCAAGACACAGAGCAGACCCCGCTGACAGGCAGTATCTTGTTGCTGAAGAGACCCAAGCTGCTCCCCCTTTCCTGCTCTTCAGCTCAGTTACTTCTAGTTTGTAATAGCAAGAGTCAGGAAAGGAATCAGCCTTTGTGTGCCACAAACACAGCTGAAACTCAAACTTTGGCTCTGGAGTGCAAAGAAAACAGAAAGCCAAGTAGCTAGGAGCAGTGTTAAACTTTCCACAGCTACAAATTGCTCTTTCATGCATGATACATACAATTACAGCATGCTTAAATCCTGGATTACTGGGACAATAGGTTGTAGCAGCTTAAATCCAAGTGAGTCATTAAGCTGTGCCACTTCAGTAGGAATCTGCATGCTTAAAAAGTGCCTGTGTATCATACAGTCCATCTGTGTAACACACAGTCCATGCAGCCTAGCTCAGTAATTAACTCAACTGCAATTCCTCGTGAACATATTGCTACCATGTGTATACATTAGCATCTTGGCAATATTTTCTTTTTGTAAAAAGATTGAAAGCATTAGTGCCAATGTGGTAAATCTGTCTATGTCTGTCTGTATGTCTAAGCCTTATGGCTGCTCACAGGGATTGTCTCTCCTTCTTCCCCCCCCGGCTTGTGTTAGACTACCAACTGCTTTGGAAACTTCTTTTTCCATTTCAAATACATTTTGTGCTTCCATATTGAGATAAACCCCCCAGGAGATGACTAGCAAGCCTCTAGCATCTGAGGCAGGGCTAACAAAGGAGGTCTGTCAGCTGTGGATGAGGGTGAGCTGAGTTGGAAAGCTTGCAGGGAAATAAGGCATCCAATGCTCCAGGGCTCTGGGCTGCACTTCATTGCAAGGCAATAATGCAGGTCTGCTGGGAATCTTCAGGGGCTGATCATGCTCATCACATAACTCAAGAAAGGACAAAGGAACATGTAACAGGGAAGTCTTTTAGTTAATTCAGATTCACAGTTCAGGGACAGACTCCAAAACTTGAGGAAACCTTGTCATAACCAGACTGTTGTAGAGACTCTGACTCAAACCCCAACAGACTGAATAACAAAACCCACCAAAACCCGAGGCAGGAAAATTTACTCAGCTTGTTCCTCTGATCTCTGCAAGAACATCTATACTGCATAATGGATGCAGACCTCTTAATGCTGTAACCAGCCTGAAGTCCACACATGTCAGCACACCAGAATGGAGCTTGACCATCTCAGCCCAGTCCTGCCCTGCAGTGCTGCATGATTTCCAGCATATTGTTCACATGCTTTGGGAGTAAACACAGAAGCAGCTAAATTGGGTAACCAAGATACAGACAGGTTATTTCTTATGCTGTACAGAAAGACTGGTATCAGAGTCTTTGTAAAGCCTGTTTCAATATTTATCAGTGTCTCGACTGTAACCCAAATTCCAATCTAGCAAAAGTGCTTTCTCTGCTGGAGCATCAGAGACAGTGAGGCTACCCAAGTTGAAAGCACTGTCCCAGTCATAGGTGAAAGTCCTAAATAGAGGACCTGCAGCTCTGGATTGCAGCCACAAAGGCAAGATGCAGCTGCCTGGAGCCGGCTTCATCTCAGGCAGCCTGTGAGAGGGGAGGATGTGGGAGCCAGGGAGCCAGATAGAGCAGTGTGGTGTGGAACCAGCAGCCCAGGCTTTACCAACATTGTAACGTCACTATCCTACAATCTGATTTAAAAAGGCAAAAAAAAAAAATTAGCCACAAATGTTTTGCCATAGGACTGCCAGAAAGCTTACAAAAGCCCAAAGGCAGCAGTAGTCATGCTGCTTAGCCATATAGCTGCAAAGGATCACAAAAAATCCAAACAATATCTGGTACATCATTGCTCCCAAGCTGCAACTATACATGCCAAGCTTTACCACCAGGAAATAAATGGGAAAAATGTACAGGGAAAATACGAATAGATCCCTGATTCCAGTTTTAGTAAGCCGTGCCAGAATTATGATTTGACATTACCTGCTAATCAGTGCTTTGAGAATTCTCTTCCTCATTCTTTACAATATCTCTACATGGAAAGAGATACCTTAGGAAAAATATTTTAATAAATGGAATGCTAATTAAAATCAAGTTTGTGACCTGAAGCAGTAATCTCAGATTTTTACATATTAACTAGCATTACTAGCGGGTAACAGATTAACATTTTTTTATTGTTTTATTTTATTTTCAGGCAAAATGGGACAAAAACCCCAAAATATTTTACAGAGTGAAAATAATACACCCTACACTCCCAAAATAAATTGAATGTTTCTTTATTTTTTAAAGTTTATCTGGAAATACATCCACCTAAGTGCCTTCTGGGAGTTGCAACATCAGAGCCTCAGGATTAATCCTGACAAGAGAGTGCCCTGCCCATCTCTAACCCCCACCTCTTATAGTAATCATGGGATTCCTACAAAGTCACATCCAGCAAATGTTCTTTGTGCTATATATTGTGATTATATCTCACAGGAGATATAATCCAGCTAAGGAAAGGACCTAGGGAAAGAACAGCAAAATTAAATGCACAAACTCAACTCCTGTGTGGGACCATAGGAGCTGAGCAGATGCAAATGTGCTTTGAATTGACCTACCACATCTTGATGGGGCCAGCTACAGCAAAATATCTTAATTCTATTAAACTCAACATGACATAGATTTTATTCTCCAATTTTACTTCTTTTTTTCTTTTAAATTTTTCTGCTTTCAATCTTACCGTTTTCCTGCAGAAAAGTATTTTGGTTTTGCTTTGATTCGATGTTTCAGGAGGAAAGGAAAAAAACCACACTACCCCTTATACTCAGCAGTAAACAAGTAAAAGAATTCAGAAGGAAGAAATTAAGAGTGGTTGGCACCGCTTATTTTCAAGACTAATGCTAAGGACTGAGAACTGCTTGCATCCCTGTCTCAGCACTCACTGTGCTGTGATAGGAAGAAAACTGAGAAAACAGGGACTGCATGCAGTACACCCATTTTCTCAGGAAAGGAAGCAGATTTTGTCATTAATAAAAGCATGGACTGCTGGAGGGTTCATCTGCTCTGCTCCCATGCCCAGGGTCAGGTCATGGGCAGTGTCCCATCACTCCCTCACACTGTAGACTTTGAGAGGAACACCCCAACATAACTTCATTATTCTGGGTACTTAGGGAGGCTGAGGTATCACAAGGAAGTGGCAGCAGTTGATTTCCAGGCCCAGACACACAGAGAAGAATGGCAAGCTGAAGCCATAACTCAGCTAAAGCAGAAATAGATCTTTTTGAACTACAGGGCTAGAAGATTTGAGGTGTGTCACTGAAAAGTCAAAAAGTTGTAAAGGAGAAACTGCACTGTCAGGCTGGAGAAGAGAAACCAGAAGTGGCTCAGCAGCTGCCACATGAATTGGCCTTGCTACCTTGGAAGGACAGGCATGAGACTGTGATAACTTGTAATTGAATTTAGAACTTTTTGTCATTTTGGTTTGGACAATTCCATATCTCTTAACTAATTTTTCATGCTGGCAAATTTGCTGGAATATCTTGGAGGGGTTGCATGAAAAAAAAATTAGGCAATTTGGATTTCCTGCAGAAACAAGCCCATTTTTTTATTTTATAGTTGACATTTGCTCCAAGAACAGACTTTAGAAACAAAACCTCTTACTGATCTCACAGGTCTGCAGTTTGCAGTTCTGTGGATTTCATTTCAGCTGCTCCCTTGTATTCTTGCTTGTTCTGCCGTGAGCAACAAGGTCATGCACTTCTCAAATCTGGATTCCCCTGAAGTAAGGCAATGCTGACTACGTTCACAAGAGACAGGATATATATTAGCACATGGAACCACAGGCATTTTTTATCTTACAAGTGTGTTATCAGTAGTTTCTGGGGTCATCAGCAGTCTTCACTCCTTAATCAACTGCACAGCACCCATCACATTGAGGTATGCCTGGGTTTCCAGAAAGCAGTAATTTGTACATCAGTCACTTTGCACTCCAGGTTTGCGAGCAAAGATGAGCCAGCCACACTGAGGCCTCAACTGGAATCCATTCTTAAATAAATTAGTGACATTCACTCTAATCATTGTGCAAATAATAACTTCTGAAATTAAATCAATCGAGCGTTTAATATTCACAAGAACTTATTGACCTTGGCATAAAAGAATGAGAATAAGAGGGTTTCCTTAATTTTTGTGAGTGTCATAGTGAACATAAGACTGCAGCTCATAGAACAATCTGGAGTTCCTTTGTAAACCAATGCAGCTTCATTCTACAGCTTTAAACAACACAAGGCAGATGGGTTTAGAAGCAACACTTTGAGATCTGCTCAAAATCTGTTCTCTCACTAAGCCTTTCATTAGCCATTTAAGATCAGAATAGCATTTGCTCTCTACACACTCCAGGCCAACCATGAAAACATTGCAGACCAGTGACTGGGAGACAGCACATGCCATTGCTCAGCTTTCCAGAGGTTTGTTTCCATCTCATCACCCTAATTTATGGTATTTTATGGCTTTCAGGTAGAGCAAGTTTATATATCCATCTCACCACTCCACTGGTCACAATACCCATCACTGCTGTTGATCCAATGACCCTGAGTCATATGTTGGGCCTTAAATATCTTAAATATCTGCATCATTCCTCTGCACTGAGCCAGTATCTGGGTGCAATTGCATTCTCCATGTTTTTGGAAGTGAGGCAGAAGTTTTGCACAGCCTGCCCTCTTTGACAGTGAACACTTAGCCTTGAAGGCAGAGATTGAAAACTATTTTGGAAATAAACTACAGAGGAGTCATATTGCAAACATGCAAAGAGCTCTGGAATCCTGGCAGGAGGAGAAATAAACAGTGAAGAATGAAGGGGACACGGTTAGACAAAGTCAGCATCTTGGGAAGCATTTGGTGAAGTGAGAGACAGATTTCAGCTCAGTAAACAAGCTATAAAGTTCTCCACAGGAAGAGCAGACATACCACCCTGGATTACTGCAATGTCTAAGCCACTTCTCCTTTGTGATGACTTTCTCAGAAAAATCTTGGTTTTCTGCCTATTTGTTTACAGAAAACATAGAAGTGGCTGTCGCTTTTGGAATGACAACTTGAAGTCAAATGCTGTAACTTGGCCTAGACACACTCTCTCATGATCAACACACTTCCCACTTGCAGAAATAAAACAAAGCAAAAAAGCATCTGGATGGGGTTTTGTTTGGTTTTTTTTAAGATGCATTTTTCTGTTTTGAGAATAGTTAAGCTCTATCACTCACAATTCCAAATTGCAGGAGAACTTCATAACAATTGCAGGTTAGAGCAGCAGGAAGGTTAAATCAATAGAAACTTGACTTCATCAGTGCATTGCAAAAATGACAGGCACGTCTCCCAAAGCTGTATTTTATGCTCCATGTTAATGGGATAGCAGCTGGCTTTGTTACCTTCTGCCCTGGCTTCCTCACAAACAGCATGGGAGCTGCTCATCCCCTCAGCCTTCACAGTCATGGCATATCTGCAAAGTGCATAAAAGTGAAATTCCTGTGGAGACTGCAGTGAAAAAAGGCATCTGTACCCCATCCCAGCAGCTGCAGGGGGTCTGTGACAGCAGTGCCAGAGTGCCTCCTTTGTGCAAAGGGCAATATTGACATTCACAGATTTGGACAAAATTAAGGTGCTTTTAAACTGATCCCTCACTCTTCTTTCTGTCCAGCCTTTTGACTCACCACAGATAGATGATTTAGGCACAAAACAGGTAAATATTCAGAAAGCCAATGAGGAACAACTATGAAAACCAACCGCAACCAAAGGAGAAAGACACTTTCTCATAAATCTCCCTGGCAGAAATAAACAACCTGTAACTCACACCAGGCCCTAATTCCTTTTGGGATCAGCACTGGAATAGTCTCCCAGGGAAGTGGTCACAGCTCAAAGCCTGCCAGAACTCAAGAAGAGTTTGGACAATGCGCTAAGGCACATGATGTGATTTTTGGGGTTGTCCAGTGCAGGGCCAGGACTCAATAATCCCTGTGGGTCCCATCCGGCTCAGGATATTCTGACTTTCCATGTGTGCTTATTTCCTCATTTCCACATTTCATCTCAGTCCTTCAGCACTGTAAGAGTCCACATAGACTCAGAGCACCCAGGGGAGAGGGACACATCTCTCATATTTTCCTCTTACACTTCAAAATGAATGGTTTTAGAGTTGTTCACATATCTCACCAACATCTGAACCCATTCAAGTTTCACAGGTAGAAGAGAGTTTCTTACAAGAGCATAATTCAGTTCCTAGGTGGAGGGAATTTCACAAGCTCAATATCCATGTAAAGTATCTGTAGGCTGCATGGATGTGCCAAAACCCTCATCTGTCTTCCCGAAAATCAAAGGGCTTCTTAACAGGAAAAATATTATCCTGAAGTTTATTTTTATAGGAGTTACATCATTTACAGAGGTATTGCAGCTCTAGAGGAAACAGTGAAGAGGGGAAAAAGAAAAAGAGGCCCTTTCTCTGTCTCAACATGGTTGCTTTGCCACTTTAATTCAAGGAGTAATGGCATAACACTAAAATAAACCATTTTTTACACCACCACAGAAACTATTGTTTACACCTTAACATTGACACCAAACGCTGAGAGAAGATTCCTCAAGTGAGTTTGAAAATAGTTGATACGGTTAGCTCGTTAGCAAATAACTTGCTCTTTTTTGTTTCATTATTTATTCATGTGGAGACAAATATAATCATAAGTTGGCTCAGACATAAAAATGCCAGTTGACAAAAGGGAAAAAAAATCTTTAAATGTAAAGTTTGCTAAAATGCTCTTACTGAGAAGTACAAATTTGTGCTGATTATAAATACTCACTGAACAGACTAAAATAAATCTGATATGCTTTAAAAGGGCTATATATTTCCAGCCAATTTTATTCTTTCTGGAAGGCTTTATAATACATTTATGAAGATATGCTTACAGGCAGGATTAAATCTCTCCTGTTTGCACAACTATAATGCAAAATATGCAAATACTGTGGTAAATTAGAGCCGTTGTTGGCTTTTCTCTACCAAGAAAACCGGACTGTGAAGGTTTTTTCATTCTCCTGCTTAGCTTATTAAACTAAAAAAAAAACAAACAACAACAAAAAAAACCAAACAAACCCCTACGCTCCCCCCCAAAAAACCCCACAACTTTCCCCATAATTTCTATACACTAAATTCATCTTTTCTCATGAAATATATTTCAGAAAAAGCTGCTGTGTATTTTCTCTGGGAAAAAAGATGCAGGACTTGTCCCACTCTGGAGTGACAAGGAGCAACCTGTATGCCCTGTGAGCAAGCCTAGGCTTGTACTGAGACAGTAAGAAATAAAACAACTTACATTTAGACATTTGACACAGATACTGATCACCAGCAAGACCATTTACTGAATTAAATTGATACCCATGAATAATTCACCAGTTTCAGCTGATGACAAACCGAAGTGGCAGAATATTTGATGATCAATAATTATTTCTGAGATTTTAGGAAGTGTGGCACCTTATAACTGAACAATTTAATTAAACACTAGATGTGACTTTAATTGCACATGCTGTATCAATCCTCTTTTCCTTTTGAATTTCATGCAGATGCTAAAAATTGTTCATCACTGCTCAAGCAAATTCATTTCTCACCACGAATTACAAAACTGGTTCTCTAATAAAGTTTTCCAATATTACATTTTGTGCTACACTCCTGCTCTCATTAAACTGCTAATAGCCTTCAAATTATAAGTTTATTGGGAACCATAGCTGTAGGTTCACTGACAGCACATTTGAATCTCATCTGCTGCTGAGGTTTACAAGTGGCACTGCTCAGACTGATGACCTTGTGTCCAGCACCACAGTAGATAAAATTTCCAGCAGTCAGAGCCACAGCACCTGCCCAAGCTGTCAGTCTCTAAAACATTCTTCAGAAATGAAGCAGATCCATATATTTATTTACAGAGTTTTCCTATGGAAAGTTTCCTCCTATAACAGCTCCTTTAAAGATGCGATGTCACTGAACAAATCACACAAAGTCACTGACATTTTTTACTAGGTCTGCTGGCTCTGTGCCATCAGCTTGGGATGCAGAAATTCTCCTTGTTTTTCCAAACAGGGTAAACAAAAGGGATTCATCCAGCTCTGCATCAGAGCCACAACTTCTCCACTCTGGATTCCAACAGCTTTTGGGTTTAAATATCATGCAGGATGAGGAGATTGGTATTTCTCCTGAAACACTGTGGGATGGTTTCTGATCTCTCTCACTTCAAAGTCTTTTTCTTGCAAGTTGTTCTAGTTTTGTTTGTTGGGGTTTTTTGCAGCATTACTCCAGGTTACAAAAAACCTCTTCATGCTGCTCTGAGGGGTTATTTTTCCTCCTGAAAACTCTCCATACAAGGAGTCTCCATAAACAGGTTTTCCGCACCTTCTTCACAGCTTTTTTCAAAGTCCCTGGTCAGACATCAGCAGACTAAATCCTCCTAATTAAACCTCTCCTAAAGTGATTAACTCACAATCTCTGTTTGCGTCCTCTTTGAACCTATGTTTTCTACACCAAGATTCAGAAGGAAGCACCAAAAGTGAAGTTTCCCTTGTCTATACAGCCCTAAACAAAAACAACTGAAATTAAAAAAAAAAAAACCACACACACATACACAAAAAAAAACCAAAACAAAACAAAAAGCAAAACCAAAAAACTTCATCAGGTTTCCATCAGAGCTCTTGGCATGCAAGCATCAATTCCATCTCCATGATCCAGGGGTTTTGAACACATGTAACCCTGGAATATGTGGACCATTTCAAATACATTTTTAATAAAAAACTTGTCATTCACTGACATCTCCTTTCATGGCTATGTTAGTTTGTAATAATTTTCAATCAAGAACTGACTGTTTGTGACTGACTCGGCCTGTGACCGAGTCTTGCTGCAAACTCTCAACCTGATCCATGGTGTTTTCTGAAACAGACAGAAATATAAATTTCACACTTGTACAAGCATCTAATTCCATCACATCTCTGTGCAAGGTAGCTGAGGTGCTGGTGAGACCTTTCTAACTTACTATATACACTAACTGCCCTTGAAGCTAACACAAATTAAATTTTTACAGGATTGAGACACCTTTTCTTATTAATCAAATGATCCAGTTAGTTGGCATATTAAAGTAAATAATGCCAACTCAAAGCTGCAAAGAAATCCTACAAAATCACAGAAAGTTTTTAACCGAGTCTTTTCACACTAAAAAGATATTCCAGTCTAGTCTCAGCTTCTATAAGTAGAACAGCACATACAGTTCATTTTCTATTTGTCAGGACAACTCATGTAAATTATGTCTGGTGTGTTCCTGAAACTAAGTTGATTTATTGTAAACCATTAGTTGTGTCCTGGTAGAAATAATTGCTTATAGCTACAGTGCCACATGCTATCCCCTCTGCAAGAGAGCTGTGGTGATTGATATGAAAGCCCCTCCAGCACTAGATATCCTGATGTTGAAACAGCAGACTAAAGACACAAAAAACATCATTCAGAGGGGTGCTTTCCATGTGTATTCCACACTGCCATTCAAACTCTAATAATTTTTTATGAGATTTAAATTTTTCTCAGTTAATTTGACTCTAACCTTGCCCACAGCCCTTCTTTGCCTGCTTTCCTAAAGTGTTCTGCCTGCTCAGCCTTCACTGACAAAACTGTTCTCCAAAGCACAGGCTGTTACCGAGCAGCCATGGAGCAAGGATTATAAATTCAAACATTTTGCCCCAAGAGCCTCTGGTGTGCCAGGCTGGGAGCAGCCCCAGTGTGAAGGGCAGGGGCTCCAGAGCCATGTGGTGAAAATCACTTTGTGCAGCCCAGAGTGGGCAGGCTCTGCCAATTAGCAGGAGTAGGGGTGTTTCATCCAATTTGCTCCCAAGGTAAATCCTGCCTGCAGTCAGCATTATGCTCATTTGGTCTCAGCAGACATTTGATCTGCCTAATCAAAAGAATCCATTTTCAGCTACCCAAAGAAGGAATAATGCAGTACACTTCAGGAAGGAGAAAAAAAATTCAACAGTTTTAGACAAACATACTGTCAAATCATACTTGAATAATTATGGCTCCTGTGGCACTTGTGTCTGGAAAAGAAAAAGAGGAGTTCAATCAGTTAACATGCAACTCCTTACAGATGGGAGAATAAGGGGCTAGCAACCATGAATTTTGAATAATTTTGTTGGGTTAATTGTTCAGTACAGAAAATAACATAGGAATATCTTTCAGAAGTTTCATTTTTAACTGCTAGACATCACTTGAATTTATCTGGATATCACAGCCTAATTTGGCTTAATGCCTCTGGTCTCTGGCTCACATATTTCGAGCCAACATTTGGAATATTCTTCAGGGTTCTGCAAGAATAGGTTTAATTCAAGGCTTGTGACACCTTTGTGTAAGTTTTGGATATTACTCAGTTATCCCCGTAACTAGGAGGTTTCTTTAGCATTGTGTGGCACAGCAGGGAAATAAAATCAGGAACTGGAGTATATTGCAATTAATACCTGAATCCATAGTCAGTTTCAGAATAAGAATACACAAAAGCAATAATTAAAGCTGCTCTGCAAACAGCCCATCATTCTGGAGGAGCCTTCAGAGGTATTGCTCCATATCCTTGTGTCATGCCACCAATTACTGTAAATCCTTCTTGGCAGACCTTCCAAAGAGTATACATCTATTACATGGCCAGACAGATAAATATTGTCTCACAAACCTTAAGCAAAGCCTCAAGCACACTTCCTTTCAGACTAAGCTTTACACAATACAAGATTTTGTGCAAAGTCCTGTGATATTTTGTCTTCAGTTGTTGCTCACTTTTTTCATACAGCAGTATGTACCAACCAGCTAAACTCATCACCTGTGATGTTTCCATGCCAGAAACAGCCACAGACAATGCAAACATTGTGAGAAACACAGTGATAGGCTGTGATGGCTGGGAGGCTCTGGCCTCTATCAGAGAATCTTTAGAACACATCAACAAGCACCAGAGAATTAGTAATGTTTTTACAAACTCGGGTTATTATATTTAGTAAGTGTCTACATGGCCTAAAACAGTACATCAAAGTCTTATCAGTCTTTGCTTTTTTAGGTACTTCATTAAAAAACTATTATAAACTATCACTATTCACTTCCTTAAAAACTATTATAATGACTCTTCTTCAGCTGAAGGCATTTGTCCATCAATATTACAGCAGAAACTTCCTTTGCCTGAGTCACTGTTCAGGTCCCAACAACTGCTGGGATAAGATGTAATTTCTTTGGCAAAGTGACCTGGCTGCCACCTAACAGGCTGAACAAAGTTACACCAGCACAGCCAACAAAAACCACACAATTTCTAATCAGACCTCAACAACAGTTCCTTCAATAAGGGCAAGTGACTTCTACAGCTAAAAAGCTTTTCTTCCGCTGCTTTTCAAAGTTGTGAGCACTTGTCAAAAATAAAAGGGAGCAGAAGTCATTCCCTATGGCATGTCTCAGGGAAACCTGAACATGGGGATCACCATCTTTGACTCTGTAGGAAGAACACTTAACTTTTCAGCACTGAATCACAGTTCCTTGCAGTCTCAGCCCATCCAAAACACCTTTCTAGCACCACACTCCAGGCATGTTCTGGATGCTCTACAGAACAAAAATGCTGTTATGCAATCAAATCCCATCTTAAGGCATACACATTCTTGAGCACATATAGTTAATCCTATGGAGCAATTTGATTCTTTTAATCTGTTTGTACTCTAACTCATATGCTCTTTTTTCTTTTGTATATACTTTGCGCTTTTGTGTTGCCTTTGTTAGTATAATAATAAATTATTAACATTCATTTAACTCAGTAATTATTTCTCTTTTATAATTGGTTTGTAGCTACTGTTTTCTACTTTGGATGATGACACATAATTCTTACCTTTTGGAATTACTGCCACTTATTTAGCACCTCTGTATGAACCAGCTCTACCCAAGTTTACTCATGCAAAGTTCTCCCTAAGTAATTATACTCTAATCTAGATCCCAGAAATCAAGGTGTTCCTTTTAGGATCTCCCATAAAGAGTGAGGAAATTCTACCTAAGCCCTCACCAGAATGGGCTGATAGCAGAAGGATTAAAAATTACCTAAAATAACCTTGTAAAACAAAAGGTCAAAAAATGTTGGTTTTGTTTTCCCTTCCACAGATTCTCTATAATAGGAAAACTTTTTCTCTGGGACTTAGAATTTACTTTCTGTCTCCACTGAAAAATTTGCAAGCATCCTTTAAATGCTCATTGTAGTTATATTGGTTTTGGAAAAAAACCAAAAACCAACACATTACTGAGGTCAGTGTGGAAACGTCATTCGTACACCAAGGATGGATGTGACAGGGAGACAACAAGCCCAGTTTAACTAAAGAAGGTGAAAAGCAGAGCTCAGATTTTACCTAAGGTACATGGAAAAAACTCCTGAGGCCACTCATTCAAGGTTCTTCAGTACTCAATATTTATTCTAATTTTAGATCCTTGGCACAATGCAAGTCTCAGCTGTCTTCCTCTGTTCAATGCACAGTTAAATGCAATACATTTTAGAAGTTTTATTTTGCTTTTTATCAGAAACTCCAGAATTGCTACTCATAAAACAAGTTTGTCAAAATTTTAGGTTTCAGCCAATACAAGGATATTACAAATAACACACCCTGTCTATTTAGCTGGGATTTTTATGGCATCCATTAAGGAGCATCATCTAAATACTGACTATAAAGCTGAGACAGTCAGCAGCAGCTCTCCACTGTGCTGTGATGGTGCACCAAGAAAGGGGGAGAGAGCTCTGCCTTCCCATGGGGCAGCTGAGAGCCACTCTGTCTCAGAAAAAAGCATCCTCCTGGTCTACAGGGAATAAATCTATTACTGCTGTCTGCTTCCATCTTCAAGACAAGAGTCTGGAGAAAACATTCACATTAAGCATGATTTTTTTTTTCAAGACTGATAATAAACAGAAAGCTTCACATTCCAAGGCTTAACCTATCAACTGACAGCAGCTGAGCATGTTGTATTGTGAGATTTCTCGTGTATTTTCAATCCATCTGGTACTGCCCAGAATATTGGACTAAATGGGCAATTAATCTAATCCAGTACAGCAATTCCTAAATGTTTCTTTCCCTCTAAACACACACAAATATAGAAATATAAACAGTGTTCTAAACATTTGAATCTGGTGTACTGAAGGTCACTGAAGAGCACACAATACTCCCTCCCTCTCCAATCCACAGAACAGTGTGCTTTGTTTCCCCATAATTAATTTCTATTTAATAACTAAGCTTCTAGATAGCTCATTACTTAGAAAAGAATTAAATACTCATGACTATGAGTTTAAATTGGTCTTTTCAATAGATAAAACTATTGAAATAGGACAGTAAAATATCCTGATTTCAAGAGCAAGACACAAAACTCAGAGTTCAAGTAGTAAAGCAATTAATCTTCAACAGAACAGCACATGGTAGCTCTGAAAACAGAGCTCTAAATTCTGACAATCATCCTAAAATATTTAACACTGAATCTCTTCTGAGACTTCTGTTAGAACTCAATAGAAAAGCCCCACTGTCTGCTCACAAAATAAATGCAAATCCTTACAAGGCTGGATAACCATAATATGGCTCCAGGCATACCTTTGGTTCTTTCTTACTATCAGGTCCTGTGAGAATCACCATATTCCCTGATGCTCAGGGAAAGCTCTTTAAATGCCTGCTTTTTCCATTCTCTTCCAACACAGTCATTTTTAAACATCACCTCCTTTTCCTCTCACATTTAACACTTCCATTAATGACTGAGAGCAAGAGTTCACATTTCAGTGCATTAGTCCAGCTCCCATCTTGTGATTTTCACATTATTCTATAGTTTATAAAAACTACACAGAGAGATAAATAAATAAATAAATTAACACTGTACCCTGCCAAGGTAAATTCAGAAAGAATTATTTACAGTCATTCTTAAAAGGGATTAGCTCACTTATGACTGATGCCTACACAAATGCTGCCAAGAGCAGACCCCTTGTACATCCCTGTCGTGGTCACACTGAGCACACACCCAAGGTGGCAGCACTTGGCAGCCTTTTTTTGATACCCCAATTTACAATACACACACAAATCTGGTGACAAATTAACCTTCATTTTGAAAATTGCTACAATCTCCAAAAGGCCAAAATGAGAAGCCCCAAATTTAGCTTCCTTCACACTGACCCAGTACAACACTCAGTCTTCTTGGGTGCCCTCAATTTCTTTCTTGTGTTTTTGGAATCACCTTTGGGACATGTGTCTCCTCACAGAGGTACAATGAACAGCACAATGGCTTTATCCCAGTGGTGACCTCCAAGTAGGACATGACCTCCTGTTGATCTGAAGCTTCAGGAAAAAACACTGAAGGTAAAGGGCATTTCTCAGCTCAAACTCAGAAACAAACTCTCAGCCTTAAGTAAAAGCAAATTATTTTTATGGATTATGCTAATTCAGACCAGGAAAGAGGCCAACTATTTTTTTTTCTTAAAAGTGGGAGGCATCATATATGCAATACTTGACTCTTACTATATCTTACATGAATTCCCTTCAGCCAGTTACATAATTTGCCCAGCTAGAGGTCCTAAAAAAGTGCACAATGGTATCTTAACTTTCATCTCAGTCCCATCCTTAGAGAAATGAAATAAAATTATTCAGCCCTCCTTCATTAGCTGTGCTTTCTTACTCTTTGTGTTGATTTCCATGAACTCTTCTCACCTCATCTCTTGTCACCCCTTTCTTAGAAAATGGTCCCAAAAGGAATAATCCACACTCTCTCCTACCGCACATCATAACACAGCACATGCTCCTTCAGTTGAAGACTCAAATTTCTGCCAAAAACATACATTAGACTTGGACTTGTCAGATGGCATTCTTGAGAAATTAGATTTGCAAATACTTCTTCAATTGTGATCAAATGGACAATAAATCTAACACTAAACCAAAGGGCAGTGTTGCAGGAATGAAACTTAAATCAGACATTTTAGTTTCTTTTATTTGCATAGAGGTATTGTTCCTTGGCTTGTGTGCCCTTGTATATGTTTGTGAGAGGGCCACTCATCTCTGCAGTAATCAAGCAGTGTACCCATTCAATCACACATTACTGCTGAAAATCAAAAAAATTGTTTCTTGCTTAAAACAAAAAAAAAGGTCAGAACCAAACAGAAGGGAAAAAACTGAGAGGAGATAGAGGAATCACTCAGAAATGAGTGTGCAGTCATAAACAGCTCTTACCTTTCTGTGAGGCTGTATTGTCAAGTCATTTGTAAAGGTTCAAGTGGCCCATTACTATTAAGAAAAAGGATCTTGAAACACTGAAGAGCTGAATAATTTTAGTAGGTAGATTATTTCTCTGAAAACTTCAGAAATATACTTTATTATATACTATCCATTTTGAGTTCAGTTTAATGTTTTCCAGCCATCCAATGGTAAGAAAGGTGCATGGCCCTTGATACCCTTGAAACCCATTTATGTGAATACCTAGCAGCTGGGGAAGTTTGGGCATCACCAACTGAGAGTTGCTCTGGAAGAAGCCAGAACTGAAATTGTGTTTATGAAATTGTCTTTTTTTTTTCCCCACTGTCTTACAATTATTTATATTCTTCTTGCCACGCCTGCAGAAAGTCTTTGAAATAAAACTATGTCTCAAACAGTCTCCTTTCATTAACTATCTCCAGACAAATCAATATATTGTGTGAGAGATGTGGGCAGCATCTTTCAAGAGAAACAAATTGCCATTGTAATTTATAACATGCAATTAGTCATGCAAAAATGAAATGCTCTGGAAATTGTGTCTGCGTTATAAATGCTTCATTGTGAAGAGTAGATGGTACTTCAAAATGCTGGTGGAGTAATAAGTTCTTGTTTGTCAACATAATATTCCCATATGTAATTAGAAAATCGTGTGCAGGCTGACCACTTTACTTTGCTCTATTAAGGAAATGGACCACCAGCATTAAAAATACCATGACAAAACATCCCCTTTCAGCTACAGAATGAAGAATAATTCCAGTCACTCAGCTGTTTTCACTGCTTATCTCTGACATATGTCATCTGTGCCCTTTAACTAAAGTCATTTTTTCCCAAATATAACAGGAAAAAAAGTAATTTTAAGAAAATTAAGAAAGGAAGGTCAATTATTCAGACATTTTCCTGTGTTTATAGGGTAAACACAAAGAATCAGCTTAATTGTATCTTAAAAACACTTGGAATGAAGGCTAGGAAAGCTTTCCACCACTAAAGCTCATGACACACTAGAGTAGGGTTGCCAAGAGAGGTCATATATATAATATATATATAATCTCCTATACTGCCCTTGCACATGCCTGAAGATTTTTGACAGCTCCAGAAGAGACCCACACTGTGTCAGTGCAGAGCAGTGGATTTCTCCCAGTCCTTTCCAGCCTGACATTTCCATTATTTCCTGCTCATGTGCACCCTGGCTCTGTGAGGACATTGCTGGGCTGCTGCATTCGTACAGATGAAGCTGACAGGGCTTGGCATGAGTTTAGGGTGCTGTCAAAATACTAATACATGCTGAACCAGAGCTTTTCTTTAACACTCCATGGTTTTTCATTATTGAGACATGGATGAAGTCTCTACACACTTCAGTTTCCTGAGGTCATTACAGCATCGTTTTTATTAACTGGTCAGCGCTGCTTGGATTTTTTGCAGCTGCAAAAATGACCTTCCTGAGTAATGTGAAATGCAGTTTTCATTCCTGGTGAGCACAGAGGGGTGTAAAAGAAGTTATTTATTTTACTAAAACAAGGAAAAATTAGGTAGTTTCGTAGCTGTCATTTTAACAGCACATTACAGCAAATGCTATGAGAGATTAAAAAGAACAAAGCAACAGATATAGTGCAATCTACCATCACATGGTCAAAGCTAAGTATCGTGCTGGTTACTACTTCTTCATCCTCTCTCAAATCAAAAATCTTTCCACAACTAACATGACTCAATATCGAGATACATAAAAACATAGGAAAACCATACTTGGAACGGAAGTGTTCACATTTTTAGCCACATTTTAGGCCTCCACAAATTGATATGAGTATTCAGTTTGCCTATTTTATTTTTAACTACTTTTATAAAACTACACTGATGCCCTCAGGGAGATCTCCATAGCTGACCCACCTAATACTATTCCTGGTCAGTACAGCATGACTGCTCCCTTCAATACATACTCCCTAGTTTGCTCCATTACCCAAGAAATCACATTTTTCCACTAGCCTGAGATAAAAATCAGGTATCACTCATGAGATCTGATGGAAAAATATATTTTACATAACCAGTCTTTTACGCCCAAGAAATAAAAGATATCACTTCTTTATTGTGTACACAAGACATAAAGGGCCAGGGCAGACAAATTAGTGTTTCCAAGAGACACTAAAATGGAAAAACTTTCAAGTATTTCAGAGTCTGCAGGGTGAGTACCAGGAGCATAATTTACCATCTGAAATAAAATAATTTCAAGACTGAAGTTGCAAACTGTTTGTTTCTTTTTTTTTCTCCTCTGAACAATGTCTGCCAACAGACATGGATAGCAGGGCCGTCAGGGAAACTTATTTTCAAGTAGCCAATCTTTTATCTCTAATCACTACTGAAACATGCTTTGGTACTGAACATGTCACACAACTGTTCTGGGCTTGTTTTGTTTCCCTCTATTGACAGCTCATATGAGCAGGATTTCACTTAACTAAAAATCCTGCCAATTTTAATCATGCAAAAAGACCTAGGCAAACATGACAGGCATTAAGAAGAAAACAAAACTTCTTCAAAGATGTTACAATCAGATTAGATTTCATAGAGTAAGACATAAAAATCCATAAAGCTTCTGGCTTATTAAAGTCTAAACAAAAGACGGATACACCTGAACTCAATTTCAGGCCATCCATAACCCAGCATTACTAGTTCCTTTTCTTCCCTCTCTCCACATGGAATTTCTTTCACTTAGTGCAAAACATATGTTAAACTATCTCTGATGGTTGCTGTTTCTGTACATTCACACAAAGAATTACAAATACTCTTAGACCAAAATCAGCCTGCTTGTGCCACAGGGTTCACACATACAATAAACATCATCCCACACTGTATTATTTCCTTAATCACATGACAGAAAAGCAAAAAGACTGGACAAAGCTTTATCCCTAAAATAAATAGAAACAAAGAGATTCTTTTGCCAACATGGACAAAGACTCAGGAAATTTCTAAGAGAAAGATAGAAAATTCTTTCCTCAAAATGGGTGTAATATGCTCTGCTCCTCACTTGGGATAAAAACCCATTTCTGTGTGACGTTTAAATTTAGTGGGTTGGGTTACTTCTCAAATTTGAGAAAACAGAAACATATTATTCTTTATGTGAAGCCTTTTCTTCCTTTAACTCTGAGTTCTTCTCTCCCTCTTAATTGCATCTAATTTTTGATGAGCATGTCCCTGCTACTCATTCTTGGTTTGGTTTGCTGCCTCAAATGCTAGCAAATTTTATCCTTTTTTTTGACAGAGCCACATTTCACCTCTTCTGTCTCTCTCTAAGGACCCAAAAAAAAATCCAACAATAAATAAGCAAGCTCTATTTTGATTTTCCAAATAAAACAAGTATCAGCTGTTTCCTCATTCTCCAGCTCTGTCCCAGCTCAGCAGGGAACCAGCCCCCTGCATACCTACATACCACTGTCAGGATATTTGGAAAACCCTTGACCTCAGGTTAGAATGCACTGCACAGCTCTCCACGCTCAGCATTCATATTTACTCCCAATTGTCTTTAAAACAGATTTGTTTATAGAGCCAGCTGTGTGCTGGAAGCTGCTCAGTTGTTGCTTGCATCCTGCCTTGAGCTGTTTTTCCCACAAAGGTTTCTGCTGCCCCTTTGCCCACACATTTATTCCCCACAACTGGGATCAACATCAGCTGCAATCCCTCTGACCACCCCTCCACTCTCGTGCTGTAAACTGATGAATTCCAATCAAGATATCTCAGGGCATTTTACAGTCTCTCAAAGTCACTTTTGTGTTGCTTCATCTACTGCTCTCTCTTAACAAGTATTTCAAATTGGATGATAGCTCTAGAAGGTTTTACTCAGATACAAGTAGTACCCGTTTTCCAGCCTTATTAAATCATAAAGCACTTGATTCATTTCCAGGGATTAGGTCCAAAATATCCTCTGGCTATATTGACCATTCAACAAATTGCATTATGAAAGCAGCACTACAGCAGAGCAGCTCTAAAAGCCTGCTTTCCTTGGATTTTGCATGGTTATTATTGCAATCAATATTGGAGCAATTCAAATCCCTCATGATCAATCCCCAAGGCTTCTTTAAGGTACTTTTCTTATAGGTACAAAAATTACACCAATATTTTTTGAACTACCCTCAGGGTCTACAGCAACAACCTGCCTTTTCATCAACTTCTTTCCATACTGCTTCTGGTTTATGGGACATATCATATATCCCTTGGGAAATTCTTTGCCATCTTTCAGTGTTAATTCTTGCTAGAGTCAGTTTTGTTTTCTAAATCTCAAAGCTCTAGAGCTTTCCTGGATGTTTGGCTTGATATCACACCCTTGAAAATGAGAGTTCATTCAAAACCATGTGGGAGAGGAGTTCCTTTTAAATATCAAAATCCACAAACAAAAGTCAGTGCTGTATTAAATATTTCAGAAGATTTTCAATCTGAAATTAAAATGCCTTTTCCCCATCAAAAAGATGTCTAAGTCTGACTCTAATCAGGAGTCTGGTATTTCATTTTTTTTGATAAATTCACAATTTTAACAGGAAGAAAATCTCTGGTCTCTATAAGCCCCTAACTTAGGAGAAAAAATATTATCTCCTCACTTGGAGAAATGCTGCTTTTAGTGTGTATTTCTAGAACACAATACCATAAAAATACATCCTGTCATTCAATTCTGTACCTTGAGGTTGGTCTACAGAATGATCTCCTCCATATCCCCAAAACTGGGATTAATTTTAACCTGCCTACTGCAGGGGTTAAACCAGTTAAAATCCAATGGAATTTCTATTTGATTCACTCAGTAGTGTGAAAAATCGAGGGAAAAGGCAGGGGCACATGAAGGGTGCACTAATTTTAATCAAGTCTTTCCAAGTGTGTGAATGCCAGAGAATGATTGGATCCCAGATTTCATCATAAGTGTGAGTACTGCTTTATTGTGAACATTTACATTAGTCCTTTAATCCCTTTAGGAAAAGAATACTGGAAATTGGTTTCAAAATGTTCCCTTCATTAAATCTGCTGCAATTTCTTTTGAAATAAAAGGCACAATCTGAGGTAGTGAGAACCTCACAGATGAACTGCTGGAAACATTAGGTAAGGACCTCTCAACCCCTAAAAGGAATGAAATTGTGCTGCACATTTCCCAGCTGAATAGTTTGCAACATATTAACATCATTTGGGGGAATAGAATTTTAAGTAAAGGCTGTCAATGTGTATCACATGTTTAAAGGAAATCAGAGACAAAATGAAGAGCTTAAAACGTGTGAGGAAGCCATGTCCACAGACAACTACTCATGGTTTTTTGAAGCTCTCTTTTCTGCCCATTATGGCAGTTTATTCACAGTATTTCACTGTGCTGGGAAACAGAATAATGTTGTACCACCATGCGAAATCTCAGGTTTGTGATTCAGCTGATGCCTTAGGTTTTATCTTCTGTATTTTTTCAGATTCTGTGCTGCTTTAGTGTGTGAGTCTGGGCTTCATGTGAGGGGATAGAAAGTTCTCCTCACAGAGCAGGGAGACAAAACAATTCCTTCTCTAGCTGAGGACCAAGGACAAATGATCCAGATCTCAGGCCCAAGAGCACAAACAACATGGGCTGGAGAGAGAAAAACAAGGATAGGACAGCATGGGCTGGAGCTGTAATTGGAAAATTAACTCCAATATGCAAATGGACTAGAACTTACAAAAGTGAGAGACCCTGTGACCAGTTGTCCATTTTGTGACCATTTTGGGTTCACCAGGGGTGTAGCCATGGCTGGGCCCTTGTGCTGCCCAAGGTGGATCTATTGAGGCCTCCTAATAAATCCCTGCTTTATTCTTTAGCTCCATCCAGTTTCTGCCCTAGGTCAGCCTTCACAAGGCATCACAGTAAGGTCCCACCTCAGATAAGATCTCGTGAGATTGTCATAAGTCTTGATTTCTTGTATCTCATCCACTCAGGGTGTCTCACATTGGCAAAAGAGATGTGGAAAAGTCAGAGACCAGCAGGGACCTGCACTGGGCACAAGATCAGATTATTTTCCTTCTGGAAATAATGCTTTGGAGGAAACTCTTGTGAAAAGCAGAATTTGGTCCAGCAGCATTTGTTCTGAATTCATTCATGCTTTTCTGAGTCCTGTGATGTGTTAAAAGCAGTTGATGTGGCCTGGTGCATGCTAAGTAACCTGCTTTTGTCTCTGTCCTCAATCTTCCCCAAACCACATAAGATTATTAGAAACATCTGCGGTTTCAACCTTAAACAAATTCAGATTTGCTCATTTCTGCTACACAGCAGACAGACAGGTAGGGACTGCTCTAAATTAGTCACAATTTATTATAATGATGATGTGGCTCTAGTCCCTTCCCTGAAATTGCTAAATTTGACTCTCCTGGATGCCAGGACACTTCAGGGTGGCTCACACTCTTTCCAGTTCTCTCAAAAACTAAACAAAGGAAAGTTTCCCTGAAGTTGTTCTGTTCTGTGAACTTATACATGAATTATTTCAATGGATTCACACTTTGGAAGCAGAACACTTTACTTAAAATTTCTAAACCCACCTAAAGGCAAAATGTTTCAGACACTTAAAAAAGTTTCTTCTGTAACTACAAATTTAAGATAAACATCTTACAGAAACACTTAGCTTTTCTATTCAGCAGTGTAGCACACTGAATTAAATGCATGATAATACTGAAGAAATTACATAAGTAAGGCATATTGTTTAGAGGAAATATTCTTTTGTTCTCTCTACTCAGATCTCCAATAATATTTTCTTTCTGTGCAAAGCACTTATGCATTACAAGAATATCAGAATTAATTTTAAAAACACATTTGACAAAAATGCATATTGGACCCGCACAGAAAATCTTCAGAAAAAACTTAAGTACTAATCTATCAATGAGATGAAACAGGGCAGTAGAAGACTGATGTACAAAGAAGAGTATTTGGTAGAGTCTTCAAAAAAATGGATATTACAGAAGCAACACTAAAATTAAAAGTACACAGGCAGCCTTAAAATCCTCCAGTCTCACTGCTGTGGGAATGTTTTGAAATCAGGAAAGTAGGAGTATACTTACACAAGTAACTGCCACCACACTGGTGGCCTGACACACCTGAAATGAGAGGGAATAAATAACCCATTGGGAGCTTCCCGTGTCTCTGTTGCCTTTTTACTGACATTAAACAGGGTGTGTTATCTCTGCTCAGAATATCCACAGCTTTAAATCCAGGAAGGTTAAAAACCTTCTGCTGACGTATTTCACTCTATGACACAGAATTATATTGATGACAAAACCAGAAATGATACTATCAAAACTAAATGAGGTTTCCCCTGAGCTAACTCTTGATCTACCCTCGGGTATCAGTTGTTTAAAAAAAAGTCACAGAAAAAGTTAGTTTTCTGTGGGTGGAGCCAACACAAGCTAGAAACACATGCTATATATTCTCCTTGGTGGGTGATTTTTTTCCACATTTCAGTTCAGAAAAGGAAATTTATAGATTAGTCTTCACCTGCAAAGATACAATGGCTGAGAGAAGGAGCAGGAAACATTCCTTTGGACAAAGCTCTCATTAGGAGGGAAGTGCACAAAGCAATATGCAGAAATCCCATTTAGGTTGGCAAAGCATAACTTCAATACAACCTAAATGCAGAAGTGCACAGGAAAACACTTGAACACTTTCTCATGTTCTAGCAGAACATGTGGTTGAAGTTAAGCATTTGCTTTTGTTCTTTCCCCAACTACAAAGCAATAAACCGACACTCTTCTGTCTTCATGTGTTCTAAGTAGGGAACAGAAAACTATTCCATCTACAAAAACTGATTCTATATATCAAATAACTCCAGGAGGTATCCCAAAGCAGGGCTGCAACTCTTTAAAATAATAATCCTAAAATCTGCAACATAGCTGAATAACCATACTGGCTGCGACTAACAAGAAACCAATTTAACAAAAACTCTCCCAGAAAATCCACAGCAAAGAAGGCATTATTTAAGTGCTTCATATGAATTGGTTGTATTTTATCTATTCAGTATTGCTTTTTAGTGCCAGAAGTCCAGCACTAACTCAAGAATGTCTGGGTCTGTGCTTACACAGACACCCAGTCAAACAATTAGGAACCTAATCATTAAAGAGTTTAAGACAGAAAACAGATGTTCCAGCCAATTTTGTCAGAGCTGGGAGCCTCTGAAGAGAGAAGTCTGGACTGTTTTGCTTGCTTATTTCTGCAGATCCAGAGATCATTCTCGTCCCTGTGTTTTGAGCAGTAATTTCTGAATGATGATGCTGGCAGAACTACAAACAAGGACTTACACTAATCCAATCTGGATGTCACTAACACAGTCACTGAGACTGTCTTCAGACTTTCACAGGTCAAGCAGGATTTAAATCCTGCTCCATTAATAAGACAGAAGGACACCATTCTTGGGCTTTAAAAACTGTCTTTGCCTAAAATGGCACAGGAATCCAGAGTGGATAACAATGCTTTGTCCTGCAACAGGAGCTCACAGAAATAATTCATGTACATTGTACTGCCAACCATCAAATCGCTTTCCAACCATCAAAAGCTTATCTTATGTTAAGCATTTGCAAAACTTTGCTAACCCAGAACTGCCTCTCCAGGGCTTGTCCATGTACATAACCTTTAGTTGTAACAGCCCACTCTCAAAGCACAATAAGCAATATATTAGTAATGAACTATAGCTTCAAACATTCTCCTCCAAGATATTGGACAAGAGGATTGAGGGTTGATTCAAATCTCTAGGTCCAAAACACAGGTAATTGGGGTTTGGTTGTAGATCCAAGGGGAAAGGCAATTTAAAAAATTATACCTTTAATTTTGATATTACCTAGAGCAGCATCAGGAACTGCTGAATTCTCAAAAAAGTTCTCTCTAATTACAGAAAAGCTTACAAGACAGCTGGGAACAAGCAGCTTCCCATTTCTCCATCCCAAATATAAAGCTCATGTGTGCTCCAGCCTTACTGGAAGAGGCAGGAAGTATTTAAAACAATTTTTTGCAAGAGACAAAAATAAAAAACCAGAAACAAGAAGACATCAAAGTCCTCCACTGCTGAGGCTAGAGAAGCAATGGCCCATGGAAAACAGTACATGCCTACATGACTAGAGGAAAAATCCACATGCACGCATTCAGAGTGCTTTCAAGTCAAGCTGTCCAGATGTTCCTGCACAGCTGCATGTTAGTAATGTTCTGTGGGCAGTGTGCAACAGACCAAACAAGCCTGTCTTGCTGTGCAGAACACCTGCAGGAAAATGAAAGCACAACCATAACTCAGAAAAGCTAAAATTAACTTCTGTTGTTCGTGCTTTATAACTAAAGCTCAGACAATGTGCATGAAAGAAAAGGGAAGGGTAACCCAGATGAAGACAGCTAAAAAAAAAAGAGAAAAATATATCCTTGCATTGGTTTTCAATTTGCATTGTAATTATGATGGGGTTTTTTTCTCCATTTCTCTTTTCACATTCTCTTTCCCTCCTCTTTTTGTTCTGCATGTTGCTGATTTATGCTCCTTCAGAGAGGAACTTAATCATTTGGAAAACTTCAAATCACAAAAACTCTAAAAAATGAAGTACACAGGCTGGAATAATAATGAATAGCTCTGCTCAAAGAAGCTCTGACCATGCAATTTCTCTTAAAAGTTGTTGCATAGAATGTGACTGATTTTAATGACATTTTTGATCATAGAATTGGCAAGGTTCATGATGAAGTTTTCCCTCATTTTCAGAGTAGGGCTTTTTCTGGAAAATAACGCTTCAATCCAGCTTCAATTCACACAAGAAAAATGATGCACTTTGCTCTGCTATAAAGTAAAATAAACCTTAAAACATCAGAATGTGTTCTCTGACCAAGACCTGTCTCTATCAGACCAAGAATCAGCTTTTTGAAATGCAGGCACTTGGGTACTTGAGCATGACAGGAATTCAGTGAAATGCAGAAGAAAATTCAGAAACCTTTATTACTTTGACAAATTGCTCAGATATCACTAACATAAATGCCTACAGCTTGAGCTAAAAGCATCAGAGATTACATCTTCTATTATTTGAAGCAGTTAAAGGAACAGAGCTGAACCCGTGTCTGATATTCCAAGAACTTGAACAAATGTGCATCGCTGCATCTCTCATAAAGATCTATTGAGAAGATTTTCTGATCCTTATGTCTTCAGATCATCCTCAATTTTAGGCTTCTTCAACTAAAACCTCCCCAATTTGCTATAATCTTCAGAGCTCAAATAGTGATAGAGACAGAAAACCCAAACATATGCAACAAGAGCATTATCTCAGTCAGGTTTTCCTGGCATCCTTTCTGCAGAAAGAAGCTCTGTGGCCAAAGGCACTGAAAGGAATTTATTGTGGGAGAAAAGGCTACAAACTTATTCCAGCATATCAGAGGGAGAGTAGGTGAAGGTCAGGGTTAGTGCTACACCTGTCCTTTGGATAAACAGAATCCTCACAGTGTCAGTTCCTATAAGGATTAAAATAAAATTCTCCTTTAACAACACAGGATTTGCCTTGTAAAAGACTTAGAAACAAACTCTCCTCAGCAGGGAATTTGTAAAGGGAGCTTCAAGTCTGAGAGACCAACCCAAGCCATAGGTGAGGACCTTTGCTTAATCTAGACCATAAATGTGATCAGGAAAGAAAGGAACAGCTTCACTTGAGCTCAGTCTTCGCACTTGAGGCAACACAGGTTATTAAAGAAATTCAAGGATGCTCAAACAAGACATCCCAATGAGGACATATGGTACAAGAAATGCAACAACAGAAAGAATATGAACCACTTAAATACCATGAAAAGCAACTGATGGCAGGTGTAACTGCATTGCCTTTCAATAAATAAATAATCAATCTGGTTTAGATGAAAGCTCAGAATCCTAAAGGCTTGAGACAAAGCCTCTGTGAAAATTCTCACTATGATGACCTTTGGATCCAGTGTTTGGACTGACAGATCTTCCAACCAGGGATCTCTTCTGCTGTGCCTCTCCTCCTCCTGCCATCACACCTCCTTCCTCACAGGACTGAGGTGGGATTGTTGAAATATGTCCCACCTGCAACTCACCTTCCACTATTTCTCTTATCACACAGATCTCTCTTGGCTTCCTAATTTTCAGCCCATTACTTCCTCAGTAAATGCCCATCTCCCTCATGTCTATTTTCACCTCATTTTTCCTCTTCTTATGAATGTTTCTCCCTATAAGGATCTTCTTTCCCAAGTCACAAGTATTTTAAGATTTAAGCCTCTACAAAATCCACCCTTCAGTCCAGTTTCTTATCCAGCTACCAACTCTTTTCATGATATTGTTTTTAATCTCAAAACATGAACTGTGCTGTCTAGTCTGCCTGAAGTAGAACTGAATGTGAAGGAGTTTTCCCATGCCATGAAAGATCCTGAGCTTTAATTGCCTTCTTTTTTGCTGTTCCACAATGAAATAAAACTGACATCTTTTGATATTTTTATTAAAATCAGAGACAGAGATATCTATCTCAGACTAGACAATAAGCCTCGCAAAGGTACTCATATGGGAACATCTCAGTCTACCTAATTAGCATAAGAATTTTTCAAAGGATCACCCAGATTAATGATTTTCATATTGTGCTCAGGGCTAAAATAGGAACCCAGCACCACTTTACTTCCTTTCTCCCAAAAAGTAATGTTGAGCTGGGGAAAAACCTTCCATAAGTGCTTCATTCAGAGGGATATGGCCTCAGACAGGAAGAGTTTCAACAGAAAACTTGTCTAAAAACCATTTATCTGCTTTAACCTGAATTGCCCCCTACATTTCCTCTCCACCCCAAAGGGTCTCCCAGTAATTCTTAGCTAAATCTTGCCTGAAGACAGCCATCAAGCCCAACATTTCTCCCATTTATCTGCTCTTCACAAAGCATCTTTGACTGCATCCAAATTATGCTTGCATTCTCCTTTCCCCATATTAGCTTCTGGAATTTCTTCACTGTGTGGGAACCATGGGACTGACTTTGGTGGGCTCTGTGTGAGTGGCAGAGAAGGTGCCCCATGACAGATACCTTCTGATGAATCTTCCTTTTATCCATTAAAAGTGTCACCTTCAACTGTCCCAGTCTTGTGGGCATGAACAACAGAGCATGTCTGGCCCTTGGTCTAGTGTAGCATCTTAAGCAGACTTTACCTACAAATAAAAATAAAATCAAGATTACTCTGAAACAAACCAAGCCAAGTAAATTTATCTCAGGAGATGGCTAGCACTGGCTGTCACAGGAAGCATATTAGAACTGAGCAAATCTATAGTCAAATTCCTCCAGTTTTACTGTTCTGCTTCCTGAACCAGAGGTTCCTTTTCTTATCTAAGAGTTCCTACGAGATATTTGCCCACTAATTAATATAAATGCTATTTTTCTGAAGCTCTCACATATCATTTCTCACCTGGTTTCTACCTGCAATCAGTCCACGAGCCAGTCTAACACTCATTACTGAGCTCTCCCATATATCCTTCTGTTTTCCCTTATAAAGCTCCTCATGTCCAATGTGCACATCCTTTCATTTGTGTGACCATGACTGCGTGTGGTGCTTGGGAGCAGCCTGCAGCTACATCTGCTCTGCCCAGAGCTACATCATGTAGTTTGCCAGTCTGTTGACATCTTTTTCTTAGCAGAGACATTAGGGTGAGGACACCCTGGATCTGTGTTTGACAAACAGGAGAATGCTGTCCCATGGTTAGACAGTACAGCAACAAAAAAATTACAACTTGGGTAGCCAAGCTGTAGGGTTTGGGAGTGGGAAACCTCATCTGTAAAGTGATGTGCACACATCCTGGCATGAGTCTGCCTTTTAAACCAATTTGTCTCTGAGGAAAAAAACTCTGGGTCCTTCCTAGGAAAGGTCAGCCACATTTATCTGCCCAAAGTCAGACTCTGAGTGTCAACAAAATGGCAACTACCCACACAACAACAGGCAAATGTAGTCTGAAGGAGGAGGAGTTCCACAAGTAATCCTGACAGCTGGAGTGAACACGACCTCAAGGCTGCCCTTCAGGCCATTTGAGAATGGCAGGTGATTTAGCAACAAAAATCTGATCACATTAACACGGGGAGGGAGGGGGTATCAAAATAAATTTACTAATCCAAAAGGGGCTTCACTCTTTCTACCAGATCTTTGCTTTTGACTAATATAAAAATAATGTCACCTTGTTATTTTAGTGTGTTTCATGATTTGGGTGATTATTTAAGTGACACCTCCTAGAGAAATGGTTTTGGCATCAGTGCCTTAGCTTTTACATAGAAAAATAATTTCAGCAAAAGCTGAAAGACATGAAAATCAAACCACATAAATCAGAAAATAAATTGAATATACCTTTATTTACTTGGCACAATGATTTGGAAGGTCTCTCAAACTTCAGACTTTGCCTGATCAAACCTCATCCTGAAGTTTTTATTAAATCTAATATAACCATTGTTCTTTTCCTGTACAAAGCTTTCATTAAAACAGACCTGAAAATTAAAGCTTGAATAAAACAAGAGTTTGTGTAGGGTTTGGGAATGAGGAGGATCTAGGAGTCATTCAGGGAAGGGCTGTAAGTAGATCAAATATGTAAACAACACTTACTGTCAGAATTATCCTAAAGGATTCTGAACTCCCACAATTCCTGTCTCATCCATAGGCTGTGTTTCTTCTCCAAGAAATTTTGTAATTTCCCCCTGGCATAATTATCCCTTTAACTAAACTAGTTTGTCAATATGCAGAGGACACAAATAAACTAGTCATGGGCAATAAAGCCTTGCAAATCTTCTATTGTACTGCTCCAACTCCCCACCATCCCTCCAATTTTTAATTGAATGGTTGCCATTAAATGGTTCACTTTAATATGCAGCCAGTGAGGTTCCTTTAACATGCAAACTACTGTACTCCCAGAATAAGCATTACTTGCACGACATTTCTAATTCTAATTATTTTAGATTATTTTCTAACAGTCATTAAAAATAGAGGGATTTTCTATATTCAATTAAGAAATAGGCCAACAGCCTAAGAAAGAGCCTTAGCAAATACACCTAAGGTATTCTCAAATATTTAAAAACTGCTGCCAGAGGAAATGAGCATGATTTCCAAAGCTGCTTTCTGAAACTGCTGCTAGAGATAGCAGGATAAGCTGTTGTAATCCTAGGTCTGGAAGCAGGGATACCACATCTTTCAAACTGCTGTAGGCAGCAACCAGGAGACCTTTCCCCCTCCTTCCCCACGCTTTAAACCTGTTTCCAGCCCACTGGAGTGGGAAATACGTGCAGTGATACCACAGCCAGTTTCTGCCACCAAACAGATGGTGACTGCTGGAAGCCAGCAACACAGATCCTAGCCACTGAAACTTTATTGGGAGAGCCCACCAGTGTGAATAAATGTCTTTAGATGGACTAATTAAAATGACTCTTTTCATTAGTCCGGACCATCTGTTAAGCCGCAGACCTGGTGGAATTGCACACAGGTGGACATTCCTGGGTGGGAATGGGCAAAAGATCTTCTCATGGCTCATAAAGCTATTGTGCCCTAATGACAGCCTCCTGAGTTTTCATACAGAATGTCCCCTCAGTCTGTGTCCACAGAAGGACATCTCTTTCACCCATCTCTCCAACTCACCTGGACGGACACTGACTGGTGTTGAGCACCAAGCTCAAAAGCCACTTAATCTTTCTAGCTAAGCGTACCAAATACATCTTCCTGTTACAATGGTCTGTGCAATCCCATAATTACCCTGGTATTTGCATGCAGCAGCAAAATGGGCAGAAAAAAAAATATTTTTACCCACAAAAAATTACAAGACACTAGCTTGTAAAAACTCCGGAAAAATCCACAAAATCAATGCGGAATCTACAATATTGAGCTTTGGGGCAGAAAGAATAGTGATACCTAATACTTCCAAGCTTTTGCTTGAAATCAAATCCTGCACACAGTACAAGGTCATCCATATAAGACTCAGCAGTAAAGCCCTACAAATTCTTGTTCAACTTTCCTATGAAATCCACATAGACATTACAGATACAGTGCAATGGGCCTGACTTGCAGTTTTACATTTATTCCTCCTTTTCCCTCACCCTGGAACACCCAGCATTGCTCAATGCTCACACAATCTGATATTCAAAGCTATTGGTAACAGAACTCCTGCTGACTCCATATCTTGTGACTACTCAGGGTTTCTAAAAGCCAGGCCAGCTCACCCCTGTGAAGCAAAAAGCTCACATGTAAACACCAAGCCATGGCTGTGCACCCCTGCTGGCAATTGCTCACGTTTCCTGGCACAGCAGCCCCTGACAAGCTACACTATTCTTTCATATTTGCTTCCCAGTAACTCCAAGACAAATCAGAAATTGCACAAAATTAGATAGGTTAAATTTCCAGTCTAAACATGTTAATACAAGTATTGGTCACTGTAATTCATCTGTACTGCCCTATGCACTACCAAGACTTCTGGGCATAGAGGAGGCATCATTGCCAAAGATAAAGGTCTGAAAGGAAACTATTGCAAGAAAACAGTTGTTTCAACCTCAATTTACACAAAAGATCACCAACAGTTTACTTCCCCCCCACCAATATGTCACTGATTACCAGTGTCACCTTTAGACAACCAAAGGGTTAAAGTGAGGCAGACATCCAGGACGCTGCCAGGCCAACATGCAAAGTACTTTAAAAAGAGCAGAGAGGCCAATATGCTTCTATTTACAATATTTTGTGACCCTAACCTACTCATCATGTTTTATTATTTCCGCATTTTATAGCTCTGCTCTTTCACAAGAGCCAGGAGCCAACATTTCTCCTCCACTGGCCAAAGGAGCAGCCAAGTGCCTCCTTCACAGCCAAAATCAGTTACTGAGCCAGGAGCAGCCAGCACAAGGTTGTGAATGCACAAGGCAGCAGCTGATGCCCTTCTACTGGAAAATTAGACTTGGGTTTTAAGCACCTAAGGATTTTTTTCCTATCAATTTAATTCATTCTGCTAGCCCATTTGAAACTATTTGATAAAATTTGGATTTAAATTAGGGCAACCAGTGGAACTATGCTGATTTATGCCAGCTGAGGAACTGACTATATTTTATCACTACATTCTCTTGCTTTTGTGTGAGAGTAAACAGAAAATAATTCTTGCCCAAAGAAAGCAAAATAGCATTGTGTAGTTTCAAGGCCAAATAAAAGGATGTGTGCAGAAATCAGAAGCTCTAATTTAAAAAGCCTTGGCAATACAGGGAAGGTTTTCCCCAGTAGGGAAATGTGCAGATCTCAGCAGAAGGTGTTCAAAGCCAAGCAAGTAGAATCACTTAAATGTAAAATTAATCAAGGGTTTTCACATGGTGCATTCACTTACAACCCTGTGTAAACAGCAGTCACAGCTCTTGGGTTCCTTTAACTGATGTCTCTACAAGCAACCAAACCTTTGGTAGCCAAAACATACAGGATGGTTAAGGTTCATTCCCATTATCTTGCATTGCTTCACTCTTTACAAGACTTTCAGCCCCAGCAATGGCTGACTCTTCTCCTTGTAGCATTGTTCCTGAAAACAGCTGTCATGGGAAGGGGAAAACATCATGTTAATCCTGTTAGAGTCCATCTCACATGAAGACATGGGCAAATGTCTAGAGACCCACATTTAAATATCATTTCACCCCAAAGTTTTATGGACACACCTCTGAAAAGAATTACTGTCAATTTAGGGCATGAATCTCTGGAGGATCCATAGGTTTTGTTCTGAGAGGAGTTTTGGGAACTGGACCCTTAGTGGGGGGGTTATTGGTAACTTAATTCTAGATTATCCAATAAAATGTACCTTCATGCAGATTTACATGTTTTTAACAGCTTCTGACTACAAAAAAAGCATGGGAAGCTCTTGGGCAGCAGCAACCAGTGAAATTTCAGGCAGGCATCTCCATTTGTCCATCCCAGCCTAAAAACAAAACAAATAGCCCTTCAATTTGACTATAAAAATAAATTATAAAAATGGGTAAATATAAAAATGGGATGACTGACTGTCTAGAGTATCTACCTTTTCTACCTAATAAAAATTAATTGATTCTGCTTTGAATACCAGCAATGGCACCTTTATCCTTAAACTGTAAGGAAGACAAGCCTTTTGCATCTAAAAGTACAGGTTAAAACCTGCACACAAGTTACTGAGATCACATTTTACCTGTTGTGCTTTTAACTTATGTCCTTTTTCTTTACTTTTCATTCTTGTTTTAGTCAAAAAGCAGAGCTGTTAACAGTTTATTCACAACCAGCATTGAATATGTACAAGCAGTAGTAGACCAGCTTTATCCCTAAAGTCTGAACATATCTCTTCTGTGACACTTAAACTCTTCATTGGCCCAAAACCAAGAAACAATTTGATTTTTCAGCTTAGAAATCCTTGAATACAAAGAGCACAGAATCGTGAGCATTTCAGGAGGGCTACAGTTGATCATTTACAAAGATTATAAATGAAGAGGTGGGGATTAAGGTGTACTGCAAAGAGGGTGCAAAAAACTGAGGAAAAGACCATTCTAGAATAGACATTAAATAGGAATGAAAACTATTTAAAGTAACTAATCATGCATAAAGCCCCACAACTTGTCACCCCAGCCCCACACAAAGTCTAGCAGTAGGGATGGGGCCCTGGGAACAGGCATGATTCACATACATTTTAACAGCATCCCGAAACTACTGGCAACAACAGAAGCACAACAAAACAAGCAACACCACTCAGCTAAATTTGCCATTACAATGCATGCACAGTTGTTTTATTATGCACAGGCCAGTAGATTAGTACACATCACCTAATAATGTACAATTAGCTTCACTTCAGAAACAAAAACAGATGGGCAATGTGGATGCTCACAGAAACTGCACCAGCAATGAAAAACCTGCGTGCATGGGAAAACTGGACAAACCTTGCCCTATGACAGATGAAGCACATGGATAAAAAGAGACTGGTATTTTCCCTCACCACATGTCAGGGGATAAAAGGTGTTGTAAAATCTTCCATTTCTTGATTACACAGTACCATGAATACCAGCTTGTTGTAATTAAAAGGATGGAACATCAGCATTTAACAAGGTTTAGAAAAACTGCTTAGGAGAGAAGTTCCATTTACCCTTCTGTAATATGCCACTTAGAGCCCCATACCAAACACAAATCTCAAAATCTCATGTTTTCAGCACTGCTGGTTGAGGGATCTGGCATTTTTATATAATTTCTGCACAAATTAAAATAGTGGGTGATACAATGCAATGTCTACATCAGCTACCTGGCCATGGACTGACTGCACTCCAACAGCTTCCATGGTGCTGCAGTCACTGTCCCCAAGTGGTTCTGTCTAAAATGGTTCCTCTAGAGAAGATTAAAAGATGAATTCTCTAATGCTTCCAGGAGCTGTAATCAGGCACCAGCCTGGCCATAAACATTTGTTGTGCATTGTGTAGCATCATTTATCATCACTTCCTACAGTAATCATCATGTTCAGGCCTTCAGTTCCCCATTAAAGCTCCCCTTTACCTCAGATCTGATCAACCTTTTCCCAAAAAAATTTTTCCCAATCAATACTTGGGAAAAAAGTATTTATTCTTCCTTCCCCAAATAGTGGTTTCAGAGGTTTGAAAGTGTTGGTAACTGTAAAGAGAGAAATTTAATGTATAATTTTGTGCTTGCTCTATTCAGAAGGAACTTTGATAAATAATAGAAGCAGACCCAGACCACATTCTCATTGTAAATATTTTTTAAAAGAAAATAAAGTTTAAGACAATCTTCACAGATCAACTAAAGGCTGAATGCCAGTTCTTCCACAGCTGGCACTGTTAATGCCATCCACTTTCAAAAAAACCAGACCCTAATGAGCCATATTTCCAACACTCAGGGAGCAGTTAGAAATGTCATCATTGTTCACATGTGTTTGGAGAGACATTATTGTAACTGAGTAATTGAACCGCTTTTTCAAATTTGCTACCAAAAAGCTTAACCAAGAATCTCAAATAGTAGCCTGAAATAAGGCTGACAGGCCTTTAACATTAACATCAGGTATTAAGCTCCATGATGAAAGCTGAAAAGCTGAAAACACCAGAGCTTCCTTGTAAGAGCAAGAGAGCTGACTCCACTGAGACACAATTCATGCTCCCAGTTCTGCAGTCAAAAAGGAGTGTTTGCAACCTGATGCTCTGAAGATGGGATTAGGAAGCAAATCTTCAACTATTAATTGCCTCTCTAGCCTTCATTTCAAGCAATTCACCCAGGTACTTATGGCAAGTACAACACAGGGTAACCAAACAGCCCAGGTGGCAGCCAGGAAGCAGAGCACAATTAACTGAGCCAAGTCCTGCTTCTTCCCCAGCCTCAGCCTGCCCACAGCTGAGATTTAGCCATGACAGCGTCATTATTTCAGCAATGCCTAAGCCCTCAGCCCCAGTCCTCATAGCAATGGGTTCTGCAAATTAATGAGTGAGGTAAATAATTATCTAACAAAGTCAGCCAAGCTTACATGGACATGAAGATGTTCATGTATATACACAGAAATCAAATAGCACAGCCTCCATCACAAGCACAAAATTCCAAGCACTCAGTGCAAAGAAAGGCGAGTGGCCACAATTCTGCTGCACACTGGGACAGCCCCAGGATTCCTGCAGCACACCAGCCTGAAAGGGCACCCTAAGACCATGAAATCCTGGGTCAAATGCCCTGGTGCAGAGCACACATCACCTTCTGGTCCTTAAACTCTCCCTTCAGTCCCCGAGATTCACCTGCTGCCATGCACAGCCCAGGGGACAGCTGCAGTTACACTCGCTGCCTCAGCCACCCACTGAGCTTATTTCTCCAGCACATTTTTAGACAGAAAAACAAGAACAAAGAAATTTTAAAAGCATGCATACATTTGATTAATGTTAAAGACAAACATTAAAGCAAGATCAGACAGACAATTATGAACTGAAACTGCTACATGGTTCTTTCTGCACCTCATCGCAGCAGCACTCTTTCCTTCCTCTTCCAGAACTCCTCTCTACATAAGATGGATGATTATTTAAATTCATTTATTTAATTTACTGTTCCTTGCTCTTGCAAAGGAGACAAAAATCAAGCAGACAGTGATCAAAGACTTTAGAAGATCAGCAGCTGGAAGGACATGTCTGTTTTATCCTCCTTTCTCTCCACCCATTCCAGAATAAATTGCAGAGGCTTACTGAGAACCAAAAGGAAGTGAGATTCTGGTTGCTTCTGACCCTTTAATTAGAGCAGCAGGATAGAAATAAATAGAAATAAATAAAGTCTGCCTTCTACCTTCATGACCTTTGATTTCTGACACTGCAAGACACCCTGAAGAAACATTTTAATAATAAAACTCCTCTTCTTAGAGAAGAACAAAGAGTCTGATCTTCCCTTCTGGTACAGTAGGTTTTTTAGAGATGAGACTGTGGTACATTCCTATTCAGCAAATATCTCTACATTATATTACACTGCTTAGTTAATAGGGGTGCTTCAGAGTCTGAAAGAAACTGCACCTGAAAGTTACTGTGACAGATGTGCTAAATGTAGTGAGCAATTGGTTCTCACTTTCATAATGAAAAAAATTAAATCAAAGCAGAACCTCAAATAAACCCAACACAAATTATCCCATAACATTAGAGGAAGTACAAGTTTTAAAAGTACTTCTGGTTCAATTTCAAAGTGACCATTTCTACTTGAATTTTGATGTAAGCCTGTGAAGTTTCTCTTTGTTATTGTTGTTAATTTTTAAACCAATAACACCAATTTTAGATAAATTGGAAAAATCCTTAAATGTAAAAATTCTCAGCTACATGAAATCAACAGCTATAATCCAATCTTTTTACAGTTTTGGTTAATTTGATTGGCTTTTCAATAGATTTGATGTTTTTTAAAGCAAATCAGTTCACTTAATAAAAATTTCCTTTAAAGTGCACTTAATTGTGCTGGCCTCTCTTCTCAGACAAAACCTCTATCAGAACAATAAAAATTGAAACATTCTCAAGCTGGTATAATATAAAATAGCTTCTCTGGCTGCTAGATTTTCACTAGACAGATTCTGGCACTTCAATTGAGCAGGAAGCTTAGCTTTTATGGTTAATTCAGGAAACACATTTTGTAGAAGAGTATACAATACTTATTTTAAAAGAAACAGCTATGACTATCTGGAGTAGTTCTGGTAGTCCCCCATGAAGCCTTGAGAGACATTTATTCTGTTTCAAACACACCATATCCTCCCAAGGTGCCAGAAAATTTAACTTTGGTTGTTACTAAAATCACTAATTCTCAAATGTCCAATTGCTTATTCTCAAATACTAAAATGAAGAGGGATAAAAATGGAGGTAAATACCACTGGTTTTAGTTTTCACTGGTTGAAACTAAGATTTGTACCCCTGTTATAATTCTTTGGACATGTGTTAATTATTTGCATTTAAAAGTCATGAATGTGTTGATGTGGCTTTCATATGAAACAGTAAAATAAAACAAGTCACAGATCCTTTATTTTGCTGAAAAGATGAAACTGACGTTCAGCTATAATCAGACAATATAGATTTAATATCTTCACTCTATTTCCAATTTCACCAAATTAACTGAGTTCCTGGCTGCTGCAAAGTAGGTGTATAATCTGAATAACCACAAATGTTCAAAGGACTGATCAGTGCTGAAAAATGTTAATGCTTCTGCTATCTGAATGACCAGTTTCTCTGCAGGTCCCACCCAAAAATATCCTGGATGTACTTTGTAGCTAACATCTGACTCACACTACATTTTCACCTTGGTAAAAGTACAAGATCAAAAGAGCAAAGCCAAGGGGTATAATTTTCTCCTCCTTTGTCACATCCCAAAATGTTAAGTACAGGTTCTTTTCCAGCAATCCTCATACAAAAGGATAAAATGAGGAGCAGTGAACTTCAGTCTACTAAATGTCACCCCAAAATAGGTAATTACCACATGAACATTAAACTGATGCACTCCTCTCCTTACAAGGTTCCTTTTTACAAGCTGAAGTTATTACCAGCACTTAATTGATGTAAAAATGAAATCTCCTGGAGCTGCAATTTCAAAGAGCTCCAAAACTTCACCTACCAGCTTATTCTACACAGAGTTGATAAACCTGGGCCAAAACCAACCTTTGAAAACATTCACACTAATATGTGCTTGGGCAAGAGCTGCATGCAGAAATTTGAATTCATGCCTATTCACACAACCTACACGGGTCACTTCTCAGCCAGTAACTGCTGGTCTGTCCCTTTGTGGAAAGGTTTACTGCATCCATCTGTGTCCTTGCCCTTGAGCTTCCTGGTGAAGCACAGATACCTGAATATCACTGTGTTACAGGCTAGAGCCAAATCAAATGTCAGCAACAGGCATCTGTTGCTGAGTAGTTCAAATCAAAAGCTACAGGCAAATTTGGACTGCACATGAATTTAGCACTTGGTTCATTCGCTCTGGGGAAAACAGCCATGCATTTCAGGTTTTCTGCAAGATTTACCTCAAAAAGTGAGAGTTATGTAGAGAATCTGATTTAGTGTCTCTCCCAATAAGTACTTAACAGAGAATCTCTTTTCTGTGATAGCTCCTTCATCAGCACTTTCCTAAAACACAGGAAAGGGAGAGAAACCCCTGGGGAGCTGACAGGGATCACAAGAATGGTTTCATTCATGTTAGACCAGGACAGCCATGAGAGAAGTCTTAAAATTAGGTATCAAAGGAGAAAAACTAGAAAGCACTCCAGTTCAGACAGGCTAAAGCATGAATCCATGGTACATCACATTATTTTAGTTCAGGATGTCCTGGCCAGTTTTCTTCCTATGTAAACTGACACAAAGCTCATTTTTCTGCTTATGTAGCACTTACAGCAGAGTTCATATAAAAATACACTGATTTTGAAAGTCTGAACAAGCCCTGGCATGTTTGAGACTACAATCTACATTTACTTTCAAATATTCATCTACACCCTTCCAAACTAAAGCTGCTAATGTGAACTATGAATGAAAAGTTACTTTTTTTTTTCCTAGAGGAATTGAAGGGTCTGATAAGTTACTTCAAAAGGAAGCAAACATTTCAAAAGCTATACAAACACAATGATTTTAAGATAATGTCATATTATTGATCAGTCCAGGTAATCTCCACATTAACATTCCACAGAGGGACAGACCAGCAGTTACTGGTTAAGAAGTGACCTGTGTAGGTTGTATGCATAGACATATTTTCAAATCTGAAAATATACTACTACTACCTTTCTAAAAGGTCTCTAATAAAGCCATATCCTTCCATGGACTCAGGAGTGTCTTTGATGCTCAATACTCAAAAGCCATAGTCTGTAAAATATTTTCCCAAGCCCACAGCTTTCCACTTAGCTGCAAATTTTCCTTAACAAATGCCTGTGAACACCCCTGTGCTCACAGTGATAAATGTGTTTCCTTTTTTCTCACTGCAGATTCCATGTAGGAAACATCACCAACACAGCACAGAGCTGTGAAGGAGGCACGGCACAAAGCTGCAGCTTCCAAAAGCTTTCAACACAGAAACGAGCTTTCATATTTCTATTCCAATTTGATGGTTCTCTTCTCAGTTTGTGCCAAAAGACAGGGCTCATCCAGCCTCTCAGCAGGCCAGTCCAAATGGCACTGCTGAGCTCACACAGGCTTGATGCACAAAGCCACCAAGTCTGACATGAGTTACTGTCCCTGTTCCACAGACTTCCCTCTGCCAGAGCAGCCAGGGGAAAAATAACAGGGCTCCAATCTGCTTGGAAGGGTTTTATTTTTCACTCCTCAGTATTCATCCATCACTCAAGCATTCATTTGATACAATCACAGTCATCATGCTAAATTGACAGAAAACTGATTTATTCCCATGGCAGAAAGATTCAAAAGCAGGAAGCAGCACAACATACGATTCAACAGCAGCATGTAACTTCTGCACCCAAAATTTCATGGAAAGAATTGTCTCATGTTACCTCCCTCCCAGCTGCTACAGTGCTCCCCTCTCCAAGCTCTCTGTGGGCTCCTGGGCCCCCATTCCCTTCCATCTGCTCAAGCCTGGAAGTCAACCCTGGACCAGCACAGCTCTCATGAGCAGCAGCTCCACACAGACCAAGTTTTCTGCTGCTTTTCAGCATCTGAGCCACAGCTCAGGGACTGGTTCATCTGAGAATACCTTGCCAGCTCCTCACTTGATTCTGTCTGAGGAGAGCAGCAGCACCAAAAAGGGTCACAACTACCACTGTTCAGCATGCACTTTTTATATGCTGAAATAGTTTTTGCAAGGGTGAGTACAGACAGAAAACAAAAAATCCTTGCTCCAGGATGCTGGCAAGGAAAATTGTTCCCACTACCAACATGTTGGCAAGGAAATTTTTTCTTTTTTTCCCCTCTTCTCACACCAGCACTTTCATATTGGAAATTCTCCCTACAACAGGATGCTGGCCAGACTAACACAAGCCACAGGCATCCTAAAGCTGCCCTTTTTTTTTTATTTGCCTGACAGTAACACTGAAATCTTTCAGTATCATTTTCATTGATTGCATTAAACATCAATAAGAATTACTTTAAATACAATAATTTTTACCTCTCTCACAATCACCTTTATAGAGACAGATTCTTAGGTATATGAGCTGTTCTACCATGAGGTTAGGAGATAGCTAGATTTGATTTTGTGCTTGTGCAGAGAGATTAATTTTGTACAGGGTCTGTCACTGACATCCTGTCTGTTCAGATGAACTTTCCTGCTTAATCCAGATCCCAAACTCAATTTTGAAGCAAGAACATTCTGAGCTTTGCTGCTAACATGCTACAAGCCGCTAGATCAGAGAAAAACAACCTCCACTTTACAATGTACTTGAAATAAAGGAGGATTTGCAAGAGCTTACTCTCTCACTACTCAGACATCACCTGGCACAGCAGACACAGATTCTAGTTGGTAGTCCATGTTTCCTGTAGCATTAGACAAGCTGCAGTGGAAGAGAGAATTATGAGTCTCAATTTTTTCTCATCTTAGATGCAGAAACTGAGGCTATTGGAGCCTGCCCACATCTTCAAGATCTCAACATTCACACCATCACATCCCTTAGTGTGCTGTGCACTTCTTCACAGCAGGGTTTGTTGGCTTAGTGTCAGTAACAACTGAGTGACTTTTAGGCTGCAGACACAGGTCCAGAGCCTTCTGCCTGTGACAATGCTAACTGATATCTGCTTTATAGGCCTTGCACACTGCAACATCCACCAAGGCCTCTTCTGGCTTCAGACAAGAGCCATGGTGATTTTAGCAGCAGCATTTCACAATCAAGGTCCTGCACAAACAGCTATTCCTGCAAGATGAAAGCAGCCTCCCTGGCCAGGGAGTAACTGGCTCCCTGTAAAGTCAGTGCTCTATGCCCTTCAGATTAGGGAAACTGCACATTCGTTTTCATTATGGGAAATAAACTGATTAGCAGATGGCTATTCATTTTCCCCCCTCTGTCAACTCTAATAAAACATAAATGGAAAACATAAATAGAAATCTTACTTCAATTAGCATTCAAAGAGCACTCAAAAAAATCAAAATTCCTCAACATTAAGTGCATGGTTTTTTGCAAATGAAGTAAATTAATCTTTTAGAAGGGAAGTTTGTTTTTACACTTGACTGATAACATGCAATATGATTAAAACACATTGATCTCCAAGCTTAAAAAGATGACTGAAGATTCACTTAGACATTGGACCCACTTAGGTAGGATTTACCCACTGAGTGGATGTTTTTCAGGCTACACAAGTGCACTGTCTTGACTTTTTTCACCTTAGTACCTCTATCAACATAGCAAACCACAATAGGGTGTTAAAGGATAAAAATGTTAGGCAAGAAAGTCTCACTTTCAGCTTGCCACACTCTCTTCAGGGCCAACAAGTCAGAAGCTTTTGCCTAGACTTTGGTTTCACATTTATGCAGCATACATTGAATGTGCTTTCGAAATAGGAAAGAGCTTGTGCAGGAGGCACTCAGGTGTGTGCTGCAAGAAGAGTCAGAGATAATTTGCCTTTCTGAATTTGTTGTTCCCTGTCTTCCATCTCCCACCATTTCTCTGCCTGCTCTACTTTGATTATAAAAACTTCTTTGGGGCTCCTCACAACAGACCAGGGAGGTCTCAGCTCCCAAGGGCAGCATAATGTGAAAACAAACAGCTCTGCAGGGGATTTACAGGACTAGAAAAATACATAGAAAGCATTTTCTCTGTAAGCTGTTGGTCAGAAATCACTGCAAAGGACAAAAATCACCATTACACTCGTGCCCTCCCCTCCACATCCAGCAGATGCTGCTTTAATGACAATGTGATCCAGCCTTGCTATAAAATTGTATGAAAAAACTCCACAGCATTTCAGTGCATTTGTGTTTTCACAAAATTCATGCTTTCTTGATCCCCAGCTATCACCTACCCAAACTACCATCAGCAAATACATTCTCCCAGACTCAGAGAGATTAGGGAAAGCATAGGCTGCAATAATTTCCTTCTCTTCCTAAACCCAGCAGTCAGAGCAGCAACCCATCAGGCTCCAACAGACCAACGAAAAAAGTATAAAAAAATCACTGTACTGCAGTAGCAAATACAAATTCAGACCAAATAGGAGGCCTGTGGAGCAAGGCACATAGTGCATGAGTGCTTGCCTCTCACTGGGAATTTGCCTCTGGTCAAGAAAACACTTTAACATATGTGTAAAACACATTGCAGCCACTGAGCCCTAAAATTATTAAATGCTTTCCTGAACAACAGCTTAAAGAAGAAATAAAATATTCTCCTCTGTTTTCATCATTTATTTCAGAAGAGGCTTCCTTGGTTAGAATAATACTGTTTGTGTTATAACTGTTTTGACCCATGGCTTGAATTCCCTGCCATATGGAGTTTCCCCAGAGAACACCTGGAAATTATGAAATAGGAATTTGTCTAAATGGCCATTTCCAGTCTTGCAGCAAGGCAAGTTTCTCTCAAAAACACATGATATCTAAACAATCCAGTCAGCTATTAAAAACACATTCTGTATATAAGAATATTGTGTATCTAGGTATTTCATTCCAACCCCAAGGTCTGGAAAGGAGCTGGACATGAAGTCCACAGGGCCTGCCAGTTCTCCTCATTCCCAGTGTGTTCCTGGCCTTATTCCTCTGATTCCTGCTTGGTAATGCTATCACAGTATCCCAGCTGGCAAACCCACGCATCTGTTTCTCAAAGCCAGAGTTGCCTGCCATTCCCAAAGGGCTCAGCTCCAACCTCAGCTGAACTCCAGAGCTCTCCAGGAATTACAGAACTAAGAAACTCAGAAATTCAGAATCACACCATCCCTTGAGTGGTGCCTAAAGCAGGCAGGGGTGGGAATCTCAGAGTCTGGATCACCCAGAAACAGGAAGCAGTGCTTGGTTCTGGGACCTGGCTCACAGTCCATATTGCCAAGGTTTTTCCTCATCATATAATGCAAACCCTCCAGGGCTGCTTTATCACCACACAACACCCTGAAATTTGCATGGCTTCTAAACTTTTACAACTTCTTAGTTATTTCAGCCCAAAAGAAAGAGTTAAAGCGTTTTGAAGCCAAGAGATTGGAGTTTTACTGTGTGAAATGAATTCAACCAAACACTGCAACCCAGTGGAAGCTCTAGACCTCTTTAAATGAGCCCCTAAAGCAGATAATGCCTTTTTAATCAGCTTGATGCTCTGATAAATTGACTCTTATTTCCTAGCAGGGGGAAAAAAGGAGTAACTGACTTGATCCTTGCTTGAAACAAAGTATTTTGAGATAGAAGCTATTTGTGTTCATAAATGCCAGAAAGCCTAATTTAGAAACACAGGCAATTCCTTTCTATTTCAGCTCCATAAATCTGTTTGTCTAATCCTGGGATATTTTGAGGGATTTTATGATAGCCCATGTGCATATCATTTCACTTGCCTGCACAGCAAAATTTGGTTGAGTACACAAAACATATAGCAACTTGTTGGGCTGAGTAATAGTAATAATCCATCTAATCACAGTCAATTCAGCTGCTGGTTGCTTATGGGCATCCTTTACACATTAATTTAAAGACTGAATAAGCAAGATCAGAGCAGCTATTTAACAAAAGCATGCTCATAAAGCTCTTCTAAGCACCCAACACTCATTTTCAGAGGCTTGTGATCTGGGAGCATGCTTTTAAAACAAGTTTACCAGCTTTAACCTTTCTGCCTGTCATCAGAAACCCTCACAAGTCAGGAGAATTTTATTTCATTTCTTACTAAATGATACACATTTCTGAACACTAATTTGGGCATTGAGAAAAAGGACAAGTATACACAATGTAGTGGGTTTTTCTGCTTTGTGGTTTGACTTTTTCTTAAATAAAGCATGTATTGTGTCCACTCTCCAGTCTCAACCTGCCTTATTTTCAATCAAAATTATCCCAGTGAGGTAGCACAGAAGGTCTGGGGGGCAGCATCAGTCTATCATTATGAAATATTTCATGTTTAAACACCTTTGAGCAGGAAAACCACACATATTAATTTTGGCCCATAATGAGTGCTCACTTTGTCAGCTCTTTTCAGGTACCACAGAGGTGAATGGCAACAGAGATCACCATCACAGAACAATTCATGACCCACTCAAACAGGTCACCACTGCAAATCCCCACTGTTTAAACCTGCTGAATTTTGTGTGCCTTACATTGTCACAACAGGGGAAAAAAAGCAGTGTATGATTTTGTGGCTTTAAGATGTGCAAGAAGGGTCTAATTCCCCCAAACAGGGGGGTACTGTATTTGCAAGGACCCCCATGGCAGGGAGGAATGATGAATCTGACTCCATGTTCTCAGAAGGCTAATGTATTACTTTATAATACTATATTATATTATAGAATACTATACTATACTAAAGAATACAGAAAGAATACTTACTCAATGCTAAAAAGATAATAATGAAAACTCGTGACTCTTTCCAGAGTCTCAACACAGCTTGGCCAGAGAGTCAAAACAACTCACACCAGAATCCAATCAAACAATCACCTGTGGGTAAACAATCTCCAAACACATTCCACATGTGAGCACAACACAGGAGAAGCAAATGAGATAAGAATTGTTTTCCTTTTCACTGAGGCTTCTCAGCTTCCCAGGAGAAAAATCCAGGGTGAAGGAATTTTTTCAGAGAATGTGAATGGTACAGGGTGGACATTCCATGTGAAACAAGCACTCCCTGAATGGTGTGTCAGGAGAAGTTATTGCAAATCACAGTTACTAAACATGACTCTGGATTTATGCCCAACCTTTTGCCACAGGCAAAGCTACTGAGAAGATCAATTGCCTTGTCCCCCAAGAGAACAAAACAGCAGTTTGGCTCCAGGAGAAGGTACACTCATTGCTTCAAGTCTAAAGATATTAGAAATCAAACATCAGAAGTCCCCTCTTCCTTTCCAAGAGGAACATCAACAATAAATCAGAAGTGGGTTCTGTAAACACTTGAGTGGATCTATGAGGGCCTAAGAAACTCCACCCACTGAGAAAGAAATCCCAGCATGTGAAAGAACAATTCTTCCCAAGTTTTTCCTGGCTTTTTGCTTTAAAGGCTGAGACAGTGAGTGCAGACAAAAATTACAAGAATGAAACCAGATACAGTGCAAAAACTGAGTGGAATTGTCAGGGACCACAGATGCCTCTGCATGAGAGCAGCTCTTCTGCAGAGTGCCTGTAACAATCCCAGCAAAATGCCATTCAAGGATCAGGCCTCTTTGTGATAGAACTGTTCTGATCAATGAATTGTTTCCCTGCTGACCACAATATCATCACAGTAGGTGGTTCTGGAAAGCTATGGAAGCTATGGTGTTAAATCACTGATGGAAGCAGGGTAGGGTGTTTACTGGAACATTTGTCATGAGAAGGAGGTATGCATCAGAAAGTCACTTCCTCAGCTCCAACATCACATGCAGAACCTAAATTTCAAAATTTCAACTGGAAGTTGCAGTTGTAGGCATGACTTTCCCCTTCTTTTAACTGGAAAAGCTACTAGCTCTTCACATAATATTTCCTTCTTTTAAAAACACTTCTTTACACATGACTAGGGACATGTTAAGTTCTTGACTATACTTCTAGTTAATATAGGTTTGGCTTTTCCCCGTAGCATCCAAACTGCTCGTTTATAGAGCAGGGAAGTTTCTGGGCAACTCTGAACTCTGCTGGTACTGGCTACAGAAATTCAGAGTCTAGCTATAATAAATTAAAACTTATCACCTTTTGATCAGTAGAGATACCATTGCTATGCTATATTGCAACTGGGTTTCTCAAGGATGCTGATTAATCACCACAAGCTTCATAATATTCCAGTTACTATTACTGTAACAGAAGTAAACAGAGATTGAGAAACCAAGTATCTTGCCCTCAGATCCTTTAAATAGTCTGTGGCAGATTCAAAGTGTTCTTTATAGCAAAGAAAAGGAAGGCAGTTTAATAGCTAAGCACCAGATTGATACTTGGGAGATCTGAAGTGACTTCTTTCCCATACACCTTTTGTTTTGTGTCTGGCATGCTTCCAAATATCTCCAGGTTCATCCTTAGTACAAGTGGGTGAAACTAATTAAACAGGAGTTAGATAAATATAGAAAGAGTCAAAGAGACCCAGCCACACACAGCCAAGCCAGAACTGTTTGTGCAGTAATGTTGTTTTTCATACGTAAGAAGGGGAAAAAAAATTCCTCTTTTAATTACCAACTGCTTAGTCCCAGACAAAAGGAACTAAAGCCCAGGTTAATCCAAGGAGTTTACACACCACCCCAGTGCAGGTACACAAAGCAGTTCATTCCACCTAGCCTTTCAAAGCACAAAATGACTTCACAGCAAGGCAGTGTGGGAGCCCCACGAACGTGGGCAAGTTTGTGCTGGTGCCCTGCAGCCTCACACCATGACTTGCTGCTCGTGCCTCTCTGCCATGTGGACTGTCCTACACCCCTCAGTGAGTGTGCAGCTGCCTCAGCAGCACAGGCATTGGGACACACCAGGAAATACACACAAGGCTCTGCAGGAAGGTTTGTAAGTGCTGGTGGGACTCAGCTGACCTCTGCCAGCAGGGAGAAGCTTCAGGATAAATGTTCATTCCCCACTTCAGCAGCAGTGCCACCACCCCACCTCACACCAAAGGGGGAAAGAAGCACAAATATGTGTCTTATTTAGCGTTACTGAATTAAAGATGCGAAAGCAGAGACATAACAGAGGGATCTTGGCTTTGACTCCACAATTCCTCCAGTTCTGTGCTATCAATAGACTTATTCAAAAAGCTTGCTAAATAGAGAACACACCTCATGCATGTGGGTTCCCAATGCACTGTTTTGGTTTCAGCCTTTGATACCTTCCCAGGGCTGCTGCAGCATATATAACACATTAGCTTCAACCTTTTCATTCAACCAGCTGTCAAATACATACCAGACATTGAAATATCTTTCCTTCTCTACAAGAAAAATTTAAGATTAACAGAAAAGATCCGCTGGATCAGGCTTAGAAAAAAGGTACAGGAAAGATTTGGCTTTTCAGGCTTTCCTGTATATGTTCTTCTGCAGCTCTCCCAGTATCACTAAGGCTGTTCATCCCAGGGGAATTACATTTGATAGCATATTTAGTTCACAGGACTAGCGCAGTTACATTAAACAGAGGCTGCTGATGAAACATTACATCTCCCTCCCCCTGGCACTCCATTTGCTGTGATGTAAAAGGCAGACACCCCATAGAGAAATTAATCAGAAAGGGGAATGAATCTAAAGAGTCAAAATTAAAGACCCCATGACATCTGCATCCATCTACTACACCCAGATAAAACAGTGTCCCAAAACTCAAGGATGTATTAAGATCCTTCCAAGAGATGGAAGGGGTTACAGAATTCAGCATATTATCATCAATAAAAATTATAGTTATTTAAATTTAAGGACTTCTCTTTGCTCAGCATTGAAGCTCCACAGAGAACACAAGGTCTTTTAGAAGAAAGAACATTTGTTTTGCTCTGCAAACTGATGAAAAAGACTTCGAGTTAAAAGACAGCTCATATAGAAGCAGTATCAGTTCAACTTCAGTAAAACCACACCGCTGCACCTTCAATAAAGATACAGCCTAAGTATCTACATTTCTCCCATAATGGGAAATCTCAGAAAGCAACTGTGTTTAAAAAAAAAAACCACAAACCAACAAAACAACCACAAAACAACCATAATTGTGTGTCCTCATATCCCAGTTCTTCCCCATTTTGTCTAATGCTCTCAAAGCTTTTCAATACCAAAACTATTTCAACATAAGGAATACCTAAAACAGTTTTAAGGGGATCTTGATTTCCCTTTATGCCTTAACCACTTATCTGTCACAACCCCTACAAAGACATTTGCAGAATCAAATGGTGCTCTGTAAGGGAAGGATTCTAAATGCCTCACTAACAAATTTGGCTGAAATGGATTAACCTGGATAGAATGTGAAAGAAGCAACCTTGGCTTTAAGCACACATGAACTACCCTAGCCTTTGTAGACTTGAACTACTAGAACAGAGAATGGATTTAACCAGCAAGGAAAATTGCAAGATGTGGACAAAAGTGAATGGATTATGCAGCCTCTTTTAAACCTCTATGCAGGTGTGCAGGTTTTGTTTGCAACGCCCTAACTAAATGCCAGGGTTTGAATTTGTGATTCATGAGCAAAATTATATGCAAGAAGAACCTCATGAACTCTTGCAGACAGTACCATGTTTATGAAGCAATGCTCAGATTAGAGCTTCCTCAAAAAAGGAATTTAGTAGAGCAGGGTTTGAAATGCTACTTTCAAATCTCTTTGGTTTTATTCAGGTAGGCCTGAGCTTGAAGTGTGGAGCAGGGAGTAAAAGACCCTTAAATTAATCACATCTCTTCACAACACAGGATACAGAGTAAATATATCATTTTTCCTGTAAAGTTATATCACTTCAGGTGTGTGCAGATGAATGAGACTGAGTAAACCATGCAAGCCTACTTATTTTACAAAAATCACAACTTAACTTCATTTTAAATTGAAGATCACTTATTCTAGAGACACATAGCAACCTTAAATCACTTTAAGGAAGACAGTAAAAATGCCTGGAGGAGAAGAATTATAAGTATAAAGCTCCTTCTATTCTCAAAACACCAGCATTACTCCAATCTTGGCAGCTCTGGGTCAGAGTTCAGAACTGGGCCTTGAAAGATTATTAAACAAGTATTAAAGTAGAAGAGGACTGTATTGCATGTTCTTGCTAAGAAGTCTCATAGCTTTTGTCTCTCAAATGCTGTTTCTTTGCAGGAAGTGGCTGCACACCAGAAGATAGGAAAATTGTAAGTTTAGGCAGAGCTGACTTTCAAACCATGTCATCATTTATTCAGAGTGAAAACACCTCCTTACCTCCTGCTGTTGCAGACTGCTGAGATGAGTAGAGTACAATGATCTCCTCTTCAGAAAGGATGGTAACATCAGACTGAGGGTGGGAAGAGTCTGCTCACAGGTTAAACAATCCAGTTCCTAGCCACACTCCTGTGAAAAAGTTTTTTAAATTGTACCATGGCAGAGACAGAAAGCAAATAGCAAGACAGACAGTGCTCCCATTAGTTGCTATCCATTCAACCCCACTACTTGACAGTAACAGTTTTGGCACAGTCCTGCCTAGTTCACCTTTCTCACTTTATCTCTCCAAATTCTCCTGTTTCCTTCACTTTCACAAGTTTCCTTATTCTACCACTGCATATGCAAAAGAAAGAAAAACTCACTGGCTGCCCAGGCCCTGTGTTTTTGAGAAGAGCCTCTCAGCTTATAAGGAGCCCCCTGGCTTAAACATCTCCTGGAATCACAGAATATGCTGAGTGGGAAGGGACCCATCAGCATCATTGGTTCCAACTCCAGCCCAGTGCCCAAGCAGCCTCTGGTAACAACACTAGAGATGTTTCATTTAACAGATTTATCTAGATCTAAAAATCATTTAGATTGGAAAATACCTCTAAGATCATTCAGCCCAGCCATTACCCAGCATTGCCAAGCCATGTCCTTAAGCACAACATCCACACATCTAAATACCTCCAGGGGTGGTTACTCCACCATTTCCCTCAGCAGCTACTTCCAATGCCTGACAACCCTTTCCATGAAGAAATATTTCCTAATATCCACTCTAAACCTTCCCTGGCATAACTTGTGGCAGTTTCCTTTCATCCTGTTGCTTGTTGGCTGGGAGAAGAGGCCACCTTGCTACACCCTCCTTTCAGGCAGTTGTAGAGGGTGATAAGGTCCTCCCTGAGCCTCCTTTTCTCCAGGATAAACACCCCCAGCTCCTTTAGCTGCTCCTCACTACAATGGTACTCCAGACCTTTCTCCAGCTCCACTGCCCTTCTCTGGACTTGTTCCAGCACCTCAATGACTTCATTGAAATAAAGGGCCCAGAAATGGACACAGAACTTGGGGTGTGGCCTCACCAGTGCTGAGTACAGGGGGACAATCAATTACCGGCTCCTGAGGCCACAATCTACCCAATACAGACCAGGATGCCACCGGCCTTTTTGGCCATCTGCACACACTGCTGGCTCATGTCAACAGCAGCCCAGGTTCATTTTCCAGCCACTCTGTCCCCAGCCTGTAGCACTGCAGGGTTTGCTGTGACCCAAAGGCAGGGCCTGACACCTCACACATCCTGCCTTGGGCCCATCAACCCAGCCTGGCCATAACACTCTGCAGAGCCTCCCTACCCTCCAGCAGATCAACACTCCCGCCCAACTTGGTGTCACCAACAAACTGACTGAGGATGCCCTCAATCCCTCATCCTGAACATTGATAAGATGTTACAGAGAACTGGATCTCTACTTACTAATAGATGAGACACTTGAGAGCAAAAATTCCTTTCAGCATTACAATGTAATAGACTTCCAACACCACCAAAAGAATAGCAAACCACATGAAAGCACCATAACTATGACCAAAACTGTCCCAGGACTTAATTTTTCAAAGTGATGAAATTCATCTTGGGCTGTGCAACACCTGTGAGACCAAGGTATCCCTTCCTACCACTGCAGGGACAGCAGTGTGCTTCCTGGCTACATCAAAGAAGAGAAGTCAAAAAGAATTCTCAAGTGACAGCATTTAGTAAAAAAATATTTATGCTACAACTTCTGGGAGTTAAGAAACATTCCAGATACATCCTACAAATGTTAATAGGCTCGTCTTGTAAAAGCTAGGAGGGGAAAGGATGAGAACACTTATAACAAATGTTCATGACATATTAAGCCAAGATTATTATCTATGCTTAAATACCCTTTGGAGGATGTTGGTTTATTTACCTTATGAAAGGCTTCCATGGACTAGATCTTAGTTCAGATCAGCACCACACATGAGAACACTCTGCAAAACATTAACTAAGTGAAATAAAGCGAGCTGGAAGCTTTCATATGTTTCTGACTTGTGTAATGCCAGGTTTTTCTAAGTTAACTCTCACTGGCTTACTCTTGCCATTTCCCTTGATTATTTTCCACTACAGCCTTACAAACCAATAGGAATATTTCATTGCTGCGTTCAATACTATGGTTTCTTCTCTTTTTATGTTACCATCACAAGGACAGTGGGAGGAGAGTTATTCTCTCTATGTTTGAAAAGAAGTTCTGGTGCCATGGGCACTTGCTGAATTGAAATGCTTTTTGCACTTGGCACATTAGGCCATTCCCTAATACAGCAGGCAAACAATACTTAAGATAAAGACTTAGGTGTATGAATAACTTTCACTATGCATTATACTTCACTCAAGGGTTAATAATCTGCCCAGGGTTTAGATCTGTGTGAAATGTCAGGATTTATCTGAAGCTATAAGGGGGGGTCTGTCCTAGCTTTCAACACCAGCAAATAAAACACCTTATTTTAACAAGATCACAAAGCAGAGCAATGCAATGTTGTTACTACCACAATTTTCTGCCTGAATGTGTGTCTATATGTGTAATAAAATTAATCATTTTGTCCATATCAACTTTCTTCAGGAATGTGACAATATCCAATTGTAAAAATATCAGTGAATTCCTACCTGAGGCAAGTTGAGGAGAATTCAGATTTGTTAATGTTACAGTGATAAGCACCCTTTTCTCAGAAGTGCATTTTTGTCCTGTAAACAACATTTCTGTATTTGATTCAAGAACATCTGGGCAGGTCCAGGCAATATTAGACTGTAAGCTGTGGGATGTGCTGTATCTTCCAACAGCCAGAGTGAGGAACAAGGAGCCAAGACATACTTGCCTTACTAACTTGTGTGCCTTTGCTTTTCCTCAGTTTACCCTCAATAGCACTTTTCTAATCATAGCTTGCTTTAATATTTACAAAACATACTGAATGCATGTCAGAAGACTTGAGAAAAGGTTTAACTGAGAACTTCTCCTCAGACTAAATACTTCAGTTCAAATTAGCAATTTGCATTAGAATACTCCACACACACTTCAGGCTAAGTTGTATTTCAAACTAACACAACTTTTTCCACTATGACGAGAATAAGAGGACTCCAGTAGGAAGTACACACATCAGCACTTTCTTCTCCCATTAAGCACAGTGCAGGCTTTGAAATAGCAACAAATAACAGCAGGTGTATTTTGTAAACAAATTTCTATATCAACTTTCAAGACTATCCTGCAAAGTGATTAAAATATTCATCTTCATTATTGTAAAGAGTAACGTAAATAAACAATTTTTCCCTTTTTTTTTTTTTTTTGCAAAGATATTAGGTTGATCAATTAGGCCTATTGCAGAAAGGCTTGAATTAGTCTGATTAGTCTCAGCTACTTAAATTCAGAAGCAGATGCCTCACTTTGCAAGAGTGGTGATTAAAGGCTGCATTCACAAAAAAAAATTGGATTACGCACACTTAAGACAATACCTACCATTTTTCAGCTCTCCCCCTCACAGCAGATGGCCCATACAATTACTGACTTCAAAAAATTCTCACTAAAACTCCTCCAAGGCTCCCTTCACTTTTTGAGACAAAGGTATGTGCAAGTGAAGATTTTTTCCAAATGTTCTCCTCATATAAAGATTTATCACGCAGGTCAAGAAAACCATTCACACAGGGCTGTAAGTCAAAACACAGTGCCCACACGTTCCCAGAAGAGTCACCCATATGGCTCCTAGCAGCAAGGGAGAGGCAGAATAATAACATAAGAGCCTTGGCAGCAAATAAAATCCACATCTCACCCTCCTAGCACTCCAGCCAGCACAAGCAAGCGAGGAAGCCAGGACTGAGAGATACAAAATGGCTCATTATCTACCCCAGAAGGCACAGCGCTGCCAAGCCGCTCTTTATCAAGTCCTTAACAGGTGTAAAATTAGCACTTGTTATTAAAGACAATGGAGTTACATGTATTGCCAGCAGCTGAAGAAATGTGCTAGAATTGTTTTCACCTCCAGTTAATTCCGTACCATTCAATAACGTGCACGGAGCCCGTAAATTAGAGAAGTGCCTCCCGGAGCATGGCAGGGAGCTAAGACAGTCTGTGAGCATCCTTTCTAAAACACAGGTGATTTCCTGAAGGAAGGAATGAGGACCAAATCCTCTTTTCATCAATACTGATGTAATTTCAAACATTTACCAGAGTGTACTATCAGGTAAACCTGTGCCAGCATAATCTGTAACCAGAATCTGGAGCTGTCAGAAACCCTCATAAGCAAATGGCAGGACAGCGCTGTTTTCAGCTTTTCTAACCCCACAGAGCACAGAACGACTGGCTGCACTGATATTCTCTCTTCTCAGCTACTTACAATTCATTCCTGGGAATAAAGCAGAGAAAGGTGTTATTTACTGAGAATAACAAAACCCTATTCCAGATGTATCTCATTATAGGCAGATCTCATTATAGGCAGATGACCTCAGGTTTAGGACAAGATGTCACTGAATCGCTCAGGACTGTGTAGCTTCATTGTGTATTTTTCTGTTCTAATACCATGCTCAGCTCTGAAAGCAAATTATTTAGAAAAATACTGCACATAGGAATGCATCTAACTGCTGATCCCTATTATTTAACATCCCTGTACATCTCACCACCCTCCCCCTTTCTGCAGTAACTGGGAGAAGGGTTGGCCAACATCAAACAAATCTGATCAAGGACAGAAATCTCAGTGATAATTACATTCCCACAGGGTTTCATGAAAACTGGCAGTGAGATAGAGGAGGAAATTAACTCCTCCACCAAGGGGAGGCAAGTCAGGCATCCCGCTATCCCTGTGGCAGCAATTGGCCAGGCAGCCAGCACACAATTTGCTCTGCACTAGCCAAGGCACAAGTCTTTTGTCTGCTGGGACTGTCACTGGGAGCATGTCAGGAGATCAACTTTAGTGGGAGGGGGTTTTAAGTCCATAAGAAACCATGCTACTCATGCTACATCTGCTCCTCCTGCCAGGTACTGAGCACAGCCTGAAGTGCAAGCTATGGGGCAAAGCTCTCTTGCTTTAATATCAATACTGAGACTATTACTGGTGTGTGTGGGAATGATGCTGGTCTAGTACAGAACACGTTATCTTATATATCAAGAGTTCTATTATCATTATAGTCCAAAGATTCCATATTACCTGAGTTTTATACCCCCTCAATGGTTCTCATAGGCAACTCCTCTAAGCACTGACTCTTCCTGGTCCTTGCAGTAACCATCTAATGACAGTTCCCACCAATCCACTCTTTTATACCACTGTTCTTATTTGCTACAGGTGTAGCCTGTTAACATCAGGCCTGCTCCTAATCTTTAATAATTGGTTGAGCTGCAACTTTTTAGGGGATAAGATTACATTCTATGCCACCTTCATTTACCCATTCTGTGTCCCTCTACAGGAACAGTCAACTCAGAGAGAGTTATAAATAGGCACAGGCTGTCTTCTCCTCTAGTCTTCTGCAGTTTTTCTTTTGCCATTTCATGATGCAGTTAGAACATGTCTGAAACACCCAACATAAAAAGCAAACTGTATTTCTATTCAAAAGCTGCTGGACAAGTTCAGGTTTGGACAAAATGGGTGCCTGTTTGCTAAGGTATGAAACATCTTACCACCGTCCTTGGGTCATCATGCATCTTAGAGGAGGCAAAAATCAACATAAAGCAAATAAAATGAGCAGTTTCTTTTCATACAGAGCAAATCTCCAGTTCTTGTTGGATTGATAGGTGTGGTGAGTCACCAGCACATTGCCAGGGCTGTCAAGTTGTCACTTTAGCTGGCTGCAGTACAAAGCTGAGTCCTTCCACATGGTCACCACTCCCTCTCTGTCTGCAAATAAAGACTACAGCCTTTTCACTCCCTTTTCCAAGTGCACAGGGAAATCTGTTATTTCTTCATCAGTCTCGCATCCCCCAGGCAATGGGAGTACTCATCATCTGATGGGTGTAAATGCTAACAAATCTCCCATCTTGACATTAAATGGTTCAAAAATGGCAAATGCAGTGTAGTAATGACAAAAACTGGCACGTTTCAGGTGGCCTGCAGGGTTCTGCCATGCTGGCACTGACATCTGTGACATTGCTAAACTAGCCCTGGGACTTCCCAAAGACTGGGAGCTAGCAGGAGAGCTTGAGTTATGTTCTGGTGGCCACAGATATTTCTGCCAACCAGTGGAGCTGTTCAGTCATGCACTGACCCTCCCCAGCCTACGTGGGTGCACCTCAGAAAGGAAAAGGAGCAGCAGGTTCCTTGGAAGAGTTCGTGCCAGTGCGCTGCAGGCTGGCAAAACTCATCACTCATTCACTCTGATAAGATGATAGCACAGCAAAGGCAAGGCTGATGCAACACAGAGTGTAAACACAGAGCTTTGTTGAAGCATTGCCACATTTCAAACCTGCATGCAAACAGCAGAACCACTGCAGTGTGTTTATGGGGTAGGCTGCAGATAAATAACCCCCTGCAAAGCATCAGGGGCTCTGTGTAAGCAGCAACACAAGTGGCAGCCACTTGAAATGCATGCAAAAACTTGCACTGGTCCTCGAGTGCTGCCAGCAGCCTTGCACCTCAGCTACCATCAGCCGGAGAACTATTGACCAGCTGCATCCATGCTAAGAGCAGAGAAAAGCTTTTGCCAGGGACAGGGAGGCAGGGCCCTAGTGTTTTCAAGGGTCCCAGTTAGTTTGCACACAGGGCTCTCAGGCTGCTGTGCTCCTTTCCAGCCTGATTGTTAACACTGCTAATGAGGAGAGGACTGGGAGGACAAGGAGTGTAGAGCTGCATGCCTGGTGCACACAGAGCCGAGATTCCTGGCCATATTCCCAACACATACAGACCTACCTACTACATTAATGGAATTTATAACATCAGTGATTCAAACAGTACATGCACACTGTGGAGGGGTTAGTTTTATCAAAAAAAAAATTCAATCCTATATTTACAATTTATGCACCTGAAAAGGGATCTTTAGTTGCTATGGTAAGCTAGTCAGTGTGTTGCCAGTGTGTTGGAAGACCTTCCTTACCTAGACCTGGAGAAATTTCCTAGTTCTCATTTTGAAGGAAAAATAAGTGAGACATGTCATTGAAGTTTAATGCTTTAATGCTGTTTCAAATCTTGGTTGGTGTTGGGTCACCTGTCTTTCAAGGATAACCCCATGAAGAAACTTCACTACCATTGCACAACAGCTAATAGTAAACTGCATTTACAACAGGATTATTAGTAAAGAAGAGCAGAGAAAAGGAAGAGAGATTTTAGATTCTAAAGAGCAGATCAGAGACCAAGTGAGGCATCCAAAGTGGAAACCAAGAACTGACACTTGAACACTTAAAAACTGGGAAAAGGAGAAAACAGGGAAACATTGTGTTTGCAAAAGTGTTTTAGAAAAAATTTCTACATCAAAGCTATATATGGGGGGGTTTGCAAATTATTTGATTGGTATGGGTTGAACAGAAATGTGACCAAGGATATAAACAGGGGACTCCACTCCCCTCCTTTGTGCTTGCCCAGAATGAACAGCTTTGCAAAGAAGGGCACAATCCATGTACTGGCATTTTCTTCCATTATGGATGTATTTGTATACATCATTACATTTTCCTCCTTCTGTTTCTCTCCCCAAAAGCCAAATCAAAGCTCTCCCTCATTTCCTGTTGCATAAGTAAGTAACATTATCCTCACTTTGAAAAGTGAGCAGTTTGAAAATGGCAGCCATTGGAGCCTGTCTGTAGGGTTTCAGCTGCCACAGCTGAATGTTTTTCTCTGTATTCAGCAAAGGACATTGGAAGAGACATATTTTTAAGAACTTTTATGAGCTCAATTTGAAGGCAAACACAGTAGTCCACTTTGTCCTTCCCTCTCGTTCCCTGTCTATTTAGGCTAAAAAATTGTGTTTGTACAGCATTTAGCCCCATGAGACTGAAGCCTTTAGGTACAAATGCAACTCATTTAAATGGTAATATACAACAAAATGAGTGGCACTCTTCAAAACAAGCAGCATTTTTAAGTGTATCTCTGCCAGGTGCTGACAAATGGAGGGTCATGCTTGCAGGCAAAGGGACTTTTTCCAGTCAAAGGCCAAACTCTAAAATGTCTGCTTATTTCTCTACTGCCTATGCCCTGAAGCACTGTGCCTGCCTCCCAGAGAGCAGCACACCAGGACTCCAAAGGTATTTCCTATACAAGGTCAGATCAATTAAAATGTGCTTTAAATAGAGTCACGAGAGCCGTGTGCAGGAACTCCAAGCCTGATTAGATCCCTGACACACTGAAGGGCAGAGCCTGAGACAATCTGCTGACCTCAGGTAGGAAAGCCAGATAACAAGGAGGCAGGATCTGCTCTTTGCCTACCCTGGGAATAAAGGCTTTGCTCCTTCTGGTCATCTAATATTGCTTTAACACCAGAGATGCCAGGACTTAAATAGTGACCTGGTTCTTTTCCTACTCAGTCAACAGCAGAACTCCAAAACCTAGTCTTTCTAAACTCAGGGCTGTCTTTTAGCTGTCCCAGCAAGCCCAAGCAAGAAAGGAGTTGCTGCCATCATTTTCCAGACCTAATAGGAAGCTCCCAAAGAAATGTTTACATTAAAGAAATAAATGAGGCAAAACCTTGGCAGAGTGAATTTGCAACGGTTCATGCCTGAGCTGGGCTGTCCACTTGGAAGACAAAGCAAACAAACAAAACCTGTCTGAGAGAGACCTCCTTAGAATTAAGATTTGAAAGGTCCTGGTCTCAAGAGAGAATATTACTATAAAAGTGCAGCAAGTGAATTATGCCTCTGCATAAGTGTTGATGCAGTGGAGAGATGGCAGAAATGTTATTTGTGTCTGCTGTAAGAGCATCCCTTTACTCTCCACGCCCCCAGTGAGATGCAGTGTAGGGTTACCTGCCCTATTGTCTCATATGGGGATCTCAGGAAAATACCAAAACTAGGAATGACCTGTCTCAATCTAAATTCAGAAGCAAAAGGCATATAAACAAGGTTAAAGACAGGCTGCTGAGGGAGTGCATCACCTGGAGTCCCTGTGTGGGTTGCTCTGAAATATTCCCCTCCTCTTGGCTCCATGCTGCAGCTGTCCCACCCACCCTCTGTGTGTGGGGAGCTCTTGGGAAGGGAAACAAGGAGTGAAGCCATTGGCTTCCCTGCAAGCGACTCTAAGGTCACAGTCATGCCAAACACACCCTGTCATCCAGCAGCTCCCCTCAGGTGTGATCATAAATCTCTGAGCATTTTCACTGTCAAGGGTTATGTCTTATTCTGTGTATTCCACAAGCATATTTCTGCAGGTCAAATTCTGAGTGAAGCCATGAGATGCTGCATACAGGAGCAGCCTGGAAGGCAGTTTCTGCTTTCTAATTTGCACTTGTGATATCATTGTACATCAATATCCTTCCTTTCTCCTAAATACTACTGATAAATAAAATGTTTTTAGCAGGATTTTCATCTGGTGAAAGTCAGGGTAGCTCTGCTGAACCACTGCTAAAGGAATTTACACCATCTGAAGCCCTGGAGCAAAAAAAAATATCCAAGTCAATGGGATATAAGCCAAAATTGGAGTGTTTTGCTGGATACAGACCAGATTTACTTGCTTGCTTAAACAGGTGCCTAAGTGCTGTAGAGAACTGGGTCCCAAATATAAAAGCATTTTTTATTTATGTCCACTTCTGCCAGCTTGGACATCTGATACAGAGGTCATCTTATAGCTAGCATTTTTGTCTTAAACCCTGCCTATAGCCACACTATAGAACAGCTGCCTGTGGAGTTATGTTCCACACATAACTTTAAAAATAAAATGCAAGTGACTGGAAAACGTGGGTTTATAACTAGAAAGAGAATACAAGAGTACCTTGAAATAGAAATAAATGTAACATTTTCTGCGTGCTGAGAAAAGAACTCACAATCTTTTATTTCTACTGCATTCTCTTTTAGTACTGATGTTTCAATTTTGCAGTCACAGTGTCCTAGAACTGCCTTAGCTGGAACTGGTTAGACCAGGAGCACTGCATGGGAAAAGGGTTTACACATAAGTTAAACAAGTTTTTGTCTACAGAACATCTTATTTCTCTATAAGGAATCTGTTTGTACTAACTGCAATTCCAAACACTTAAAACAATGTCCCCAGCTGAAATCCCATCTCCCAGGAGTAGCTTTATGCATTGAACCATGGTCATTGAATGGGAAAAGGCAAAAGTAAGCTTGGAGGCCATGTCCAGAACAAGTTCCTCCTCACTTTCTCCAGTCCCTGGTCACCAGATGAGAGTTTTGCCTTCTCACTTGATTTCTGTCCCAGTCCATACCTCATCTCCTCCTGTAACAGGCCTGGCCATGTGGGAACCTCTCCTCTCCTTGTCCCTCACACACAGGCAAGCTCACCTCTGGCCTCCTTGTGAAACCTAGTGAGATGTGAAGTTTGAGGAAAAGGGAATTTGTGTCCCTGAAATTTAATCTTTAAGCTTTGAATCACCATTGCACTGGTTCCAAAAAACCCAGCAGCTGTTAATACTTTTTTTTTTTTTCTGTTGCTGAGAAATAGGTGTGATGTGAGCTGCTTGATAAACTGGGCTATCAAGGGACCTAGAAAGTGTTGCCCCAGCAAAGAGAAGGTGAGGGATTTCATGGCAAGAACTGCAGGCAAAGGAGAAAGAATTCCAGTGTGAACTATCCCTGCCAAAAGTTATTCAGGCTGCTCTCCAAAGCCAGTGGGTTTATAAAGTTTTTTTTGATACCATAACAAGCTAAACACAATCAGGTGTTTGAGTGTGCAATTTAATGGCTATTTTAAACCATCCATCAGATTTAAATAGACAAGGACTGAAATAACGCATCCAGTTTAATTTTGAAATTATTATGTGTAATCTGATATAATTAAGTCTTTGTAAAATAGACTCAAATAATACACTAAGTATATGTAAATTTTGGCTGCAACAAACTGAACTGCAACAGCTGAAATAGTAAGCTAAAATATTATCTCAGATCTTGAAATATGAAAGAAAATTTACTACCCTCAACCACCAATAAAGAATTGTATTTGCACAGGGAAAACTCTGTATTTCATCCATCAGTGCCTCACCTTATTTTGCATCTCAGGCTTGCTTTGTGCCACCAAGCCAGAGGCTAAATGCATTCAATTTGCATATTATTGCCATGTTGACGTGGAACTCAGTAGCCCTGAAAGGTCTCATTTGTTTCTTTGTGGCAAACATAACCATAGTTAGAAAAGAAGGAGAAAATAGCAAAGGATGCAAGTCTGATCAGCAAGCACTATACAAGGGAATATTTAAACAAATTTTCAGGTTTATCAAAACTAGGATGGATGATTAGCAGCTTGACTTTTATTTCAGAGGATGGTAATATTTTCGGGTAGGGGAGAAGCAATGAAGACACCCAAGGAGAGGATGAGGTGGCTGGGAAATAAATAGAAGAAACAAAACCCCTTGGGTCCATTCAAGATGCGGTTAGAGGCAGCCTTGAAGAGTGTGTGCCCAGCCTTGCTGTGCCCAGGGCTCAGAGGTCCCACAGGTCACCTCATCCTGCCACAGCCCCACTGAGATGTGCATCTCCAGAGGACGGTGCAATGGCACCAGTGCAGAACCAAATGCCGTGTGCAGAGCTCCTCATCAATACATTCTCTTTTTGCCATCATGTTTGTGGCAAGGTTTTCTCTTTTGCTGATAAATATTTGCTCCTCAGCATGCTGTTCTTTTTTTTTTTTTTTTAATTTTGGTTGTTTTTATTTATCTAATCCTTGCTCTGAAAAGCCCACAATGTATTGAATCACTACGTGGTTTTGATTCTATATTTGAAGAACTGTGAATTCCTGCCCACAGAAATTAAATTTAGATGGAATTTACAAGTTAGTAAATATAGCTGGTATTCCAGGGTATCAGCAAAGGGATCCTCCAGAAATTCTAGATGCCATATTCCCTTGCATACAACCAGACACAGTGCCAAATATCAGTAAACAAACACGGTGCACTCTTTTCCAGGGATAAATCAGAGGGACTAAGAAGGGCACTCTTTTTAACCCATACAGTCAAAAAGCTATTTAAGCATCAAACTCCTGCTCTGACTCTCCCAGTTCTCCAGCAGCAGAATGAGGAGGAAGGAATTTACCCCATCTCAGAGGCCTCTTGTGAGGGTAAGCAAACAGGGCATGGATGCCACGCTGTTAGGGCTACCTAAGGAGAGAAAAAGAGGAGGGGAAAACTTCCCACAGATCCACCTTTTGGCCAAATGGCTGGAAAACAGAGATGGTGTCACCAGAGGCACAAGGTTTACATTAACCCTGCCTGGAGGCTCCAGGCAGCACCAGGAGCTGAGGACCAGGCACAGCTGCTGTCCAGCAAACGCAGAAGTGCCACAGAGAAATGAATGTAGCAGGTTGCCATGATGGACCTGTGGGGCCCAGGGCTGGATTCCACTTCCTAATATTCTTGTGGTTTCAGACCCATTTTTAATTGCTTTTTCTCATCAGGGAAAACAAGTGTGTGAGCTGCAGGTCTTTGTTCTGTAAACTATCAAGTGCTAAGAGAATATAAGTATTATCACTGCTATTTATTTCACCCTTTGGTGTTTTGTCTCTCTTTCCTGATTGGTTTATGATGACGAATGTCAGAGCTCTGTTCCCAGTTACACACCTTCTGGGCAAAGAGACAATGCAATGTGACATTTAACACAGTGTACCAGAGACCATCCTCCCTCTGCTGAATACTAAAATCACATACACAGCAAAAAGCACTTGTAACAATAGATGCATCTTTTATTCACAGATAAAAACTGAAGCAAGCTGTTATAATACATATTTATACAAAGGATTTGAAAAAACCATAAAAAGGAAGATGATTAGAAAATATGATTCATTATGAAATGTGGTATTACATACACTATTAATCCTTTTCAAAAGTATTTGTTTGGCAACAATTTATCAATAGTTTCCACACTTAAGTGGCCTCCTTCAAAAAAGCACAAATCTCATGCAGCATGTATAAACTTGATCCTGAGGGTTTGCCTTCCTTAGAAAAACTGTAAAAAGATATACTATTTGTCTTAAAAGTTCAAAATGCAAATGCTATATTTATAGTCAAAACTATATAAAAATATGGACCTAACTTAACATTTACAAAAACTTTTTGCTCCTTTTTTTTTTTTTTTTGCTTGTTTTATGGTTTTGGTAATAAACATAATTCTCAATTCCTGCAGTCAGAGAGGAAAAAAGAAAACCAAAACAAACCACAGTGCCCTTTGTAGACTTCCTCACATTAAGTTTACGACTCCAAAAAAGACCAGGTCTGTGAAAAGTGAGGTTAGTAACCAAGGAAGTAGGTAAGCAGTTAATATATATCTATATATGTATATATAAAATGGAAAACAAACATTTATTTTGATCTGGAAAAGTAATAATACAAAACCTGAAGGTAAAACAATCATTTCAAAATGCCATAATACTCCTTCTCAATAGATAAATGTTCATAAAAATATCTTGAACCCTAACCAAGAAAACAATTATAATACAATTTTAATTCTGCTACATAAAACAGCTTTTCTATGAAACAAGAAGGCAAGTTCAGGTATGAAAACATAATTTACTTATTGCTTTTGCTACAATGTCGTTTGTTTTTACATATAGTCATAAATACACTATACAGTATAAAATATTTCGTAGGAATACATTTTGTGGTCTGCTTAGGTTTGCTGGCTTTAATTGTAGCACCAAATACAAAAATGAAAATCAAATGAACTTTAAAGGCACTTCCATTTCATGTTTGTTTGTTCGTTAATTAAAATCAGGGTTTGTACTAAATTTCTTCACTTCCCTCTGGTAGAAGCAATACTTGTTCCTACTTTTACCTTTGTACAGCTCAGGTCACATTGAGGCACCAAATGATTTATGAACATTCCCCCCTCCTCAGCTGTTTCTTTCTCTTACAACATTCATTGTTGCTTTTCAGTCTTCACCTTTCCTCCTTCACTTCCCAGCTACTTTATCCTTTTACTTCTTCATGTCAGACGTCCCAGGCTCACTTCCCTCAGTCCCTTGAGAAACCTCTCCTCAAACCTCCACCTCCCGCACCGCATTCTGCGCATCGCTTATCCCGATGTCGAAACACGTCACTATCATGATGTGTGACTTGCACAGGTTAACGCACTGCTCCAGCTCCTCTGTCACTTGTTCCAGTGCCTCCAGGTACTCCTGCGACTCCTTATCAAGATCAGGATCCACTTCAACTGTCAGACAAAAAAAGTACTGAGTAAGAGAAACAGCTTATCACGAAACGTTATTCTATCACAAAGCAGCCAACGTGGAAGAGTAAAATTTAGTTTCTCTTGAACTAAGACTTTTTTCCCCCACTTTGTTCAGCAGATACAAAGCTCTATCTTGAGGCTTCAGTTATGCACAACACTCAGTCTGGGAACAAATCTCATGCCTCAGTTTCCCAGATATAACATGGATATATGGAAAGATTTTTTCCTTCTTTGGAAAGAAGAACAATAAAAGAATAATAAAAATAACATTTAATATTAATGGCACCATTTAAATGTTTTCTTCTGGTTTGTTTAGATGGGGTTTTTTTGTTCAAATAGCATATTAGAGAAACACAGATTGAGTCACAGAGTATTTTAGGACTCAATTCAGCAAAATATCTTAGCAAGTGATTAAGTTCTTCAGTGGGACTGCTGACATGCTGCAATTCTGTTAGAGGTTGATCATACTCCTGTTTTTGCAAAATACTTACAGTCTTCTTTCCACTTATTTGGATCCATCATCAACCTGCACTTTGTCTCTTCCAACTCTTCCTTCAAAATTTCGTGCTTTGCCTTTATTTCTCTGATTCTCTGCTGGCGCCTCTCCAGTATCTTCAGCTTGGTATGGAAATACATCAGACCCTTTTAAGACACAGAAAGACCATTCCATGAATTTTCCTGTTGTGAGCCAGCCCATAACAGTCTGACAAAAATTGTTCCCAGCTCACTACTCAAGATTGAGCAGGTGGGTTGTTTTATTTGGTTGTGAGGTTGGTGGTGTTTTTATGGGTTTTTGGGGGGTCTTTTGATTTGAAGTTTACATTAATGGATTCTAATCTAGAGGAACTGCAAGCTACATCACTTGAGCATTTGTTGCACTTCTCTGAAATAGCAAACATCTCTTAATACATTCTGAAGTTACTACTGTTTGTAGATAATTCTTTTTCCAGTAGTGAAAATGATAAACACAGCCTAATGATAATGTGAGAGTTAAACTTAATACTAAAACATGAATTCTTATTTTCTAAAAAGTATTCCTACCTTCTCAACATCCTGGAAAGGCTTTACAAAAGAAAGGGGAAAGAGGCATCAGTAGAACATAGAATTCTGGTCTCTAAAATAGAATTAGCTGAAGTGTTTTCCAATTACAAGTAAGTCAAACTCAGTATATCCCTGATTTAATAGAATCCTATCATTTACAAAAAGAGTTAATGACCCTATGGTTGAGGGAGGCTGTAAGGTTCCACCAGCCAGGCTGGGATTATGAAGTCTTCTCATAATGTATTCACTGGGAACTTCCATTTACACCATCACTCATGTTAGACACAATTAATTTTAGACAGTAATAATTTTCATTTTCTGTGTTAAGGGCACCCCAACATATGAATTGTAAAATTAATAATTATAGTACTTTAATTGCACTCAATTTCCTGAACACCATTCTGGCATTCAAGCAAGGAGTTTGTCTGTATATTGTAATTTAAGTTGTCTACAGCTGTAAAATATGTGCTGACCTCAGTTTCCTCTTGTCTGTGTCGCTGTAATCGTTCCACATCATCAATCTCATAAACTTTAATTTCAAATGGCTCTTTCAAAGTGCCTGGCAAAGGTGGCAGATCAACCCATTGGCCAGTGACACTGGGTTTTCTTCCTAAGGATGCAGCATCTGGCAATGGTGCAGGAATCAGTCTGCGACGCTGGAGACCTAAAACACAAAAACAAACATTCCTCAGGCTCCAGGAGACTAACACACTGCAGAACATCCTGCAGTGGATTAAAGAAAGATCTAGGTTCTCAGTATACTTAGGAAGAAATGCTTTTCTTGATCTTTTCCTTTTAGTAAAATACCCTCAGGCTGCTAACTGAGTTACTGCCTTGACAAAGTAGGTTTCACTTGCTTCCCAGATGGGAGCAACAGCAGTTCCTCTCCCAAAGCAGATGTCTGAACATCAGTTCTTTATTCTCTCCTTGCAGAAATATTTCTCCTGGATTGATTTTTCTTTGGTGGACTACAATGGTATTCATTACCTTGCAAAGGCAGTGAGATAGTGAATAATCTAAAACTAATACTGATAATGACTTACTTATCTGGAAATCTTCTGCTCCGCCACTTAAAGCCAAGCAAGGCTACCTAAGATCCCTGTCACTGCCCTACATCTTTGCAAAGCTCGAACAGTTCCCTCCAGAACCAACTGCTATTTTAGGGTGCTAAATACCATCAGTTTTCAGTGATTCTGTGGGATTGAGAGGCATCCAGAAGGCATTAACCAAGCTGCAACTTGAGCTCCTCTAATGCTGAGACATCTCACACCTTTGCACCAGCACCCAGAAGCTCAGTGCATAACAAAACTCACCAATTCTGGGAGCCTTCAATAGAATGCTCTCAGGATTTTCCAAGAAAATCCTACTGCTCCATTATCCTTCTGCTAGGGTTCAAGTTTCATGAAGCAGAGACTGACATATCCTTCAGAAATGCTGATGCTTTTGATTGCAAGAGTTGGCACTCTAGTGCCCAGCATTTTTTGTGATTATTCTCTTACTGTTCTCTAAAAATCCGACCTTTACAGTACATGACTCAAGCATGAGTACATGCATAGAGCTGCTCAGGCAACATTAACAAGTCTGCAGCCTAATCCTTAAAAGGAGGGCTGAAGGCCACCAGAAACAAGCTGAAATGACACAAGGCAGCAGTAAATTTAAGCTGGCTTTAGGTGACTGGTGACAATAAATTAAGTAGTTAATTGCCTCCTCTTATTAAAAAATAACTCAGAGGTGAAGATTCTCATAAGGGAACACATCAAACAGACAAGGCAGCTCTGCTCAAAGGACAATGCTGCCAAAATAACTTCTGGGCTAAGACCTCTACAGGAGATGTAAGCACAAATCAAGGCTGTCAGATAAGCCCTGTCATGAACTCCAACACGAAATCAAATGAAGACAAAATCCCAGCAGGCACCCCCAAAGCAAAACACCTCCACTGATATCCCAAAAGTTACCTGCTTTACATATTCTTAAGAAAAACATCTCTCATTCTTAATTGTATCCTTGCTGATTTCTAAGTAACAAGAACAAAAGGGGAATGTTTTCAAAAGGGGAAGCCTTGATTCCACTTCTACAAAACTATTCTCACAACCCCAATCTGTTCAGCCTGAAACAGCACTGCAGTCCTGTTGGACAAAGCCACACACTGCAACCCTGACCCTGTAACTGCTGACAGGAGATCCCTCTGAGGAGGACACCAAACAGATGTGGTCAAACATGCAATAAGCAAGCAAACTTTATCTCCTTCCACTGTACAAGCCAGGGTCAACACAATTTCTCCATTACAGGATAAGGAGACAGGTTTACAGCGACATACATGGGAGTAGGATGTGTCCTTAAATCCAGAGACTCCAACACAGTCTGGTGTTACACAAGTCACTCCAAGAATATCTAATAATGAGCTAAGATTACAATTTTTTTAGAACAATAATAGGTCTGAACCAAACATTTCTCGTAAGAAATATCTGATGCACTTCCTGGCAAGCCGCATTTCATGCATAAAACACATTATTTTCTCAAAGTCTACAGCACTCCAAAAAAGTAATACATAATTTACTGATATAGAGCAATTACAACTGGAAAAAGAAATAGTTTGTCATTTTTAAAGACTTTATAAGTATTTCCTGGGGCAAAAACAAATACAAATCCATCAGTGGGTAATGCCTTCTCAATATGTGTGCAACTTACACAGCTGTTAATATTGATTTGTGGGAAAGGTTTAAGAGGCAGATATGCTATGGAAAGAGAAGAGCAGCAAATGTTACACTAAGTTTCCAAAATGATTTATCACTTGCTGAAGCAACTCAGCTTCCTTGACCAGAAATACCCTTGAGATCAACTTCATTCATTTGGTTTTACTGCAGAACTGAGCCTCGTGGGTATCTACAGGGATTGCAGTAATTGCCACGTACCAACCAGAAGTTCAGACCCAGCACATTGCTGATATTAGTTCCTACTGTATTTCCAGCAGTCAGTATGTCCAGGCTGCTGAAGGAGGCTGCTGGTCATGATGTACATGGCACTCGTTGCCATTGGTTCATTACAATACCCCAGGATCTCAACCTAGATCTGAGAAATGAACGCTGTAACACCAACCACATGAGCCAGATTTTGAAGCTGACTACAAATGCACTTGGACTGCAGCTACACTTACATGAGCACCAGCAGTGAGAGCAATAAGAAAAGGCACCAGAGGGAAGGAAAGGGGACCTGGCCCCCATATGCCCACCTTTACATGGTGTGGTCAGACACAGGGAGCCAGAGTTGCCTCTTCCAAGCAACTCAGTCAGTTTCCTACTGTGTATAGTATCCACACACACAGCCTAAAACTTCTTAATATAAATACTATTAGAGTGCAATACAATAGTGTTGGGCTTAGCTAGTAGCATTCACCTAAGAGTCACTGCATCTTACACACACACCCTACTGCTCTAAGCCTTACCTTTGGGTAATCTAATGCACATTTAGCAATCCTCATTAATTCACAAACACTTTTCTCCCCTCCCAGCCAATTCCTTTGTTTCTAAATTACAGTCCTAGCCTGTCTCCCTGGCATTCTCTCACAGACACCTAGCAGCTGAGCTCCTCCTCTCCTCACTGCCCTCCTCTCACCAGTTTTCCAGGATCACTCACTTGATCCTCACAAAAACTTATCAGCACTCAGCCAGCACCTCACTTTTCCCAGCCCACCCATAACACCCTTCTATTTGGGCCACCCTGGCCCTGCTGAGAGAGGGAGGAAGGAATGTCCCCCACCTGCCAGCAGCCACCTGCTGCCTCCTCCCTCACAGGGAGGCTGCCGGCACCCCGGGGCACCCACACCTCTCCTGCCCTCTGCACCACAGCACCTGTGTCACACCTGCAGCTTTGAAGTAAAATAAATGACAAGTAGCTGCTGTCACAGCAATACACATGCACACACAAGTGCATGCAGCCAGTCCACCTCCCTGCTTTGAGCTCCCTCCAAGCCTCCTCTCCTCTCTGTCAGAGATGCCACAAAACGCCTCCATACTCGGGATGCAATGCAACACCAACAAACACCTGGCACCAGTAAACGCCTCCATGTCTCACCTGTTGACCGTTTCTTGGGGGATTTAAGGCTCCTCATGCGGCCCGGGGAGGACATCCCGCTCTCGCTCATGGAGTCGTGCGCCGAGGAGGCGCTGCCGGTGGCCTCGCTGTCCCGGATCATGCTCTCATAGCCGCTGCTGCCCCCGCTGTGGTAGAAGAGAGCCGTCCTGCCCATGGCTGGTGGCAGCTCCCCGCTCAGCACGCTGCTGTTGTCGCTGCCGTGCCCGCTGCTGTAGCGCTGCGGCCGCCGCGGTGCCGTGATCTTGCTGTAGGGGGACGGCAGCACCGGCATCTGCGACTTCTCGTCGCTGAGGTTGATGCCGCTGTCATTGCCGCTGTCAGAGTCGGTGGAGCCTCGGAAGTGTCCCGCCTTGGCAGAGCCGCCCGACACCAGCTCGTTCACGCGGCTGTTGGCCGCCCTCATGGCCTGCTTGGTGCCCATGATGGTGCCGCGGCCGGGCTTGCCGCTGACGGGCTGCACGGAACGGGGGGCTGCCTTCCCACCAGGGGCCAGGCCAGAGCCCTTCCCTGCAGGCTGTGCCAGGGACTTCACAGAGGAGCTGAGAGACTTTGACCCACTGGCAGAAAGGCCCCGGGTTTTACTCCCGTTGGCTTGCACCTTCTGGTTAGCTGTGGGTTTGGCCTGGCTGTTTTTACCAGGTGCAGGGGCGGGGAAGGGCAGTGGTAAACCCATACTGGAAGCAACAGGAGGGACCCCCAGCCTGGGGACAGAGCGCCCTGCACGGCTGCTGCCAGTGCTCCCGCTGTCCCTCACCATGCTTGCTTTGGATCCAACTGATGTCAGGCTGTCACACCTCTCCAGAGACATGTGGCTCCCGTATCGGTGCACAGTTTCACTCTTTGACGCCTTCACCTTTAAGCTGGAGGTCATCTTGGGCAAAGAGTGGTCACCCTTCAAGTTCATTTTGCAGCTGGTGCTTTCACTAAAGTAAGAGCCAGCTTTCAACCGCAAATCTGCTTCGTCTTCAGCCTTTGGCGTGGCAGCTCTGGCAAAATCCAGGCCAGAGGCTTTCCCCCCACCGTTACCCAGACCAACAGGTTTCTGCTCCAGGCTCGATTTACGCACAGGAGGTGTTGGAGGTGTTGGCCCACCTGGTCTGGGCAACATGGTTGATTTCTGTGGTGCGTTCTTCTTTCCCAGGGATGATTTCAAGCTGCCAGTGGCCAGGGGAGCATCTGAATTCCCTCGGGTCACACACTCTGGCAAAGTACTGTTAGCGTGTGACACTGGCGTCACTCCCAATGTGGTGGCTCCTCTCTTCAGCTGTGGCATCTTCATCGCAATTTCTGACTTCTTGGCAGCTCCACTGGAGGATTTGCAGGCCATTTCACAACCATCCACAACCCTCTGTGAGCAGGCAAGCATAGTCTGTGACTTTGTTGGCCTGGATGCTGTGCCAAAACCCTGGGCAGCTTTTTCTGGCTGCTTCTCAGTACCAAACGTGTGAGGTTTTGGAGACAGCAGCGACTCTGCAGGTTTTGCTTCCAAGTGATAATCGGTGCGTAACAGCCAAGGATCTTCAAATATACCATGTGGATTCTGCAGCTCTTTATAGCTGAGGACAGTATTATTGTGGATTGGAGAAGAGGTAGTTTTTGTTTTCCTAGGAAGACTAGAATGTATTGTTTCTATTACAGGCGCATCACGAGAATTACTAAATTTGATTTTTACTGGCTGATCAGTGACACAAAAAGCACTTTTTATCTGAGATGCTTTGGTAGTTTCAGAGGTTTGAGGGCTTTTACTGATGCCTGAGGAAAGCTTGCTGGAACTCAAGCTCTCACTCTCCAGCTCAGAGAAGCAAAATCCGCTGTCATTCAGAGCACTTTTCAGGGGGACACATAAATGGGAGGAGTCCAAGTTGAAGGGTTCCTCGGACTTATTACAATTGTAAGATGACTGTGCGACAAAACTGTCACTAGACTGGGCTCCATCACTTTCAATTGTACAAATGCTGACTTCACTAAGCCACGAACTGATGGAGGAACGTCTGCTGCTGGTAAAGGGATCCTTAGCAAAGGGCACAACAATATCAATATTTACACCAGTAGAAGTCTCCTGTGAGGTATAAGCATCAAACTCATCATTTATGCTGCTGATAATACTGACCGGCCTCGAACCCGATGCAAGGGCCTGAAGGGAGCAGTCACTGTTAAAGCTAATGATACTGGAAGGTCTCCCATTATCCATAATTCCACTGATAGAGAGCTCTTCCACCACTGTGAAAACAAGCTCATCCTCTCCATTCAGCTCAACAGGCTGCTGCAAAGTCACTGTGGTGGTCAGTATATCCCGATCAAAACATTTCCCTCTGAATGCTGACCTGAAGCTGTGTACCTCTATCGCACCTGACTGACTCTGGGTGTTGCTACCAACAAGGAATGTGCTTCCTAAAGGGTTTTGCTCAGGTTTGTTTCCCATCTGTTTGCTCATTCCCACAGGAGGAGTCCGAACTGCATTGCTATTGTCTGGCTCCAAATTCTCAGCTTTGGAGCTTGGGGAGTGTTCTCTCTGCTGTGGAGGGGGAGGCGCTGGGCTTGGCAAGGGTCTCTTCACATACAAAGACTTTTCCTTAGTGACACACTCAGCTGTGCCCTTATTCTGCTCTGGATTCCTCAAAGGGCTACACCTTGAAGTCTGCAGGGAATCAGTGATTGTCTCTCTCTCCCCTTCTAGGATAGAGTCTATTATTTTGTTGTCAGCTCTGCTCTGCTGCTTGGAAAGCTCTGCTTTCAAGTGAGGTGTGCTATTTTCTTGACAGTTGCCATTGCCACCCCTTGGTGCAACAGCCTGGAAAGGAAGGTTATATCCTTTTTTGGGAGATGCAGTTTCTTGTGGAACTAGTTTCTTAAATCCTCCAGAAGGAGAGGATACTTTCTCCTTTATCAACTTAGACTGTGCATTTTCTGTACTTCCAGGAACAGGACTACAATTGGACCCAACAGAGATTTCTCCACAAGCAAATTTCATGGGTTCCTCACTTCCATCAATGCACTCTAACCTTTCCTGCAGTTCAGCAAAAGTGTTGCATTTGAAATGGTCCTTGTCAGAACTCCTACTAATAGCAGAATTGTCTTTGTTTCTCTTCTTATTTAGGGATGGGATAATGGGAACAAACTCTGGTGGACCTTCATTATCTGTCAATTCCCTGTCAGACAAAGCTGCACCGTTGGGACCAACATAGATGACAGTATCACAAGACTGTTCACTGCTGGAGGAATAGTCAGGATCACTGGATATGTTCAGGACAGGAAGGTCAGGGTCAAGGGCAACAGTTCGTGGGTGGAATGGTCGCAAATGGGGCGGTCTCCGGACATGTCCTTCTTCACACGAACTCTCTCCTCCAGACGAGCTGGATGCATACTGCAAATGACAAGGAACAGTAAATTTATTAGTAGCAATTTATAGATAAGCATATACATATACAGAAATTGATTAAAAGGTCAGATTGCAATACAATCTGTGCTTTGTGTATACTATCATAACTACATCTAGTGGGAAAATATTAGAGGGGAGGGAAAACTGAAATAACATGCTACATAGATTTTACTGTATTAGTAATAATATAACAATCACACCTTTTCAGATAATTTCCATTAAATATTATGCATTGTCTTTCTCCTCAATAGTTTTCTGTTCTTCCTCTATTGATTTTCAATTAATACTGATAGAAGCTTTTGAGATAGTTCCACATGTAAGCAAAGAAAGAATACGTGTTTGAAACAAAAAGAAGGGAATTTCAGGATTAAGGATGGGGGGCAGGATGATGGCTCAGTGCCAAGTCATTTGTCAGTTCCTCTCCTGAGATTTTATGCATTTTGTATTACTTCCTACCATCGAGAAATCCCATGTTCCCCTACTGAGAGGTTAGGAAAACTCATTTTCAAATGAATTAATTTCTGCTTGTTTGTGAACCAACCTTGGATTTCTTCTTTCTCATGCGGTGGATTCGCGATGCGAGCTGAACAGTTGTGAGTGTCTCTGCATAATTGGCTGGGGAGTCAGAAATGTGTGCAATCATAGTAGTCCTGCAGTTTATATTCCCAAGTGATTCCCTCAACAACATTGTCAACTTGTTGTCCCTGTGCAAAAAAAAAAAAAAAAAACTAGATTATTTAGAGAAACCACCCCCTCTTTTTTTTGCAGAATTCTACACCACAAGCTGTGCTTTCACTCTCATGTACTCATGGTACGAGTAGGTAAGAAATATGCTCCTGTTATTGACCACACTTAGAATGTGTCTAAATGTACACATACCAAGGTACCAATATTTTAATTTATCTGCCTGTGTATTTACAGTATGGTAAGTCATTCTGTTGCTTAGAAAACTGTAAACCAATTGACTGATAATTAGTTTTCTCAGGTTTAGGTCATACTACCCCAAGAGCTCATGACTGCTGTGTTTTCAGCTGAACAGACTTAGTACCTGGATAGTTACACTCTGTGAGTTCTATGCAAACACTTTTAACAATAAGAAATATAAGAAGTCAACAGAAATTGTAAGAAATCTCTAACTGGACGTAACAATGTTAGATATCAGAAATACAAGTGTCACCCCAACTAATCTACTTTCCTTTCTGCCACCTGTGGTCTGCTCTGACACAGCAAAAGGGAAGCAGAACTTCTCTCCAAAGGCTTTCCTGGTGATGTAAAGCCTCCACTGTGGACAGTAAAGCTGACAAGACAAGTGACATTTTGTCTTCCACTGGTCTCCAAGACATCTTTCCCCACGGCTCCTTGGAGTAGGAAGCTCCCTGCTCCCTGAGCAGTTCCAACCTGAGGGAACTCCTGTCATGTCTGGTCACTAAACCACAGTAGGTGACCAAGTTGAGGATCTGCCCTTCCCTCTTCTAACCCATCCATCCTCTTACTCCATACACAAGCCTAGCAAGTAGCCTGAGGAAAATATCTCTCTGTCTAATACAGAGAAAAGAAGAAAAACCACCTGTTTGAGATGCATCACTAGATAAATATGTGAAATGACATGATTGATAATGCATTATAACTTAGTGCTGTTGTTAAGACAAGCAGCAATTAAATTTAAGGACTGAAGGTCAAGTTCTGGTAAGGGTGCTTACAATGTGGCTGTTGTGTTTAAGCTAGGGCTCCCCACAGGTGTGTTAGACACAAAATTGTTGTCCACAAGACAGTCCACAAAGGAACACACCTAAACATTCACTTCTGCTAAACTAATGTGCAACATGGTGGTCTTTTTTTTTAATTTAAAAGATGTATCATCCAAAAAGACGCACAGAAATAACAACCTTTGATGACCATACTTGATCAATACTCAATTATTTTCCAAAATTTCAGTACAATTTTTACAATTCCAAAAAGAGGATAAAATCCTATGAAATTTGGTTTCAATTATTCACTAAGTCCAGCTGGCTGAGATCAGCCAGAAATTCCAAATCTAGGAAACAAAGAGAGAGAAGAAAACATCTTAGCCATTTTTCCCCCCACTTTTTTCAATAATCAAACCCTCCTCAACACCTCATCCAAATTCAGTAGACCAATATATCATTTTTGACCATCTAACTAAGAATTTCATGTTACCTGAACATTTGAAAACCTGTGTGTATGTTGATATGGACAAACAGACAAAAGATATGTGCATCTGTAGGAGTGGCCTTAAAAGAAGGCAGACCCCTCTCTGCCTTCAACTTCATATTAGGTGAACAGTAAATTGTTCAACTTCAACTTCATATTAGGTGAACAGTAAATTGTTGATGCAATCCATTTCTCAGGTAACACCAGCCGCAAATTTAAGAAAATGCAGACTTAGAATCCACTTACTTATATGGCACATGCTTAGCACCATTAATTAAGGCCAAAATGACGTTGCCCAGGGCAGAGAGAGACAGACACAGAGAGCCTCCTCCGTCTCGGCTCTTGCTCAGCACTTTTTCACAGCTCCCCAGATCAATGAGATGCAAACGACTGCGTCCTCCAGACACTAAAACAAAAAGGGGAAAGACAGTTGTACATCACGTTCTTGCATGGACTCATGCCAAACCTGGTATTCAAAATGCATTCAAATGAGGAGAATAATGCATACAGCATGGGTTAATGGCTAAATTAACATTTAATTGTAAGGAAACCAGATATTAGTCACAGCTACAAAAGTTAAAGGTGACTCAACTGGCTTGAGAGTTCATTTTTTTCTTTTTAAGTTAACTGCAAATTATTATTAAAACTAATGCAAAACCACATCATTTAAAAATAAACAGTAAGGTAAGAACATTCATACTTCCTCCTTTGCCACTCTTCTCCATGCGATACTGGTATATGTGAAGAGTAAAGAGCATGTGTGAATTCCTCCTATCTTCCTCCTCACATTCAGGCTTGCTGGTGCTCCTGGCAGCAATTGCAGCATCAAGGAAAAAGGCAGCTTTCTCTGCTGTTGGGGCCCTTAGCTCGCTTTGGTTTTGAAGCTTGAATATAAACAAGAAAATGACTAATTAGCACAGGGGCATTTTTTTATTATTTTTTGCTGAACATGCTAAATCTCCAGGGCACAAAGAAAAACAAATATGTACACCATGGGAGATGAGCTTATAAATTAAAAGCAATAAATTTTTTTTACTGGCTTAAAAGTTGTCATAATTGTTGTCAGATAAAAGGAAATAAAAAGTAGAAGAAAGTCAGGCTCAGAAAAATCTATGTTGTGCTATTCATTATACCTGGGTTCCACATATTGGATCTTCTCTCAGATAAACCCCAGGAGACTGGCCATCCTGAAGGCTGCCAGTGGCTACTTCAGCTAACAAATCCTTAAGGTTTTCATCTTTGCCACTGATCTCTACAGCAGATACTCTAATAGAGAAACGAGTTCCAGTTTTTTCTTTACGTTCATTGATCAATTTGAAGAGCCAAGAAATTGCACAGGGGATGATACCAAGGCTTTGTGTGGAGTTATCTTTCCCAATCATGGTAAAAGATTTTCCTAGAATGAAAAGACAAACATAAACACAATTAACCTTTCTTGTACAAGGCCGTATGTCTTCATATTGCTACCTGATATCATCATGGTACATTACACATAATGCCATGTGCTGCACAGATAAGGGAAAGAACAGATGAAAAAATTCAAAGTATTTAATTAATAATCCATTACTATTTATTCAATTAGGCTTGCAAGTTTTGCAAGCCAGACCCACAGCAAATTAATGTTAAAAACATCTCTGATCTTTTGATTTTCATCACAATGCACCTACATAAACTTGCTCCTGAATAAGCTAATCTGATGCTACATTTTACCTTTTCAAATTAAAACTTACAATCACAGTGTAGAAATAAACCGTGATAAGTTTGCAAAGCTAATTAAAAAGAAATTCTAATCTATTCATATACTCCAGGTTTATTGTTCCAGGAGCTGACAGCATGTAATTACCAGACTGACATAGTAATTAACTGTAACGAATTTGGGAGCTCACCAAGCTTGACATGACCAAAGCAAAATATGCAACCATCTGCACCATTCACAACAGACTGGATTACTTCTGCTACTGTTCCAGAGCATACCTCAGCCTGAAAGAAAAATTGGAGACAAATAAGTGAAAGAGCATATACTGCTGTGGATTTTACTGTTCTTCTGTAATGAAATGAATGACTCAATATTTTTGAGGCGCAATATTCTCCCCATTTTTATGGCATCAGTCCTATTATTTTAGTAACTATGCTATCTCAAAAAATAATAAAATATGCTACTACAGCTAAAATAGTTTTCAATTCTATTAAACCTATTCTCTTGGAATATTGATTCTATGACTAATGTAGCAAACTGAATGCTATCCAACCAGGCTTCCTGCTGGTATAATAGCTTAGCCAAGGCTATTCAGTAACAGTAGCAACTCCACTGAAATTAAGCTACTCAGGAGTGCTCAGAGGAATTAAAAAGACATCCATACTGGAGAAAATGCATTAAGATCCCTGAATAAGATTTCATAGTATTACATTTTCCTCTTCCAGTGGAAACATCATCATCAATAAAGAAAATTTGCTAAAATACTTGATTGTGCTAAAACCAGTTTATCCACGTCAGGGAAGGTTTCAAATACACAATAAGATGATCTATTAAGTACAGCAACTGGGGGCAGGGGAGGGGGCTGCTGTAAATATGTAACTACAGTGAAATGATAAGGCTGTGTTTGCAGGTGCATGGCAGCAAGCTTCCCTCCAGCAATAACACCACCACAGAAGGGGCTGCAGTGGCCAACGTCACCCAAAAACATCACAACAGGCCATCCAACAGGGCTGCCACAAGGAACTGAAAATCCATCCCAAACCAGGGATAAACAGCCTGAAGGACTGGTGCCAAAACCAGCAGACACGCAGGCTGTGACCAGCCACCTTGCAGCAGGGCTGGCAGCACAAGTAAGAAAATCTCACTTCCAGTTCTGGACTTGTGTTGAGATCACTATTGCATACTTCTGCACAATGACGCTGCTTGAACTTATGCAGGATCTAAAAACAGCTTTTGGATGTGGCCACCTGTGCTTTGGGCCCTGATGTGTGGGGGAAGTTATGCCCCATCTTTAGTGCTTATCTAGAATTTAGACTCAATAGATATTTTCTTATCTACTATCTGGGACCAAAAAAATTAAACAAAACCTTAGGAGAAGATCTGAGGAGGGGATTATGAACTAGACCTTATCATATTTTGTCAACACTAATAGACTTTTTTCACCTTACACTATATTTTTCACCCTAATTTTTTTTCCAGCAGTTCAGACTTGGTGTAGTTCTTCAAATGCTGCTGTATTAGTTCTTTTTGAAAGCTGTTCTAGGATTTTATTTTCTGAACCAAAGATTTTTCACAGAAGGACTTATCAGATGTCCATGAGTGCAACCTCACTGAATATACAGCAGACCCCAATCCTCTCAAAGACCAGCCATCCTGTCTGTGTAGTAGATTTCAGGTCTGAGGCTACTACTGAATAAACGCTCCCTTTTGCAGGCCAAAAGACAGACATGCACCTCCATCAGCACAACCATCAACATAAAATAATCAGCCAAACCACAGTATAAATAAACTGGAAAAGGTGCAGATAATATTAAAGCTCCCTGTTCCAATATAACAGGATTAGCTTCATCTTTCCTCCTAACAGCATTTAGTTTAACATTAAGCACATGTTTATTTCCCATTGAAAGCTGTGGGGAAGGACTTTATTTCAGTCCCATCAAATGGGTTAAAACCTAGCTGGATGGAAACTGGATTTCAAGCTGGCTGTGTGCCTTTCTCTAACAAGAGAATACACAAGAAGGTAATTTCATCAGCAGACCCATCTCCCCAGGTATGCTTCCTTAATTTTATATCTCAACTAAACAGAAGATGTAAGAATTTACCCACTTGTCTATTAATTACCATGTTTTCTCCAGGCATTAAGGCAACTCATTCAAATAAAATTCCTCAGAAACAGAAGGAACTCCTCAGGCAATCAAATGCAGTGGCCAAGAGAAGACTCAAGAGGTTTTACATGAGTGACTCCAGTACCTGTGAAGCATCCTGGGGGAAAACTGCATCAAAGGCAAACATCTTTGGGACAGCAACAACACCTCTTCTGTGACCTGCATTGGAGGGCCCAGTCGCTGCTGGATCATAAAATGTGATTTGCTTTTTTCGTGGGTCTACCTTTAGGAAGGACATGGATTCAGATGTTTCGTGTGTCCCTTGAGAGGAACAAATCCTCACCATCACTTTCACCTGCAAGGATTCAGAAGAAAGCAACGACTTGAGTTCCCAGCTACAGATAAACATATGCAAAGCATTCCTCCCAAACCCACTCCCCTTCCCATGATGCGTTTGCTTGTCATGTTTAGGTGTGTCAGAACAACCGTGGGACAAAAACAGAGCCAGATTTTCCAGCCTGGGGTCTTCACTGAACTAATTAGGTTTCAAAGGTGCACTTTGTCTCTTCAGTTGACGCTGTTCCAGTTTTACCAATTCAATTTATAAATGTCTGATCTGCAAGTATGATCCACTGTAGGTGTAACACGATGCCAAAGAAAAGAAAATTCTATTCTCCTGCCTTTCAAGTACTCAATGTAACTGAAGGGACACTTTGAAAACCAGTCTGAATAACACAAGGCTCAGACAGCTACTGCATTTGAAATAAGTCTAGAAACTTTCAATTTCTCATTCATGTTATTCTAATAGCAAGGTGTCTCTCTTACACCTGTCCCAGGCAGTTGCCTTTATGCTGTCATTGCTAGATTCTTCAGTGCTTAGTTGCAGATTTAATGGGGGGAAAAAAAGAAGGGAAAAGAAACCAAACCACAAACCACTAAAAGGTCAAAAAGCTGGAAAAGAAACCTCTCACAAAGGTACATTTCTATTGCAGCACTACAAATTATGATATCCTACACAGAGGTTTTTAAGACAGTATCTTTAGAAAGCTCCAACTTGTTGGCTGTGATTTCCAAAGCACCTTAAGGGAGCCAAGTGACTGAGTCTCAGGAAAATTCAGCAACAGCGGCACACCTGCTTCTTTTAAGCTTCCTGGAAATCATACTTTTACTTTAAAACCTGTGAAATACTGCCTCACACCCACTTACAACCACCTAGCCTTATGAAATGCTCCCATGTCAGAACTAGCATGTTTTATATACCTTGCACTGAAGCAAATTACTATTACAGGTGCAACTTCAACTCTGAACTGCCCTACAGATCAGACTTCAGAGAAAAGCAATGTTCAGTGAGAATTGCTTTTTCCATGGTGTATGAAATGTTTCAGTAAAAATCTGAACAACAGTACAATCTCCTTATTCAACTACCAGCAACTCTCACAGCAACAGAGTTAACAAGGTGGAGGCTGAAATATGCCACAGCTGGAACAATTTACATATGCACTGTCCACAGCACCCATCAGCACCTTCATCTTCTGCAGCACAGCTACTGAGCCAGGGACATCCACTCCTGTTAAAGCACATGGGTTAGTGGTGGGCCTGGCAGTGCTGGGCTAACAGCTAGACTTGATTTTGAAGATCCTTCCCAACCTAGACAATTCTATGGTTCTATGGGTCAGGCTCACTTTTAGCCCTCAGCTGGATATTGCATGTAGAAGCTGGGTTTAAAAGCACTTGTCTCTCATGAAGAATGATTCTCCATTTCAGTAAGATTTTTGCTAAATGTAACCTTAAATGTGCCAGAACAATTTGACTCCTACTTACTTCGTTTCAAGAATATTATGCCATTAAAACGGTGTGCACTTACTCCATGAACACATTCTTTGCGTCTTTACCAAAAAAAGGACTTTGCAGTCAGCACTTCCCCTTCACTTCTGTGTCCACAGAGATACTGGCAAAGGAAGAACCAAAGCTGAAAATCTCCTTCAGCAGAGCACAGCATGTGAAATGCAGGCAACAAGCAGAGACCAGAGCAGGCTGAGCACCCTCAGGGACTGAGGGACACTCGTACCAGACAAGATGACAAGGTGACAGCAGACACATCTGCACCCAGTGTGTGCAGTGAAATGCAGTGGCCAAGCCAGGATGATCCACAGCAGATGTGGGAGCAGCAGGAAGCACCATGCTGAACTGTCCCTGCCTTTACCAGCTGGGGAGGGCAGGTAATTGAAATATTCAAGTTCTCAACTGTCCCATTCTTCCATCTTCTTTTCTCTATGGGGCTAAGCTGCACACAGGCATCCCTGCACAATTCCTCAAGCACCCTCAAAGGAAATATTTTCCACAAAGCAGCTCTAAAAGCTTTTTCCCAACATTTCTTCTAAACAAAGAGGTTAAGAAACAACCAACCCTTCCCATAAACACTGCAGGAGGCTCCATCAAACATAGAAGCAAATTCTTCTACCTATTGACTAAGCTGTCCCCTGATTCAACACTTTCTTTTCTTTCACCTTTCACAGTAATACAAATATGAAAATACAGTCCCAGAAAACAAGCAAACCTTAGAATAAATGAAACAGCTGCCTCAAAAGCAAAGTGCATCAGAGGTGACACACTCAAGGCTGTTTCCCCATAAAAGCTGCATGAAGCCAGCTTTGTGTATTAGCCTGCTAGCTCAACCTTGACATGCTACCAAGGTGCTCATAAAAAACAACCTCCCTCAGGGCAAAAAAAAAAAAAAAAGAAATAAACTCTAAATATATAAATATATGTAAGTATAAATGCCCACTTGAGGGTCACTTGATTAAAATGAATTTTACAATATATGCTGTTTTCAAAGCACTTATCTAAACAGTCCTTTCTGTTCTCTCTTCCATCTATTATTAGATTATAGCAGCCAGAGCTTGGATAAGAGGAAAATTGGCTTGCTCCTGACCTAAACAGCAAGTTACCTCCATCAGAGCATTGCTCCCCCTAAACACAGTGATGGCTTCACCCACAGAAAATCCCTGTGTGACAAATTAGCTTTTTTAGACCATCTCTCTGAATCAGAAAGATACTAAAATAGCTTCCCATAATGGATCAGATCCCATAATGAATCAGATCCCAAACTTAGCAGGACTCAAGGGTTATCTTCATGTTTACAATGGAAGTGAGCTTTCAAGACAAATGTGAGGGGGAAGAGAAAAGCAGCTTGAGGGACTTCCCCCTTTAGTGTTTTGTGTATAAAAGCTGGTTTTCAGAGTAGAAAAACAGATTTCACATTTAGTTTTTCTGCCCACTAAATATATCTGTATGTGATATGTATCAGTAATTGCAGAGTTATAATGTGCCACACTCATTCATGATGCTGAGCCAGGCTCATTTCACTCAGAAATAAAGCAGAAATGCTCATGGAAGTGCCATCAAGCACAAAAATTACTCAAACATATCCCCTCACAAAAGCAAAAACTGAGAGCAGGCAGATCCTGGGTGCATGCACATGCTTCTGTGTGTATAAAGGAAAGGTTTGGTGTAATACTGTTTATTCTTCTCACACTTCCTGCATGCCTGTGGTTGAGGACCAATTTAAGTGACAGGTTTATATTCTCAGCTCCGAAGTTCATCCCAGTACTCTTCTGGAGTCAATACTGCAGGGAAACAGTACAGTGTGAGTGCCAGAGAGCCAGCAAGGCTCTTGCAATTAAACTGCAGCTTCTCCTGGGTCTCTTTATCTACTCCTCATACAAAAGGCATGCTCACCTGTAGAGACAGCAATATGTGGTACAGGAAATCATCCAGAAACAAGGGCTTGCAGGGAGGGAGGATTCAGGATAACACAGGGCCCATAAACTTGAAAGGAACTTTGGCCCATAACTAGGGAGCAAATCAGCAGTGACTGCACTCAAATGCTTTTATTTGCTTATGAAAATGAATTATTAGAATTAGGTAAAATTAATTTCAGGCCCAGTCAAAATCGCACCTTTTGTGGGCAATTATTTGACAGCATGTCCAGGTTTCTGGAGTCAACTCCAACTGCAATGGTACCAGCTAGTGCTTACATTTGTACAAAGCAAACAAACAGAAGAAAAGAAATTTAGAGGAGAATGAATCAAGAAATGGAAAAATAGACAGGTCTAAAGGAAAAAGAACAGGTCAGGGGGGTGGGAACCGAAGTGAGCTAAAAGGATTGGGGGTGAGGGGAGAGAGAGGGAGCACAAAAAAGGAAAAGACAATACAAATTTGGTGATTTCAGAAAAGTCATCTCAGACACAGGACACCCCACAACTTTTATATTCCGTAAGGAGAGCTAACACAGACATCCATCCTGTGGTGGGAATGACCCTTTTTGCTAAAATTCAGTATTATTACTTCCTTTTCTCCCCCTTTTGTTGTTTCTTCTTCAATGCAGAGAACAACGCAAAGTAAAAAAGAATTACAAGTGAAAGTTTATAAATCTGAAGTATATAGGACTTTGTACATAGACATTCATGCAGGCATTGAATACTGGATAGACGCTCTATTTTAATGAGGATGTTGATGGAAAAAGAGAGTAGGTTTGTATTTGAGTTCAATTTCTGTAAATAAAAATAAAATAAACATAAATATCACAATATTTGCACATTATTAACATTTTCTCAGTGCCTGAAGACAGCTTAAGTCATGGAAACAACTGAAGTATCTCATTAATTAATTGACTCTAATCTGGTGGGGTTTCTACACTGAGGGTTCACACTCCATTACTGAACTTTTCCAAATTCCTGTATTTGCAGAAACCAGGAGGTCAGCAGAATTGCTGAAGGAAATCCTATTAAAATCAAAAGTACTTGGGAAAAGAAGACGGTAAATATATCTTGAATATGTCATTACAAGATAAAAAATTCAAAAAAATAAATAAACTAGCATCTAATTTGGAAAAACTCTAGAAATGGGTGGCATAAGTTCAGAGGCTCCTCACACAGCCCAACAATTGGTGTTATTTTAACCTTCACTGGCAAGGGTGAGAGAGAGTTTTCAAGCAATCAAAGAATTTTATTTTTTTTAAAGTTTATCTGTCAGCATACAGTGGAAGCCAGGGCAAAGAAAGGTGACAAAAGAAAACAGCTACTAGAATTCATCTGCTCCAGCTATGCAAGGGCAAATCTAAGGGATGGATGCTGAAGCATAAGAACAAAAATCACCATTTTCATTAAAACATATGGGATTTCAAGGAGACAAATTGGCAAAAGGGTGGATTAAAAAAAAAAAAAAAAAAAAAAAAAAAGAGGGGAAGAAAGAAAAGTCTTCTGTGTGGAAGACAAGGCTATGAGATCACTAGAGAACCACAGATCCACTCAAATATCAGTAACCTGTTGGAGTCCAGAGACAAAACTCTAGATCTTGAGATCTTTAACCTTTATGAAAGTCAAATTTGGATGGATATTTAACAGTTTTCACCTGAACACCAAAATATCTCAGAAACTGAGGGATGTACATCCTGGCTGGCACCAGCCCTTCCTCCCCTTGCAGCACTCCTCCTCCTTTGATACTGGCTACTCCGTTTCACCCCAAAGGATCACAGGGAGAGACTTTCTGCCCCCCTGTCATGTGGAGTCAGTGTTCCCATGCTGTGACCTTCTCCAGCATTGCCATGTGACCCATTGGTGTGAGTTCATAATTTCCAGATCTCCCCAACACCCTGAACCAGCTGGAGTGGAGAAGAACAGGACAGAGGAGTCACACCAGGCAAAACAATGGGCTGGCTTCAGGACAGTGCAGAGCATCAAGAGTATGTCAGTGTCAGAAAGCAGGTCTGGAAAAAGGAAGAGATAGACCAAAAATCTGTGAAACCCAAAATTTGAAGCAACTGATAGCTGAAGGTGAGATGGATGGTCAGAAGCAAGCTGGCAATTTTATCTAGTAAGGCCCATACAGTTTGGATCCAAAGTGAACGAAGGTATCACAAAGCCACACATCAAAGAATACAAAACTCCAAGACCAGGGAGGCATGTGTTGTCCCAGAAGAATTTGCAGAGAAAAGAGCCACCAAACAACAGAGAGAATGACACAATCCTACATAATTCTAGACAGAAACAGACAGGAGATTGTCAATCAGGTTCTCATAGATTATTAACCCATAAGCAAGAGAGACAGAAAGGCTTTAAATTCTGAGATCAGAGAAAGGGGAAGGATCATCTCACACTTTAAGAACCAGAAGATTTGAATTCTGTTCCTAAGACTATCATGGACCTCTACTACATGTTTTAGGCAGCAAATACAAAAAAAAAATTATATATGTATACATATATATATATCTTAGAAAATTGGTCATTCATCTTTCAGTGGAGGGTGCCAAACACTCTACACAGTTTAATTAGGGAAAGACAAGTAGACAGAGAAGACTCCACTAATTCACTAGGTAATGACTAGATTCCATGGCATTTTGAATGCTGAGGAAATTAAGAGTCCTGACCCAGCCAAGTATGTTAGCACAGGCATAAGTGTAACATATGGTACCTCCTTCAAAATCAATGGATGTGCAGTGTTTATGTTTTTGTAGTGATGCTTTGTTAGCATCTGATGCTTATAGAGTTGTCAAGTTTCATATTAGACATAATGAGAAGGAAAAAATGAAAAGGAATGGATTAAAAAGCATGTAAAATTTTAAAATACATGTGCTCAAGCCTTTTTTTATTAGAATCAACTCAGTCTGTATTTTGGGAAGGTGCTGGCACTATACTGGAATCCATTTTAAAAATTCTGGTCAAATTCTGCATTACAGTGGTATCATAATCCCTAAATGAACAAGCAATTTGGTCTTTAGCAATAAATGTCATTATAACAAATTTGAATGGACACTAAATATTCCCTAGAAACATGTATCTTTGACAGGCATTGTGGAGCCAAGGAAGTTAATTTTGTCCAATGTTCACAAAATGGCATATAACAGCAGGTTAATTAAATAACTACATTAAGACACCCACCCCTCTGAATTAAGATTTCTCAGCAAGAAATTACAAAGAATTCAGATTCTGTTGAATGAAGACCATTTTCCAATGAAATCACTTATTTTTCAACTATAGTGTAAATTACATTACGAAAGTCCAAGTTCAGAGCCAATATTTTTCATGGATTTAATTGTAACTGACAGATATATAACCCCTGCTAAATTGTTTTACTGTGGGTGGTTCTTACAAGCCTTTCATATACTGCCACTACCAATGGATGGCAAATTTATATGTAAAATTGCCATACTAGCAGAGACCATCTAGCTCCCCTGAGAGAACCTAAAAAATATTTTAAAAAATCGCTTCTATATAGTACTATGCTAAAAAAGAATTTATTCTGGGCTCTCAGAAGACATGAAGGAAAATTATTTCATTTTTTCAAGGTGAAAACAAAGTACAAGAACTTATGTATTTCTATTTCACTTTTCCACATTTTTGTTTGAGCAGTTCAAGGTGTTTTGGCAGGGCTGCAAGTTCCTTGGATGATGCAGTGGTACCTACATGGATAAGTGAGTGTTTACTGTGATCCATGGCTTATATCAGAAATAATGCTTCAGTCATTAGGGAACAAGGAGCATAAAGATGACAAAATTAAGTACCTATTTGTTATCCATCATAAAACCACCATAAGAACCAGTGAATGGGACACACAGCACGCCTAAGACAACCCTGCACGATCAGTAAATCATATTAGCAGTACCTTAGCTATGGCTTAGCAAAGCATAAATGGAAGTAAATGTCTAAAACTCATAAATGGAGAGCAGTATGCATATACCTGTCCAAGAAACATGTCTGACAATTCAGGCTCTCTCTAAATGCTCCACTTCAATTGTCTCACATAGGAGCATTCTGTCATTCTAACATTAAAAAAATTGACAGAATCCTTGGAAGAGACAAGCACTTAAAGTTGCTGTTGTAAGTGATGCAGTATTATAAAGCATGAGCTGAATAGAACCCCAGAAAATAACATTTTGCATGAAAAAGGCTTCCCACCATGCTAAAGAAAAATAGCCCATTAGAATGCTATACGGCAGCCACTGTAAAAAGGATGTCTTTCTTAATACCACAATATGATAAATTATCTTAAGTAGCACATTAATGTCAGAAATTGAGTATAATCTAACTTCTTTCCAGTGACAATATTAAATGGCTTTCAGACGTCTTTCCTACTATTCTGACATTAAATTTAATAACACCCAGAGAGACCACAAAAATGATTCAGTTACAAGAATCATAGTGCACTGGATCATTGCCTTTTAAGTAGGATTCAACTAAATGGTTTGGACTCTGATGCTTTTGGCACATTCAAGAGAAAGGTATGAATTTGCTACGTAACATTTATCAGCCAGTGTGCAAAATCCCTTTCAGTATCCAGTTTGAATTGATAGTGGGATCTTCCTTTGTGCAGGAGTTTGATTACTGTTGATTATATGAAACACAGGTCCAAGGCAGACCTCCTGTTCTAAATTGTTGCTTTTTTTTCAACTTTTCCCTGCTTGGTATTCCTGTGTGTTGACAACCCCAGCAAGGACCTGTGAGAGTGTATAACACTTTGCAGTCTTACTAAAAAAAATTAAGCAAAAGGCTTAATTAAAGATTTGTATCACAGGACAAGTCCACACACTGCTGCTGAAATTATTATAAGCAGAAAAAATTGGTATTTCTGAAATATAAAAGAAATTAATAAGACATTTATTTTCCACCTTCCAGAAGACCACTTGAAACAGTGAGAAATTATAAATACAAATTGCAAAAGATATTTAAGGGCTCTCTGCCGCAGTAAGTCTCTAATAACAAATGTATTCAACCATAAAAGCTGTATAGCAATTTCACCACAGAAGAACTGGATGATAAGCATGGAGATGATGATGTTAAATTAAGAATAAATTTAGATCTTGGGCTCAAATAATCTATAACTGAGTGCACGTGCAAGAACTGGCCACCACAATCTCTCCACATTCCTGCCTTGCCCAGCAGTGCTCACAATGCACAGTAACTGCACTTGCTGCAGCCATGGGGCTTATAAAAAGCAAGAGCTCAAGTCTCTTCTTTCTCCCAGATGTGTTCTCAGATGTTCAAGACAAGGTCTCACAGCCATTGGCAGGATCTGTTCAGCTCTTGACACCACAGCAGAACACAAGACAGTCCAGATGCTGCTTTCAATCAGTTCCTTAGATTCAACTGTCTCATCACCCAGTTCAGAATAACTTTTATTTCTCTGTTGGCCCAAAAATTATACTATATTTTCCATGTTGCTTCTGTGTCTCTTAAAGTGTATTGAATCAACCCTGAGTATCAGTGGATGGAAAAAATGTTAAGAATTACTACTGCAGAGACAATACAGAAAGCCAGTCATATTTGCCATTGTAAATGCTTCAACATGTATTTTACTCTAAGCTTCCAGTGTATTTATGAGAAATGGGACTGCACAGAATGTGTCAGTACAAACAATAATTAGTCACTGCAGTATTCAGGCACTACTCATGTAGAATAAATAGTATTTTGGCACAGTTGGCATATCATTCATCTCCTCATTTTTTCATAAGGGGAGGCACATTCCTCTCATTGAAGCATCCTGGACACTGCAAGGGTTTCCAGCTTGTTACTTGTATTTTTCATTCTCGCACAACAACTTCTCCTCAGAGGTGTGGGAGGGAAAGGCTGCCCCACCAGCTGTTTAACCCCTGTAACCACACAGTGATAGTGAGGGACACTGATGACATGATCACCCAAACCACAACTGAGTACCAAACACAGCCACAGATGCTGGGGTAGGAAAAAGTGACTCCAGAATTCATCACTGATTCTGTTCCATACGGGTATCTTATATTCACTATTGGACAGGCTGCAAGAAGAAGGTGAGGAAAATGACAACCAGGAGGAATTTAAAGTAAAAAGCTGTTAGAAGAGAGACTGATGTTATCAGAGGACCGCAGCACAACTGCCAGTGTTTACTGATTGTCCTCTCCATTTCTGGGATAATTAAAGCAGTGAGGAAGAGAACTAATTGCTTTATTCCTGTCACCCTCATCACGAGACACCAGCTGAGTAAATCTTGATCAGCAGAAGCCAATGAGTAGGAAATAATGGAGAGTGCTAATGCGTAGTGAGCTACATGCCATCAAAAGCTGTTTGGCATTGCTCAGAAAAGATGAAACTATGAAATTTTAGTACTAAACAACACCTATAGAGGAGTGACACTTCTTGGATCACAAGTTCGAAGAATTCAGACAGATGAATTTCATCTGTGCTGACTCATAATTTTTAGAAAAAGCTGTAGTGCCGGAGGGGTTTTTTTTAAGGCAAACAGTGATATTTATAAAGTTGTAAAAGAGGAATGGGTTAAGGGACATTTAGTAGGTCCTGCACTACACTGTGTTTCAGAGATGGCTGAAACACAGTGGGTTTTGAGGAGCATTAAAACTGGTAACTGGACTACTCCATCACCATTTGGATGCTCTAAATCCCAACTCAAGGACTAAAGGGCTGATTCAATTAACAGAGAACTCTTATCCTCTCCAGCAAAGCACAGGATTCTTCCAAATTGTGGTCAACAAGTACTTGGTGAGAAGGACACAGCTGGAGCCCTCACAGAATATGCTGAGTTAGAAGGGACTCAAAAGGATGACTGAGTCCAACTCCTGGCCCTGCAGAGGACCATCCCCAAGGATCACAACAAACAGAATCTTCAATATTCTATGATCCTTGTAGATTTCTTCCAACTCAGGATATTCTGTGATTCTATGCTTTTCATGTTTTCAGCCAAGAGCTAAATAACACACAGTTTGAGGATCAACAGGCAGACATAACCTGTGCTGGAGGAGAAGCTCCCACAGCTGAGCTGATCAGGCTCCTGCCATATCCTTGGAATTCTGGTGCAGCTTTTCCCTTGGAAAGTTCTCTGCTCTACTCACTAATGAAAACAGTAGGCAGAGCACATGACCCAAGGCATATCATCTGTCCTCTGCAATCATGCATTTGATCACAGACTTTGTTTGAAGACACCAGATAAACCAGTGCTTTCCATGAGGTACAAAAGTCATGCTGGGAAGTTCCCCCAGCTGCCCTCAAAGCACAGGAAAAAGGCTGTGGGCTCTTGGCTACACACAGCTGCAGGCACAGAATGCAGAGGCAGTTTTATTGAGCTGTAGGCTCCAGGATATACAATCACACTTTAAAGGAGTTCCGAAGGCAAAGTGTCCCAGAAATGCCAATGCTCCCTTGTTATTCCTGGTGCCAAGTACTGAGTCACACAGAAAAAAAAAAAAAAAAAAAAAAAAAACAGGGACAAGAAATGGGTTTGTTAAAACTCATACATAGAAAGGACATTCCTTAGCAAACCCTTCTCTACCTGGGCATGTCTAATTTACTGTGCCAGGTTTACTGTATTCCATCATTACATTCTCTTTTCTAAGACACTGGAAAAGCAGGAGAAAAAAAAACCAATCCATTTTCCTCTGTGACTTTTCACCTTCTTAAAATAGCCCAAATTTCTCCTTTATTTTCCATTAAGCACAAACTCAGTTAGGAAATACAGAGTATTCTCTGTGAGCAAGTGTCAGCTCCAGGTATTTAAGCTGACAAACTCTTCACATTAATGCTGATTTGTACAGTTACTCTAGGTGCATATTTTAGCTCTCCTGTGCACACTACATACTTCAATTCTATCTTCAAACACTAATCTCTTGTACCCTATGCAAATAAGTATTCAGACTCTGTTGTGTGAGTGATTAAACAGCTATAAATATGAATAAAGCTCCAAGTAATTGGGTTGTATTTTAATTAATTTTAGATAAACTTAGCCCAAATTTTTCATTTCAAAGGTGCTGCATTTCCTGAGTTGGTGAGACTGCTACTTCATTTCCATGTGAAGCAGAGGGAAACAAAGCCCTCTCAGCATTCCCCTTTAACCTGAGCAGAGAGACAGCACCAGCGCCTGAGTCCTGCTGGCAGCACAGAGACTGCTTCTTCCGCAGCTGAAGCCTGTGTGGGCACTGGGTTTGGACCACTGGGTTTGGATGTCAAAGTAAATTTTGACTGTTACTCTTTGCAAAGTCCACTGGAGGCAACAGCACCCAGGCACCCAGTGGATGAGGCTCTCTCTATCCCCAGACCCTTTTCCTGAGTTGATCCAGCTCTGTTCTGGGCTGGAACCTTCCAGCCCAGTTAAAATTTGTCTAGAAAAATATTTTAAAATATTGAAATCAAAGTTACCTTTCCAATGCCAGGGTTGTCCTTGATTTTGGACACAGCTCTCAGAAGGCAGGGTGGTGCTGGGGGAGGACAGAGCTGCAGGATGCCACTAAAGTTAGTGGCATAAATAGAGAAGTCGTGTGTGTGTGGCAGGGGTGGATGGTATTTCTTTCTCTTCGAAGACAGGTTGAGCTTCTGTGCTGCTCTGTATAAAAGTAACAGCAAGAAAGGACAATGTTACTTAGGTGTTAACAGGAAACTGAACCAGACAAACAGATGCTCATTGTCATCACTGCCTGCTTAACAAATCAAGTCATTGCATTCTAATCTGATTTCAGAAGCACAAGCCATCAGGACACTAATAAAGGAAATATGGGTAGAAAAATTACTGGCAAAATATTCAGTTAATTTCTCCACCAACAAAACGTCAATTATAATCTAACTTGTCTTTCTTTCCCCCAACAGCCTGACATCTGAATCCTAAAAAAACTAACATCTCACTGATGTAATAAAAAAATAAAAAAATCCCCTTGTCACTGGCAGAACCAGATGGACTTTGCTGGTAATAACATTATGAAAGTGGTTCTTTGTACTCTACAAGTTACTCAAGGCAGAGGATAGCACTCCAAGTAAGCCAAGCTCAAGATCCTCTCCTGTTGGCTGCACAGAAAATCCTTGGATAACAGGAAATTTCCTTCAAGACAGATTGGTTTTGCCTCCCCAATTCCATTCTTTCGCATTAAAATGGAAAGCTATTAAAAAGACACGCTTTAATGTGCTGAATGATAATGATCCTGCTTTTGAAATGTAGAATTTCAAAACATAAAAGATGAAGAAGGAGCAAAAATTAGAACATACAATTAAAATTGTAACATTCTTCCTTGTGAGTACAAATAGGAACATAATCTGGTTTTTCTGCTATTCCCCATCAGCAGCACCAAACAATATAGCAAGAAACCAAAACAGAAACTCTTCCCTACATCAAAACCCACATGAGAAAATAAAATTCACCCTGAAGAGTGATTATTTTAAGCAGAATAAAATATATATGTTGGCAAGCACATGCTGGGCAGCTGGGCATGGCAATGAGGGTGAAACCTCAGTTCTCTCAAAGTCAAGGAGAGCTTTACCACCTGAAAAGGACACTCGTGATCTGACCCTGAGACTGTCAGTAGACAGTCCCTCCACAGATAAATATCATAAAAGCATCCAAATTGTTACCTTATACCATTCCTTTGAATGGCTGTTGGGGCAGCAGAAGCACAGGGTGTCCCCCTGCCACCATCTGGGGACCTGCTGAGACCACACTGCTGATGCCAGCAGGTCTTTTGGGGACAAACCACTATTCTGCTCCATGCTTGCAGGATAAGGGCTTGTCACTTTGAACAAATTAGTAAGTATCTTTATAAAATGACTACTTTATATTTTCATCATGTCTTTCAGCCCATATCTCCAAGTACTTTTCAGTGAGATCAAACTGGCACTAACATCTGTGATGTATTCTAAGCACAGACCCATGGAGAAACCAAGGCAGTGTTTGCTGTCATAATGAATTAAGGGTAAATCTAGAACCCCAACCTTGCCATGTATCTTGTCATCACTGTCAGGCAGCCTCAGGCTTAGTCAGCCTAGTAAGCTGATCAGAGAGGGAAACTGCTCCTTTGCTTATATTCACTGTAGGTGAGAAATTAACACTGAGATTAAATGAAAATATTGACACCAAGAGCAGAAGGGCTGCACAGTTTCTTCCAGATGCACTATTGGCTTCAAGTGAGCAACGGTACAAAAAACTGACTGTGTCTGAGGAGCAAAACTGGGCACTTGAGTACTTGAGTTAAAATTAGACAGCTAGTTAGTACAACAGCAGGACTCTCAGTACAGATCTCCAAAATTCCCAGTCCTTTTCTCTATATTCCAAAACTTGTGTGTGTGTTAAACTCCTGAACCTTTTTATTTCAACTTTTGCAGATGCAGACCCCCTACATGCTTCCTTCTCCCTATACAAACACTACAGTATTTAGAAAAAGACAAAGATTTGTGTGATGAAAAAATGAAGCTCTAGTTCCAAACTCAGAGGGAGCCCAAAGCCACTGTCTTTTGAGGAACAAGCTGGACTTTTGCCTTTGAGGAAAGAAGCAGCTTTTAACTCCTACTGCATCCTGAAACCAGCAGGAACTGCATCCCACAGTGAAGCAAAACACCACAAGCATGGGATTATACAGAACCTCAAGAGTTTGGTGGCAATGAGAACTGATTTAACTGACTAAATCTCAAATCTCCTTGCTAATACTTCATTCAGTAGGAAAACATATGCTGAAATAGGACACCAGGAACACAGTTGCACAGCTTCACTGTGGTTGCAGCTGCACATTTAAAGCTGTAATGCCTCCTAAATTATATGCAGCTTTACTGTGCAGTAAAGAGTCTCTACCTGTTGGCACTGTCATTGTGGAACTCAAGACAGTCATTAGCATCTATCTCCAAGTACCAATTAACAATCCTGCTTATTATTTAATTGTCTTGTTGATTAATATGAAAGATAATGTTTATTTTCTTGTTTACATGCTATGATCCCTTGTTGAAATTATAAAAACTCCTCAAGAGAATGTCTTCAAAGTGCAATCAAGATATACATTAAATCCTGATGAAATAATTACTCCTGCAACAGATCTGGCTGAAGGAGCTCCTCTGGGAAACATACATGAAAGAGAATGAGATACAAAGGACAAATTTACTCAGGAATTGTGTGTTCAAGCAGCTAACTGCTGTTAAGCACTACACTCAGTGACTAACTGCACCCAAAAAGGCCAAACTAAGCAAGGCATATAAAAAATGAACAGGAAATGCCAGTTTTTAGAAGTACAGCATTTCTCAAAGTACCTCAGCAGCACATTTGTGAGACATTTTGATAAGCAGATCCAAGATACTGAATCTGTTACTAATTGCCTTAACTTGTGCACCAAGACAGAGCCACTTTCAAACTGGTTCACTGACAGTGTGTGTAACCTTCCTGCACCTTCACTGTTCAAAGGACAGTGGCATATGCTACCTAAAGCAATTAACTCCTGTAGTGCTGATAAATCCTCTTCCTGTGAGTCTGGAGGGCGATGATTTTACTAAGAAATTTGGCAAAGGGACTGTTGATGTCCATGTGAGATAACAGGAAACTGAAAGCAGAGGAACTGGAGTAGCTGTAGTAGAAAATAATCAGTGCTTTGATGGGCAACCAGCCAACTGCACTAATAATCATGTGTGTGGTTCACACTTAAAAAGCATCTCTTGTCAGGTAACAGTGCACAAAGCTTAATTACAACCTCTCTGCGCTTGGATGCAAGAATGGCTTTGTCTGACATTAAAACAAGGTTATTTCTGGAGTTGGAACACCACAGACAACTTGCAAATGCAGTATCAAACAGCTTGCTGGGTTTGATTTTGTTTGTTGTTTTGAGTTTTTTTTCTAAAAGGAAAAGGGTGAGGATCTAATTGAAAGCAAAGGACAATTTACGAAAAACAAAACATCACTATCAAACTGCGGACTATGAATATGAATTCAAGTACTAGTCATCCTCAGCTCCTATAAAAAGCACAGTCAGTTCTTTACAGAAAGCCAGTTGGGCAGCCCCTTTCACATGCTCTGCTTGGGCTCCTGGACAGGTCCAGGCAAAGAGCACCACAGAAACACTCATCAGTCCCTACGTGCTTCTTGCAGAACAAACAATACACTTGGTGGCATGCCAGCCACCTACTCATTAGGCCAAAATATAGGCCAAGCTGGTCTGGACATGGGCCCAAATGAATCAAGCAAAATCCAACTTCAGAAACCTCTTTACTTCAGTAAAATTCACGAGAGGATGCATTTACATGGAGCCAGTCCTGAGACACTCCAGAGTGCCAGACCTTCTGCGGTCCTTATCCAACAACACATTTCTGAATTTACACTTAAGTTTTCAGTTGTGTCTTTTCTCCAGAATTTCCATTCCTCAGGGGGTATTTGTTCCATGGAGACAGGGCTGGAAAAGCTCTCCTAAACTGAGTCCTTTTTGCCTAGCACCACAAAGAACTCAGGCTGATACCAGATCACTTTCTGTAGGGTGTCCGATTTTCGGCTGTTTGGATGGCCTGGAAAGGCCCGGGATGGCCTTGGGGCAGCCCGCGTTTCAAAGGAGGAGAAGAGGCTTCAGTTCTTTTCTCGGTCTCAGTGTTTATTAATTGTTTATCTAAAAGATTTTCTCTCGGCCCGACAGAGCTCTGCTCAGCAGCCAGCCATGAGCACACTCTCCTGCCCTCCGGGCGGTCACCTATCTTTATACCCAAAGTTATGTATACAATATTTATCATTTTTCCCCAATACCTTTCACCCTTATTGCCCAGTGCACTTTTAGTAATGACCAATCCCAAAGTGCCACCATCACCACAGAAGATGGAGGAGAAGAAGAAGAAGAAGAAGGACAGGACACGCCCCAATTCCTCCATCTTACTTCTCTAAACCCCCCTGTACAGAAATCCTAAACCCTGTGTTTCACTCTCTAATTAACTAATCCCTTCACCATTCACTCCGGTGAAATCCTCCTATCCTCATACAGGTGTCGTCTCCTGTGTAGGATCAAAGTCCAGCCACCAGACACTTCTGGCAACATTCCAGGACTCCCGAGCCCCCCAAGGGTGGTCTCGGTGACTCGGCACCTCAGTCCTGAGGTGCTGAGATACCACAGTAGGGAGCCTAGTTTGGTGCCACGTCCATTGCCTGACCTGCTTCTTTTTCTCAAATTTAATCTTGCACAGGATTAGCACCACAATGGGCTGCCTGACGTTGTTCAGTATCAACTTCTGTTTCCTCCCAGGGTAAATTATGATCTTTAGGGAATTCTACACAAAATGTAAGCATTACAGTCATTTGTTTCTCCGGGCCTGTGCCAAACATTTGTCATAGCTCTGTTAAGAGTTTTACACTTTCCACCTATCTTCTCTCTCCCCATTCAGCCCGCACAACCACTGCTCTACAAAACACTCTTACAAGGGAAACTAAACCCCACACTCTCCTGCTTTTCTTCCAATTATAGCATGAGAGACATCCCTGGATATTGCTTTTGCCTCCAGCTGTGAGATCTACAGTCTGCATTTTGCTTAACTCTTTCCCTCTTTAATAGAAGATGTCTTTTAAGACACTCTGGAGAGTTCTTTCCTCATAGCTAGGTGTCATGGTAGAAAATAAAACTAATATATGACACATGCAGGGGCACTCAAATATCAAATGACAAGGGACAGTCTCTAACCTGCTCTTTCCCCCACACGATTTACAGATTACTAGGTTTTCTGCCATGCATGGATGAGACCAGTGAGGAAAACCACAGCCAGATCAATTACATAATGCTCAGCATCTAGGGAACAAGGCTGTGCAACAACAGTAGCTACAAAGCCTGCTCGCTGAGCGAGCCATGCCATTTTTAATTTTAAATTCTGCCTATGTTGTTAGCATGACATTTCAGATATTCTGATGTACAGCAAGCTGCTTCTAGCTTACACTCCCTGCACACATTCTGCACATGATAGCTGTGAAAGTAAACAGCACAATTTAAATCCCTCAAGCACTCCTTCTGAGCATAATTTCTCAAAAAAAAAAAAAAAAGGAAAATTAGATTTGAAACTTTCATAACTATGTAAAGTTATAATTTTTTTTCTTAAAACTTTGTGAATTTTATTAACCTTCAGAAGGAAGAGAACTATGAAATATACTTTGGGACCTACTATAAATCAGTTAATTGAGATAAAGGAAGAGGACTTACTGGACATAGTGCATTTATGGACAAACTGCCACAAGTCAGAAATAGAACTGCAACTCCTGCTTTCCATTATTAAGCTCCACTGACAAGAATAATAAAAGAAACCTTCTGTACATTCACTTCAACATGACTCATTAAATATTAACAGTTTTAGTGTTCTTGGCCAGTCTTATCTTTCAGAGATCACTATCATTATTCACATTGTGAAAATGCTGAAGGGCTTCACTGAAAGGGTCAAGGCCAGACAAGTGCAGAGTCCAAGCCTTAAATATCCTGAACTCTGGACTTTACACAAGAGTATGCTTACTCAAGACTTTTGCTTTGACCTTGACAGACATCATGGAAGTGATTTTTATCCTGATTCTGAGCCATCTCCTAAGTTTGGAAAATTATGGATGCAGGCTTATACTGAGAACCAGTCGGCTTCAAAGCAAAGCTTTCCCAAACTTTCCCAGTTCTCAGCACAACAAGGCATAAATCCCCCCACATAACCAATATCCCAATCTTTTCCTGCTGCCAACCAGCTCCAAAGGAAGCAGTGGGAAAGTCACAGCCTGTCATCCTATCTGCAGTTCCAGTTATTGTTTCCTTAATCACTCATCAAAACAGGCAACAAATAGACGGATGTCCTACAATACATCCTCCAGCACCCTGTCCCAAGCCTTCCACAACTCGCAGCATAAACTTGGTTGGCATTATTATTTTTATTATTGCTATTGCTATTGTTTGATTTGCAGTTCAAAAACTAGAAAGGTAGCACAATGAAAAAAAAAATGCAGCTGCTACTCAAAACCTCAAGCAAAATTAAAAACCAACAAGGTATCTGTTTCCACTAACAGCATTCACCTTGGAAAACATAATGAGATCTAAGAGAAAACCAGGAATACCTAAATACATCATGAAGGTTTGGAAAGGACAGGCACCATTTATCTGTTTTTCTAGAGTAAATTTTGTCCAAGAAGCCACTTATAAAGGATATGATAAGCTTTGAGGGTTTGGTCTCTTCTCCCCCAAGCTTACTAGGTTCCTGTGATGGATGTCCAATTTCTGGAAGACATAACACTTTCCCCACTTCTTACCATTACACAAGTTCCGCACTAAACCTTTGTTCGCTTAGCTGTCCTAACAATGTTGCTGAGAAGCACTGCCAGGAAGAACAAACAATTAATGTTCCTTATTTCAGTGTTGTGACTTCCTCAATAAATAATTAGTTCATCTGGATCACAATGCACAGCCTCAAACAATGGCATTTTTATAATGGGTGAGGGTAATAAAGTTTCAATAGAAACCCATTATTCTGAAACATTCCAAAATGTCAAACCATATTTAATATTTCAAGGATGTTACCTCACCAACAGTGTGAGAGCAAGTATCTCCAATTTGAGACAAAGTTCATGCCTTGCCTCATGCACATAGCATAATCTTGCAATTCAGACTTGAATTTCAGCCTCTCACTTTGACCTTGTAATTTTCTCTCACTATCTCTTATTAAAATCAGCAAGGCAGAAATAGAAATCAGCAATGTTGACATATGAGGAACATCACCGTCTCACAGTTTTTTACATGACAGTTTTTAACTACTCTTAGAAAATTCACATCTCGTGTCTCCCATTCCTTATTTTCCCCCACCTCACCAGCAGACCTGCAGAGGAGCTTATTTCCACCTCCTGCAGCAGCTGTTACCTGGATGAAAACTACTACCACACCAGAGTCAGTCTTCTCTTTCCAAATTAAGAAGTCCCAATCCTTCCAACCTCTCCTAACAGGTCAGGCTTGATTTCTGACCATCCTTGTTGCCTGTCCCCAGCTCTATTCACACTCCATGAAGTATGGAATAAAGGCTTTGTGCATCAGTGAGCAATAATCAAGGCTCACCTGAATTCAGGCACAGTGCAGGCCAAGCAAAGCCACTTTGGGATAAACTCAAAACAATCTCCAGAAGATGAGAACCTAAAACAAACCTGCAAGGTATTCCTGACATCAGAGGAGCTCCCTCATGCTGTAAAGATCCAAGAGATGGTCCCTCCACTCAGCTGTTTATTAACTTAACAGCAGCAACCAATCTAGCTCATCTTCAAGCATTCAAGCAATTTGCATACAGGTAGCCAAGAAGAAAATTTCACCACACTTCTCTGTAATTTTTCCCCAAGTTTAAGAAACACCAAAGGGCAGATCCTCACAAGCACTGACAATTGCACTCCAGCCATTTTTCCTGCTCTCCCAAACCAGTGGCTTCTGAGGTTGTTGCTACAAAATTGTCACTTCCACGTTCTCTTCAGCTTGTAGATTTAAGACATTTTTCTGGCCAAAGAACATTGCTTCAGCAGCCAGAATCAGTGTTCAGGAACTTCAGGACTTATATATATATATATATATATAGATATAGATATGTAAATATATCAGAATAACAGCTAGTCACAGCAGCCTGCCACATACCATTTCCAGCTCTGCTCACTAAGGATGTTAAACAAAGCAAGAGCAGATGAACATATTGCTGCACTTCCACACTTGCTGTTTACAACTGTACCATATGACAAACTGCTGAAAACCTGGGTAGGTTAATCTTTAAGTAAGCAAGACTGTCAGCACTTAATACAGAAATATGTCAGTTCCTGGGCTGCACACTGCATGGATAGCTGTGCACTGAAAATACAACTACCTGAATGTCAGCAATATTTCCCCACTCTGTTTCATGAGCTAACTGAGCTAAAGCAGGCAGAGCCACATCAATCTAAGCTCACTCCTTAGGCAAAAGAAAAAGTTGGGCTTATTTGCCAGCAAGACACAGATGCATGAAATAGTCAGGTTGAGCAAAATAGAATTTCAGTCTCATTTGTATTCTGTCAAGAAAAAGTAAGAAAGACATTTTTAAAACTACAAAGTAATGCAATGAACAAGAAACAATGGTGTTAACTAGGCCTTCACTACTGAAGTAACACTGAAATTGATTACTTAAAATTTTGCTTTGCAGTATCAGCTCCTGGTATACAAAAATCATTCTGCTCATTCAAGCTGCTCCAGGGAAGAGGCAGATGTATTTGCAAGTGGAAAAGATGAGAGATTAAATACATGACATGGCTAACAAGGGCTCATCTGAAACACCAGATTCAGACAAATATCTGACAGGAAAGAGAAGAACCAAAAGAGGGGAAATTCAGTATCTCCATGTTCCTGACTGCATATAGTGGTCTGAACACAAGGTACCATCTGTGAATACAATGCCTTCTTTACAATAAATGCTCTGAGGTGGGTTACATTTTCCTGTTACCTTCCTTTGACCCAACACACCATCTCCACAGATATACCTTTCTCATCAATTCCAGATCCCTCAGTTCCATATTTTATTGCACATCTAAAAAATCCACAGAGGATCCATTCCCACTTCAGCTGAGTTTTATTTCAGATGCTTAGTCAAAGGCTTGACACCTATACTGCCAAGCAAATAACTTCTCAGGGGGGCAATTACTTATTCCTACTGTTAGTGAGTTAAATGGTCACTGACAGCACTAAATGATGCAGTGAAAATCATCCAAGTACAGAAGTGGTATGCCTATAAAATGAGTATTTTTAAACAGAGGAGGGACACATGGGCTTCTAAACCCAGGGTTACTATGATTTATTTAACTGACATCAGTTCTGAAGTGATATTTCTCAGAGGTATAACAGGCTGATACTGCAGGGCCCTTTAAAATAGCACTTAGCAGGAAAATTTGAGATGCATATTTTTCCATCACTGCAGATGGAGAGATCTGACTATTTCTGACCCAAAGACAGTAACTTCAAATTTCAGTAAAAATGAGCAACTCATAAAGACCTGCTTGAGAAACATTATCCAACAATATTCTGAAGCTTGCCCTGAAGTCCAGAAAGCTTCACTAATAGCATTTAGATTAGATTTATTATATGCTGATTAACATCCATTGAGTCCTTTCCTCCAGAGGCCAAGTGCTTCTTAATAAGTGAGCTGCAACACTGAGGACACAAAAAGCCAAACAAAGCAGAAAGCAAACCCATCAGCAGCACTAACTAATGATGAGCGAGACACTGGCTAAGCTTTTTGAAATGTCCTGCCAAAAGAAACATCTTCCATATCCAGCAGGAAGGATGAAGGGAGTTTTAGAAAGCCAAAATTCAGTATTTCATAGAATATAAAAAAGTAGCATCAGGGTAATCCCGCAGTTGATCAAGCACTGCAGCTATAGTGCTGGTGCATTGTTTTGGCTTGACATTTTATTTTTGCAATAAATGATAATGTGGGATGTCTTGTTTTGCGACAAGCACAAGCAAGCAAAGCAGCTTAGCTCTGAAAAGAGACAGTGACACTTCAAAGTCCATCTGCCCTGCAAACCACATCCTGCACACCATAAACTGAATGTTAGAGTGACTCAAAGTTAGCCACAAAAATGAAATCTTCAATTAACTATCAGTCTGATTTAAAACTATTTCACCTGCTAAGTCTCCCTGTCTTAAAAATGGTATTAAAATAGTTAAATATGCTGTTGGAAGAGTCTGAAAGTCACTAATAAAGTTGTAAAAACAGGTGCAAACTGTCAAATTACATCCCCACAGGAAAGTCACCATTATCATTTTACCTATGGAATGCTCCGTTCCCAGTGCAGAAAAACCACCAGTGCAGCTGCCACTGCTGCCAGGCTGAGGAGCCCCAAATAACGGAGTCAGAGCAAGTGCTGGTGTTCAGGAGTCCAGGAACCAAAAAAGCAGCCAGACTGGGAGGGCTGGGCTGAGGGGGAGGCAGGAGAAGTGCTCCTCTTGACAAGCTAGGAAGGGCAGAAAGAAAGGAAAAAATCCAAGGGGGAAGAGACACGCTGGTAGCTAGGCAGCAGTGAGATTCCACACGCTCAGGAAAACAGAATAATCAAGTGCATTCAGCTAGGGAGGAAGGGGAAAATAAAGGGTCATATAGAAAAAAAAAGGAAAAAAAACCAAATAAAATTAAGGGAGAAAATATTAAGTCCAGGTGAACAGAAGATCCAAGAGAGGACAAAGTAAGAAGAAATATCTGCACGACTTCAATCAAGCACTTCAGATCTTTTCCTAGTTTAAAATCCACTGACCACCATTTATGCTCACAAATAAATGCAAACCTTGGTAGCTCTTAAGGTATAGATTCTCCTGTACTTGTGGGCACATCTGTTTTAAATAAGTCTTCTTTTCTTTTCCTCATGGGCATCAACAATGCCTCAGTATATAGAGCTAATCCAAGACCCAACCACTGCAACCACGGTCTGCACTGAACCATCTACAGCAGCTCAAAAAGTCACAAAAAGTCACCACATTTCCTGGCAGGGCTGCCTCTGCTGCTCCAGAACCTCTTGTATTATCATTCATCAAGGCACTCAGGGCTGACAAAAATCAGGCTTTCTCAGGTGTGGCCTCAAATTATAAAGATCTTTAAGGTTTTTGGTCAGCAGAAAACACTGGAAGTGCTTTGTGCCCCAATTCTGCTTCTGCTCTCAAGCTGTAGTTAAGACCTAGAGCATCCTCTCCAAACTCCTGACCTCATTACATGGTCCCCACATTACTGGATCCATTTTTCCCTCTCTTTTCTACCTCTTCCCTTTTTATATTTCTTGCCGATCTGGTTGGCACCAGGTTCCCTCCTTGCTTTATTCTGCCACCTCCTGCCCAGTCCAGCCTGCTCCCACACAAGTCCTAGAGCCTGTGCCATCCAACAGAGGCTTCCACTTCCAAATGTCTCCCTGACACTGCTGTCTTGCATGATCTCTCCCATGATCCCTAACACTCCATATAGGAGCTCTGTCCTCCAAAGCAATGACTCACAGATGCCCAGTCCTGCTTCACCACCCAGTTCCCTCTGAGACTCTGTCAAACCCTCACCCTGGGCTCTCCACCTTGGCTGATCTTCAGTGCCTCCCCCTTCTAAATCAACAGGCATACCCTGACCCCAGATCTGTTGCTCTTTGGGACCCTTTCGTGCTTTGGATAGTGTTCTAACTCAGCACTATTCATGTCCAAACTCTCCTTTCCCCTCTTCTCTCAGCTGCTCCAGGTTCCTCACCTGTCCCTTTGCTGAAGCCCAGCTCAGTGTCTCATCTCACAGCATCACAGCTGAGCTGTTCCTAGCAGGGAGCCTGGCTCACCACGCACCAATAATGCAGTGTGTAAATGCATGATGCTGTATTAGCAGTGATACCAGTAATGATGTTCTGCTGTTAAACACGCTGTCCTGAGAGTCACTTGTGCTTCCAAGAACAAAGCCTAATAAATTCAGGCTTATCTCCTAATTTATCCTCCTCATGGGCTAACGTGAAATGGGATATACCTAAAGCACACACTCTTTGTTTGTCCTTAATTATAGGCACTATTATGCTGCCACAGCAACTAGGAAAGCTTAAGCTGCCCTAAGTGACACAGGATACTGCACAAAGCCTCACACCCTGCCCCATCCCCTGTCCCCACAGCACACTGGGAGACCTGTGGGTCACATTTGCTCTCTGGGGACAGGGAGCAGCCACATTCCAGCAGCGTGGCACAGCACAGGAGAGACAAGGCCAGCCCTGTGACACCTGCTCCCTCTCTGTTTGCACATCTTGCTCTCCCTGGCTCCATGCAGAGAGCAATAGGGGGACAGGAGGGCATCCCTCTCCAGCCCCACACATCCCCCTGCAGGGATCAGGCTGCTCCAGTCCTCTACTCTAAATCCAGAGTAAGGACTCATTAAGAAGGAAATATTAATTATGTATTTGGTTGCCCCTGAAACAGCTGGATGCTCCATTTCATCTGAACATCCACAGCTCCAAATTTCTCAGCCACCACTCCTGAGCAGTGACCAAATGGTAGCAAGACAAAGTGGAGCTTTTGGGGCTTTCAACAAGGAAGGGATGGTGCACTGAGGGGCTGCTGGGCTGCATTAATGCCATCACATCCCTGAGGAGCCCTGCAGCTCCTATGGCACTGTGAAACAGGGACAAACCATGCACGGGGTTTGAGTGTATCTGCCAGCAAAGCAGCCCTAATCAGGAAGGGCTTGTACCCCACTTTCTGAGGTCACTAGTTCAAATTAAATTTTCCCACATCACATCAACACAGGTTTTCTTGGGTGTGGGCTGTGCTTACTGAGGGAGCTTTAACAAGTGACTCTGCTTCTTCTCTTGACCCGTGATTCATCAAGAATTTACTGTGGTTACCTGCAACTACAGCAGAGATTTCTGTTTCAGCCTCACAGACCAGCTTAACTACCACAGGTCAGCATAAAAATCTCTAACTCAGGATCCAATGAATCACAGATTTTCTTCACCTTTTGATGAACTGCTACTTATTCATAACCCAGTTATTCATATTATCTGTCAAAGAGGTTTAATTTGTGCCAGTTCTGCACAAAGCCAGTATACCGGTGCACCCAGCAGGGTACTGAGCAGAAGTTTACAGCTGTTAAATCCAGGGAACTGTGAACTACATTATGAGCTTAGAAGAAATATAATTCTTGCTTTTAACAGGACAGAGAATGACAGGCTGAAGTGATTTACCTAGAAACATCTTAAACATGGCAACTTATTAAAAAAAAATATGTTCATCTTTTTTTTTTCTTTTTTCCCCTGCATTAAATTCTGAAAGTACCGATAGTCATGGAATAATCAGGTTTAACAGGTTAGCAGTAATATATGCCTCAAGTGTTCCTAATACATCATAATCTTCTTTCACAGAATTTGCATCACTGTCAAACTGAACTACTGATTTTCAGTTGATGCTTTTAACATGTTTCTATGGTTACTTTCCAAGGTCGCATCAGAGAAGCCTGAACAGCAGTTCAGAAAGACAAAAGGCATTTTGCATCTTTCACCATACTAAATAATTTATGAAAGTTAAGGCATCCTCAAGGAAAAAAAAATCATAAAAGAATAGGTTCTGAGGTTATTTTCTTTACAACAGTTTGAAGCACAGCAAAATCAATATCTCTACAAAAGCTTTCAAGATGGGACTATTTGACTAATGTTCCATATGGTACAAAATGCTAAAGAACACATTCTAAGTTTAGATCTATAGGCACAAGCCTACATGAACTGCATGAATGGACTTTAAAGCAAAATGTGGACATCTAATTTGCTGCCAGCAGCTTCATCTTTTAAATTAGGCACTGAGGCATTGTCTCAGTACACTACATTTAAAAGATGCAAAAATAAAACTGAAAAAAATGAAGTAAAACTAGTAATGTCAAGGTTTATTATTTCCACCATTTCTTATTCAAAGTCACACAGATTTCATCTGTCCCCTAAATGTTACAAATTTTGACTAGTATAATGAAAGCTTGTACATAAAATATCTGAATTCTCTGCCTACCACTACACTAGATCAGAGTTTATTGGAACTAATTGAAGTGTCTAAGGCTTGGAACAAAAACACATTAGTCATTTAGTGGTTGTGCTAATATTGCTATGCCTTTCCTGCAGTTTCATTAGATACAAACTGCTTCAATACCCTAATCATATGCTCAGTCACAGCACAATCAGGACACAGAGTACTGACAAGCTGTCCCACCATGCCTAAAGCTGATAAGGTGTCTGCTCTATGAGTAACCTCAATTATTGACTGTATTTTATGGTCAATCTAATGACCAAATGCTTATCAGTGAACCATCAGGTGCCTGTAATAGGATAGTGACCCTTAGTTTATATGTACCATTACTGCTCATTAGTGAATAATTAGATTCTTTAATCCAAATTCACAGGCATTAAAATAGGATGGAATATCCTGACTCCAGTAAAAGACAACTATGCTTATTTTAACTCTTCAGATGTTCAATTACATTACTCAGAGATTGTATATTTTGTTAAGAAAATCTGCTTTCAAAAAGCATATCATGTGCAATGTTTTATATCATGCCTAAATTGACACAGCTTTTCCAAACATGCAGGAAGATGATGAGAGAGGAAAGATAATGGGTGTGATTCACCACTGTGATTCTCTGGATTTATTATTATAAATGGTTTTAATTCTGCAAAGCCCAGCAACATTGCAAATAATTTAGAAACCTGAAAACTAGTGAGTGCTATGTTTGGAAGATTAACTTTTCAAACCAAAGCAGGTGGATACAAGGGAAAGGAGTTTCAACTATACAGTTATTTCCCTATTTCAAAGGCAGCAGTCCCACAGCAGCAAATGCAAACCAGTTTGAAAAGATCAACATCAAACAAGGTGAGAATTTCAGAAGAGGGACTTAATGCAGTTTGTCTTCTGCTCAGTGCTGCTCAGGGTTGCTAGCTTAGATACATATTTTCTTCTAAACAGTTTTGATTCCTCCTCACTGCCTTGTCACTGCTCAAATCTTCCTTCCAGCTTGTGCACTGAGGGCAGGTAAAAACACCACAAACACCACCCCCCAGCCAGCTGCACAGCCACTGCTGCCACCACTGTCACCAGCACGGAAATGGCACGTTAATGGTGACAGCTTCGATTTATTGGGGGTCTGGATTCTTCTCCCAAGGGAGTGGTATTTTCTCTTTTGTCAGAGAGCCCATTAACCTCTTCCCAAGTGCATGCCCATTCTCCTCCTTGCTGCCCTTCTCCTGCCTGATCTTTTACACCATTTCCCGTCTTCCCCCCATGTTCGCGTGACAAGAAACCCCAACTTTGCTATAAAGCTTATTACAGCTTTATAACAAAATATGCCAATATTTACTTAGCTGCAAGCACAGCCCACAGAAGGGTCCTACAACTATCTCACATATTTTCCCTTAGTAATATAAAGTTTGTTCAGGTTCCTTATACAAAAAACCCACCTGGAAACAGGTGTAAAGTGTGGAGCACTAGGCAAGGCACAGTTCATTCCCCACCAAGGGACAAAGCCAGCTGCATTCTTCTTAAATCTGAAGAATGCAAGAATAAACTTCTCTTGAAATGTAAGGGTGAACTGGGAGTCTCCTCACAGCCATCCATGAACATAAGCTGTGCTTTTTGCCCTGGCTTTCTCGTTCTGCCAGTGACCTACTGAGAATCTCCATTTTCTGCTAAATCCTCTGGTAACACAACCACTGAGTAATGTCTGGCAATTTGCTTGCGTGACACAGTCAGATGTTAATCAAAGCTTTCCTCCTTCTGTGACAGATCACAGTGAGGAAAAAAGCTTAAAACTGATTTAATTTCTTAATACGCTTCTGTCTGCTGTCTTTAATATTTGGCTTTGATTTCGAATACTTAGTGCTTCTCTGCATTTCTTGGTAATGAATAAAATACTTTTTTTTTTTAAAGCAGAACATAATTAAGCTTGAAGAAATTAAATATGACATTCAAATGAGAAAGAGCTTTGGATGAATATGCAGATTTGGGCTGCACACATGCTTAAAAAAATCAGTGCATTCCCTGCAAAGAATATCTTAAAGATACTCATTTTAACCATGGGGGCCTCTTATGCCCAGGTATCCTTTTTGTGGCATCTCTTAGCTAAACTTTTCCAAGTGAGGACATGAACTCTCTGTCCTGTCTTCAGAGTTTGTGACCTTACAAATACAAAACTGATTCTCATCAAGGAACAAACTGGAGAAAAAAACCAAAGCAACTAACCAAAAAAATCCAGCATGGATCTCCCTTCCCAGGCACAAAAGAGTCCACAAGCAAGAGCGTAAAGGTGTTATTTCAGCAAACAGAAACTCCAGTTTTAATGTGAAAAAGGCATTTTTATGTGGCCAGGAAACCATGTCACAACCCACAAGCTAGTTGTGCTAGGACCTGTACAAACACAGTGAATGTTGTTTCATGAAAAATAAGATTGGAATACTTTATTAATGTGGAAAAAAAAAACTTATCTAGTGTTGCTGTGGCTCAGGAAATCACAGATGCAGTTTCCACAAGCAGCCTATGAAGTCTTTGTCTTCCAAAGTAACTAACCCTGCACTCAAATACACTGGACATTAACATATAGGCGTATTTTTGCCTAGCAATTTTATTCCTAGGCAAAACAGCCCTTTTAACAAGCCAAAGTTTCAACCACAGCTCCCCTTACAAAAGGAGGATGTAAACAGTTGAAGGTCCTCAGAAGACTTGGTCAAAGAGAGGCCAGTGGTTTCCAAAAATTAAATATATGCGTGTCTGTGTGATTATCAATATATTAACTGCATTTATTCCAGTAGAGAACAAGAACAAAATCTGCCAGGCTCTGCATAACGTGAGTAACACGCTGGCCTTGCTATGAAGTTCGGATTTCAAATGGCCGAGGAGTTTCAGTAGAGAAAAAAAATCAGCAAATACAATGAATGGGGACTACAGCATGACACTTCAGCCATGACTCTTCCTTCATCTTCAGGTGCTTCTTGAGAGAGGATTAGCTGAACAGAGAGATGAAGGAGAGACAAGTGAATGCTGCTGCAAAAGAGCCAAGGCAGGGATGAGCTTCCTCAACAAGCTCAAGGCTGGATGGTGCAAAGGAAGGAGACAGGAGTGGGAGGGTTGAAGCAAAGGAGCCTGAGAGCCCATTTACTGAACAAAAGCCCCCAAAGTGGGGATATCCTAATATCTGTGGGTCCTGGATAAGTCATTTCTGCCAGTATCTGTGTCATCTCTTACTCATCCTTGAGGATTTCTTCCTCTTCCCTTCCCCTCCTGCTGAGAAAAACTGCATGGCTTGAGGGTGGAAGACTCAATATGGAGACTTTGATCCACTAAGGTCCCAATGGCAGAAGAGTCAAAAGACAAGGAATAATAGGAACCACTCCTGAGGTTACTGCCAAAGCTGGGGGAGCAGCCTGGCCATGCCCTTGTACCCATCTGAGAATCTGCTCAACCTATCTACAAGTGCCAGGGACCAATGTTGGATCTCTCTCCCCCACAAAATCATTGTGAGATATTCTGTTTCTAGTGTTTCAACAAGAACAGAATAAGAAACAAAAGTGCTTTGTGCACAAAAATTTCCATCAGCTCTGTCCATCAGTTGAAAAATTCAAGAGAATCAATTGTGAATATAGGAAACATGGGTAGGGAATAAGCAATGTACTAATGGGGTTTTAAAATGTTTTAGCTAGCACAGAGCTGCTAAAGCTATAAAATTCTGATTCACTCAAGGCAAAGACAGATTCATGAGAAGCAATTAGGGCCTGATCCAACATACAATGATGTCATTTGCAGTCTTGCTGCTGACTTTAAGAATCTTTGAATTAAGTCAATGATACTCACTTCACAATAAAAACAGAACTGAGTTTTGCTGACCAGTGACAAAAGCATCACTGAGAGAAAATATTTTGGGTCTTATTTTATACTATTAGACACTGTTTTCTTTCTCTCTGTTTCAAGGAAGGTGTTTTATTTTCTGGCTTCCCCAGTGAAAGGGAAAAATCTTTGCATTTTCTTATGACATACAAATTAACACTGAAATAAATCCAAAGTAGATTAAGCTAAAATCATACCCACAATATGAAATACAGTAACAAAAGCTGTGCTCCATCCCATCTAGATACTTTGGAAAGGATGCATCCGTCCTTGCTTAGGCAACTAAACAGAAAAGAGATGTCTGAGCTTCTCCCTTTACCTTTCTTTTCCATTCCCACTGATTATTTCAGATACCTGTGTTTGAATGAAACAAATCATCCTCTGCAGCCACCATTGCTCTATGTTGATTTAAACCCTCAGCACAGAGACAATCCCCTAACTTACACACAGTGCTCTTGGGGCAGTCATTTCCCAACCTCCACTGTACAGACAGACTGTGACACTCAGGCATTTGACACTTCAAATCATTGTACTACATTCTTTTAAAAAAACAGAACTTGGAAAGTCAAGCTCTTTCTGAGGTTAGATTGCAACTTATAGTAAACATAATTTATTTAATGGTATAAAACATCTTAAAGACCAATGAAAAGGAAACAATACAATTACTATTGTGATTACATTCTACAAGGGATTCTCAATGCATAAATTTTACTTTAATGCCATTCACAGACATACGCTTTTCAATATTGTCTCAAAATATGTTCAGTTCAGAATTAAAAAGGAGTTGGAATGCAAGTACAAAGCCATGAGTTTTGTTGTTCTAAGTACCATCTGCTTGACAGTGTATTACATTTAATCAACATTGCTAATTACAACAAACATCCAAACAAAACTAACATTTTTTTTATAAGACACCAGAAAGGGAAAAAAGAAAAGATTGTTGTGGGCTATGGCTAAAAGAAGAATGTCAAACTGCTTTAACTGTTTCTACCAACCATGGAAAAACTTTTATATGGACACATAGGCCATGCTACTGCATAAAAAATACCTTTTTTAAATCTAGATCTGAGAGAAAAAAACTTGTTACTTCAGCTTTTGCTCCAAGGAAACCTACAGAATAGCAGACTTGTGGTGAAGAGGGCCATTAAGGACTAGACAAAGCCCAACACAGGTTTCCTTGGGTTTTTGGCCATTAAGGACTAGACAAAGCCCAAGACAGGTTTCCTTGGGTTTTTGGTCAAGTGACTTTTTGGGTTTTGGTTCCTGGTCTCCAGAGAGAGAAGCGGGGTGTCCCCATCCCACCCCTGCTCTCCAGCGGCAGCAGAAAGCCACAGCCATGACCAGGGCACCAACTCCACCCCTCAGCAACCAGCACCTTGACAAAGACTGAATAACATTTCCCAGCTGTCTGAGGACCCACGAGCAGTTGTGGAAAGCAGGAAAAGAGGAACTACCTTATGAAGAAGGAAGCAGCAGCCGAGGTACCTGCCGAGACCGCAGCCGGAGCCACCGCGCTCTGGGGCGCCGCCGGGCCCGCGGGGTCAGAGCTGGGCTGCCCTGGGCCGAGCTGAGCACTGGGAACATCTCGGCCACTTTCTGCTGCTGCTTCTCCCTGATAAAAATAATAACATATGTACAGGTTAGCACACTTTAATGCATGGCCAGGACAGGGAAAAATTCCACACAGTGACTCTTTGCAAGGGTGAAGGTGAAGATCAGCAGAAGGTGGGGAGTGATACAGGTGGACAAGTGTACCACAGGAGGTTCAGCAACAGAGAAAGCAAAAACCATGGCCACAGAGGAGGAGCAGAAAAACAGAGAACCTTTGTGAGGAGTAATGCACAGTTAAACAGTTTGACAGGCATGAAGAAATGGAAAATGATAAGCAGAACCCTTTTGTCTTACATTGCTATTTGGGAGCTAGCAGAACTGTTTATCTGGTTCAGTTATGACTGTCAAGAATTATTTCTCAGTGGCACATCACCTACAAGACCTATCTGTTTAAGAGGAACTAACCAAACAGTCACACTTGTAATATGTTTCCACATGAATAACCCCAAGAACTAAATAAAGAAAATTGATTTTTTTAGAAAAATATATACAGCCCTCTTTTTCAGTATTATTTTTCTTAGCAGCACAAGTGTACAGCATTTTTCTCCTGTAAACCATTCCAGTGGAAGAACAGGAGAGACTGGAGATGCATCTTCTCCAGCATAGAACATTTGCAGTGTCTGAGACACAGTTTGGAAGGAGGTAATTGCTTTGAGATTTTGCCAAAATTTCAGACATCAGTATTGTGAAATTGTGTCAGGTTTATATCTTTATGTTTAGGCCACCAACTCTTTCAAGTACTGAGTTCAATTAAGCCCCATCAGTCAAATGCTCATTGACAGTGCTGGGAAGGCTCCTTTTCGGAAGAACCTGCTCTCTGTCTGGGAGTCCTGAGGATTTAATTAAAGATGACACCACAATAAATATTTGTCAAAAGAGTTAATTGCTTCATGTATGATAATATATGATGTTTCTGTCATCTGAAATACTACTTTGACATTTCCAACTAATTAGCTAAAATAGATTCCAGGAAAGGAGACAGCCTTGTAATGAAGTGCAAGCACAATTAGGTACTTCCTAGGATGCCACCAAATTTTAAATTTTGAGCTGCCACAGATCATGTTTTACAACTATAGATATGCAGACATGGCAATAGGGCACTCCCAGTTACATACACGCCCTCAATTTTCTCATACACTGACAATACAAATAGAGATTTTCTCATGAGAACTGAGGCAACCCGGTTATTAGGTACCAAGGAAAAAAACTTTGCCAAGCAAGTAGTGCTCAACTGGTGCATGAAAGCCTGTCTGGAGTTTCATCTGGACTCACTCCTACAGGCTGAGTGCTGTATTCCCAGTTCCCAACAAAGTCAACAAGAAAAAAGTGTACCCAGCTCTTTTGAAGGTCTGTTCTTTCAAGATCAGTACTACTATCAGTATTATGGAGTGGCTGAGTAATACTTTAGCACAGAGTGCTACACAAAAAAGTACTTTTCTAGAACTGACCACAGAGATCTGAGTCTGAGACACAAAATTCATTCATGCAGATTGACTTAATCCTAGTGAAGCTACTCATGCTAGAAGCCCACCTGGAAACTTTGAACAGTCCTCTGCAAAACCCTTCACTTTGTAATACAGGAATCTCATGAGATCAGATTTCTCTGTGATGAAAACAGAAAGACCAAGCAATGCTAGAGATTAAGACAGGCACAAAAGAAATGGTGTGGAAGGAAAAAGTACTTTAAAAAAGGAGTTTGTCTGTCCATCCTATCCATGATCTACTGGCAATGACAGCCAGGAACAGAGAAGCTTGGAAAAGGATCAGATCCACTCATGTGGTTAATTGCTTATAACTAAGTGATGGAGTAATGAACCTTGAGGGGGGTCGATAAAGCAGGTATTTGATCATTAATGCACTGAAGCAACAAATGTGTGGTCTTGACCTGTGCCAGTCACAGAAAGAATACGGCATGTGGAACAACATGCAGGTGGGTAAAATCCAGCATGCCATCTGAAATTCAGAGTTACGTGAACTGGCACAAAGTGCTGACAGCAAGATGAGCTTATATGGCTTCAGTAATTTACAAAGTAAAAAAATCTACCCCACAGCCTCTGGAGGCAGCACATGGAGCCCACAGAGGGCACAGCAGGGACTGCCACGCTCAGTGACAGTGGCATGGTGGCCAGCAAGAGGAAGACCCAACCTGCAACCCCTGGCAGGAGAGCATCTGTGTCTGAAAAGTCCCCAGGTTCTGTCAGGGACACAACCACAATCCTCTGCCACAGAAACTGCTGTCTCAGATTCAAAATTACAGGCTCAAGTCGAATTCCCAAGACAAATTTTTTCACTCACTTTCAACAAGGCTTATACTAGACAAGAGACCTTGACATAAAGAAAATTGTGTTCAAGCAACATTTTGAAAAAAAGACAGGGAGAGCAACATGTTTCTAACCAATCACACTAATTAATGTATAATCTAAATGATGGCATGATCTAAAGCTAAATATGAAATCTTTAGAGTTAGCACAAAACTTCATTGCATTTTACAGCAAAGTGTAACAGACTTGTAAGAACTGACTGGAATCTGTTAATAGATCAATTCCTGTAAAAGCTATTCACATTTAAAAATATAAGCCACATGTAACACACATTCCTTTTACATCACTTTTATTTCTATGAGAAGTTAAAAGCCTACATTTCTAAGAGACTGATGATTGTGGACATATCAGGCATGTAACTTGAAATACCCAAATCAAACCTGCTATTTCAGATGGCAGATGGTTAATATGCTTTCCAAACCAACGTATCTAAGTTGGATAAATTGCTATTCCCACATTAAATACATTTGAAAACTCAAACTGTAATTTCTTTTTCTGTAAGTTTTATTCTCAGTTTTCTGTGAACATAAAAAGAGGATGAGGGGGAGCCAGTAAGAAGGTACTGATTCTTGTAAAGGAACAAAAAGTGAAGGTATACAAGATAAAATCATCAGAACACTACTGCAGAAGACAACCCATATAATTTTTATTGTCTTCAACTACCCAATTAATATTAAACACAGAGGTAACATCAGTTTTGCTGCAGGATGAGAAGCTGAAAAACAACAAAAGTTCTTCCAAAGTTTAGGATTCATTTCAAGGACTGTTTGCACCATCCAAAGGTGACAGGATTTTCCAGCACAGCCACATGCAGCTCACCATGAGAAGTTACCTCCTCAGGTGATGAGGAAGGCTCGGGTATGAGGAAATTGGTCAGGTCCAGGTCATTTACCCTGAGGCAAGAAAACTAAAGGCAAGTAATGGGACATCCCTGGGCCTGGACACTCCAGTGTGCCTCACCACAAAAAAAGAAAGAGGAATTTTTATTTTTTTTTAATTAAATGCACCTCCCTCATCTCAACAAATATTTTTCTGAGGACTGTGTGTGGAAAACAGAATTTTTTAGAGGAATCTGAGCAACTTTTGACTTTTCCAAGTGTTCAATTCAGCACAGAGAGAAGGCTCCAGACTGCAGCTGAGAGGGAGCTGTGCTTCTCCATCTAATGAATTTTCATAAATCATTAATGATCAAATACAGAAAGCACAACCTTGTCACTACAAAATGTTACTGACTGCACTGAATATTTAAAATGTCATAGGGCTCCACATCCAGAGAGTAATGTTTGTTTCAATTCTCTACGAAAATATTTGCTGGACAAAAGCCATTGGAAAAAACCAAAAACCCTTTGGAAAGATGCTAATCTCAAAAGGAAGGTTTTCCAAAACTGCTCTATAGGACCCCTTCCCTCTACTCTGTCCAAAGCCACATGAAAATTGGCACCAGTAAGAGCACAGCAAGGATGACATTTGAAAATGTCACACCAAGCATTCTGCACGTGCAGGAATGAGCAATGTCTTGGTGCTTCATGTCACTGCCTGTGCCATGGACAGGAGGGTTTTGGGACCCAGTCCCAGCACCATCCTGAGGACAAGGGGCAAGTCAGCCACACTGCATTCCCAGCTGGCAGCATCCACACACACAGCTGAAGCTGGCAGGGCCACAACAAGCAGGTACAGCATGAGCTGATCCCAGCTGAGAGGGCCAAAGCTGGGGAAAGGGCAGCATGAGATGGAGGTGACCTGGCATCCCCAGGCTGTGGAGGTGGAAGTGTCCTGGGCACAACAGGGCACCCCCTGTCCCATCCCTGATTCCCAGCACACGAGCTCACTGCTGTGACTAGATGGCAGGAAACATCTGCTCAGGCTGAAGCAAGTCAGACTAGTCCAAAATTACACCATAAAGAAGTTGGCCCCAGATGAAATTTCCAGATCCACAAGACTTTGTCTGGCCATTACCATCCAAAGGACAATGACAATTCTAACAAGCTCTTTACACATTTGAAGTGCAGAGCCAAAAACTAAGCCATAATGTTTCCAGTTTTCTGAATATTTCCATTCTCTGGACTTTGACCTTTGTTCAGAGAATGTCCAGGAATCCAAAAAAGCCAAACAAGGTCTCTGAAATGCATACAAAATATGTGTCTGGTGACAGGAAAGGAAAACACAGGACTATAAAAACCTATAAAAATAGATCAGTCCCAGGATAATACTGTCATGGCAGAAGAAAACCAGAAGGTTGGATAGAGCTGCAAAAGAGTATTGAGAACAGAATCACTAATGAGGGAATGAAGAAAATTACATGAGCCTCTATGAATCTAACACACATCTGTTTATCAGAATCACAACTGAATGTAATTTATTTTAATTCAAAAAATTGGTCCCATAATGAAAGCATTTAACAGGGCAGTGCAGGTGAAGCACTAAATGCTCTGGGACAGCCTGAGCCTGTACTGGTGATTTTTTCCCCCTAACTAATTTTTTCTAACTTTTTTTACCCGTTTCTGACTAGCAGGCAGGCAGAGGATTTTGAGAATTTGCTCTAACTTCCTATTTTCCCCTTTCTGTCTAGAACATCACAGTCAATTAAACTGTAAAAACTGCCTGATGTAACGATTTTGCAAAATATTAAACCTACTGTTTATATATGATAAAACAATAATTTTCCACCTAAATGATTCATGTAAAAAAAGGCTCTTATGACCTACTAGCACTGACTGGAACAAATGTGACGTAAATCTGGAGCTGGGTAATGCTCACACTATAAACCCTTCTTTCCCATAAGCGTGGGCAAGTCCTGCATGCATCTGCTGTGAGAAAAGTCTCCTCCTGACTGACGAGCACCACATAAAGTTAACAGGGCAGCATATGCCAGGCTGAACTGAAACGTGTTCTGGATAAACTTTTTACTGCCACTTGGCATTGCTTCTGCCAGGGCTCATTACAAAATAAGCAGGGCATTTTATAACTACAATACACTGCTGTAGTCATTTATAACCTGCAGCTGGGATGTGGTAACAGGAATGCCTCAACCTGTAGTTTCAGACTTTTATATTCATCTCGTGTTCAAAGTAAATCAATTGCAAAGCATGATGTCCCTTCTCTCAAACAAGGTTTTTCAGCTACAAGAGTTGCTAATGCCTGGCTTATGATCAATCTCTGAAGATGAGACAGAAGGAGAAAAACTGTAGAGAAGTAGAATTAAATAGAAAGAGGAGGCCCATCTGCTGTCATAGACTGGAAAGTAATATAGGCAATCCAAAGGCAACCTTGGAGCACTTGCTTTTTGAAATAATTAAAGCAGGTTCAAGGTTTGGCTCTTCACCACCAAAAATCATTAGCAGTCAGTGTTCCATGAAGAAAGAAGATAACTCAACATTTTGGGCAGGGCACACACCCAGCTCCATCGAGCACAGGCATCCTTGGCAGTACCAGGATGGAGAATCAGCAGCTTCTCCCTTCTGACAGGGGTTTTGATTTCAATCTGACCCAGATCTCTCCTAAACCATGCTGTCTGCTCCTTGAAAAACTTATTAGTGTTCTGGGCAGGCCTCAATCTACAAAATGAAACATACTTCTTTCCTTCCTTCCTTCAGATTGAGAATGTGGGCAATCCCTGCAGGCCGGGCTCTGCTAGTGCAAAGATGTCAGCAGCCAGTGACAGACCAATTCCTTCACATTTCAGCCATTCAGGACACCCATACCAAAGACACAGCAAGAAATGCTCTTTTTTCTTTCCCTTTTCACAGAAACCTGACCACCAGTCACATGAACACCCTCCTATCTGCACATGCAAACCCACTGCCTGGAAAGTCAGGAGGGCATGAAATGAGCTACCACAAGGACACTGATCCTGCTGCACATTAACACTCTCAAACCAGGACTTGTCATGTGCAGTGCATTTAAAACAGCCAGGCTAGAGGGAACTGTTTCTTCTAATGCCTCTAGCAAGCATCAGAAAGTGTTGCCCAGAGCCCTCCCTGGTGACTTCTATTACAATAGCTACAGCCTCCAAAGCCAAAAAATCTAGCTGTGTACTTCCCTGGGTATTGCTTCAAATGGACAAATATACAGTAAAAATCCCTGCTTTTTGTCAAAGGCTGATACCAGCAAGCAAAGGAATTCATTAACAGGTTCATAATAATGCAAATTTCTGTCATTTCAGGATTGGGCTTCCTACAACAAGACAAATGCTTTTCCATTAGGACTGACTTCCATGGGCCAGATGTGTTTCTAGCAGCCACTAAACACAGGAGACATGCAGAGCCTTGAAATGGGAGAACTTGTTTCACCTTCCTGACTCCACAACAGCATTTCTCAATGATCTGGGCAACTCAACAAAAATGTCACCATATCTTGATCACTCTCTATTCAGCAAAAGAAATTACCATGTTCCCAATTTCATTAAAATCACTGTATTGTTACAATGATTGACATACAATGTCACCAAATAAAGCAAAGGTGGACAGAGATTGTCATACATAATTTCTATCTCAATCACACTTGAGCTGCTTATATATTAGATGGAGCTGCTTTAAAAAGAACATCCCTTGGGATCAATTTGCCTGACAGCTACCACATGGAAGGCACCCACTGACTAGCAGCTCTCTTGAAGAGGTACAAGCCCTCATTATCTGAAGGGAAAACTGGCTCTTTATTACACCCATATTTAGAGACAAGGCTCAGTTACAGGCAAGCTCATGAAACAGCATTAAGTTTGCAAAGACAAGGACAGCTGTGATCATTGGGATCATTGCTGAAGGACACCAAGGTCCCAAATTAGGGATAGAGCTGTGCAGATGACACTCTCCTTGCGGGTGGGTGTTCCTGCTGACCCCCCTGTTTGCTCCCAGTGCTGGGGCCATGTAACCCAGACATGATTCACCATGACCAGAGTGAAATCTGCAAGCCTGCAGATGTCCCAAAGCTCTTTCAAGTAACAAAATGCCAATAAGAAGGAATTCCAGAAGGAATTCCCAAGGGTGACTGTGCAAAGCAGCTGCCCCAGAAGGAGAGATAAAAGAGGCTGGGAGTCTTCTCTTGCTTGGAGAAGAGAAGATTGAGGACAGCCTGAGGTTAACAAAGTCATGGAGGTACTGAATAAATGGAATGAAAGCCAATACTTCTTTGCACTGGGGTAGTGAACTCATGGAACCTGCTGGCTACAGAAGGCTGTGGAGCTAGAGAGTGTTTCAGGGTCAGAGAGGGTTTGGATAAATTCCTGAACAGCAATTCTCTAAACAGATCCTAAAGGGAACAGACAGGTATGTGTCCCTGTGAATTGTCCAACTGGGCATGCTGGGGAGTGTGAGCAGACTGCAGCCAGGCTCCACAGCTCTCCCTAAATACCATTTCCAGCTTCACTGCTGGAGACAGCCCTGGGCTAGACAGGCTGCAGCTGAGACCCAGCAGGATATTACTGGTGTTCTTATCATTCCCATTCTATCTTTTCAAGAGAATCTTAGCATAACTAGCAACAGGAGGTTGTGCTATTCCCACATCCCCCATCAGGACTTCAGAGTCATAGGGAGAGGCTGACAGGACTCAAGGGGATGTCCACACAGCTACCTTGCATTAAACTAAACCTAGACCTTTCTCAAGGCATCTCAAGGGCCACTCTCCCCTTCTCTATCCTTCCACTGCCACCTGACCCCTAAAATAGACTTGTACAACTTCATCACCTTGCACAACTTCATCACACAACAGAGACAGTTCTGAATGGCAGATCCATTATCTAACACCACCAAAAACACAGCAATAGACTCATGCCTATAGCACCTTTCAAATTCATCCTTTGCATAAGGTATCACAAAAGAACAAACTCATCCAGATTTGAAATAGCAGCAGCCATGCATATTCAGAGGAATTAACTCAGTTGTCTCTTTTCCAGGCTAACAGGCCCAGCTCCCTTTTCTCTTAAAAGAGATGCTCCAGTCCCCTCACCATCTTCACAGCCCCGCCACAGACCCTCCCCAGGAGCTCTTTCTGGAACAGAGGAGCCCAGAACTGGACACAGCACTCCAGATGTGGTCTCACCCAGGGCTGAGCAGAGGTCACCCCTCCCTTGATCTGCTGGCAGTGCTCTTCTTGATGCAGCCCTCAATACCACTGGCCTTCTTGTTCTCCAGGGGAGTGCTGGCTCGTGGTTAACTTGCTGTCTACCAGGACTCCCAGAGCTGTTTCCTGTGGTCAGCCCCCAGTCTGTACTGGTGCATGGGGTTAAACCTCCCCAGCTGCAGAACCCTGCATTTGCTTTGGTTGAATTTAATTGTGTTCCTCTCTATCCACATCTGTCCAGGTCTTCCTGGATGGCACAGCTGGCACTTTGTGGTACCAGCCATTCCTCCTCAGCAAGCTTCCCAAGGCTGAGCACTGTCCCTCCATCCAGGGCATTGATGAATATGATGAACTAAACTGGAATCAGCAGAGATCCCTGGGGAACACCACTGGCTACAGGGCTCCAGGTAGACTCTGCATCACTGATCACAACCAAGGTCCAGCACAGCACCTCTCCTCACTGGCTCTTCTGTCATTTGAAGAAGAAAATTATCATTAACACATTCCAGGAACCCTCTACATTGCTTATGCCCTGCTGTGTTGTCCCTCTTGAGGACCAGGATTTCTGAACATGAGGTTGTTCCTGCCTGTCTTGGGAGGACCTCACCCACTCATTCTTCCTGGTTGGGCAGATTACTCTCTATAATGTCACTGTGAAATTATCTCATCGTAGTTTTAAAGTTCTATTTATAAGTCTAGTAATCCCATCATTGATTATAGTCACTGTATTCAAATTATAAATCCATTAGCTGCTCAACAATGAAATAAAATCAATAATGCACGTAAATGGGAAAAAAAGAATTTAAATGCATACATTAATGTCACTTGAAGTAGTGCTATTTTATGCACCATCTCTAACAAAACTGTGTCACATCATTAGCAATAATGTGAAAAATCTTTTTCAATTAACAGAGCTGATTTGATGCTATGTTCACTAAAGTGGCAATCCATTTCATTTAACACACACATATGAAATGCTTGAAATATCTATGAACTCTATCCATACATCATAAATTCTCTCCTAAGTGCTGAAACACAAAAATAGATACATCATTTTCTATTTATGCCTTTTAAACCTCCTGTCAGAAGCTGCCAGGCAGGGCACTTCAGTGACTCTAGCAAGTAACAAAGAGAACCAATTTTTGCCCCATGCTCAGCCACAAAACAAGAGGAGATGCTTTCACCAATGCTTGTACTGTTCACATCTCTCAACCTCTGAAGATCCACACCCTCAACATGCCATCATTCCAGTAAACAGCCTGCTGAGGAAATGTCAAATTCAAAGCACTTCCCAAAAAAAAAAAAAAAATAGATGATGTTCAAATACTAATCTACACAAGCAGGACAATCCTACCTGCACACAGCTGGACAAATCAGTTCCTTTCACGTACTATACAGACACCACTGCAAGACTTTCCCCTCCACCCTCCTGCATACTTAACTAAGGTCTGAGCTCAGCCTGAATTTATTTGGTTTCTCTGCTGCATTAACTTCTGAAGCCAAAGGGCATTTATTGTTCATCTGCAGCCCACCCTTAACCCATGTAGCCCAAGCAACACTAGCCTTTTAAAAGCTGCTCTTTCTCAAATCTTGGATGACACCATGTCTGAGCTTCAGCCAAAAAGCATGAACCTTCCCTGTATGGCAGCTTCTAGTGCTGGGGTGGCATGGGATGCACTGATTATCAGTTCACCAGGGGATTTATAGTGGAGCAAATTCAGAGTATAAATGGACCATCAGGAAGCAAGAGAAGCTGAAGGGAGCAAAATGAACAGAAAAGGCCAAAGAAACAAGTTGAAGGGCAAGAGCAGAAAATTTAAGTATTTGGGATATTTAGTGTAGCTTATGATACAATTGCCAGATGAGATAATGCACTGTGGGCCAAAGGTAAATCCACTGGATTATCATTTCCACATAATCTCTAAAGTCTGCTTGTCTTACATCTATCTCTGATGAGTTAAGGTGAAGTCTGGGCAAACATTCCTTATTATTGCCTGTTGACTCCAGTTGTCAACAGAGGCAAGTATGGACTTGTTTCCTCATGAGAGCTGTAATAACAACTGCTTAGCCTGGAGGGGTGAAAGATCAAAAGAACTGCTTTCAGGTGGTAATTTGAGCCACAAGAGGGTCTGAGTCCTCAAATAGTTACCCTGTCCCACAACTGTAAAACCAACACTATGGTGGAAGTGTCAAACACAATAAAAAGAAATGCAATCCACACCCTCACCCAAGAAAGGTTATTGGTTACAAGGTGGAAATGAGCCTGTTAACTCTTAGTATTTTTCCTGTATCACTCTGATACCGAACTATGTTAAAAAGTAACCTCATTTTCACCTTATCACCCTACACTGGGGACAATCTAGAATAAGAGAGCACAAAGGTGCCATCAACAAAGCAGAGGGCTGTGCCTCCAGCTGCACGTTTAAGGCTGAATTCCCAACCCACTCCTTCCAAGGCAGTCTGCTCCCTGGCTGCTGGGGCAGGGTCTCACTGGCAGTGGCAGCGTGTCCTCACACATCTCCCCTCCCTCCTCTGCATGTGCCAAGGCAGCCAAGCCCAAAGCAAGGCATGACTGCCCCGCTGACATGCAGCAGCCACAGCACAGGTCTTTTCTATGGGAACATAAATTAGGTAAGTATGAGAAAGCATTTAGTAACCTGGACCAAAAGGTTTCCTTCTGCTGCTGAGACTCGTTATGGAGGGTGACCAACACTGACTTTGAAAGTCACTATTTTTTGCCACTCTCTTTTCCTTTATTTATTTACTTCCTCTACAAAAGCAGTGAGACCAGCACTACTGGAGCTAAAGACAAAACAGAAGAGCCTTTGTGCAGTCCTGCCTCACCATCTGTCTGACATTGACTTCTTGAGGATCAAGATGTTTTACGTGGAGTCTGAGGAATGTCCCAAAGCTCAAAGACATCCATATGTCTCACGGACAAGATTTATGGTCAATGCACTGTATTTTAATTGTTTCATTACAAAATATATTTCCCACATTGTATTAATAAAAGGTCACTGAGAAAGCTATCAAGTAGGGTTTTAAAAATTAATTTAAAAATCCATTTGGCATGACATTTATCAAAGTAAAAAAAGTAAATGCTGAAAAGTAAATCTTGTCATTGTTCTGTTTTCCACAGTCAGCTTTTTATTGCATCTTTTAAACAAAATGTAAGTCACCCTTGCTATAAACAAACCAAGAGGCTTTAAGGAAAGTCAACAGAGGCTGAACTACTCTCAGACAAAACCATCTGGTTTAGATTAGGGTAAGCAGAAGACTTACTCAAACTACAGGAAAGCTTGAATTGTGACTAAAATAACTCAGAGGTTTTTCAAACAAGACAAATAAACACAACTTCTTTAACTTCAGAGTCTGTGCACCCATTTGCATGTGCTGTGCTGTGGGTGAATCCTCCCTCTCTGAACTTCACAGACCCAAGCAATAAGCACATACCTAAATTTAAATTTTTGAATACTCTCAGGAACATGCATTTGATAATTTGGCATATATACGCTTTAGAAGTTTTACTTAAGGCTCTTCAAATTTTTTAGTGCTCCAACTTTTTCAATTTCTTAATGGTGCCTTTTTTAATATATTTTTAAATCCACTTACAAATTGGTAAGTGTTCAAGGAGCCACAATGCTTTGCCTCATAACCAGTGCCAACTGTACATATTCAAGTAAGAATTACAGTGTGATGAGGATCTCATTTTGTGTAAGATGAAAGAAAAAGCAATTTGCAAATAAGCCCTATTTCACTGAGATGTCTTTATAGCACATGGCATGGCTACTTAAGCACTTTTATGCAGCACATAACACTGCATAATAATAACACAGTCAATTTTAAATATACAGCAAGACTCTTTCTTTCTACAATACACAATAAATGCAGATATTTCTAATAGGCATACAAGGTATTTTCAGAGGTTTTAATGTTCTACCTCTCAGCCAGATTCCAACACATATGGGAAGCCTAAATTCCTCTCAGTCCTCTCCTTTTGCATTAAACTGAGTGGCAGTGCTTAGCACTGCTAATGGGCTTTTTTGATTTGAGTAGTAACCTTATAGTCACTTGTCAGGTCAAGAACTGAAAACATCAATATAAAACTATTTATTAATTACAGTTGCCAGGTGTCCAGCACAAATCAGCTGCTTTACCCAGAGTTATACCAGCTCCCTCCCTGCACTGTGTTCACTGTCTGCTCAGACAACTTATCACTGCTGCTGGTGATTATTTTTTGCAATTTTTCACAACAGGCCACTTGGGTAAAGCAGCTGATTACATCTTCACCTTTTGCACCTTGGTTGCAATCCTAGTCTTCCCCTCCCTGAACCCTCCTCCAGATCCTTAATTACTGTTCCTCTTTACAGCTCCCAAAGCCCATGGTTATTATTTTCATTTGAGCAGCACCCACACTACGCTTCAAACACACGTTCCTGTTCAAAAAATTTATAATCTATATAATGGATTTTTCACACTTGAACTCCAAACACATATTAAAAATTTACGATGTCCTGCACTTCTGACCCCCAGCGTTCAGCCCAGAAGTGTTTTCACAACTGTAAGTGACGTAACAAGGTAATACATGCGAGTCTGGGGAGGGAGATGAGAGGAGAAATCAAATCTTTTTATTTTTCTCTCCACAGACAATTTCACTGCAGCCACTATTAGAACTTACCATGAATAAAAAATACAGATCCTGGAGAAATGTGTGCAGCTGCAAGGTCCCCCTGAGCTTTGGCAGATGTACACTGGGGTGTGTTTGCACACCCAAAAGGCACTGGGGACACAGAAGGCTGTGTCCAAAATAGGATTCACTCCACATGACCTACCTGGGCTCCACCAGCACCAGCTGGAAGCCACAGGCACCCTTGGTGGACAGGGCAGGCCAACACAGACATCCAAGATGAGAAGGACAAAGCATCTCTTTGAAGTGCCTGTTGGTCTTCCACAGCCCCAAAGGAAGCCTCAGTAATTATGTTATAATAAATACCTGGGGTTTTGACAATTAAAAATACTTGAGATGAACGCCAGCCTTTACTTTTGTCTTCCCAGATTTGCAAAATTAATCATGCCCACTTCATATGCAGCAGTGAGTTAAATCACTGGGAGGGTAGGCATTGCGTAGAAGCCTCCCACCAGGGAGTTCAGCACCTGTTTCAAGCACCCTTTGGTAAGGAAAAAAGGTGTAAGTAAATACAGATCTCCCCAGTGAAACAGGACTATTTACAGAGTGGTCAAAATAAATGGTGTCACAACCAAGAGTGGAAACTCCCTGAGAAAAGAGCCACCTTTTACTTCTGCTTTTGTGCAGTATGTTGCCTAAATGGGGGCTGAAGTCTTCAAAATCCAGTCATACTTATTAAAAAGTACATTCAGTGCCGTTCTTTCTACTGCAGGAGTCTTGCTCCAGAATTCCTCTAGCCAGACCAGCTTTGCTCCCCAAGACAGGAAGTATTACTAAAGACAGACATCACTAAAAGTATGTATATGAACAGTTCTCTTTTGGGTTAATCTGAAACTTAAACCCTGCCTCTAACTTTAGAAAAGACAAAATTATCTCTCTAACCAATTAAAAAAAAAAGTAAATAAACCAAATAAACTTTTCTAATAGGGAAGGAAGTTCAGATGTGAGAATCCATAGAACTGGGAAAACCCCAGTCTTTGAAAAATTGTGGAATTATGTAACACAAGCATTGGACAAGAATGTCCTGCAGTGGATACTATCCTAGACAAGGGCCAGACTAGCTGTTTCCTGAAATCTCTCCAGTCCTGTTTCCTTCAACACCTGTGATTCCTCAAGGGAAGAGCGTAGGGGAAGCACTTTCTGCCTCACCCACCCAAACAACTTCATCAGACACAAGGCCCTTAACAATACACAAAGCAGTGGAAGAAATTCCAACAGACACAAGAAGCACCATCTGGAAAGAGATGCACTCACAGTCTGCAGTCACTACATTTGGGTTTAAATGAATAAAATAAATAAAGAGAGAGGAGAGATAAAACAACTGAAGACTAGCTTCTCTCCAAAAACTGCTTATAAATCTAAATGATCCTTGCAGATGACTGGATCACATCCAAGCTGCCTCCAACACTCACAGTGTTTGTCCTTTCCTTAAAGGTCACTGTTTTCCAGGCTACTGAGTTTCTTTGCACATTTCTAAATCACACTTAAGCTCTTCTGCATTATACACATTTTTCCTTCACAGGGGTTAAATGAGGCAACTGTTTTATCTTAGAATAGCATAGTGGTTAGGGAAGACCACGTCTATCAGTCACCATGGTTAAGCAGGAAGAAATCTGCAGCTGGCTGTTACTGAATTATTTAGGACAAGAATAAGGGCAGACAAAGAATGAGTAGACAAATGGAAATACTTCTGCTTTCAGAGTGCTGGCTTCTTAGCCCAGCAGCCTTCCCATTTTTCCTTCCCTATTTCTGTGATATACAATGAACTTAGAAGGCAATTTAAAGTTAACATCAGATACCATACATGACCAAATTGATCCCTAATGCATGGAGCAGCATTTTAGAGAAAAGCTCTCATAGCAGAAGTTCCTTATAAACTGTGAAGAGCTGAATGAGCCATTTTCGCTTCTCTTAGTGAGTGACCTGATGTCAGTAGAGATTCACTGGATTTTAGTCCCTCAGAGGTGGAATTTATGTGAATTCATAAATTTCCTTAAGAGAGAAAAGTATGGGAAGGAGGAATCAAGTCTCCAAACCTTTTCTGGAAGGAAACACAAGTCAGCCTGAAAAAGTAATGTTACACAGCAGCACTCAAATATTTATCTGTGATGATCTTGGAGCTCAACCAGCTGAAGCTACCAAGCAATATTAGGTAGTGTTTACATACAACAGCACATAAGGCATCATGTTAAATTTAAAGCTCCTTGGCACCAAAATACCTGATCTCACAAGATCTGTTATGTCATCTTTAAGTGAAAACCTTTACTTCAAATTGTGCACATCTCATTATTACATACACTCCCCCATTCACTACCTGAAAACTGGTCAGGAATAAATCTCAGTCAAAATCAGCCATGCACTGTATCCTTCTTCTTAGCACAGTCCCATAGATAGCCACTAAAGAATTTCCTTTTAAAGGTAATGTGCACCTCTGCAAAGCTTTCCCATTTCCCACAAGAGGTCTTACAATGCACAGAGAATACAGGGAAACAACATCAAGGCTGAAAATCCAAGTGCAGTGACATTTACAGGCATGTGGCTCTGAAGCAACCTCCTGAGTCCCTTCCTCAGCAGCAAACTGCTCTGCAACACATCTAAGCTGCAGATTAATGCTGTGCATCACAGTCCATCAACAGCAACTGCTGAACTGCACACAGAGTTAGAAGCTCTGCACTAGACTTGAGGGTCAAGTTCACCTTTGATACAATCCCACGAAGCTCCCAGAGCCTCATGTGTGACAAACTTGGCCTTTTGTGTTTTTCTAAAGAAGTTACCAGGTATGTGACAGACAAATAACATCACCTGCATACATGAAGCTGAAATAGGTGCAAAAACATCTGAGGAAACGATCCCACCATGTGAGATAAGATAGCAAATTCCTTGTGACATGTGATAGAACATCTTCCAAAGCTCTTTAACTCTTCAGCTCTTGAAAAAAATGGATTAGAATATCATGAGCTGATCTCCACAAAGATAAATATTTATAGATCTCAAATTTTATCTGGATCTCTCTGTATGTCCACACACATGCAAACAAAACCCAAGCAGCTGAATTATCAGTACTTACTAGACAAGCCTGAGGCAGGAAGCTGTTCACTCTGGAGATACTCCACATGCCCTCGAGGTACTGCTGAGCTTGGATGGTGACAGAGCTCAGGGCACCACTGAGGCCGCTGGGGGCCACCGTCACTTGAACGCTGGAGTTGGGAAAGCCGCCCACGCCTTGAGACCATCCCAGTCCTTTCTTCCTCTCTGCCGCAGAGAAGAGACTGGGAGACTTCCCAGGCTGCCTGCCCACCTGCCCAGCAAGGAGGGGCAGGTCCCTCTGGGAAGAGACAGTGACCATCCTGGGTACCATGCTGGTCACCGCCGCGGCGCCGGGCGGGAGGTCGGGCATCTCCGGGTAGCTGGCTTGGCTGAGGGTGTGCATCATCTGGATGGCTTCCTGCTTCAGCTGGTTCAAGTGAGTGGCACAGGTTTCACATCTGCTCTCTCCCTCATTCCTGTTCTTCTGTAAGTAGTCAGGCACTTGAAGCTTGTCAAAAATTAAAGCTGATAATCGTGGGTCCTAAAGAAGTGAAGAAACGGGGGGAAAACATGGTCAGTTAAAGATAAAAATGAGAGGAAAAAACAAAGTTCTCTGATTTGCTCTCCACTCACGGAAGTACTTTAAATCTGTTCTGTAACTCTCAGCATTTTTCCTGCTGAATACCCTAACAGGCCCACAGTGGATTAATAAACCAAAAGTGAATTCATTTGTATTAGACCCAGCATGAAAATTATCATCAGAATTAAACAGTGGAGCTGCGGTGTTCCTGATAACTGCTCATTCTTCTAATTAACTCTCCTTTGGAGACATCTATAGCACCCGTGTTTCCCATGCTCAGGAACAATGTTAGTTGAGATGCTGAACCTACAAATATCATAACTTGATTCAAAGGCATATCACCATCAGAAACCAAGGGAAATTAGACTTGAAAGTATTTTGAAAAATTAATGTGTGACCTGGTAAACGTCCTGCTGCCCTTACCTTTGGAAATGATGAATCAAGGGGCATAAAAGCCAGTTTACATGGTGCTGCCCACAGGACTGTTATTTCTGATCTTTGCAACCCAGATGGTTGCAATATTCCCTTCTGCTACAGTTGCTTTAATGAGAAATAGATTTGAGCCTACAGCCATGTGTGAAGGTGTGACAATGTGCACACTAAGACGCTGATTTAAAAGCAGCACCTATTTTGTTTCCACAGAGCAATTCCCCACCAGCCCTTAGCTAGTTCATTTTAAGGCTGCTAAGACATTTTAAAACCCAGCACTGTGTTTCCACTTCAGAGATAGAGTTACCTATCTCCTGCAACACACAAACGCCCTCCCATCCCAGGCCTGCTACTGTAAAGATTAGTCAAGAGATTAAATCCAGCCCAGTCGTAAATCTGCTATCGAGCCTAACACCAGGCAGTAAAACTGACCCAACTTCACACACCCTCACAGAGCTCTCTAAACAATTAAGGTTTTAATGAAATCACAGCACAGCCAAAGGTTTATTTGTATAATTATTTCAAATGAAAATATTTAATTTTCTTGTTAATAAGTAGGACACACATAGCTGGTAAATCAGCCATCCAACATATGCTGGGGATATCCCCAGATTGGCACTTGTTTTTAAAAATGTATTACTTTATGCCAAGCTGCAATTGCTCTCTAGGAAATGAATGTCCTATCAGAAAACTCATTCTGGTTTTAATTACAATGCACATCAATAAAACTCTTTAAAGAAGTCTTGGCACTGGTACTTTGGCTATGCTCTGAATTCAGAAAGCACTAAAATACTGCTTAACTTCTGCAGCAGTAGCACAGAATTTATCTTGTGTTCAGCTGTTGGACTACTCCTGCAATGGTTTTAATCTCTCACAAGACACAGTGCTGTGTGGATAGAAACCACTGTAAGTATATCTAGCATCACATTATTCCACAGCCAAAACCCATTGATCAAAGTTGCTCTCTCTGCAATAATCTAAATTATTGTTTATTGACTTAAAATTAAAAATACTTCTGAGGCTAAGAAAAGCTTCTCCTGCCACTGGCTGAACAATAAATTGATTCACAACAGTGAATCAGCATAAAAAGGGAAGTGAAAGACACTGTTTCATTTTTGTCTCTTCTCTTTATTGAGGTTTAGATCCTGCTAAAAATGCCTTTGAAGTTGCACCATTTGCTTACCCTCACGAGGAGCAAATTCTTTCCCACCAAATCTCCCAGAAGATAGTAATACTAAATTAAAACACATTAGTCAGAAAAAAAAAGTAATTAATATTTTAGAAACTTTTTTCTATCCCTTCAGCAGAAAGTGCTATTGGTTAGACTTAAAAAAAAAAAAAAAAAAAAAAAAAAACCTCAAAAAAAAAAAAACGGAGACTCAGTGCTGCAAGCTCTATTGCTCTATTTAGCCTCGGGTAAAACAAAGGCCATGCAGTCTATCTCCCAAGAAAAACAAACAACACCATGCTCAGTGCTCCTCAGAAACTTCTCCAAGGGAGGAGAGCCCTCTGAGCAAACACTTGCTGAGGCTGACACACAGCATCTATTCACAGAGCCCCAAAACACAGCACCTTCCAGCACTGGGTGCCCCATCTGCAGCAGGCACATCCCTGGGCTCACTCCTTTGATCCAAGCTGGGCACACAAGGAAGCACCTGCACGTCCCAACTGCAGGAGCCTCATCTGGCAATGTTTAAATTGCTATCAAATGTCAAAAGTTTCAAATAAGCAATTAAAGCGAATTACTAGGTGAAACAGGCTTCTCATTTAAAAGAAATTACTTCTTTTGATGTAAAGAAAATTAATGACCCCAATTCTAGCTCCATAAACACAGTTTACAGCATAAGGCAGATCAGAGTCAGGCCTGTCTCGCAGTTACAAAGAAATCAAGTCGATGTCATATTAAAGGGGGGAACAAAAATAAATTTTAAAAATATATATTTAGAAAATTACACAGAGCAAAGCTGATAGGCACATAGCATGCCAAATTTAAACCTCTTAAGTTATTTATAGTAAAAGAAAAAGGCCTCTCATTTCCAATGCTTATATTCTGCCAAGCTTTACAAGGAGCCTCTTAACCCACCCATCCAGCCTCTGTGACCCCCAGCTGGCATTGTGGCCAACCTTCTCCAGTTGGGGAGAACCTTCTCCACCTCAGAAAGGGCCCAGCTGGACAGTTAGATTACTTTTATTTTTCCACTCTGAGAGACAAAAACACCTGGCTAATGGTTGGGCGTGAAGGCCAGAGGAAACACAAGTTACTGTTAAAAACATTAACCATGACTTAAAAGTTTAGCCAGCCTCATTAAAGAGGTTTTCCTGCCTGGTGACAACGCCTGGTCCTGGGGAGCCCCTGCTCCAGCAGCTCACACCCCAACAAGGCTGGGCTGGGAGTTACACTCTCGTGTTTAACAGAGGGAAGAAATAAAACCTGAGTGACCAAATGTGTGACACACACGTGGGAGGGGTGAGGCAGCCAAAGCCATCCTTGCTGCAGCTCCACCAGCACACAGGCCAACCAAACAAAGGGGGTGTGCAAACTGCTGAGGGCAATGGCACAAAAATTAAACACACAAAACACAAGCCTCTGTTCCAAACACTGCTCCAAAACCTCTTTAGTCTGCTGTGCTACAAAGAACATGACTCTTTTGTTCCTCCACACCATAAATAAACTATGCTGTCTTTGTCACACCTACTTTCCAAATGCTCTTCTTTCCCCTGAACAAGCAGGATAAGCAGAATACTGTGATGCTGTAACATTCACAGCTTCCCCTCCCAAAACCCTCATTTCAGACTCAGGTTGTTAACTTTTACATACAAATTTTAGATATTCAAACATCACAGACTGTTAGAACTGTAAAATAAATGGTCCCACTAGGAACTGAGGAGCCCAGCAGCCCCCAGCAAGGTGAGGGCATGAGATAATTACATGTCCTTATATGAGGACAAATTTCCTGAATGCTTGAACTTGCCACTGCTTTTCAGCAAGCAGTTCTTACAGACACAAGCCAGCTGCCAACTGCTGCTGGGAGCTTAGAGACACACAGGCAAACTGCCCACAGGAGAGGGGCTCACAGAAATGGGCTGCAAATTCAGGATGACAAATTTGGAAAACCAGGATTGTGCTCCCGCTAGAACACACTGGCAAAACACCCATTTCCTTCAGCACTGGAACATTCAGCCCAAAGCCTGCCTTCAGGCTTTACCTCTGAAACCAGGAGCAGGGAAAAGCAGCACAGACTTGAAAGCACATCAGAAGTTGCTACTTGCAACAGTGAGAAGGGAACAGTCTGTGTAATTGAGGTTTCCCTGTCTGATGTAAGAGCTCAGCCCTGCTGCCTCCACATGAGAGCAAGGAGGACCCAGCAGGGTCTCAGCTGTGGGATAACACCACATGCTGCATGTGGGGCACACAAACAAAACCCACATTTCACAACTGTAAAACACCACATCCCCAGACCACTGCCCTTGAAACTGCAGACATAACTCACAGCAACTGGGACATGGCCAGAGGCCAATATCACCAAAAATCCCTGCTACAGCTTAGACACCAAAGTCACAGCCAGGTTTTCAAAGCATGAAACACCAAATTACCTTCCTGGACCTGAACTATTCTGAGAACTTGAAGCAGTTTGTAAGTGATAACTGCACTTAAATTGAATTATTTTGAAATTATAGCTCAAGCTGTAATTTCCCATGTACTCCAAGTTAGCAGTTAGATTTTCTGTTCAACTAACAAGAAAGAATAGAGGTTTTTCCCACTGAAAAAGAGAAACAAAGATACAAGCTTTGAATCTTACCTGCAGCTACTGACTTCTAACTCCCAAACTAAGCAAGAGAAGAGGAGGCAGCACAGCATCTGGATTCTCACTTAAGAAGTCCCTGCAGTAATACCCACCCATCTGTAACCTAATCCTTTCAGAGAGGAACTATGCACAGAGTGTGAACAAACGATGACGAACAAATGATGAAAAGTCAAATTGCCAACAACCACCCTCAGTAATTACCCACTATTTGCCTGGCACTGCTTTCTGCAGTGAGAGTGTATCCAGAGCAGTATTCTGAATTGAATTAAAGTCTTGACATAAATATAATTTAAGAGAAAGAAGAATCATTGAATGTCACATTGAAATATATAATTAAATACAGATTGAGGTGAACAACATTTTTAAAAGATGCTTTTGGAGAAAGGAATGTACTATCCCAGTGCACAAGAATCAATGTTAATGATTTTTTGTCTTAATTGTCCTTCCAGATCTCTGCCGTGCTGCTTACAAATTAGTTTTTATCTTACAAGACATTGTGAAATATTCCCTTGTATCTTCTATATTGACAAATACCTTGAAGGCTGATGCCTGCTTTCAACTATATAGCAGTCATTGTGAAAACAAACAAACAAAAAAAAGCAAGCACTATATTCAGCAAACCCAGAGAGTGTTCAATGCAATCAAGGGAAAAAAAAAAAAAAACAACTCTAATGATTTCTTTTAGAGAAGTTTCCAACTATCTGACTAATCTCAAGGGAGTGAAAATATGAGCTTTAAGTCTCCAAGTAACCCGTGTTGTTAATTCATTCAGTCACTGACCTCATCTTATCAGAATATAAACAATCAAGGAAAAACAAACACATGAAGCTTTCACAAAAACAGAATTCACCTGAAGTCCCATCTCCTGGGAGTTAAGGGTATCTGGAACCTGCAGTGTAACTTCACTGTCCTTGAAAGCATTCCTCTGAACAAGCAGGAAAGCAATCCACATTTCCAAAGGGAGCAATATGTGCAGGAATTAGGAAAAACGTAGATACATTTTAAGGCCTAATTCCATTTGGCCTCTTTGCAGTAATGTCTCACTAGCTTTAGGTGGAAGGTTAATTTAAGCCAGTGGGCTGTGGCCCTTCTCCCATTCTATCTCCTAGCAGGATTTCTTCAAATCTCACTCCCATTATTCTGTTTCCAGCCACAACCTGAGGTTGTGCACACAGACATATCCCCCTGACTCTACCCAACTGAGACTCAACCCAATTTCTCTTCATCTCTGCCATCCCAAAGAGTTTGGAAGAAAAATAAAAAAATCCAAGCACATTTTTTTACTTATGTAAAAAAATCACAGGGTATCTCTTGTAAACAGGGCCCATCTTTCTAACAAAAGCCAGGCAATAGGATAAATCTGCTCCAAACCGCGTGACCCCGCACTAAAAACGACTGCACCGTGTTCAGATATTGGGCAGTTCCACTGAACTCTATTTATTTCCATTTCCTGCCCACTTTAATGTACTTCAGTGGCCTGCAGTAAAGTTAAAGCAATAGGTGTCTGTCATAAAGATGAATGGTGCTATTGGAATGCATAATACAGTGGAAAGAGGAAATGAGAGCAATCTGGTTTATTTACATCTCAGGCTCCCATCAGCACCTCAGCCCACCTCCCAGTGGCCTCAGCTGCCTTTCCTGTTATCTTGCTGGATAGTCCCCTGCAATGAGCTGGCTTTTAACCTCTCAGAACCAGAGAGGATGAGCTGATCTCCCAGATTTGCTTTCATGAGCTGGCAGAGTGGTGGAGCAAACAGCCATGCAGTGTGTTCGGTGCAAAGAAAACAAAATAAAGGTAGTGGTTGCCATTTAAATTAATTAAAAGACACAAGCAAAACAAAAGACCCCAAAGAGATCTGCTATCACCGGTAAATTTAGATCAACACACAGGAACCTGACTACTTCTGAAAAACAGTAATTACTGTTACACAAAATATTACTTTTAATCTTCTTTCTTTACAATCTAATTAAACAGATATTTTACTTGCCTTTGCAAAATGTTTTTCTTAATTTCATCCAATTTTAACATTTGGTGTGTTCTATAAACTACACATCCAAACTAGTATGCAATTTTATGCTTATTTTTAATAGTGTATGACTTCATTTAAAATTTATGACTTTTAATTTGCATGTTTATTGTTGGTTTTAAGTAATCTTTTAATTTTCCCCTCTTGGCTCTGAGGCTCACTATAACTTCACAATGTAAATTCAGTACTAATTTTGTTCATGTGAAAACACCATCTTCCAACACACGTTGTGTCTTTTTTAATTTCCCTCTTATTTCTTTTATAAACCTTCAGAAAGGTATTATCACTTGGAACAGCAGCAAGTATGTGTAGAAACAGTTGCATATCTATCACCACACAATACTTGGTGTCTAAAAGCCTTTGTTTGATTCTACTTTCAGAAATAACCACTTGGATGAAGCTGACTTTCAGAAATTCAGACAAAATCCTCTTACAGAAATTAGACACTTTAGTTTAAAAGATAGAGGTTTCCATCCCTAATTATTTTTTCTTTGAAACCAGGGAATAAATTTTGGTCAGCCTATGAGCACAGTAAATCAGATTATAAAAACTCTGCTTATTAGAGTCACAACTGCATAAAAAGTCACAGTTTCTCTTTCCTCTTCAAAGCAAGCCAAGGGCTCATGGGTTAGAACAGCTACTTGGGAAAATGATGCTGATTTCATCACACTGAATGCCACCAACCCCCACATACAGTTTGAGTTCAGTGAGGCTGCCCAGATAATAGAATAGCTCTGAATTTCAGCATAGGGATGAAAATCAGAGCACAGCACCACTACACAGAAACATGCTGCCTTGTCAAAATGCCTCAGAAACACCAACTCTTAATATCATTTTATGGGAAACAAAAGGCTCTTCCCGCTATTAGAATTCAGTCAACACATTCTGTGTTTCCAGAATTACAAATTGCACTGTGAGCCTGGTGAAGAGAACTCCCTCGCTGATGAACTCTGACCAGCAACGCAGCCCAGCCAGCCCAATGCCCTGGGAGAGGAGTCACGCCCCAGATGAGATCTTCAGCATCTCTAAATGATCATAACTTCATTTGTCCCAGGAGAACCATGCCCATTTGTATCAGACAGACCTCTGACGAGGGAGGTCGAGAACAGCTGGACACCAGCCACAGTGAAAGCAACTCTAACTTAGAAAGACTGCATAGGAAAAAGAAAAAATTGCTTGGAACACCCCTCTGTGTACAAACCCTACCACTGCTTCAGCCCAACCATCTGAATCCAATTAACAGAACACTGAGCGGCAGAAGTTAGGGAGTGGACACATTTTCCAAATGAACATCATTAGCATAATGGAGATTTAAAATCAACTATGGAAACCAGCACTTGGCATTGGATCACACTCTCTTAGTGTCTCATTCACTTGCTCATTTTATCAATTATTTGGTAAATGAATACTTGAAGACCATACAGAAACGATTTAGACTTCACAACCAAAAGGCTGCCTCATTGTGCACTCCTTGCAAGCTACAAATTACTGCACACAGTGCACAGTTAGCACACCAGGCAGTTTTTATTATTACAAAATTGGATTGCACTTATTCTTCACCTTAATTAAGTTTCACTGCCTCAGTCTGACTGCTTCACAAAAAAAAAATTCTTGCTGAAAAATTTTGGGTCTACATTTTAAATTTAGGAAGTACAGCAGTGGAGTTGAGTTTTAACTTTTTCTCCTTGACTGGAATTAAGCAAGGGAAAAAAAGGAAAAAAAAAAAACTAACAGTAATGAATAGTTAAGGAATGATGAAGAGCATCTGTAACTCCTCAACCACAAGTTGGCCACACTGTGCCTGGAGAGTCTGCTTCAGTTCCTTTGCTTACTAGGTGGCATGTATGAGACACTACTTCCCTGTCCAAGTTGTTCATCCAGCCTGGTAAAAAATTGCCTTCTAGATTCACTTGGGTAAGAAATACAGGAAATCATTCTACTTTTAAGCAAAGGTAACTGAAAAATTATCAAAAGTGCGTGAGCACTGGCAATTGCTACAGAATGGTGTTGAGAAATCTTCTTTTGAGAATTTCTAAAGAGCAGGGGCAAAACATCTATAGGAGGTGATCAAGAGATAGATGAGCCCATTCCAGTGGAGAAAGCTGGACTACTTTTTAAAGATCTGAAGATCATTCCCCAGCCCTGTGATACTAGTTTTGGAAAGATGGGCGACATATCTGTGCACAGACTTGCTGCTTGGGTCCAAGTGCCACGGAGTTCAAACTACTGCTCTACTTAGATGACTGTTAGTTACTATTAGTAACCTACACTATCTTTCTTACAGCAAGTTTTCCAACTTGCATCATTCCTACATTAATTTCATACCTCTTGTCCTAGTTGTGACCCTCTATACACTTTGAAAAATTCTTCTGTCAAATACAGCGCACCATCACCACACCCAAAACTATCTTTTATCATTAATTATGGTACATTTATATCCCACTTTCAATCTTCCTTTACAAAGTATAGTACTGCTACATTTTGTTCCCTACAATTTCAGGGAGCAGCTTTCTAGAGCTGCCTAAATGAGATGCCTAAATTAGAAGGTGCAAGCCCAGCTACTCCCATCTGTCAGGTGCAATTGGTGTCCCTCAGGGTCTGTACTGGGACCAGTGTTCTTTAACATCATTAAGGCTGGTTGAGGGCAGCCTCAGAGGTTTGCAGATGACACCAAGCTGAGTGGTGCAGCTGACACACCTGAAGGATGGAATGCCATCCAGAGAGAGCTCCACAAGCTCCATTCAATGGGAATCTCACAAGATTTAACAAGACCAAGTGCTGGTGCTGAACCTGGGTCAGGATAAGCCCCAGTGCCAATCCAGGCGGGGATGAACAGACTGAGGGCAGCTCTCAGAAGGGCTTGGGTAAGAATTGCCTCTATCAGCCCAACAAATCACACTCACGTGAGTGGAATGACAACGGTCTGGTGATCAATATCCACCTGTAACCCTCTTGTCAGGAAGTCTTGCAGTGGTCCTGTGAACACTGCAAGATGTGGAACCTCTCACCATGCACAGGACTGGTGTAATCAAAGAGGAGCAGCTCACTTTGCGCAAGGTCTGTATTCTACAAATATCAATCCATGGGGCTACGCCCCCAGGCAGACAAAAACTCACTCTGCCCATGCTCAAAGCATCTCAAAAGCCTTGGTAATAGGGTTTATAAACTCTGCTAAGGCACGGGATATAAACATATTAAACCCAAGGGCAAAATGAGCTTATGTCTGCCTGTAACACATGCACACGTAGACATGCCCACGGATGATTGGCAAAAACACCTCTGCAAACTCTCTCAGGCTCTTCACACACACACACACAAAACAAGCCGTGTCTCCTGAGACACAAAAGCAATCAAATACCTGGCAACAACTTTCAAAACCCTTCAAGCCAGATCCTATTAAAACCAGCAGCTAAGAGATGAAAGGCTCTAGCTCTCCTACCAGTCACACTTAACAAGGCTCTTAAACATTTACGGTATCTTACATTACCTCTATAGAAATTCCACAACTGTAGACAATGCCTAACATCATAGGATACATTTATGTTTCCGTTCAATTGAAGGTACAACATAAAAGGATGTTTTTATTTTAATTTGTGTTCTGGGACCTTGGAAAAGAAGCTGCCTCATCACCTGCTGGAAAAGGCCAAGTACAGAGGAAGAAAGGGTTCTTTTAAGAATAGAAATTACAGCCCCAGAGTGAGACCTGGGCCCTAAAGAAATCCATGGCAACATTCACACTGAATGCAAAGTCATTAAATCTCCCTCTAAATTGAAACATCCCCGTTCCTAATTTCAAATTAGCAGTGAACTCTTTCACCAGCCTGCCTCTCTATTTCATAAAATGCCCATGAAATGCGTGTTTATAGTTGATGGGTGATAACTTAAGTTAAATCTTGGTGTGAAAACTTCCCCATTCTTTTTAAAAGAAGGTTTTCTGGCATTTCTAAACCATTAAAAAAACCCTGCCACCCAAATTGCCTTAGTATTATCATTACAGATGTAAATACACATTTAAAACCAGGTGTGTAATCTTTGCTAACATCCTTGTAAAATCTTGCAGTTTGTCAAATAGCCCCCATAGTGGACAGCACTGAAGCAGTTCTAGAGATCACCAGAGTTAAAGGGCAGTGAAGAAAAGTACCTTGTCCCACCTCCTGCACATCATAGCTTTGCTAATTTCAATCATGAGAAGTAGTGAACCTGATAGGCTTCTTTAATGAAAATAGATGCTTTAATATTTTAAGAAACACTCACTTTTATTTAAGCCCATGTGTCTTCCAGACCCACAGTACTTCTGAAAAAAATAATGTTTTTAAAGTACATGGTACATGAATAAAAAACACAATCAAGCAGGTGGGGACAGCAATTGAGGATATAAATCCAGAACTGACACACACTACTCTTTGCTCCTGTGACAGTTTATATCAGCCAGGCCAGAAACCCTGCTCCCAATGGTCAGCTTGAAAAATCCAAGTGGCTGATTCCAGGACTCTCAGCACCATTCCAGGCACTGACTGTGCACTGTTAATATTTGATGTATGCTTGCAGCTCCAGTCTCAGAGAAAGCCATTATGCAGGATATGCTCAAAGATGTGTGTTTTACACCACATGCCTGATGCTGTGATTCACAGGAAAAACCTGCACAGAAGGCACAGGCTGGGATGTTACTGCTCCAAGCTCCATCAGCAAACAGTCACTGAAATAAATTAACATCAGCATCTCATAGAAGTTCCTGCATGAGAGTGTTAGGCAAGATTTATTCAAGACTACAGTCTCAGGAGCAATTCATCAGAATCAAAGGAAAGCCAAAAACTAAATAAATGAAAATGGGACCAGCTAGAATAACAAAGCAGCCCAGCCAAAGCAGCAGCCACGTGACAGCCAGAGGCATCTCCAGAGTGGTCAAAACAACTGTCCACAGAGCTTGCCAATGAGCCAGATACTGCTGCTGGAAGAAGGGTAGTGCTGATATAAACTCAGAGATACGCGATGCTTAACACCAAGAGTAATCAATCTTGATGATTCCCACACGGCTGCCAAGCTTTGCTTTTATGCCACAAGGAGATGAAACCAAACTTCATAAAGCATATGTAGATCCTACATGAGAAACTCCCTCCACCCTCCCCTTACTACTCAGAAACAAACCCACAATTTGGGTGTAGCTGTAAATGACCTGATGCTTTTCCTGAGTTAACAACAGAACGAGGAAAGAATATGATTGGCTAAACAGAGCACTGTACACATCCTGCCAGAGAACCAATGAACTTATCATACTGTATAGGAAATTCCTATCTTCCACATCAATTAGTGACCCAAGAGTGATTGATTTTATAATCCCAAACTTGACTTACAAAGTGGCTTCCTCTGGGGCCAGTTTTCCATTACCCAGCATGTGGAAAATTGCATATGGTCAGTGCACTATGAAAACCAAGAAAAATAAGTGCTATTTAAACCCCAATTCCACCATGCCTCCACATTCTTTCTTTCCTGAGGGAGATGCACTTTTGACAGTTACTTCCTTTCCCTGCCCCAACATCCTATCTGCACCACACACCAGCTGGGCACTCAATCAAAACAGAAACAACAACAGGAACTAGCAGCTATTCATTACAATAGGATCAAAACATTTCTAGGCACTAGTGCTTTGCCAAGTTACCAGCCTTGAAGACCTGCCACAATCCTCCTCCTCCTCCCTCCCATCACAGACACCATGGCTGAAAGTGGCGCCACTTTAACATGAAGCACCACATTTTGAAGATCACAGCTTTTGAGTCAGAAGCCACATCTCAGAACTGCAGGAGGCAATGGAACTGGGCAGCAGAAAGGTGAGAAAATTACCTGGTCAACAGCACAGGCCTCTGTTTGCCCTTTATTCCAATCAAGTTAGCATTAGCTCCATCTCTAAAACCAGGATTGCACTGCACACTAACTACCAGGCTAATCACAATCACAGAAACAGCACCACAACATGATTACTGGTGCTAATTATATCTTATAAAGAGTTAAAGACAATCAAGTGCATGTAATAAAGATTTATATGCAGGTTTTCACTGACCTGAAACAGCTTCATACATTAGTAGGTTAACATTATTGCAGGAACAAAGCAAACAGTTACATCCACATGATAAAATACATGAAACCCAAGAGCCAGATGTTGGGTCCTTTCATCCAGGAGGCAATTATTTAATTCCTGGGAAAAGATGATGTCTCTCATTGTTTCATCAATACATAATATATCTCAGAACCAATCCTGGCACTCTGGCCTGCGCAGGGTACAAATCTGCAGGACTGCACAGGGTCATGAATCAAGGGTCTCCTTTTCCTGCACTGCCATTGCTTCTGGGCAGTGAACACAGAGCAACTGGAGGTATCCTCAGTCCATATCTCTATCTCCCCATTGATGCACAACAGCACAGACCCCAAGGAGGCTGTAAAGAAAGATTCTGCTTCCCCTCACAGCCCTCCAGCAAGGCCAGTTGTCCATGGGTAAGCACAACAGGGAATGCCAAGGAGCTGCCCACCCTCTCCACCACAGTTGCTGGTTTAGGGTCCTGTGTAATCAAGTACTCTGTGATCTTTGGGTGGGTGCTAGCGGTGGCTCTTTCAGGTCAGTTGCTGACCTCCAGCTCTGAGACACAAAGGGTTCCTCAGCTACCAACTAATGGCTCCCTGCTCCAAGCACCATCAAGAACTGCTGACCTTTGGTGAGTCATTTTGGCCACACCATCCTCATCCTCCTTGTCCATCCTCCCAGATAACAACACTCCCAGATCAGCACCTCTGGAGAGGTGGACACTCATCAGCCACCACCAGCACCCACCCAGAGATCACAGAGTACCTGATCACACAGGACCCTACACCACCAGCAACTCAGCACTTTAGCTAACTACACCACAAACAACACAACTGAAAAAGCACATCCCTCTGCAAGGTTACTCCAAGGCTGTCACTGGATAAACCAGCCTGAGCACACCACATGTAAGGTACACCCCTGAACAAGGCACAACAGATAGGAGCACTTAAACACAACCATTAACTAGGAAACATCCCTGCAGCAATTAAAAGTTTGCAAAGTACTACAACGTACACCTGGTTATTGCTCTGACATCTGCTTAGGTTTTCTGTGTGTTTATAAGGGGGACCAAACAGGAAGATAATTGAGTTTATGAGCATTTCATGACAAAAATGACAACAAGGTACTGTTAATTGTTCATGAAAAATGGCATTAAAAACTCAAATCAAGCACATGTAGTGCTTGAAATGCTCAAAAGTTACCACATTTTATAATGAACCATATATGACCAAATGGTGTTTCTCCTACTAAAGAATAAAATTATTCTAAACTAAGGATTTCATCATAAAATGAGAGGAAATTCACAGTCTGAACAATTGCAGTTGTGCTGAGCACATTTTAAGACATATGGCAACTTTATACTGCTCATCGGGGATGAAGAGCTAGAATTCTGTTGCAGATTTTGAATTTAAGACATTTCACATAAAATTGCATATCTCAGGAAACAAATTAATTGTTAAGTGTGCATCCTTATGTTGCAGACAATATTTGGCATATGTAAATATGACTACCTCAAAATATGAATGCTATTTTCAGTACAATTACCCAATTGTTTTAGAAAGCCTCCAAATAAGTTTTTTAAAATGGTGTGAAGGTATCATTCAAAGTAAACAAATATAACAAGAGCTACTTTAACTTTATACAGAATTGCTGCAATATTATTCAGCTACAATATGTTATCCAGTGTTCTCAAGTAAATGCCCCAATTACTATTGTAAGTCTGTCACTTAAATAGTTCCTTCCTGTTTAAAATGTAGAGAGCCAAATGCATTTTCCCACCACTAGGTATTGTGTAAGACTTCTTTCTCTTCCAGCAAGCTAGCTGAAGATGGATGAGCTTCCAAACTGATATCATTTTTAATTACGTGTTTTTCTCTCATTACTAATTTCCTAAACACGTCTCTAATCTCGCAGAGAAATCTCTGAGCACAGTAGGTGTATCCACATACATCATGCTCTTGAAAATTAAAATGAGATAATGATCAGGACTGCCATCACAGCATAACCTGAAACAAGCAAGATACATGAGAGGTGATACACACTCATAAGACTCTGATCTCGAGTGTTTCTGGAAAGCAGCAGCAGTTGGATGCTTTCCATCCTTCCTGCAGCCCCTCTTGGAGCCAGCACACAGCCAGTGGGGTCTGGGAGAGGGAGATGCTTCAAGTCACCTCCCACCTTGCACGTTCCACCAGGCATCTCCACCAAGCTCATGATGCCAAATGTCAAAATTCAGGACATCCCTCTGGCTGTCCTGCATTGCCAGGATCCCTGCCAGGGGGCTCAGAGACCTTGGTACAGAGCCCAAGATGCCTGTGGTTTTGATTATGACCCATGGACCAAATTACCAACCTTCTATGAAGATCTGCAAGCCACAAAAGTTTAAGTAGATTGATAGTGAATTTATCACGGGGTGAAAAAAAAATAGATTTTTGGGGATTTTAGAATGGGGTTCAGGGGGCAAAATGGAGGAATCTGGGCTTGTCCAGCCTTCCTCCTCCCTCTTTTTGGCCTCCATCTTCTGCTGTGATGTTGGCACTTTTAGATTGGTTTAGAGTAGAAGCTCACTGTCTAACATAGGTGATAGGTATTAGGAAGTAATTGTAAATATTGTACACGGAGTTTTTAGTATAAAAAGATAACACTGTCCAGAGGTGGGTAGAGTGCCTCTGACTGTCATGCTGAGCGGACCTCGGCTGGACAGGAGCAAGAATTTTATAGGTAAGATACAATAAACAACCTTGAGACCGAAATAAAGAGCTCTGACTCCTTCTTCGACTGCTGGGCTGGGAAAAGAGACTTTCTAACTTATCTCAGGGTCACTCTGACCAGTGAGAGACCCTGAGAGCCAAATGCATTCCCAGCCCTTCCCCTAAACACTGCACCAAGGAGCACTGTGTGCATAAGGGAGCCAGATCAGCTGCTCCTCTAGAGAATATGGGCTCAGGTACCTGTCCTAGGGCGATGTTATGATGCTTGTATCCCCATCTGTGTGTTCTGTTTATGCTGGATATCATGTTCTGTGCCTTCACAACTGGCTCTGAAGAGCGAATGTTTTGTTTTGGTTTGGAGTCTGCTCCCCCACATCTGGTGGGACACACAGAGGGGACAGTGCATAGCGCTGCTTTGGCTTTGCTTTTCACTTTGCTCTTGCTTTTTGCTTCTGCTCATTAGTTAGCTTAGCTAAGCAGTCTGAATTTTTCCCTGGACTGTTTTCTTTTCCTTTTTTTGGACCTACTCGAGCCTGTTCCGGGCTGGGCCCTGGCAAACCCCAAGAGTTTGCACCTTGTGGCCCAGCGGGGCCTACTCTGGGCAGCAGCTGCCCCAGCGCCGGAGGGACTGAGAACAGAGTGAGTACCCCCAGAGAGACTTTCTGAATTTGTCATCTTTTTCAGAGCAGTGACAGAGTGGTGTCACCCAGTATTGTTCATTTTGTGTGCTGGGGGTGCTGTGCCTGTTAAATAAACAGGTTCTTTCCACTTCTCTCTGAGGAATCTTTCCTAAACCAGTTGAGGGGAGAGGCTGTGTGGGTTTGCTTTCTGGAGAGGTCCCTTTTGGAGGTTTTCTCCCAAATTTACCCTAAACCAGGACAGTACCCCAGTTCCCTCCTGCCACTGGGGCTCCAACAGCTCCTTCCACCTAGGCCAGGTTCTCCTGAAGGAGCTGCCCTTTCCAGGAGCACACGAGAGCAAAGAGCTGGAGGCAGCCTCACCCAGCAGGCAGGTAGGGAGCTCATGCCCACGCAGCAGAAGGGCTCACACCCCAGCAGCTGCTCCCTTGGTAGGAACTGGAACTATGTATAGACCAGATTAGGTCAACCAAGTGCCAGCCAGGCATTCCCATGGGATCCCTGTCATTCCTCAGATACCTCTCACTACCTGAAAGGCACTGCCGCAGCTGAGCTGCAGCATTCTTTAACCATTAAACCAGCAGGGCAAAACCGAAGCTTTTTAGGGGCTGGGGGGGAAAGCAAAGAAAACAAAAACAAAAGGGTAATTGTCACAAGGCTTTCTTCCCAGCTAAACACTTCACACATCAAATTCCTAAGGGAGTGAGTGATGCTTTCAGCACATCAGCTGCCTTCTCATCAACTGACACTTCCCAAATAAAGGAGGAAAATCCTAGAGCTGCTCAGAGTGGCTGACATTTAAGAAATCAAATAAAGCAAAACCAGATAAATCACAAGCACTTAAATAAGTTTATATCTTCTAAGCAGTCTTAAAATATGTCACAAGTATGATTCTGCCTACTCACTCAAAGAAACGGGATCTCTGTGGTTTTGCAGCAAAAAGATGAAGATAGAGAGGGACTCAAAATTGGCTTGAAGTGCACACACCAGATTAATGCTAATAAAACCAGTGCATGTCTAAGGAACACCAACACCAGGGCCCTGGTACACAAGCATGCAAGCCACCAGCCTGTAATCTCAGGCTGATCAAAATGCATGTGCTAAATGGGGTAAGCTTATCTAAAAATGTAATGCTAGCTGAATTGCCCCAGGCCCCTAGGGAGGCCTGCAGCACAGCGTGAGTGGGCTGGAGCTCAGATGTTTTGCTGTATTCACACATGCTGCTGTGGAAGCTGCATGATGGAAAAACGACAATTTCACATATTCTTCTCCAAAAAAAACCAGTTCACAAAACGTTATCCTGGTTTTTTTTTAACCTGCTATCCATCCACTGACCAGGATCAGAAGCTCTACATCCAGCCTTAACTTCCTCAAGAACTTGATGAAGAAATTCCTAGAAGAACCCTGGTTCCTCTTAAAAACAAACACTTGTCCTAAACTTCCCTCAGCAAAGGGAAGGAAAAGCTGGGGGATGCTGTGGGATTGTTTCTCCTTCCCACAGCATCTTGGAAGGACCATGAAGAGGACACCTACAGACCCAAGCTCCAGCAGACCTCTGCTCTGCACCACTGGAAGCAGAGCCCACCTGGCAGTCAGGGCAGGGCTGAATGCACAACACAACCCCAACCTCAGGTGGGAGCTCACTGACCACTGAGGGCAGGGCGAGCCTTTCCTGTGACTCTGCTGGGCTCCTGCTGAACATTTGCTGACACCTCCTTCACAACCAGAGGGACAGGTTCTTTATGAGAAGCCGTTTCACCTTCCCCAGTTAATGTCTTAATCCACAGACTGAGGCAGGTCACATTATCTACACTTATCAAAGACAACATTATGCTTCATAAGCTATTTTTCTGCTTCAGTAAGGAACAAGCACGTTTTATTTCTTGCTATGTTTACCCATTACCTCACTGAGCTGCCTTATTGTTAAGTCTTTCTGGGGCTCTCCTGAAATAGGAACACATAAAACAGGATTTCCTCCAGCTCTGCATACCTACTTACTCCAGAGTCATTAGTGACATAGGACTGGATTGAACAAAGACTTAACATCAAATGAGCATTCAAAACAGCTGGGAACAAAAATATATCTGCCTGGAACACTGCATCTGTGTTTTGTCTTTTGAAAAATGCCAATGGGGCGAAAATTCACTTTCAAGACCACTTTTACAGGGATGTCTTCCTGAGAAAAAAAGGGCTTGCAAAACTCTTGCATGTGGGACGTGCATCCCAGTGGGCTCCAAATTAAGTTTATAGCCGTTTTTATACATAAATCTGCAAATCATGTTGTCCTCTTTCTGGAGATCACATGTAACTTAACTGCTGTCAAAAGGAATTCTGCAGAAAAGACACTAGAACTGCACAAGAATCCTCCAAAAACCTACATCCAAATTTCTTCCATGTGATAACAAGCAATAGCTGAAATACCCAAGGGTAGGTAACTATCCTCATAACTCAACTTTGAGGTTTTTAAAGTACCTATATAACCATTATTTTAAGGAAAACTTAGAGGTTTTCGTATATGTGAGAAAAATACAACAGTGATACTGTTCCGGGATTTATAGAAAATAAGGATACTGCTTGGGTTCAGTGTTTAGCACCCAAAATAACCTTGGCAATCTCTTAAAGGCCTCTGTATGGGTGGAGTACACAGAAGCAGTGGCAGCCAGCAGGTTGGGAGGCAATGCAGGGATGCGGGAGGAGAAACACCACGGGCTCTCTGCAGTGCTGTCAGCTCCCACCTGCCCCAGGACATTCCTACCTCTGCCTACAAACACAGAGATTCCCCAGCCACTGAGTAAACAGCCTTTGAAGATAACAAAGCTTATTCCAATCCCTCACTGATGTCACTCCTGCATTGTGCTCAGCTGAGCTGCAAAACTCCTGGGTTAACTCACTGGACAGACCACTCCAAGAATCACTCCTGGGTTAACTCACTCTGTAAGATCAGGATTACCTTAATTCTCTGTTGTTGCACAGATTTCAGAAATTCTGTTCAGGTACAGAAAGAAGTATGTTTTGCACTCAGTGAATCTATGTTTTTTCTTGTTGAATAACCAGATATTTTTCAGCTCACTTCCTTAGCAGCAGGTGGACCATTTCTTACCATTATGCTTAGTGACACAGCTTTCCCAAAGGAAGCACAAGCACAGCCTCCTGGAAGGACAGAATGCCATGGACAATTTTCTTTCCCAAAGGAAGCACAAGCACAGCCTCCTGGAAGGACAGAATGCCATGGGCAATTTTCTAACACTAGCAAACAGGACTGTTGATCCAGTCACAAGAAGGTAAAATCAGACTGAGCCTGGACCAGTGTGGTATGATTCTTGGGAGTGCTCCTGTCCAGGGCCAGGAGTTGGGACTTGTGAGTCCCTTCCATCTCAGGATATTCTATGATCCTAGCAAGGGAAATTAAAATAAAAATTGTAAAAATAAAACAAAAAAGCAGGGACTTCCAATGAATCACCTCAGAGGACAATGTCTTTGTGTTCTCACTTGTGTTCACTTACCAGAGTTAAGTGTTCTGCATTTCAGTTCTTTAACTATCTACTCCACACTTCTCACTGCACCCAATCCTCCAAGAGCCAAACCCTCCCACAGGAATAAAACACTCAGTGAAGAACTCAGGGTGAGTCAGGAAAGCCAACCCTGTATATAACACATCTTTCATGTCATCAAAAGACTCGGCAATAAGAAGCTTAAACCCAACTAAATTCTTACAGCATAAATAGAGCTATTTTACTTTTGAGCTGCATGTGCTTATGAGCAGCCATGACCAGAATAATAAAAGAACACAGAGCACAAATCTGAGAACAGGAGCTCAAGTTGTGTCTGAATGTTCACACTCCCTGTCAGTCCCAAAGGCAAGTTTCTTTTGGAAAGCCTGAATATTGTCAGCCAGGGATTTTTGCCTCTTCAGTGAGCTGCATCTTAGTTACAACAAATAGATCCTGGCACTATTTCCACACACATAGACATAAACAGGTAATTATGTTCCCACTGAACAGAAAAATGAAGAGGACGTGCTGGAGAAAAGCAGACGGAGGTAATGATACCAACACAGAGAGATGGATTGGGAACACAGACATTGACCAGTTCTGCAGTCTGGCTTCCTCTGCAATTCACCCATGTAAATCAACTGGAACTGCACAGAGCAAACAGGCTTCATTTTCCACCTGTTAACACAGGTTATTGATTCCTCTGTCAATAAAAGAACCACGATGCAAACTGCTATGAAATGAAAATCCAGTGTCGCATGCAACCGGAGACAGGAGTTGGGAGATGTACATTCAGGATGATGTATTGCTGGAAATACTCTTCCCTAAAACCAGCCATGGCTCCCCAAAGGGTTGTTACCAAAGACACGACCACTTCCACTGCCAAACTGCCCTCAGGGACCCAGTAAGACTCAGCCAGGGTGTTGCTCCTCGTGACCAACTGAGCAAATGCTGAGCGCAAACTCCACCTTCCACACAAAAATCAGAGAAACCCATTCACAGCCTGTGTTTCACAACATGTCAGCATGAGAAACTCTCTCAACCACACAAATATTCTTCTAATCACTTAGCTCTTTGTGGATGTCTCAGATTTTAAACTTGAATAACAAGCAACTTCAGCAGAGGTCAGTCAAGCAGCAGTAAGGCTGCTCGAGGTGGCAGGTTTAAAGCATCTCATGTGTACAAGAGTACAAGTATGAAATTCAGAAAGAGCCCCCAGGGATCCCAATGCAAGACATGAAGATGTAATTAAAAACCATAAATCCATCAAACGAAAAATATGTAAACTTAATGTATTAACTCATATATTTTTCTTCCTTGAACACATTTGTCTTGCTCTACACTCATTTGGAGCCTACAAATAAAAAATTAAAAGTATCAGAAGAAATATTTCTTAATATGTAAAAAGCGAGTATCAATAATAAATGTTTCTTACTTTATTCTTACAGGTAATTGCTGAAAGAAGCTCTCTCAGCAGTCTGCTCAGATTCTGTGCATATTATGAATTATTTCAGCTGTATCTCCTCTTTACAAAATCCACAAAAGGACGGTATCTTACAGTGTTTCCATGCCACTTAATCATCCACACAAAATTACCCTTGTGAGAGCTTGTTGGAGGAATGTCAAATGTATTTGCCTGCCTTTGCAACAAAATCTTCAGAGAAAGACAAATAGTTCACAGCTTACAGTTACACAAGTTACACTAACACCTGAATATTTTAACTGCAGATTCTGGGTTCAACTTTGAATTTCAAGCTACAGGCAAAATAGTCATAGGCCAAATCCTGCCCCATGTCTGGCCCACAGCAGAGTTTTCAAGATATCTTACAAAAGCTCTGCAGTGCCTGTGGGTCATACTAGGTCTAAGGAACATCTTCCAGAAAGGGTATTTGGGACAAACCAGCCCTTCCATCTTCTGCTCACTGACCAGAAGCAGCACCCAGAAATGACAAAGGTAAAGACATTTGTCCCTCACCTCCATCCTTCAAAGGCCAAATTTTGTAGAGCAAATTTGTCTCTTGTCATTAATGAGTGTTTCCTTGGAACCAGGTTTCCCAGGGCAGCACTATGGGAACACCGTGGGTGACCAAAAGGAGCAGAGGGATTGAAACAAGGATGGCCACATTTCCTGATCATACAAGCCACTTGTTAGTCCTCAAGTTTCTGACAATTGTAAAGGCTGTCACATTACACAGAGTCTCTGGAGACAGCTCCTGCTGCCCTGTTTTGGGGTGGGAATTGGACATGTGCCACCAGGCTGGCACAGTGCCATTGATCTCAGCCACTTCAGCAGTGTCACCTCCTCCAAAACACTCAGCAGCAGCACTCTGCTGAAGGCCATGTGATGTGCCCTGGGCATAGACACCATTCCTGAACTCCTCAGGAGCCACATAAAAGCCATGCAAAAGCACCAGGCAACCCCTAGAAATAAATTTTTACTTGATAAAGCCATATGCAAGCTGCAGGAAACTGCCCCAGTCTGAGATCAAGGAGAAAAACAGCAATGCCAAAAGGAGTAAATACATGCTACAACACACAATACAGTGAGAACAACATAAGGCAATAAAAACAGAATACAATACAAACTGAGTAGATTTAACATCCCAGATGAGTTCAAACACAAAGCCAAACACTGCCCACTTACAGTACAATCAGCACTGATCAATTTATACACACGGACAGCAACAAAAACCATATTGTAACAAATTATTTGTTGCAATAAAACAGGAAACACATTTAAACATAACCTTTTGACTGCTGTGAGAACCAGGACTAATGCTTCTCTTTCACCTTTCATGCTGAAAGCCAACTCAATGCCCAGCCTAGGCAGAAGTACCACATTTCAGTTTTGCACAGAAAGCCTCCCAACCCATTCACCCAGCAGTGTAAAATCCCTCAGCAACATCAGGGGAAGATTTGCTAAGAGCAAAAGGAAAATTTGTCATCTTCCCACAGCTGTCCAGTGTTCCAGTCAATCCTGCCCAGGTATTGATGTTTGGTAATAGCAGCCCAGCCCCAGCCAAAACTCTGAGCAGCTTGTGAGTTCCAGGAATGCTGATCAAGGACAAATTGTAAGACTTGACTCAAAGAAGGAGGTTGTGCTCACCTAAGCCTCTTTTTGTGAGCAAGAGCTGAGACTTCTCTGATTCACTATACAGCAGTCCAACTCTTGGTGATAAAACAAGCACAAAACAATGGCATTATGCTGCCTAAAATAGGTGGATATATTTATACTAAACATTTTTTTTTCCAACATGAGAATGAACATCTGCCAGCTATGTCTTAAAGGCTCAAGCAGCTTCAAAGCAAAGTCAGTCCAAAGAACTAAATGCCAAAGATGTACATTCGCTTTAGCCTATCCTAGAGAAGAATACATTACTCCTGCTAAGTGACATATTCCCACCATATTCCAAATGACAGCAATAATAATTTGAAGCTTTGCTCTTAAGTTCCTCTATAAAATTTAGCTTTTTTTCCATTTAAAAGTGAAACTTTTTTAATGCAAAACTAGTAACTAATACACCTTGGCATAAACTTCAACAGCAGTAGGAGGGACTGAAGCCACTGAGAGCCCCCAGTTTGCAAGGCCACATCACATTTCCACAAGGCAGCTTTCCAGTTCCATCACAGGAGGCATTGTGCAGCAGGCAGATAAAACCATTTTAGGTACTATCAGCACAGCTCTAACCCCTGCTCCCTGAGCTGATCTGACACCTGCTGCTTACTGAAGCTCCATTTCAACTGAACACACACCACAGACCTTCAGTCTCCTTCCACAGCCTCACCACTCCTCTCCTGGTGAACTAGCAGATTTTCAGGACTACCTGTTACTGCCTTGGCAGTTTACCTGAAGTCCCTGCGTTTTTTTAGCTCTTTCTGCTGTTGCAGTGACCCCAATTCCAGAAACCCCTCCCCAGCACCTGACCTCAAAGCTCAGCTGGAAGTCAGAGATTCCACAATTTTCTGTGTCCCTGTGCTATATATTCTTATTATGCACATTACAGGAGCAGTCAGCTGTACTAACAGCAGCTGATGATACTCAATGCCATACAAGCAAGAGAGAGTCCCCACCACAAAAAAAATTTTACTGCAAGTGAACAAAAGATGGAAGCATTTTCTCTTTGCTGAGCAAAGGAGAAATTAAGCCTTAAACTGCTTGCCCAAATTCACAAACTCAGTGACAGATGCAGGGATTAATTCAGATTTTGCATCCCTGCAGGGGGACAGTTCCTGTTAACAGAGGCACCAGGAGGTATGATTCTCCTTGAAGTAAGGCCCCAGTTTTTTCCCATAAGTCACTGTACAAAATTAGTGGACACTTGTAAAAGAAGCCAGGCCGGTCCCAATCACAAGGCCAGTCAGCAATAGACAAGATTCCCACCTTTCCAATGATGTCTTCTACTTGGGGATGTACTGGACATGTAAATACAAAATAACTATTCCAGTGCTGCAGGTTTGTGGTCAGAGGACAAGGAGACAAATCCAGACAAGTTAAATTCCCCTGATTTCCAGTAAATAATAAAGAGCAGATACAGTACTTCCAACTGGACAGCTGCCTATACTCAGTGTGACCAATATCCAAATAGATCTAGTACCTGAAGGTAATCCAATGCTGAGAAAGGAAACAGCACTGGCATGGAAAAATATTCCATAAGATATGCAGACACTTTCGGAGAGGTTCTCCCTGTCTAAGCAAGGTGAAGCAAAATCTCTGCTCACTTTTCATGACAAAATGTTCATCTGCCAGCTGAAAACCCAAAAACTAGCTGGCTGTTCCCTACATCAGCATCTTCACTGTGGCAAGGACAACTCAGGCCCAAAGAGTGCAGCTATTTTGGGGTACCTGAGCAGCAGGAGACACGTGCAGCAGCTGTGAACATTGTGGGTAATCCTGGTCATGGAAGGGGAAAAAAAAAAAAGGAAAGAAAATCCTGGTGGTTCCAGTCATCCCCACTCCTATACCCTGCAGTGCCAGGTCCACAGCAGCAGCCACGATCAGCTGCTGTGAGCCAGGGATGAGGAGGAGGATGACTACTGCCTCCAACAACCTCATTGTTAACAAGTCAGAGGTTGGGATCACTGTAGGTGGAAACTCTTGGCAAAAACAATAAAGCAGCTACTACATATTTCAACAGGTTCAAAGTAACCTCAGATGTTAGCAGCAGATGCTCTTTTCCACCCCCTGGGATTTTGAAATGGTTCATGTGTTTCCTCCCTTTCCCCTAATAGGGCAGGGTGCTGAAGGAATTAGCCAGAGAGAGAGCCAGAGAAGCACTAATTACCCTCAGCTCCTGGGGAGACCACAGCACCTTCAGCTAATTGTGCAATCCCCACTCCAGATCCCCCAGAGAGAAGGTCTCTTGCCTCCAGCATCCAAACTGCAAGATAATCCCTCTCACCTGTACTTTAAAAGGGCATGCTTGAAAATCCTGAGTATCTCAAGCCAACTGATTGCAATTGGTTTCCGCAGCCTGTGCTGTCACACCGGGAACAACTGCACTGAGCCAGAGAGGGGAACTGCTCGTGTCAACACATCTGACACAGGGCTGTCACTAACCCTGTTATTAGACTGCACACCTCCCTGAAATCCACATCTGAGCTCATTGCCTGGAGCACTCCACGGCCAAGTCTCTGCAAGAGTCTCTCTCACAAAATTAAATATTAAATGCGCGTCTTAAAAAAATGCCCCGTAGTTTCATATTTATTAGCTAAGACACTGCTTTTCCACTTACACATTTTTCAAATGTTAAATATAGAACATTTTAAGGGTGCATTTAGTGCTTGTGAAGAGCCATGAAAATTGGATTCCTCTAGAGAGCAATCTTTAAAAGACAGCTCTCCCACTCTATTCCCCTTATCCATATCAACCCGGATGCAGAGAGACCTCCCATAAAAATAAAAGAGCCCCTAAGGAACAGAGGACCCAAACTTAGCCAAGACTCAGCTGTGTCACCACTGTGACTCCCAAATTCCAGGCAGTAAGGGCTACCCCAGCAGTGAGGGTTGACACACTAACAGAAAACAATTAGCACAGGCAGGAAAACTCAGCAGGGACTGCTCCTAAAAGCTCAGACCAATTCCTAAGACCTTCATACACCTCAAGTGCTGCAAGAAGCCCGCATATGCTCTGAATCCTTGTTCTTTCAGGGAAGCACGGCTCTGCAGGCAAACACAGGACACAGAACCCTCTCCCAGGGTCCTCCAAATGCAGCACAGGCTCCTGGAGCACCCAACAGTGCACAGTGAGGAGACAGGTACTGCAGCCAGCGACCACATGAGCTCTCCTTGCCTCAATTCCTGCTGATACCAGGCCATCAGAGTGGCCATGGTAGGAATTACAAAGCATCCCTGACTCTCTCACAGCAAGACTGAAGCCCTCAAGCCTGTCCTCTCATCCTGGTTTTCCAAAGCACTAAGAACTATGCACAGTCCTCCTTTCCATCCTTCTTACTTAGAGCCTTTCTTAACAGCTTTTGAACCTGCCAAATGATCTAAAATTGAGGTAGAAGGCTCAGAACAAGTTCCTACAACTTCCACAAACTATGAGAGAAACTGGGCAGCATCCATGTGTTATTAGTTGCTTGGCAGAAGCCAGATGTCCAAGCATCAGCTTACTGTCACCCAAACAGTGTGTGCAACTACAGAGAAGATGCTGCCTCTTATGGAGTCAGCTGGGACAAGGAGGAAACAGATGGGATTAATGCAGAAGGATGGGGAGAACAAACGCAGTGAACATCCATCCTACCCAACCCTCCTTCCCTAGTTCTGCTGCTGGTGGGAACAGGGGGGAGTTATTTAGCACACAGGAGAAACCCATAACAAAGAGCCTGCCCATCCCAAAACTGTTCTTCATCTCCTCTCCAGGTGATGCACTCAGCAGCACACACAGCTGTGCCACCAAGAGACCAACACTTTGACAGAAGGAGGAGCGATGGGGGCTCAGTCCAGCACTGCCTGGCACGTGCACAGGTAAGACACATCCATGCAAACAGCTCATCTAAAGCCACTGCCATCTTCCTTTCTTTCCAATAGCACCAGCTCTTGTAAAAGCTCTTCCTCCAGCTCTGGCTGGTGTAACACCGAGCCCCAACATGGATACAGCAGGCTAGGACTTGCTTAGCTCCCTCCAATGATTCATGGTTCATCAGCAACAAAGGCTTAACCTGTCCTGGTCACTGAGGCTCCCTGCACACCAGAGCTGGCAGATCCTTTGTACCCAACTGCATTTACTGGGCAGCTAGGAATACAGGACTTTTGAGGTATTGAGGAACAAAAAACTGCAAACCCCACCAGCAATAGAGCCACAGTCTCTCTTCTTTGTCCTTCAGGCCCTTGGAAGCTGTTCAGTGGTGTGCCCCACATAACACACACAGCGCAGGTAATGCAATGGGGGTAAAAATTTAAAACAAAACAGAACAGGAAGAAAAGAAGCGCCTAAAAACTAAGACATCAAGAACTTCCTGAACTCAAGCTGTAATACAAAATTAATGTTTCTGCCCTGTTTAATGCTGCCTCTAGCACCTGCTTGCACTGGCAGTAGGTACAGCATAAACTGCTCAGATTGGGGGTGAGAGTGGATAGGAGCAAGTGAAATGTGGTGTCTGAATCCCTGGGCTGGGAGAAACACGATCAAAGCTAACCCCTTTCAAAGTGAACTTCTGCTGGTCTTGGCCTCCTTTCAATACCAATAAAAAATTCTTCCAATACAGTATACCTGGGCACAAGCACTACTTTTCTACAACCAAAATATTTACATCAGTATAAATCCCTTCTGTGGGTGTAGTTGCATCCATGTGTGTATTCCTAACACCAGGAGAGCTTTTTTCCTCTGCTCACAAGGGATTAGCTAAAACCATTTTACAGTAGCTGTATGTCCTTAAGGCTAGTGCCTGTGCCAGAGGCACAGAGTTTACCTCCAGAAATGCAGCTACAGGAGCACATTTCTCATATTGAACAATCCCTGCCTCTCCAGTTCCTTGTGGAAACACACACCTCAGCCTGACATCACCTCTGCAGAAATGACAGCATGTCTGGCTTTTACCTAACAGGGGCAATCACACAGATTGATTAATTAGCATTTGTGAAACACAACGAAGAATTTAGGTGCTAAGAAATATTATTACTAATTTAATTTACATCCCATTCAGCCCTCATTGTCTCCCTGAAACTGCCAACAATGATGCCAATTAGTGGTAATTGTGGTTTGTGACAAGGCTATTTGCCAGCTGGGAGTGAAACACAGACCACCAACCCATTTCCCATGGATTGTCCCACAGCTGCCAACAGCAACAACTTCCAGCACAGCAGCCTGCTCCCCTCCAACTCTCCAAGGACACAGCCTGCAAAACTTTCAATTAGGGATAAACCAAGACACCTTGTTTTTCCCTCCTACATTAGTTCAGTACATGACCCAGTAACCAATGCCAACACTGCAATACCAAAATGTTAATCTGGGATAATTTCAGATTAAACTTTACTTGGCCCCATCCACACTTAATGAAAATCACATTTTGATTCACTCACAGGCCTCTCTGTGGTAGGAAACTGTAAAGGCAGCAGCAGGAAACTGAAAGGAATTGAGAGTGTAGGATGCAGTAAATCTTTTGCTTGGGAGACTGTTTAAAGAGTTTTAACACAAGCAAAGAGGTGTATCTTTTTATCAGCTGTCCACAGAGATTTATAGGACTTTAAAGAGACACAAACAACTAACAGTATTCTGTAATCAATGCACATCATCTGAGCACTGAAACTTTAAATTATTTATATATTTTAAATACGTCTAATTGAAAGGATAGCAACACAAACTGTATGAATCATAGCCCTCTCAAGTAATTAGATTTGTTATCCCTGCAGACTGCAAACAGTACGTTGGTTTTCTATTCTAATGTGAATTCAATCCCTTGTCAGCTGCCCCACGCATGAGAATACACCTCCACTCTTTCATCAGGAAAGATATCAACAGCAGGAAACTAGCCCTTCTTTCATCTCTGAGGCACCCACCCACCTTTCCAAAGGACTTTCAACCAGGTGTGGAAGCCTTTCTGAATCTGTGCTGAAAGATCTCTTAATTATTATGGCAAAGGAGGCAAATCCTTTGAGAGCAGCATGCTCCAAGCAGTAGCCTTCTGCTGTTTACACATCCAGTAGCTGCTTAGTTTGACAGTGCATTAGAAGAGCCTGTAGGAAACTTTGGACTTGCATTGTATGGGCATGAAACTCTTAACAGAGAGGAGCTGCTTTTTCAGATGTCTTGTTATATAATTAAACAAGAAGGGGGAGGGGGGGGGAATCGAGCAAGCTGCCTTTTTGGCGCAAACATTACACAGCGCTCACCCTGCCAGCATATTGCATCAGATTCCCACTGCAAGGCCAATCCACAGCAGCTGAGTAGCCGAACCCCTGCCTATTATCTCCCCCTAAGCTAGTTCACACTCACACGGCAGCAAGGACAACTGTTTATTGCATCTTCCTTCCTGAGGAGCTGCTCACCACACCAGCATTAGAGGCAGTCTGAGCTTGCAATTAGGCTCCAGCTCTCACAAGTGTCAGAGAGTGCAGTTTTCAAGAGATTTCAACCACCAAGCCTTCCTGCATGCTGCACAGTGAGTAAACTCCAGGTATCTGTAACTCTGTGCTCAGGTCTGCTGAGGGTCTGACACTGTGATGATTCCTATTTTATTACGTTCCTGTGCATGCTTTGAAACCCTGCAGAAAAGGGGGATTCATTTACCCATCATCGAGTGCTTATCAAGGAAGTCCCCGGAGAGCTGCAGGAAGGAGACCACACAAACAGGCCTTTGCTCACAGCTCTGCTCACCTGCACACCTGGCTGAGGCCCCTCACTCTCCTGCACTGGGAATGCTTTTTTTCCCATGGCAGAGATCCGCTCACAGATAGGACCCAATTCTTTATGGCAGAGGCCCACCCCAAGACAGGAACAGGGGTTTCTGTGCCCCTCATTGAAGGAGCCTATCAAAGGCACTTCACAAGGGAAATTAAACTTATTTCCACCATCTGCAGCAATCCAGAAAACAAAAGGTCCAACAGTCCTGAATCCAATGAGATAAGATATGTGACCTTTCACAGCACAGAAATAAGAGCTTACTCCTATAGCCCAGCAAGCCAAAAGAGAGACTCCTGTCGATTTCAAAAGGCTTTGGATCTGGCCTGAAAATGCAAACCTCACTGTGCATTCGGACACTGCTCCACAATGCACTTCCAAACAAAACTATATTTAGATTCAATGGGAATTCTGTAGATCATACAGGAACTCTTTGAATGAAAACGAAGGTCAGTAGGGTTTGGCTTCCTCTTCAGACCCTCCCCCCCATTCTTGCAAACATCCAGATAAGCATTGTTTAGAAAACAATACATTACTTCCAAATGTTATCAAACCCCCAACACAGGTTTTGTGTGTGAAACACAATCTCAGGGCCTTCTAGAAGTTGCATTTTGCCCTATCAGCTAATTCTCAGGATCTCTTCAGATGTCTGTGTCAAGACTGTTTTCACCTTTCAAAATCTTTGGTGCCTGCTCTGACAAAGGAAAAGCAACAAGGATAATAAAGGCTTTTGATAGAAAAAAAAAAAAAAACCAAACACGGAAAGGAAAAACTCTGCAGACAATTACAATACATGCTAATAAAGCTGCACCTGTGTAAGAGGGAAACTCTTGGCATCCTCATGCACTTTCTCCATTCCCTACCAGGTATTAAGTCCTGCAGCACAAACTGGAGGAAAATGACACAGGCAGTGCTTGCCCGAGGGACATTAAGGACAGGAGTCAGCCCATCAGCCAGGCAGGCACGTTCAACACCCAGAGGGCAAACGCACAGCCCACTCAAAAATCATCCAGCCCACTCAAAAATCATCCAGCCCACTCAAAGTTTCCTCCAGCGCCACAGACACAACTGTTTGATTCTCAGCTGCACTTTGTGGGCTTCTCGGAAGGAGGAGCTGAGCGCCTGCCACCGGCAGCTTCTCTCGGGAAGGACGAAGCCAAATCCCAGCCGGAGCACCGAGCCGGCATCCCTGGGGCGGTGTCAGCAGGGCTGGGCAGCCCGGGGAGCTGCAGACCGACACGGGGAGCTCCTGTGCGAACCGGACGGCACCTGCACAGCCGCTCCTCTTCCCAAAATTAGAACCTCCTCTTCCCAAAGTCCCTATTTCATTTTTATCTGTTCCTAGTGGCTGTAGCAGCGGCTGACCGTCCAGCCGCACAGTTTCGCTTTTTGATAAAAGTCCGGGACGGAAAATCCTTGAACTTTTGAAGAACCCTCCCGGGTTGGAAATCTCCGGCTTCGCCGCCACGCTCCCCTCCCAAATCCTTTGGGGATGTACCTGTGACCCCGTGCGGGCCGCGGCCACGCTCCAGCCCCCCGCCCTCTCCCCCGGCGTTGCCGGGCGCTGCAGCGGCACTTACCGGCGGGGCGTTGGGCGGGCAGCCGCCGGCAGCCAGCCGGGCCGCCTGCCTCCTCAGCTCGGCCAGCTGCGCCTGGCAGCTCCGGCACCAGCCCCGCTCCAGCGGCCGCGGCTCGGCGCCCGCGGCGGCTCCCGCTCCCTCGGGCGGCGGGCGGCTGGCGCAGCGCTCCTCCTCGGCCGCGGCCGGCGGCCTCTTCCGCGGGGAGAGCTCCCGCACCCCGCTCCCCTCCGCCACCTGCGGAGACAGCACAGCTCAGCAACGCGGGAGGACGCGGAGGCAACGCTGCTGCTGCTCCCACCCTCCTCGCGAGGGAAAAGAAAAAAAAAAAAAAAAAAAGGAAAAAACTAAGGAAAAGCTCAACCGCGGGGAGGAGATGAGTGTTGTAGGAACTTACCCCCGGCGCCCGGGGATCAGGTCCCAGAGCCTTCCTGCCGGCGGCCGCGATCATGGTAGCGGGGGATGCTGCCCTGCCCCGCTCCGTTAGTGCGGGCGGCGCGGGGCCCGGCGGCGCGGCCGGCCCGGGGCGCCCATCGCGGGCCGGGGACAGCAGTGCCAACAGTGATCGCGCCGGGTCCCCGCCGCCCGGGCTGCCGCTCTAGGTGATGCTGCCTCCCATAGTGAGACGGGAACGAAGTTTGGGATGGGAGAGGGCGGAGTGAGCTCCCCACGGCAGCACGGGGAACGACCCAGAGCAGGGGAGCACGCCGGCAAAAAAAGCTGGAAAAGTGCTCCGAGGGCAGGGGAGGAGGGACTGGGCTGGGCCGGGCTGGGCTGGGCTGGGCGGGGGCGGGTGGCGTGGGGTGAGCGGGGCGGGGGAGCCTCGGCCGGGGCGGGTTGAGGTTCGGGTTTAGGTTTGGGATAGCGGCGGGGGTAAAAAGATCCCATTTCATATTGACCCTACGGGACAGTGTCAAAATCAGTGTGACTTAAGTCGTTGCTTCCTTCACACCCTAAGACCCAAGTTCCTCGGGAGTCGGAAAAAGGGCTGGGCGCGGAGTGCGGTCCCGCCGCAGGGCGCGGAGTCAGAGAAGCGGCGCTGGGGCCGCGGACCAGGCTGGGGGTCAGGGGTCCGGCCGGGGCCGCTCCCCTCTCTCCGCGCCGCGGCTGCCCGGGCTGGGATGCGGTGCCCCCGCTCCGCGGGCAGATGCGCGGGGCGCGGGGCGCGGGCCCCCCGGGACCGACTCTCCCGCCGCTCGGCGGGCGCGACGGGATGCTCCTACACGCGTAAATTGACCTGACAGATGGAGAAATTAACGTTCGCAGCTAATTGTCTACTTGGCTGCCGCTCCGGCTCGTATATTTAGCACTTTTCTCCTTTTTTTAGTTTTACCCCCCGAGAGCGGAGTGCGCGCCGCTGGCTGTCAGGGGCCGGGCCCGGGCCGTGCCCGCGCTCGGCGCCTCCGCCGTCCCTGTGACCAGAGCGCCCCCTGCCGGCGCCGCCGGGACGGAGCGGCCCGAGCCGAGCCCGAGCCCCGCGGGGCCGCGCCGGGTGACGCCGCCGCTTCCCCGGAGATGCCAACGCGGCTCCTGGGCCCCTTCCCCGCCACCCCGGAGTGGGTGCTGCTGGTGGCGCCTGGGGTGGGGTCTGTGGTGAAGTGGGCATCGCCGAGCACAAAGAGTGGGGAAACACATCTATAGGGGGGGAAAAAATAATCCCGCCCCAGGAGACGCCTTTCCGCCACCGCTTAAACTTTTCTGGCTCTCCCGGCACGCGTGTGAAGCGCCCCACCGGCCCCACCCCTAAGGGTGCATGCCCTGGGGCCGTGGGCTACAAGCACAGCCCCGCACCGCGGGCAGAGAGAGCCCCCCTGCGCTGTGATCGCTGTCCCCGCCCGTCCGGACCGCCCGCCGGCACCCCGGGGAAAGTTGGGGTGCGGGAGTAAAGGGGGACACGGGCTGGTACCCGGGGGCTGCCGTGTGCCCCTCTTGGGGCTGGCGGGGAACCGGGACTGGCACAGACACACGCACCAGGCGCCGCGCCCCAGCTCCCTTCTCCCGCCCGCCCGCTCGGGGTAATGATGCTGCTGCTCTCCGGGAAGTTGCTCCGAAATTTCCTGTGCCCAAACAACGCCTGCAAAACTCTCCCGCGGCTCCAAGGCTCGGGTTGGACGGGGCGGGGGGTAAAGGGGTGGGCTCCCCAGCCGACGCTGGGTTGAGCAATTTCCTTTTCTTAGGAAGTACAAAACCCTCCCAGAAATAGCGGGACGCGGTGCCGCCACTCGCCATCTGAAAGCGGGGTCACGCAAGGTGCCGCGGTCCCCACGGGGCTGCCCCAGGCGGGGTCCGGCAGCGCGGTGCTCCCGCGCCGCTCCGCGGAGCCGCCAGGACTGTTCGTGGTGCTGAAACCTGCCCGGCACCGCCGCCCGCAACTGCGCACCGCCAAGTTTGACACCCCCTTCCCGTGAGCCGGCCCTCGACCCCTCCCGGGCCCCAGCAAGATGCCCTTACCCTGGCTTTCCTCCGCAGGAGGTGGCTGGTGAAGCCGAAGATGATCTCCGAGTCCAAGCACAAGGCTCCTATCTCCAAGAGGCTGGGATTTTTCCTCGTGGCGTTGGAGGCATCGGGCGATTTTTGAAAAGCCATAGTTTGGGGTTTGAAATATTCCTGCTCCCTGAGCGGAGGCGATGTATTTGTATACACACACGCACACGGAGGGAAAGGAAAAAAAAAAAAGGGATAAAATAGCAAACACCTCCCACCCCTTAAAAAAAAGAAAAAAAAAAAAAAAAAAAAAAAAAGCCAGGCGCGGGTGAGTTACTCCGTCATCTGCCAGGATGAGGTAGCCGGTAGCCAGCAGCCGGGCAGACCCGCCACTCTCCCTGCCGCTCTCCGCCGCTCTCCCTCCTCCCGTTTTATCCCCCTCTCTGAGCGCACCTTGCCTGACGAGCGAGCGCGGGCGCGGAGCCCTCAGCGCCCCGCAGGCGCCGGGGCCGCGGCCGGGGCCGCCGCTGCGCGGGGTGCGCGGGGCCGGCAGCGCGCTGCTCCCCCGCCGCCGGCCATCAGCGAGGGGGCTCGCACCGCCCGCTGGCCAGCAACCCGCGCTGCGAGCCTCCCGCCTGCCCCTCTCCACTGCTGGGTGGGTTTAGTGCCTGGGTTGGTGGGTTGTTGTTTCCCTCCTCCTCCTCCTCCTCCTCCGGGGTGAGCGCAAGGAGGGAAAAGCTGCCAGTGGAAGTCAGTTTAGGAGGGAAGAGAGACACGCACAAAAATAAAGGAAAAAAATAAGGGAAGGTAAAAAATAAGGAAAGCCTGAGGGAGCAGAGTAAAGCACTTTCCGGAAGGGACGCGGTCTTTCCCCCTCTTTTCTCCCCACTGCTTAATTGTATTGGCAGTGGGGGCGGACGGCAGGAGGGAGCGAGCTCCTCCTCATCTCGGGGCCGGGACACAGGTGCCCGATGGCTGCTCCCGGATCGGGCAGCCCTCCCTGCAGGCCGTCTCTCCCAGCCTGGGGGCCGGGCAGGGCTCGGGGGTCCCCGCCGAGGCGCGGCCCATCCCGGCGGGCGGGATGGATGGATGGAAACGGGGAGGGGGCTCCGGGCAAAGCGCTAATCCCTTCCCGCGTACTTTCCCGCTAAACAAATAATCCCCCCCTGACAAAAGCATTTTCCCGCTTCGTATGGCCTGCAGTGAAAGGGAGGTGAATAATCCATTTATCCCGGCTCCGCGCCGCCCGCCCCGCCCGGACACCGGCTGCTGCTGGGCGGGGGGCTGAGGGAAGGAGGAAAGGAGGGCTGAGCTCCTGCCCCGCAACCTGGCCAGAGCCCGGCACATTGGGAGGGAGCTACGGGACCTAGCGGCTGCTGGGGATTGGGGAGGGAAGGAGGAAAGGAGGGATAGAAATGAAGAAGGGGACTGGGAATTGAGGGAAGGGAGGAGGGGGGTAGGGAGAACAAGGAAATAGAGGAGGAGAAGAGAAGAGACAAAAGAGAGAAGTCTTGAGTCTCTATGGCCATGAAAGGAAACCATAGTTGATTCTGAATTTGCTCAGTTGTCTGTTCTGGGCTTCCCAGCTCATGATGATTCTGTGTGTTAGGATGAAGAAAGTGGGTTAATGGGTGTCTCTGTAGGATGGAGTGTACAGATGTAACAGGCACTAAAGCAGTGCTGGGAGGGAGGAGGGTGGGAGTGGTGAGATGCTTACAGCAAAGATGCAAGGATTTGTTTGGCTCCTCACTGCATTCCTTCCTGATATCCAGCTATCAGACCAGAGACATGCCAGTGTGTTAGCTGGTCCCTGAATCCATCTGGGAGTGGTGTTTGCAAGGACTCAATCCCTGGGCCACCTTGTCCAGACTCACCCTCTCAACCCCCACCAACCCTGCCTCAGCCTCCTGTCTTGCTGTGCACCACTATGCATTGTCTTCCACCACCCTCCCCTGCACAAGTGGGATGTTCCCCGGCCACAGAAGATCCCCATGCTTGGAAGGTCTCACATTGCCAAGGGAGTAGGAATAAGTGGGTGCAGAGGAGTCCAGAAGGAAAACCTATTCAAGCAAAATGGTGGTATGGACATCAACAGTCCAGGTTAAAAGTATCCCCACCCAGGTACTCAGTTCAGGTGTTCAGCATGAGGTAGAACAGTGCCCATCACCAGAACCAGATGCATGAAATGGCATTTCCCAGTCACTGGAGTCTTTCCCACCTTGGCTTGGAAACTTTCAACAGCAGAGAAAAACTCAGGTCAGGAAGGCTTGTTGCCTGCTCTGGAGAAGGCCTGAGGCATCTGTCTCCATCCCCCACATTTTCAGACCAACCAAACTTAAGCACTCACACCATGCTCAAAGGCAGCCCAGGCCTTCCCTGTCCTCATGCCACCTACAGCCCACCATGACTTCCTTCCCCAACACAGTTTATCCCTCTTCCCTGACTCTTGGCAAAGTTCCTAGGAAGGTCTGGGTCTAAATATGCCCTGAATGTCAGGCACTGAGGGTCCCTGTGCAACCCCAACCTCTCCCCTAATCCTGGAGAGTCTCCCTTTAATCACCCCTATGAAAGCAAATATCTGCCCACCGGTGTCTTGCCGATAAACAAGCTGAAGGGAAAGTTATTGCCTTTTATTCGTGGTGTCTAAACTAAAGTAAAACATCAACAGGGTGACTGTACATAATAATATACTAGATAAAGTCCATTTTTCTTGGGCCCTCTGAAAGCGATCCCAGAGCATTAAAATGGGTCTCTTAATAAATATCTTATCTCCCCGCCACAGAGCCCTGGCTGCAGATAACCAGACAGCCATTACTGTACCTCTGAAATAACCCCATTTCCATCAGGGCCACTTCAAACAGGCTTCTCTTTAAAGACCCCCTCCTGTTCCCCCAGGGGAGCTGGGAAAAGGCTTGAACCTCCCTGGGTGGGGAATTTCATCCAAGTCCCCAAGCATGGTGTGGGGTTACTGCATTGCAATGCATTCCCTTCCACAAATAACCATGGAGCAAGACATTCTGCCTGCAGGCCTAAATCCATCCACTTGTGCCCTGCTTTGGGGTGAGCAGTGCTGGGCTCCCACAGTTCTGCTCCCCTGGGCCTGCTCTGCAAGCAGAGAGAAGGCTGGGCAGGAGAGGAGGGATGTGGCAGGCAGCTCCCACCTCGAGGGAAACTGCCTTCCCTGTGTGTGCATCCCAGGCTGCAAGGTGATGCTGTACAGGTTGCACTGGAGCCCTTTATTAATACACCATACAGGTGATAGTGGATTTATTAAGTATATTGCTGTGATTTCACATTTAATTTACTAAGAATACAATGGTTTGGGCTAGAGGACCCAAGGGAAATCTAGGCAAGAGTGAGCAAAAATCCATGAAATTCAATGTAGCACACTAATCATGGAGGCATTATAGTATTAATTGCTATAATGATATACTTCTAATCCTATCTTACACTGCACCACATAATTTCATTGGGTAAGAGAGGAAAGGAATTAAATTTAGTTCAATACAGGCAAGCGTGTAACTTAATAGAGTAGTTTGACTCCAGCACACTCTGGGGTTTAGGGCTGATGTCACATAACATGGTCAGCAGCAGGGGAGAAGGATGGCACAAGACTTTTGACACCCTCACTGAAATCTGGAAGCAATATGGAAAATGTTAGATATCGGCTTTTTGAGAGGCAACCTGGCCATATAAAGGATAATTAGAATTCCTTGCAAAGATGATTTATCATGTCTATCATTGTGCTTGAAAAGGCTAGGTCACCCATGAATGCTGATGAAATTTCAAAGATCTATTCCCCAAGGACTTTCTGCATCTGCTGCCCTCTGAGATGGGGAAATAGCCCAGGGCAAGCTTCTCATTAATACAGCAGCAAAATATAAGCATTTTGTCCAACATAACATTTTTCTTCAGTATTATACCTGACACGATCAGACCTTTAAATAACGTGGTAACAGGGCTCACTTTAAAGTTCATGTACTTGATGTTGTGCCCCCCCTTTCCCGTTCTCCCCTCCCTCCCCCCGGTTTCAGCTGGGTAGTACCTCTCTCTAACAAGCCAGCGTTCTGACCCGAAACACACTTTCTCCCGTAACAAATATTGTATGAGGTGGGCGGAGTGGTAAAAGTAGCTTTTGATCTTGTTTGTATAATATGCAAGAGGACATCAAAGCGAGGGAAGAGGAGGAGGGAGAGAAAGGAAAGCAGAGCAGGAATAACCCTAGTCAGTGTAACACCAAATAGCTCATGAATAGCTAAATAAAACATCATTAGGAAAACACGATAAATGAGTGGTTCTTTAAAGAGAGCGATGGCGAAGCGGGCTGGGACGGTGGCCAGGAGAGGCGGGCACAGCCCGATTCAAAGCCGGCCCCGAGGCAAACAAGCGGGAATTTGGAGGGGGCAGCAGGACCGCTCGGGGACCCCCTTCCCTCCGCCCCGGGGGGGCTTCCCCCGGCCCCGTCCCTCTCGGGGATCCCGGGGGGCTCCGGGGGTGCCCGGCCCCGCTCCCTGCGGCTAAAGGGGCGCTGTTTCCCCGCGGGGCGCTGCAGGTTTCGGGGCGTTCCCGGGGGAACCCTGGGAGCCGCGGGGGCGCCCGTTTGTTTTGGGTTGGTTTGTTTGTTTGCTGTGTGGCCTCCCCTTTATGTTGATCAGGCCGGCTCTGGGTTTAATTGATCTGCGGGGCGGGCGGCCGAGACCATCAAGGGGAAGCTTCAGCCCTTGCAGACTGCGGAGAAAATAAGGATGGTATCGGTGAAACCGGCGTGAGAGGCAGATACAGCCCCCCGCCTTCCCCCGCGAGTGTTCACACCCCGGAGGAGCCGGGGATGCTCGGCTGAAGCTGCAGGGCTGGACCGACTGCCTGGGACACCCCTGGGCCCGGGGGGAGGGTGTTTGGAGAAGCCCCCGGCTCTATCCCCGTCACCAATTAGGACGATGCCAGCACCAGCTCCGGGGGGACTCTGCAATGGCTCAGCAGTGACTCCGCAGGCGGGATGTGCCTGCACCAGAAGGGGCGGGGGGAACACACGGAGAGGAGTGGCTGAATTCACGCCCAGAGGCAGATTCCCTCTGATTTCCTCTCTGTCCCCGAGGTGAATCGGGCTAGCCAACTCTGTCCTGCCTCTGGGTAGCTCTCCTTCCAGCTCTGCGCTTGGGTGCCTCTTTTTGGAGCTCTGCCCATCTGCTCATCACTGCTCAACAGTGCTTCTCACCACACCTGTTGTCCTGCAGGGCCCAGCCCAGCCTACAGAACCTCTTTTCAGTTCCCACCACAGCAAGGGGCTCCCTGCCACGCCAAGACCATTGTCCTGAATCTAGGGCAATGCAGGCCTCAACGTGGATCTCACAAGTCTGGAGCAAAGCAGGGCCTTTAGTAAGCCCCAGGTCGTGACCTGCATCATAGGCTGGGTAAAACAGCTTGATACAAGGGCCTTCCTGTCGCTGCCTGGACTCAGAGCTCTTCTCAGGTCTGCCCTGTCTTGCTCTCTTGCCTCTTCGTGACCCTGCTCTCCAACGGGAGATGGAAAATCCTCCTGTAAACAAGTGCTGAAGGTCAGGGGAAGGAAAGCCTGACACCACTTAATGAAAGACAGTTACAGACAATCTTTTGCTCAGTTGTCCGTGTCTGGGAGGCGTGGGGATCTCTGTGTTCAAGCTTTTTAATTTCCATTCTAATTTGCAAGTCATAAAGACAGACAGTATGCCATCCATGGTCTCGCATTTAATGTCTTGTCACCCTAATCATGCCAGTTTAACCCTCACTTGCTTGCCTACGCGTTTGTCATGCTCAGCCCTAGCAGCCATCTCCTCTGTGAAACCTCCAGGCACATTAGTAGTGTCCTGCTCACATTGTAGATTTGGGGTTCTAATACTGTTCCAATGACTTCTGCCCAGATCCATTTGAGCAGCCACAGCCCGTAGGAAGAGTGGAAAACAAAGAAACAAAAAACAAAAGTAAACATCCCAAAGCCCACAACTGCCTTCTTTTCAATGTTTGGTTGGGTGTTTTTTAAAGGGGAGGGTACGAGTGAGGATTACTTTCTCCGTGCTCTGCCTGCCACTTTGGAACCGCCTTTTCCCCCAGTGCGGGACACGCTCAAGGGGAGTCCCCAGCAGGGACGTGCAGTACAGAGGGTGAGCACAAAGGCTGGGATCCCCTTTCCGTGCTGCTGGCAGGGACGGGAAGCCCGCGGCGGCTCCCGGGGCTGGAGCGGGGCCGGAGCGGGGTTCAGCACCCTGGAGAGCGGCCCCGCTCCGGCCCTGCGCGCCGGCCGCTCCCCCTGCAGGGAGCCGAGGAGATGCGAGCACCGCTCCGCCTCGGCGAAGGACAGGTGTCCAAGGGAAAAGAGGCTTTGACAGCAGCTGGGCGCTGTGGCTCAGTGTCCTTGTGGCTTTGGCAGAGGGATCGCGGGGCTGCGAGGGGTTGGTGGTGAGGGAAGCTCCCGCAGATGTGGAGCTCAGAGGATTGTTCTGCTCTGCCCCATGACAGGTTTGTGTTACCGAGCCCGCACCAACAGCGGGCTTTGCTGCAGGGATGTGAACTGGCATTGACCAAGCGTCCTCCTCTTCCTCACATTAGCAGAGTAACTCTGGATGGCCAGGAGACTCTCCCGTGGGGCTGTGAGAATCCTGGGCAGCAAACCGAAACTAGGGAAGTTCTCATGCAGGGGGGAAAGCAAAGAAAAAGGGAACGAACCAGCGCTGACTTCTGGCCTTAATCAAAGAGTTCCCCATGTCCCCAGTAGGGCACACATAGAGGCATTCCCAGGGACAGTCTGCTTTGTGCCAAAGACTCCCTTTAAAAGGGAGCATCTACACAACCATATTTCCACCAAAGGTAAAACAGCATCACAACAAACATAAGAATATCCAAGGAGCTGCAGCAGAAAGATTCAGTTTTGCTGGCCAAGCATAGCCTGGAAGTGAAGCTTCCTCCCCTCCCTTATCCTCTCCTACACAATAAATATTATATTCCAAGCCACAAAGTCAAAAAATGTGCTACAGAGAGCTCGGTGTGGCCTTACCTTCTATCTCTTCTCAGGTCACATTGGTGGAGCTTACTTACTGGAGAAATTGCTGGTTTTATTTCCTACACCACATCAAGTCTTGAGTGCATTTTTCTGACAGCCCCAACCAAAGACAAGCACCTTATTAATCCTTTAACCAAGCAGAGAGACTCAATTTTCTAAAGAGAATTTTAAAATATATTTATTTGAAAAGAGAAAATTGTGTCTCTCAGCCAAAAAGAGGCTGGTTTGCCAGTGAGAGGCACAGAACAGGGCAGGTGATTATATTTCATCAACCGAGTGGCTCCTCAGAGCAGATACCACTCACTGCAACAGGCAGAAACTTTTCAATTGAAAGACAGTTGTTATTATGATATTTTGTGAAAAATCTCTTCACCAGGATTTTTCTCCTGGAAAGATGAGAAGCTTCATCTTCTCCTTGTTTTGTTATTTTGGAATGTGATTTGGAAAATTGTTTATTTAGTATGTGAATTGTTTTTTATTAATAGCCAATCACAGCCAGCTGTGTCGGATTCTCTGAGTCAGTCACGGATTTTTATTATTTATTTTTGTCTCACTTTCTGTTGTATTTTTTTTCTTTCTTTCTTTAGTATGATTTTAGTGTATAATTTCATAATAAAAGAAAATAAGATACAAGATACATGATATAATATATGGCGTATAATAATATAAAATCAGCTGTCTGAGAACATGAAGTCAAATTCTCATCTCTCACCTCGTCCAGAGGGCCCAACAACACCACAGACAGCGGTAATCCTGAGACTTGCACCGGAGGCACTGGATTCCCAAACCCGGGGAAAGACACATACCAGCGAATATCCATCCATCCATCTGTCCGTCCGTCCGTCCCCCCGCGGCCGCTGCGGGGCGCTCCCGGCAGGTGGCGCTGCCCCGCCAGGAACCGGCGGGAGGCGCCGAGCGGGGCGCGAGTGCTCCGGGACGCCGGGAATGCCGGCATGGGAACGGGAAACGCAGCCGTGAGCTCTGCCCGTTAGAAAAGGTCCTCACAAAAAGCACATTTCGCAGAACCACAGAACGGTTTGGCCAGCGGAGGCCATCTGGTCCAACCTCCCTGATCAGGCAGGTTTCCTTGGAGCAAGTTACTCACGATTGTGTCCAGACAGCTTTTGAGTATTTCCAGTGAGGGGGATTCCACAACCTTTCTCAGAAGCCTGTTCCAGTGCTCAGTCACTTGCACAGTAAGGAAATTATTCCTCAAGTTCAGGTGGCAGCTCCTGCATTCCAGTTTCTGATCACTGCACCTCCATCCTATGGCTCAGCAGTACCAAGAAGAGCCTGGCTACGTCCTCTTGGTACCCTCCCTTCAGATATTTACATACACTGGTGAGGTCCCTTCTCAGTCATTCCTTCTTGAAGCTAAACAAGCCCAGCTCCCTCAGCCTTTTCTCATAAGAGAGATGCTCCAGTCCTTTAAACATTTTTATTGCCCTCCATTGGACTCACTCCAGGGGCTCCATGGCTCCCCTGTACTAAGGAACCCAGAACTGGACACAGCAGCACATTCTGTGCCACTGATCACAATCCTCTGAGACCTGCCATTCAGCCAATCAATGGCACAATAAATAAACAATTCAATCCACAACAAATAAACAATTCAATCCACAATGGCACAATAAATAAACAGCAGATCATCAATTGTTCTTTCCCTACCCACCTCACCGCACCCCATCCTGCGCGAAGGTGCTTTGCAAAGGAAATTTTAAAATCAAGTGGCTAGATTAATTAGTTAATCAATTAATTGATTGATCTTCTTCAGAAAAACCTTCTTTTTCTAGTTATTAGTCTTTGGCACTGAATTTTTGTTTTTTTCTCTGTCCTAGGATAGAAAGGGTGAAGACCTGAATGAATCACTGTCAGGGTGCTGACAGCCTGAGAAAGAAAAGGAGAATCGATGCAGTTTTCTGTGAAAGAAGGCAGAAAGGGGGTGTGAGAGAATCAGTCTTGCACATGGAAAACATTGCTGGAGAGCCTATGACACAAAAAGTGATGACAGGTTCTTGCAAAATATGGCAGTTAAACTACAAATGGTTCCCTAAACTGGAAAAGCACTCCCTCTGCACCCATTCTGACCCAGACATTTTCAGGCTAGAAATACTCTGCTGGCCCATGAGGCTCCTATGGCCTTACCAATGTATCTCTGGGCCACCTGAGCCAGGAGTCAGCACACATGGGGGAATGAAGAGCAGGACCAGCTACAGCCACTGGCAAAGCAAGCAGTTATCTAGAGCAGCAGGCAACCAGACATGGCCAAATGACCACGAGCTCCAGTGCCTCTATTCCTTTGCCAAAGCTCTAGAAGGCCAGGCCAGAAGGTAAGGACCCTGCTGTGGAAAAAAGGATCTTTTTGGCCCTCATACAGGGCCACCACAACTGTAGGGACACTAAGCCAGAATCTCCTCACCCATATTTTTCTTTCCTATTGCAGAAGACACCTGGCCAATATCCTTATTTATAGGACAACGTGTCAAATTTTGGTTCTTTTTCCCTGCATAGCTGAGAAGCTTTCAGCCAGCTCTGCTAAACACATCGAGACAAAACAGTCCATCACATAACAGATGCAAATTGATGATTCAAACAAAGGAAAAGTTTGTTTCCAGTGGGGAAGGACAGAATTCAGACACATCTCCAAAAGACTAAAACAATAACTGGGAGAGGCAATCTCTCTGGTTCACTGATTCTTCTAACTAAACTATAACTGGGTCTAACCTGGAAAATCTAGCAAGAGATTTGAGCAACAAAGGTTACCTTCTCCTCTGGTGATCCCTCTGGCAGGTGGGAATGGAGGAAGAGGTTAGAGTGGAATGGGATTTGGGGAATGCAATCACAGGAGGAAGAGGCATGAAGATGAAAAGAGACAAGAGGGAAAAGAGAAAGAAACAGCAAGCAAAGACAAAGGGCAAAAAGTTAGCATTCTCAAACAGAGGAAGATGCCTCACTGGGGGAGAGAGATAAATCTTTGTTGGATAAATAAATAAATGAATACCTAAGACACTTTCTTTTCTACCCCTTTGCTAACAGATTCATCCTAAATCCATCCAGGGCAACCATCCCCTTCCTTTCACTTCTCTTATCAAGCACAAGCTGAGTACAGCACACTAAACACATTGCCTGGCTGCTTTCCTAGGCCAGCACCTCCCCACACCAATCCTGCAGTGAGATACCCACCCACCCACTGCCAGGCCACCATTTATCTGCTCCACAAACAGCAAGAGCTTTCAGCTGCTCTGGCAACACAGCAGCTCTCCTGGCCCCAGAGTAACCTATTATTTTCAGCTCCTTAATAGATCTTGCTCAATTTCCAGTACAGAGTCAGGAACAAGCCCAGTTTACACAAGGGTGCACATGCTCTCCCAGACTCCCAACCACTCAGGAGTCATTCACACCTATTGGGATGGTCACAACAGTTGAAGTCTTTGGTTATACTATATATATTTATATTTATATATAAATATACTATATATATTTACCTTGGCAAAGATGATGATAGTTTCCATTTTATCAACATCAGGGACCCAAAGGTCATGACCGAAAGCTCTCAAATGAAAGATCTCAGGCATCCAGATAGGAGCCTACAGCACTGGGATTTCAATGGTTCCATCTTCTTTCCAGCTTGAACAAATAGGGTGACACAGCATATGCTACCACCAAATGGCCATTTGCTACTTCCTTTTTTAACTAACAACCCACATATGAGTAGGAGAGGCACAGGAGTGGATGGTTTGCCATTACAATTAGGTCAGCTCATAGTCTGGAGTTTTTTTTACCTGAACTGCCTCAGTTCTATGGCTGCTGGCACAGCTGAATGTGGCAAAGCAGCTACAGGGACACAGGGCACAAGGCGTCTCCTCCTGTCTCTGAGTGAACTTCTGTCCCAGGACAGAGCAGCTGCTGCCAGCAGCAAAGGGTATCTCTTGCACAGTGCTCAGCCACGCTGAAAAGTCAGCTCTTAAAAGAAGATGGGCAGCAACTTATTATTCTTTCCATTATATTTAGAGGGTTTCTCAAGAGACATTATTTAAAGAGCTGACTATAATCTTTTTGCTCTTTGTGGAACTTGTGGTACATGGAAGATTATTGATAGGTGCTCTCAGTAGAAAGCCACCTGAAGCCAGATTAGTTCTCTCTTTCTGTCAAAGAAAATACACTTTTATACAAACACATTCTGGATTTGTTTCTATTGATCAATAAATAATAAGTAATAATAATAAATAACTTCATGGAGCCTTGTCCACAGGCTGTGTGACAGCAACACTGTTCATTGATCACTATTGCATCACTAAATAGCATCTAAAGTCACAGTTGTATGGTTCAGACTGAATCCAGCCTAGATGCAATGAGTATTGGACAGCCCATGAATACTGGAAATGCCTGTGTTCCTGCATGCTGACATCAGCTCCTGGAGGCTGAAAGATGCAGTATCTTCCATGTTGACTTTCTAGACCACTTAAAATTAAGTCTAAATACTAATTTGGGAGCTTAGTTTAGTCTTTGGGTCTGGAAAGGCAGAGGCTGGCCTCTCCTGGAATATTAGGTCCTTAATACACAGTCTGCACAAACATTAAAATCCAGTGCTTGTCTTCAAAGTAGTGTGGTCACTCTGTTTTTTTCTTTAAACCCTCATTACCAAATGGAATGCATAAGAAGAGCCAGGAAAAATATGTTTGTATTTACTAGGAAAAGAAAAATAGAGAGGGAAGACGTGAACAACATTAATATATGTGATGAATCTCCTGTTTATTTTAGAGAGTCTGGAAATTGCCTCATTTTTTTCAATTGGGCCACATGTCCTTGTAAAGATGTGTTCCACCCTAAACCATAAATATTCCAAGGGCATCCTATTAGCAGTGTCATGAAAGAGAAGGAACTAGTTTTTCCCAATGGAAGGCATTCACACTGCCTCCTGACATGCGTTTGATCTAAGCAGATCTTCTACATTCCCTCCATAGTAAAGGAGATTCTGTGCAGGAGCCTCCCTACAAGCCCTGTGTCCTCCCTTTGGAGATGCCTGGGAAGATAAGCCTCTCACACATGCCATCTAAAATTGGTGTCATGTGACTATCCTCTTCTGGCCTTACAAACTTTGAGTCCATGAAAACAATAAAACACTATTCTTTAATTTGACATGAGCACAAAACAGCCTTTTATGACTGTGCATCTGAATCTGGTTAGAGGAAGCCTGGGATGCTTTGGCCTTTAGTACTGGCACTGTGCTGCTCAGGTACAAAGCCAAAAGTGGTCCCAAAGAAACCTGCACGGCTCTGCTGAGTCCACAGCAAGCTTGTGATTGTGGCACAGCAGAGTATGGCCTGATGAGGCAAGGTTTCATACAGGCTGCAGTGAGGGGGGAAGGATCAAACCGAAATAAAAACCCTGTCTGACCTCCTCTTAATTCTAAAACACCTTTTGGATCTTATCCTTCTATTGGGGAGATTAAAGGGAACATGATTCACAAAAGTCATCATACTCCTGAGGAAGCTGATCTTCAGGGAAGAAAAATCCAGAAGGAAGCTCTAGGCATTGGAAAGAGAAAGGCTGTGGTGCACAGAGCCCTTTATTCCTGCTACAAATCCACCTTTGCCTGGAGACAGGTACTTACAAATTCTGTGCCCAGGCAACAGAGCCATCAAAGGAACCCCTTTTCCTATCTCTTGCTGCCAGAATTTACACTGCCCTTCTCAGCAGCTCACCAAAAGTAATTTTTCCATGTGTCAATTGAACTTCACAAGCCTTCTGACCTGGTAATAGATCAGCAAAACACAGACTGGGCAAGACAGAATTTGGGATATGGAATTCCTGGTTTCACCTGAAAATGACAAATGCACGGATCACTGTAGCAGTTTTAGCATCTTCTGTCTGTTTATTCTGTTCCATCAGTGTACACAAATAACTGGTGTTTTTCTGGGTTTAAGCCCATGTGAAAGAGAAAAGATTTGGCTTTCTGTTTGGATGTCATAATATTAATAGAGAACATCTTTAGAGGCTTGTTACAATGCAATATTGCTGATTCCAAGTGTTAGGAAAATGAAAGAAAAAAAGAGGACATAATGAATCATTCATCCCCACCCTTCAACAAAAATCATGAGAGTAAAAATGGCTTTAATTCCATTTGTTTACCAGTTTCTGAGCATTTTTGTGTCGTCAGATTACTATTTCAGACTCTTCTGCCACAATGGGAGCTAGGAACTGTCTTAAATAAAGATTCTCATTGTCTTTAAATCACACAAATACTGAAGCTGCAGTCTTTGGGGAAAAAACATCTAACAAAATAGGCTAAGAAGGTAGTTGGGATGAAAATATCAGGGCAATTCAATTAATGAACTATCAACACTGAGCAGGTTCATAAGGTTGGCTGTGCTGTAATACCCAGAAAAGATGGCAGTTGCTAGAAGAGATTTTAAATGCCTGAAGTGAAAAAAGGGGCAACATTTTGGGTATTAACCCAAAATGGGTTATGGGCATATTAACCCTAAATGGGTTATGGGTATGGGCAATGTTCCTAGGGGGAAAAAAAAAATTATCAGATAAAACCCACTCCCAAAAAACCAGTTGGGGCTTTTATGCCAGCTCTCCCAGTCCAGGTATCTCATGGAGTCAGGAAAAAAGCTACAGGCAGGAAGAGCTCTGTGTAAGGCTCTCAAAATGTGGTAACTAAACATTATTGTAAATTTATTTCATCTTGACACCAAAGCCAGCTCTACAGCTGTTTTATGATACTGTGAAGGTTAAACTACTATGGAACAAGTACTCCTGCATGTGGCTACTATAAAAGTGTCACTGAATTATTTCTAATTTTAGTGCCTGTTGTTCTAAAAATTGCTTCCTGCTGCACTCCAAGAAGCAAGAAAAAAGGTGATTCACATAAACCTAGGCAGCTGAGGATACTAGATGGACATAACTGATGGAGCAGAGCAGCTACAGGGTTCATATTGGAGTAAGGCTGAGGAGGGACTCTTCGGGGGTTTAAGCTGCCATGACCCCCAATGTGTAAATCTTGATTTAGTGATGCTGCCACACTTTCTGGCAAACTAAGAGAAACAGGTACTTTTAGGGCAGAATGAGACTCCCTTAGTTCAGCCACCCAGCTTAGGATGGTGAGTTGAAGCACACCTGAGAGTAGCCATTTGTCTGCACCAACCATGTAATTTGTTGGGCAACTAGAAATTGTATTTACTTTTTTTTTTCAAGTACTACTCAAGTGTCCAATAATGGGTAAATTGGCAGAACACTACTCCAGCTAAAAACACAGCTACACCTCCACCTCAGGGGACTCAGGTATGTCACCAAGAAAGGAGGGGAAGAAAACAAGCTCAAACAGCAGATATTATACCTTGCCAATACGCTTGGCAGAAATTAGTGCTCTCAAAAGCCATTTCCTTTACTGGTATTCCCAAATACCATAAAAAAAAGCCCAAAAAAATCAACAAAAAAAAAAAAAAAAAAAAAAAAAACAAACCACCAAAAAAAACCCCACACAACTCTAAAAACCATTGTCTGTGAGCTGGATTTATCTAAGACATAAAATGCCACGAAGCCATGGAAGCTAAAGGGAGATGTCAATCACTGGTCTCTGTCAGTGAGATGATCACCAGCACTCACAACATCACAGAATTGTTTAGGATGGAAAAGACTTTGAGGCCTTAAAGTCCAACTGTTAACCCAGCACCACCTCTCTCATTCTGGACTCCCACAAACACTGCAGCAACTGAAAAATTTTATTCTCAGAAATTGCTGGATACCATGAATAGCCTTTAAATGGGCATCATGTGAATTCTAAGTCACAGGTTTTCAGTTTTTAGTAAAGAAAAGAACCAAAACCAAACCAGTTAGCAAAGAATTCATGCCTTCATTGTTACCAAGCACAGACTTTGTCACCCCATTTATCTTATGGGGATGCTATTACTGTTGATATGGGCAATTAACTGTATTTGGAAAATACATTTTTCAAAAATTATCTGCATTTTCCATCATCAGTTTTGAGCAGAAAATTACTCACAGGGAGAAATAATTTCAAGACCTGCACCTGAGTTAGGGTAAGCTGTTACAGCTAAACAGAAATAGAAGATCATACACCAATTTATACAGGGTGAAAGAATGGTCATTAATTCATGCCTAGAGGATTGGAAGCTTCCGGCATTGAGTGAGCTTTTTGTGTCCCCCAGGTCAATAAAGCAAATGGCGAGATCAGGCCTAAGAATGTTTGATACTTAAAAGTAGTAGATGTGTGGTCTCTCAGCATGAAAATTATTGCGTGAACAACACTGCAAATACAATCCCAGAAGTTAAGCAAAAAGCCCCCTACCCTCTGTGAATGCTTCCTACTGATATCTATATACACTGCTTATTTGGTATCAGTTTTTCATAGAGCTTTTACTGTTATTTTTAAAGAGCTCTAGAAATGCAACCACCTTGTTCAAAGATGCAACTCTTCTTGCTCAAGAGTGTAAGTATGATACCTAAGCATGGTGCCTAGGACACCCTGATTACTGCATTACTCAACAGCTGGTAGCACCAGTATCTAGATTGCTTCTGTGCAGAAGGGCATTCTTCAGTAGATTACCAGGGAAGGTGTGTTCCAGGTTGCCCTTTCTTAATTCAAATGTGCATTTGATTTGAATGTGTACTTTACTCGGTGTTGCTACCTGAATCTCTGACCAATTAGCATCCCACCCAATGTATCTGTGTGTGCACTGAAACTCCTGGATGCTGCCAAAGCATTAAGCAGGCTACAGAAAAGGGTGGGGAGGGAGGAATGTGCTTCTACTTCCTCTTCTTGGGTAGAGCAGACAGCAAGAAAGACATCCTTAGTCCAGAGGTTAGTCCAAAACCAGAAGGTTTAATCCACCTATCCTTCCAGTCTGGTCATAATACCTTTGCTAGTAATTTTAAAAGAGAGTAAAAAAATTAAATGTTATTATCCAAAGGCCAAGATTTCAGTGATAAGCAACTGAAATTTTGTCTGGGACTTTAATAGTAAGCGCTAAGAGCATGCTCTGCAACTGCGGGGCAACATTTTACTAAGTTTGGCAGAAAAGTCTCCTCCCTTCATCCCCTCAGGCTCCTGCTTAGCTTAGACAATATCACAAGGAAGGGCTGTTTGCCCAGAGGTTTTCATTGCGAATTTGTTGGGGATTTTTGTTTATTTGTTTGTTCATCCACATGGCTTACTGCCAGCTTATGAAAACTACAAGCCTGTCATCAGAAGTTCACCCAGTCTGAGAGAGGAAAAACAATGGTCAGAAGTCAACCTGATACCATACCTTAAAAATGTCACAGAATAAAACACACGTGGAAGAGACATTTCAGTAATGTTGTGACACTCCCCAGTTTCAGCAATGGACTACAGTGAAACATCAGTTTGTGTAAGCAGTCAGGAGAGGTTTGACATGGACAACCCAGCACAAGACATCAAGATCTTGTCTTTGTGTAAGCACAACCTCCCCCACACGTTTGCATGATCAACAATATCCTTAAGAAACAAAACTCTTTCCTTATCAAGCGGGTTTCTCCCAAACTTTTCCAGGGCACATTGCACTCAGACACAGGAAGAAAAAAACTTGAATCGCGTTGAGCTGTGCTAAGAAGAGCGAAGAGGAATCCCTCAAAAGAGGAAATTCTACCTTGTACAGCTAGTACTCCTGCTGAAGCCAGTGGACAATTTGGATAGAGCCAGCTGAGGGGATCAGACTTATCAACTGCAGATAGGCAGGAGAGAAAAACCACTGGGTCAAATCCCAGCTAGGGTAAATCAGTGTAACTCCACGGAAGTTAAGAGGGCTGTGCCGATTCAAGCCAGCTGTGGATCTAACTCAGTGTGTTTTGCAAGTCCATTTTCAACTCTTCAGGGCTCTGCTCTGTTTAAACATCCACAACACCCTCTGAAATTAATGAGAACTGTGTGTGCAGAACACTAGTATTACTTTTTAACTATTTGGGAGGTGCTCAGACACTGTGATAATGAGCACCATATATTAGAGCCCAGACAGAATGGTATTGAATCATCAGACCCTTAAGTGGGACAGGTCATTAATCTTTTCCTTGGGAGAGCATTTCAATTTTTGCCTTGGCAAATGAGGATTCATCATTAATAGATGTGGGGGTTCTACGTTTGCCAAGTCCCAGACAAAGTGTGTTTTTCCATTTGCCTTGGGCTTGTGTAAGCTTGCCTAAGGAGGCCAGCCTTGCAGTTTGAGAAACACTGCTAGCAGCCACCATACCCTCATTCCCAGCTAAATTAAACCCTATTATGCTGTAATTAACCTTGCCTAACTTGTTCTGAGTTACAGCAGCAGGTAAAAATCACGCTTTTACTAGGCTGTACCCAAGAAGTATTTTTACGTATCAGACTTGCCTACTCTTCAAGTATTTCCAGCTACTCTTGGAAGCTCTTCTCCTGATGATCACAGCTCAACTGCAGACATCAGAACTCTTCTTGACTTCAGTGAGGGCAGAATCCCCTGCAAATTTACTTGAGCACCTCATGTTCATGCCAGATGGCACGTTTCTGGAGGACACGGGAATTCCACAGAAGCGATGGCGAGAATACATGTATACAAATCTTTAGGTTTAAAGGTTTAAAACATACACATAGGCAGGCCACTAAGTTTTCTTGGTCAAATTTAAAGCAGTAAAATTCCATTTTATGAATTAGTCTATTGCCCTTTTTATTTAACTGCAAGTTAAGAAAAATAAAAAGAAACCTGTTACATTTCTAGTTTCAATTTGATACTTGGGATATGGGTGAGAAGAATGAGCACAAGGTAAGAAGAACCTCTTATTTACCAAGCTAAAGTACCTGCTACACTTCTATAAAAAAAATAAATTGTTGGAAGAATTGCAGTTTTCAGACTTCTTTGTTTCCCCTCTTCTTTTTAAAAAATCAAATTCTTCAGCTGTATTTTGAAAGATCCAGTATTTTCTCTAATGTCGATTTGATTAAGTCCGCAGACCTTCAAGCCAGGCCATCATTGCCACAGTTCTAAGAGCAGACATCCTCTGAAGTTATTCAACCAAGCTAGGACAGAAAGTCAAGTTAGGACAGAAAGTCCAGATGTCCTTTAGCTGCCTGCAGTAAGTGTACCTACAGAAAATACAGTATAAAACAGCACAAGAGAAAGGCTATGCTGCCCTAAGTAAAAAGGCACTCAAAGACAAAGAAGTGCTATCACTGAATACATCTTGCATATTATTACCAGTGGAAAGGTGGGAAGCCTCTGGAGAATGCAGCCTGGAGAGTCAATCTGATTTTTTTTTTTTTAATCTGTGCATCTGAGTGTATGGTGCAGATAAAGGAGAGAACAGATGGTTATGCAGTAAGTGTATCAGCCTGCCTCTAGCACAGCCAGATGACAGCAGCTGCGGCAGCAGCCGTATTTATCCTACCTGTTCCTTTTAAGTTATTCAACTCCTCAGTTCCCACAGGACACGCAATAATATTTTTTTTTTCTTTTTAAGCACTTGCCCTGTCTTTGCTCACTCCGCCATCCCCGGAGCGGGACCCGCGGCCGGCGGTGGGTGCTGGTCCGGCCCTGCCTCTCCTCGCCGCCCGTCCCAGGGGCTGCGGGGCCGGGCCGGGCCGGGCCGGGCCGTTCCCGCCGGCTCCCGGCCCTGGCTCCGGCTCCGGCTCCTCCTCCCGGGGCCGGCCCGGCGGCTCCCCCGCTCCGGCTCGCTCCGCCGCGGGCGCTGCAGGTCTCCGCCGCTGCCGGCCGATGCCCGGGCCTCGCTGGTCAAGTGGTCCTAAACATTTCACAATTATGCTAGAGAACTGTTGAACTGTTAAGAACCACTGCACCAACGAGGCTGAGGGTCCGCGGGGAGCGCAGCGGGGCGGGGGCGCGCTCCCCGCCCGCTCCTGCCCCGGGCTTGGCTCTTCCTTTCGCCGCGGCGGACCTGGGGACGAGACAGAACACACGGGACTGGCGGGCGGGCGGCGACAGCGCCCGGGGACAGCGCCCGGCCCGGCCCCGCACGCCCGCCCCGCACTCCTCGCTCAGCGCCGCCACTTACTGATGGCCACCGTCCCGCGAGCATCCCCGGCCTTGCGCTGGGGCTGGGAGAGCTTGACGGCAACACGCTGTCTTTACAACGTGGAAAGAAAAAGAAAACAAACCAAAAAAAAAAAAAAAAAAAAAAAAAAAAAATTATAAACCCAAAACAACCAACCAACCGAGAAACAAAAAAAGAAAAAAAAAAGTTTAAAAAGAACAAACGAAACTAAACCAGCCGTTCTCCTGAGGGGCCGCAGCTCGGCGGCAGCCCGGGCCGGGCGCCCGCGGCCGCTCCCCGCCACCCATGTGCCGCGGCCGCCCCTCTCTCTGCCGCGCCTGGCCGTGCGGGGCCCTTTTATACCCGCGCGGTACCTCGCGGTGATGAGCCGTCCCCTGCGCGGCAGCCAGGAATGCTGCCCTCGCCCCTCACACGACCAGTTTTTCCAGGCTGCCTTCGCACTGACGGGGCGGTTTTGTTTCCAGCCATCATCTGGGGCGGCCGAACGTCAGCAGGTAGAGAAGGACAAACCTGTTCCGAGGCGGCGCGTTTCCTCCCTCCCTCTCTCCTCCCGCCGCCCTCCTGCCCTCCGCCCTGCCACCGGGGGAAACTGCTCGACAGGTTTCGCCGAAGCTGGAGGTGGCTCCGGGGGTGAGTAAGAGACTCCACCCTGCGCCCTCCCGACAGGCGCTGCCGCTGACGGGCCGCCTGCCCTCGCACCCTTGCCGGCCCCCCTCGCCTGGCTGGCAGCCCTGAAAAACAAAACAACAAAACAAAACAAAAAAGCCTTAAACCGGCACGTCACGTTCTCCGGGGGATTTCACCGCCGCAGTGTGAACGCCCGGCCTGGCCCGGGATCCGTGCTTGTGGCGTCGCGCCTGGCGAGCGTGGCCGCTTCCCGCCCGGCCGGCTCCCCCTCAGGCCCGAGCTCTGCTCTCCTGCCCGCCCTCCGCGGCATTCTGAGCCGGGTTTCTCCTCCTTCCCCCTGGCCAATATTCTCAGAGATGGAAGGAAATCTGTAAAAGCTGTCAGACACCCCTGGGTGAGCTGGCAACGTTGCCATGTGCTGCCCAGCCCTCCTGAAAGGTAGCACAGGTACCCATTTCTAATCTGGGATGTTCGTTGTCAGATTGATTGTCTTTAATGTAGTTTGAGGGAGTTTTTTGTAAATGACACGAGAAAACACCTGCTGTACCTGAGTGACTGGGTTTGCCCTATTTTCCCCCAGTATCCCCACAGCAATGCTGCTGTTTCCTCAGGTGCCTTGAGCCACCACTGGAGAGCACCAGACCTTTCCAGTGGTCACTTTCTGCTCCACTTTCTGAATGTCCCTGACCCTGGTTTCAGAAAGGAAGGACTAAGAAGCCAGAACTGAAAAATGTGGAAAAGGTTCTGATGTTCAGAGGTGTTGGACAGCCAACAGGGAAGGAGAGCACCCTGAACTTTGACAGGCTAGCAGTGAAACCCAATTCACGAAGGTTTTGAGCCATATTGTTGGGGTGAGTGCAACGCCCTGTAACCTTAGGGTGGGGATTAATGTAACCCCACAGCTGGCTTCCCCATGGTGGCAGTGGGGATGCTGATTGCTGGTGGTGCCAGGCTGCCTGCACTGCCTGACCGCATGCTGCTCTCTCCAGCCAGCCCAGGACACACCATTTCAAAAAGATGTGGATGGTAAACCTTGCTCTGCCAGTGACTCAGCCTCTGGCCTCAGCCAAGTCGCTTTACCACACCTTGAGAGGGAGATAATGCTTACCTACCTCATCTTATGAGGCTTCACTAATGTTTATATAGTGCTTTGAATGTTTAAAGAACTGAGTGCTGTTTATGCATTTTGGTGCTCCAGATCCTATGATCTTTGGCCCTTTAAAAATACATAGGAGACTGAAGCGGTCCCAGGGGAAATGCCCGTGCAGGAGGCATCCCAGAGCAGCAGAGCAGGGAGAAGGCCTTGTGGCTGTGCACAGCTCGTGTGAACGTGGTGCTGCACCAGAAGCTGGAGTGCTGGAACCAGAACAGGTTGCTCTAGAGCCTATGCAAACCTCATGCTGAGGAAGCTCCCTGGATCTAGGCTGGAGGCATTTCAGTCTGCTTTGGTAAAGCCAGCTCCTGCTCTTCTGCTCTGCCCTCTCACACTCAAACCCAGAGCTTAATTTTGTGCTTTCTTCCAGGTAGCCAAGACCATAGGGGATTTCTGAACCTTCTCTTTCTCCCAAAAGGATATTTTCTTGCCTTGGATAAAGGAGAGTGCACTATTTGTGTGTTCACTCAAAGGACACCTCTGTCATTGGCATCCATGGAGATCTGTGGAAGCAAGACTCTCTTTACACCCATTTGTGCTGTGACACAGTGTTCTAGGTCGTCCACCCCTGCCAGGGATGTGTACAGCATGTGCAGCATGACTGCATGGGCTGTATTTTATGTATAATCCTTCATGGACTGCACTGGCAACTCTCAGCTCCCTCTGACAAACACAAGTTCACACCCACACCCACAGCTCCACAATACCACCCAGCTAAATAATAACCTGACTGTCCATACTGGCTTGGTTCAAGAGTCCTTTCCAGCCAAACCAGTCAGAACCTGCTCCTGCACTGGTGAGATATATAATCCCCAGGGATCTCATTGCTGTTGTGGTCCTGGGTCAGGCACACGTGGCAAATGGCCCCTAAAGGGCTCTGAGCAATAAGGGGGGACCTGTCTGAGGCAGCCAGGCTTCTCTGAGGTACCAGAACCTGTATGGTCTTTAGGCAGGATGAACCATCTCCTGCTTTCAACTTCTTTTTAATAAGTGTCAGTGGTTTTACAGTGAATGGGTAAACATTTAATTATTATAAGCATTTAGTAGGTTCTGTTTCTCACCCATCTACCCTCAATTATGGAAGTAAGAAAGTTAACATCCTGCTTTCTCCCTTCACTAGGTAGAATCTCAGAGAACAGGCTGAAGGGTTTGAAAGGTAGAAGAGTAGAGGTGCCCAAAAGTGGAAATGGACAGGCAGCACTAGCCAAGGCATGAGCAATGTGGTGTTCTTCCTCTGTGAAAGGTGATTGAAGCATTAAAATAATGGAATTGGTTCTGAAATTAGATAGGGGGGAAATGAGGAGTATTAGAAGGAATAGTAATTAGTCCATTGTTTGTAGTGATGGTTAAACTAAGTATTGTTTATATCAGTGGGACCCGGCTGAAAAGGACAGTGGTACCTCCCAGCATGGCCTCCCACCCTGGGTACTGAGAGCTCTCTGACTGCACCAACACTCCTGAAACCTGGAGGAGCAGCACATGTAACGTGGAACATGATGGCTTGAGCCCCTTGGACAGAATTTTCTTGGATGGGGAAAGCAAATACCAGTCATGGTGTCAAAGAGAGAGGGCAGCACAAAAGGAGACATAACGCCAGGGGTGGTTGCAGGAGACAAAGAGCTGGTCTGGGAGGAAGTGAAGATGAAGGGCAAGCTTGTGGGAGGACATAAAAGGCTGTGCTCTTTGCATGGCAGAATATGGAAGATCATGAATGCTTGGTAATGAGAGGAGGATTATATTTCAGGGAGGTTCTGCTTTGAAAAAATGGAGTTATGAAAAATGACTGGGAGGTGCTATCATTATTACCAGTCAATATCCCCACACTTGTTTGGTAAAAGCTCCCAATATTTCCCTGCTAGTTCCTTATTCCACAGGTAACATTATGGAAGGGCATAGGGCAACCCAGAGTATTATTCCGTGTATGTTTTATCTGACAATTCTGGACTTAAATCCAGCACTAAAACTAAGCATGGTCATTGAGCTTGTCTCTGCTTATTGTTTCTACGTTCCTCGTTATTTCCCCACCAATTTCCTACTCTTACTCATTAATGTTCACCTAAAATTAGGCTGGAAGTTTCTTAAAGAAAGACTGGAAAGTACTTTTAATATTTTTGGGTCTGGTAAACAGGGGAAAAAAATAAATATCTGCAAGTGGATTTTCTCCCACCCTGGGAAATCAGCATTCCATATGTTCATAGCAAACAGTGATGGGGCAACTTCATGTTTACTTTAGTTGGTTTAAACTCATTTGTCAATGCAGCAGCCCACTGTGTGTCACATGTGAACATAATAATAGCTTGATACTAACTTGATTTGCAGTAATAAACACCCTGAGAGATGGCCTAATGCTTCCTCATATAAATAGGAAGCCTTTTGAGATTACTGCCTAAATAACAGCAAGTGATTTATAGATAAATGGATGAGGTGGGATGTTTTTCCAACCAAGAACTTTTAGAAAGATTGTGGGTTTGCCATTCAGTGGGTAGATTAATAAAGAAGTGTTAGAAATTAAAATATGGCTAGCAGCTTCTTACGAGGCCAAGAATTCACATTTCATTGGAAATGCCACTATTGTGTGCACAAAATTTTGATTAAATCCAAAGTTACCAATTTAGCAGGAGAGAGATTTGTATCTCAGATGCTTTATCTAAGCATGCATTTCAGTGTCCCTGTGCACTACAGAGGTTACATACCAATTTAATGTGTAATACTGCTTTTCACCATTTTCCTTATTCTGACTTAACATATTGTTCATTCCAGAAGCTAACTGTGTAAATTACATTATACAAATAAATGTAGTTTTTCCCTTTTTGGGAGAATTTTTCAAGTCGATCTCTGTCTGTATTCAGTGGCACAATAGCAAGCAGCAGATTACCAATTTTCTGGTTTCTATTTCAAATTTTCAGTTTAACTGTTAAACACATCAGTTCTTCTAATAACAATTTTAGAATACGGAGACCTTAAGGCTTTGCACAGTTCCAGGCTGGTTCTGTGGGTACAATTTCCTGTGCTTCAGCAGCTACAAAAAGGAAAATATGTGAAGAGCAATGGTTGTGCTGCAGAGATGGTGTGTGAGCTGTCAAGCAGATGTGTCCTCGGAGATCCATCAATGCAGGGTCTCTGCATTGAGAACCTGATAGGAAGGAGAAGCTTCAACTCTGGCCCAAAAAACATCAGGAAAAGCTCATTGGAAACAACAAGGAGGTACTTCTGCAGCTCTGGTGTAGATTATACTTTGCCATGACTTTCCACTGTCAGTTCAGGGGTCCCAGAAGTGTGCTGAGATAACAGCTGGAGATCAGATGATCACAGAATAGTGAGGGCTGGAAGGGACATCTGGAGATCATCCAGTCCAACCCCCTGCCAAGGCAGGGTCACCTGGAGCAGGTGACAGAGGAACATATCCAGGTGAGTTTGAATGTCTCCAGACAGGGAGACCTCTCTGGGCAGCTGTTCCGGTGCTCTGCCGTCTTCACCATAAAGTTCTTCCCCATGTTGAGGTGAAACTTTTTGTGTTTTAGTTTGTGGCCTTTGCTCCTGTTGCTGGGTACCATGAAAGAGAGTCTGGCACCGTCCTCTGACACTCACCTTTGAGACATTGGTATGGATCAATGAGATCTCCTCTGAGTTTTCTCTAAACTGAACATACCCAGCTTCCTCAGTCTACTCATGGAAGAGATGCTCCAGTCTTCTGCTGGACCCTCTGCAGTAGCTCCTTGTCTGTCTCCTTCTGGGGAGTCCAGAACTGGACACAGAGTTGTGTGCATGAGAAACGAGTCCACCGAGTCCTCTTTTGAAATCTGCTCTCCCTGTAGTATTTCAAACTTCAGGAGAGCATGGTCTCATGGTTACTTTTTTATCTCCTCACAATCAATTCTCCTTTCTCTCTCTCTCCCTGTTTTTAGCTGACTTTTATTAAATGCTAGCCACCTTTTACTCTACCATGAAGTTTCAGGCTAAACCCTGGAAGCTAACACTCGAAATCACTCACTTTTTCTGAACATTTCAGCCTAGCAGTTCTTATTTAAGATTAGCTGCTATGCATTAAGTCTGCTTCAATAACTTTATAATTGATTGCAATGCTTAATTGTGATAGCCATCAGAAACCTTGTAGCAACTTGATTTTTCATGTTCACCAACCAGCTGTTTTTTCAGAGTTGGCAGGATTACGTGTCCTGGCCCATAAAACCATGAGAAAGGAAGTGATTACTAATTATTTGACCATCTATCAAGATTTCCTAGGCTTTTGCTGGTTCAGGCTACTGAACATACAGAGTCAGAGTGTGACTTTGCACTGACGTAGCATGGTCATTTTTAGCAACATCTCATATTTCCGGTTTTCTGTCCTTGGAATATAGAACTTTCCAAACAACAGTGGGGAATGGTGACATAGTTGTGGGCAGAGAGCTTGGTCAAAGTGGTCCAAGTAAATAAACTGACTTATTTCACATCACACTGTTGTCAGACAGAGAGATAACAGGCCAATTGTCTGTGCCCTGAAGCCCTGGAGCTCTACAGGATTCAACAAAGATCTTTGCTGGTTGCCTCAAGGGTGCTGGAATCCTGTCATCCCAATCTGACCCTTCAGTGGGAATAAGAAATTCACATTTGCCACAGAAAGAATTGAATGCATTGAAATCCCAACTTTGCTGGGCCCTGGTCACAAAGATCCATTCCAAAACATACCCAGGAAGGAAGCCACACCCCCTGGGAGATGCAAGTGTAATTATTCATGCACAGACAATCCTCATCAGAGACTGTCCCCAGCACAGCAGCTTCCTGCATGGCAGGATTAATTGACAACTGCCTGTTCTAATTGTGATAACTTCATATCTCTCAGCAAATGATTGCCAATAAGATTCCTTTTTTCTCACCCTGAAATTCTTTTCTTTCTACTGAATTGCCAGGATTGTCATTTCCCTTCTATGCTAATAATTAATCATTTCATGTAGAAATAATCACCTGGCATAAACAAACATAATTGTCATTCTCTTGCCCCTTTCTTAGCACCTTTTACTGCGTGGAGTCTCATCTAATTTCACTTTTAAACGCTTTAAACCAGGATTTGGGACTGTTGAACACCAAGCACAGGAGCCTAATGGGATCTGCAACAGTGGCAGTAGAGGAGAAGCACATTAATTATGCACATAAACATGTAATAATGAGGCTTATCTGTACTCAGAAGTGCCGCTGACGATACTTAGCAGGCAGCTTTGGCCAGGCAATATCTCCCCTGGCCACCATTCTTCTGATCCCATGTGGAAGCTGAGGAGATGTGAAGGAATACTGTGGCTTGAGAGAGTGGTTATTTATTGCTGTGGTGTTTAGTGCTGCTGCAAGACAGGGAATGATATCTCAGCCTTTTCCTGCCTCGTTGTGCAACGTGCCCCGCATCAGGTCGCGCAACGCCAAGGCCTGGCAGGGCCTGCCTACGGAGGAGGCTGCGGAGCAGGGCTGCAGGATGTTGTTGGTTGGCACCTTCCCATGGGTTCCCTGTGATGTGCAGCATCCTGGAGTGGGAGGGAGGTGCTGGTGTGAAGCTCACAACGCCAGTGGGAGTGCGCGAGATATGCACGGGCTGAGCGTGTCCCGACAGGAGAGCCCTGGCAGGGCAGGCTGAGGGGGAAAGGGGCACAGCCTCTGCCCTGCCAGCCTCTGAGAGCTGGGCCCCACTTGTTACAACCTCCTGGAGTATCAGTGGCAGATTTGGACATCAAGGACCAAATCTTTTGCCCCTGAGATTTGAATCAACTCTTCCCAAATGGAGCCACGTTAAGTAGTGCTGTGTGGTTCTCACTAGACGTTTTGCTGCCATGGTTCAGAATTCATGTCTCAGCTACACTTTCAAGACACAGGCTTCTGCCTCTTCCCATTCAGCTGATCACAGGTAAACAAATGTATGTGTAATGAAGTCTCTAAAGTAATTTCCAGATAGACACTTTGCAAAATAATAAATCTGGTAGTACGAGATTTTATTCTGACTCATGGACTATCTAAGATGGCAACGTTTGAGTCCCACAGATTCATTTGTATGGGACTTTACATATCTTATAAGCATTCTACATTAGTAGCTTTTCCAAAAGAGCCAGTAAAATTAAAGTGCTGCTAGAAACATGCAATCAAACACCACTGTGTCATAAAACATTGTTAAAGAATCATGGAAGACTAGTCTTACTAGTCTAGAAGATGATTATACTGCTGATAGAGTCCACTTGGAAGACACAAACATATCAGCCGTGCTTCTGATAATATATGCTGCACACATTTGATCAGTTCTTTATAAATTTCTTGTTTTCACCCACCATGCAATTACTTCAGGTTTATCTCAGTGATCTAACAAATTGCGTTGCTGGGAACTGAAAGGATTTTGTTTCTTAACTGCTGTAATAGGTCCTATGGAGGGGTGAGCATTGGTGCCTGGAGGAGGTGATTACCCCTGTGGGTGCATTTGATCACTCTGTGGGTCCCTTAGTGCTCTGTGTAAGTGGAACTGGGCTCACTTTGTCTTCTGTGCACCAGGGATGCATTTACCTCCCTACTCATTTCACTGCTTGATCAAGCCTTAAAAGTGGAGGAATCTTCCAACTAGATCACAATCCTTTTGGAAGAGTTCCAGTTGATCACACTGTTCAGAAGACTGCAAATAAAGGAACTCTGATGCAAGGAGGGGTTTAATTTCAGATGAGGGACTTCATTATCACTCACTGCTGAACAGCAAAATCCCTGTATGAGGCAACTGAGACATGCTACAGGATAGTAATTCTAAGTTAAGATGTGCAAAACTGGAGATACTTACCTTTTTAAGTAGAAGGAACAGATACTGAAGCCTTGTTGGACATGATTAATTGAGCAAGTACTGATCAGACACAGTCAGTGTGTCCGGGGGTCAGGCAGCCTTGTCAGATGTCAACAGTTTATTATGTCAGCATTCAGTAGGAGAGCAAGCACATGCTGATTTTTCAAATAATTAGCAGTGCCCTTCCATGACAAAAGTTTTAGAAGAGACTCTCCAAACAGAAACTTCATATTTTCAGCCATCAGTAGAAAAGAAAGTGATTGCATTCAGGAAATAAAAGCTGTAGCTCAAATCAGACAGGAACTTGGACATGTTATTTGTGCAAATCTCTGCTTTCTGCAGTGTTAAGAGAAGTGCTGACATAGGCCAAGTAGTCCCTATCCCTTGGCAGTATTAGCTGGATCATTAGGAAAAAGAAACAAAGTGGAAGCTGGGTGTTGTCTTTCAAGTGAGGAAAGCTGTAGAATTGATGTAATGTTTGACTTTTAGAGGAGGCATTCAGTGTCTCCTCCGTGGAGAGGAGCAGAGCTTCCAGCACCAGCATTCATTCCCAGAACGTCACTGCAACTTAAAACATTCAACACTGGAAATAAATCCAACATTTGTGCAGCAGTTACAAGTGTCACATTATTGATTGTGCCTTTATGCTGTTCTATGGTCACTGCTGGAACTTTGTACAACAGGATGGTCCAGACCCTCCGGATCCTCCCTGACACTCAGGTGCAGGCTGGGAGCTTGTGCACTTTTTGCTGTGGCATTTGACCCAGTGGTGATTCTGCAGGGCAAGGAAAACTACAGCCTGAACCCTTGCATTATTACACTGAGGCTGGAAAAGAATGGGAGCCACTTCCATTTCCTAGCACAAAATAAAATGCCACTTTATATTCTAATTAAAAACTGATAGTAAATAATATCACAAGCTTTTCTGCACAAAAAACCACAAACAAAAAACCACCAAAAAACAAAAAGCCCAAACCAAAACCCAAAAGTAACTTTATGCAGCTTTCCACCATGCCATTTCGATGTGTACTGTGTATAAAATACCAAGCACAGATCTGCAGCTGCTCCTCCCAGGCCAGATCTCCCAAACTGCAGCTGATGTAGCTGTGGAAGGGTACATGCACATCATGGCTGTCTGGAGCTGCTTGAGGAGCAGTGAGCTGTACCCACAGTTAGTGCTGGCAGAGGAATGAGTGTGTTTGCAATACCCACAGCCCTGTATGGCTGCTTAATCTGCAACCCTTTACTGAGCAGAAGATTGCTGGATAAAAAGAAGAGTGTATGGGATCTTTTCAGGAATGATCTGAAGGAGAAAAATTAGGATCTTTCAAAAAACTAAGCTGCCTCTGGGATGTCTAGCACACTTCAACTAATGAAAGACACTGTCTGCTGCTCATAGTAACCGAAACAAATAGGTAGAAACAAATAGGATCAATTTTATTCCTTACTAATATTTAGATTTTACTTTTGAGCAATAACTATGCAAAACTGAAGAGTTACTACACACAAATAGATTCATCATAAGACTGGGAGTTATCACAGAGAGTATAATTATGATTATTAAATCCAGCATGAAGCAAAGGGTGTAGTAGACGAACAAGACAACACAGGATCTCCAAAGTGTTACTGAAGTTCATCTCCAGCACTGAGTCAAGAGCTGAAGTTTCTGGCCTTGGTTGGGTGATTTTTGCCACAGCACCCTCTACATTTAAGTTATGTCAAGTTTCTGTTAACACTTAGAGACTGTTAACAGTTCCTGAATTAAATTCTGATGTATATAAAAGAGATCCAGTTCTTTCTCAGATAAACATTAAATTTGCATTCATATGTCTGCCATTAAAACACACCGGTTTATTTATAAGGCAAACCACAAATTTTCTAAAAAGTTGCAAGAACATTCTTAGGTTAGATGATATATTAACAGGATATATATATATTTCTGTAAAGATTCATCAGAAAGTAGCTAATACTGCTTTATTCTTAATTTAAACATGACCCAAACCATTTCATTTTAGCTTTATGAGCTTCTAACTCAAAGTCTTCTTACTGGATAACATCTCAAAATGTTGTACTTAGTGTCTTTAACTGGCTTATATGCAGGACCAAAATGGTTGGCTATTTTCTTCCCTCTCCTTCAGTTTTGCTGTTGAGACCTGTTATTTCAGTAGTTCACATTAGAATATAATTTTTTGTTCAAAAGAAAAAGTATTTTTGTACCACAGATAGATATTTTAGAAATATAAGATGTTTTATTTAGAAATTTTTCTGTAAATCAAATGGGCCTTTATTGAAAAGTATGAAGAAAATATTAATGCTTCTGTCTGTGCTGCAGTCAGTCATTTTGGTATAGAAATAAAGAATGGGTGCTGCTGTGAACAAATGATGGCATTTGAGAATAATTAAAAAATAGAAAGTATTCTAATGCCAGGAAAGTCAGTTGTGGAGAAGTTTATCAAGGGATTTCCTGATTTGGTGCATCAACACTTAGACTATTGAAGAGGCAAGAGCATAGTTCTGAACACCACAGGAAGAAGACTCTGTGCATGATTTTACTCCTGATTGTAAACATTTTCACAAACAATACTTTGCTACATACATCATCAACTTCATGTATTTACAAATAAGATACCAAAAAATACTACTAATTTGATGTCTGATTTTTTTATGTTAGATCTCATTTATTTAATTCTGTACTCATTTTATTCAATCTAAAGCATGTTCATTGCTATGTAATATCAATTATTTAATAATGAGACAGTTTAGTTGTGATTTTTGTGACCATGGTGAAGATGTGCACTACTCTTCATATTAATCACGTATTTTTACCATTTTGTTTTTAACTGGAGTGCATGCAGCATTTTCTCAGACTGCATGCACAGCCCCCTTGTTTTGGTGTGATCTGACATGCAGTACACCTTGGGAATCTTTTAATACCAGCAGGCTCAGCAAGTAATCATTTCTCCATGATAAGAATAGCTGTGGGAAGGTTGAGTGGTATAAAAAGGAAAAAGAAAAAACTATCTGCACTTCAAAGATTCCCTTCAGATGCAGCAGATGGAAAATCCACACAGATTACTGCAGAAGCTGTAGGTGAAATTAAAAGTTGCCATCTCCAATATATGCATTTGCCTGAAGTATTCCCTACATTTACATATTCTAGGGCAGACACAGCTGTACACGTACATATCACCTTCTTTATTGAGTCTGCAAGAGTTGGGACTTTAAACTTGGGGTCTGTTAACAGTGAGATCCCATTTACAGTCCAAAGAATGATGTGTCCAGCATGTAGCAATCTTGATTATATTCCGGTCAGGATGTGGGAAAGATGCTATTAGAAACAAAACAATCAATTCACTCAGGCAGTCCCACAAACATGCTTTATGGCATCTGCCTCCTACTCATTTCAAGTGAGGGTTTACAGTGACACATTGGTGAAGATTAGTACACAACTGCAGGCAGATGCCCATGACTGATTCAATTGTTTGCACTGACACTCACAATTGCTGTAATTGCAGCTGGAGTGATAAAAGTCATTGCAAAAAAAACAGACCAAGTGAAATCAACATTGTTCCTCAGAGATTTTATTAGCTGAAACCCAGAAATGCACAATCCACTGTTTTTCCTTGGTATGAATTCAGCACAGCATTTCCATTTGCTATGCCTGCAATACTGTCCTCAGTGGTTTAATGTCAGAACGTTCAAAAGGCCTCTTTAAAATCAGAACTTGAAGCAGGAACAGCCATGCATTCCAGCCTCACTCACTTAAAATAATTTATTTCCAGAAAAGTGATTAAAAAATAAAGGCAGCAAATGATTTTTAGACAATCAGTGTGATCCTAAATAAAGAATCTTTCTAAGCTGCAGCTTTCCAGCATGTCCCAGGCAGCACCACCATTGTTTCTTTCCTCTCTTCCTCCCCTAATGGCTTAACACCATGAATGCTTCAAGCTGGCATTCCTGATGAGGAGTGACCATCTTCTCCAGCCCCTGGAGAAAGAGGGAATGGATGTTTAGAGCCAGGCAGTATCCAAAGCCTTCCTGAGAACAGATCCCCTGTAGCCTGCCAAGCCAGTTCTCAGGCCGTGCTGGAGACTTCCTTCAGACCGCCTACACTGCTGGGGGTTCAGTCCAAAGGAACTATGAGATGATCCATGGAGGGGGTGAGGATTTAACACATTCACTCCTCACTTACAAAAGAAAAGTGATTTTTGCAAACTTATTTCAATGAAAATGGAGATCCCTTTGTAGCATAACTCATATTCTAAAGGTATTTTAGCATTGCCATCCTGACTACTGGAAAACTTCCATTTAAATGCTCAAGACTGTGATTGTATCTAGTCCTCCTATATCAGATAAAACCAAAGAAAACCCCAAAACTTTAATGGAAAGCAAAAAGAAATCTGCCTGATTGCGTCCTTCATTAATTTATACCAGTATAGAGAAAATAAAAAATTCCAGTTGCAGTCTCCACTAACATCTCTCAAATAGGACACACAAGTGGTCAGATAACCATTGATGCAGCAAAACCTTTAACTACATTTTGTGCTAATTTTAAAAAATAAAGAAGATAATCTCCTCACAATATTTAAATTTGGATTAGACTTGCCAATATATTGGAGATATCTAAATCAACAATGTATTGCATCAGAAAGGAGCTCTGAGAAATGAAAGGCAAGTGTTTTAAACGTTTCCAGTTACAGCACAGCACTGGAGAAGGTCAAATGCCCCAACAAGTTCCCTTTAGAGGGACTTGCCAGATCTGATGCTCTGAACACGAGGCACACAGACACGGGGCCAGGGACACACACTGAGGACGATGGCAGCACAGAAGGGATTCGTGCCAGGCACAGCCAGGAGCTGCCCCTGGCCTGAGGAAGAGGGAGGGAGGCTGTGGCACTGCAGCCCTGGGCACAGCTCTCTGTGACACAGCTGCCTGCAGGCCTCCTGTGGAGTGCAGCTAACTCAGCTCTGTGACAAACCTGGCACCAGTTTCCCATGTGGCTATGATGTTACACCAGGAGATTGTCCAGCCTAGGGTGCTCCATTGAAAGCCAGGAGAGGGCAGGTGGAGGCGCTGCAGGTGGCACAGTGAATGGCTGTGGTGGCCGTGCAGCTGTCCTGGGAAGGGGACACTCCTGTGCTGGGACACAGCACCCTGGGAGCCAGGCCTGGCCAGTGGGCCTGAGAAAAGGCATTTCCTCTCCAAAGCAGACAAGACAGAGGAGCCTTTTATTGCAACAGGCTGATGAAACATCACATTGTTGCTTTCAGTGGTTTTATTTTAGTAGCTTTTACATTCCCAACCAAGTTCAGAACTTCACAGTGGAATGCACAAAAAAACATTTCCAGGTTCAGGCAGAAGGAATAATAAACATTAGCCCCACTCTACAAAGAAGGATTTAAGTAGTCAGAGTCACATCAGGAAGCAAGAGAGGAACAGCAGATGAACCCAGATGTCCGAGGGTGTACTAGGGCTTAAATACAAGATCCCTCTTCATGCTTGTGCTGATGATACATTTCAGTGCTCCAGCACTTGAGAACAAAATCTTACCTTTCTTACTGCTTTTGTCTAAGGAAGTCAAGAACCTCCTTCTGTCCTGTAGCCTCTGCCTGTAAGTAGAAACATGAATAAATTCTGTCATCCTGTGCACCAGGACATGCAAATACTCACTTGTGGGAATTAAGACTACGTTACCACAAAATCATTAAAATCCAATTTAAATTTTAATTCCTCCAACATAGATGAGAAAATTCTTGCTCCAACTATTTACTACTTCACAATAGCACCTGATTTGAGTTTGTAACAAATTCTAATCCAATTTATAGTCCAACATATAATTTTCCAAAATAAATATTATCCAAGAGCACGTGTTATTGCTCAGCTAGCACACCAAGGGAGCACAGCTGTATGGACACTTACTATTTGTAGGGGATTCCTGCCATCATAACCAGTTTGCTCCAGGTCTGCACCAGCCAGGTACCAGGCATACAGCCCATCCAAATCACCTTTAGCTGTAAGACTAGAAAAAGAATAATCAATATTGGTTCTAAATCTTTCAGTGAATTTCAGTGAGCTCCTGGGTCCTGTCAATAAGCTCAGCAGGTGAAGGCTGAACCAGGCTCAACATGGTTGCCAGGGTAGAGAGGTAAGGAACACTATTACAACAGCTTTGAATAGCTGAGCAAGCAACACAGCTTGATGAATCAGTTCCTTAAATTATTAGGGCTGTGCTATAAGTACTTACAACAGGCTAGTTTCACATAGTGGGTGTGACTATGACCAAAGGGGAAAAAAAAGTCACGCAGTTTCATATTTCACAACACAATATTTATCTCATGAAATGAGTTGGGGAGAGGGCAATGGCTAAATCAAGATGCAGCTGAGTGAGAGCACAAGCAGATATGCCAGCAATCCACAGGACCTATTTAAAACCCCTGAGAAAGCCCCTTCATGGGTTTGCATAACTGTGCTTGCTATTAGTAGTTAGACATTAAGTTCATTTATGTGATATTATTTAGACAGTAACATAGCTATATTTGAGTTTCACAAAACAATTAGTAGGATTTAAATGGGCAGCAAACAGAAAAAAAGATCTTTTCAAAGATGACCTCTGTCTGCCACATATAACAAGCAATAGAAAGGATCAGAATGAATCCTATACAAAGAAGTTAGTTAAAGTTTTCAGAGGAATGCACACCAGGTAATTTCTTTGCACACCTGCTGGTGGTGGCATCCACAATATTTAAAGTTGATTTTTAACTCTCATTTTGGTAAAAGGGCTAAGAGCATATGCAGAATCATGCCAGTCTGTACCAAGCCTGAAGACAGGCTGAACTGAGGGGAAGGCTGGGAGGATGACCTTCAGACTTTTCAGGCTACCAGCATCTCTGAGGCTTCAGACCTAAGCTTGCCATGAGCTTGCAGGTTGTTTCAGCAGAACCCTGCTGATAATCATCAGGTGAGGTTGAATCTCATTAAGAGAGGGGAAGCCTCCCCAACATTATTAAGTTCAGAGTTTTCTGCCTTAACCAGAGCTTGCTGTGGGTGACAAGCACTGTGCTGGCAGCAGGGATGGGGATGGGGATGAACTCCTGGGGGTCATGGCCAAGCCAGGCAGGCCTGGTGAGGGATGGAGAAGGCTCAAGATGCAAGGGGCAGTCATGGAAGAAACCATGAAAGTAGGGCTGCAACCTTCACTTCTCTGCTAGGTCGAAATCACTTCTGTTGTTGATTAAATCACTTAAGTACCTGAAAATATGTTTTCAGGGGAGTGGACACCTCTAATTGCAGCAATCCCAGAGGCTGGGCATGAAAAGGAAAAGCAAATGGTCTCTGTGTTCCTCCATGCAAGCCCCAGGTGACCCACAGCTGAGGCCTTTGGGGACAGGGAAGTGGCAGTGAGGTACTAAGAGGTTTAACAGTGCTTCAGTCTGGCATCATGAAGGAAAGGATCAATAAATCATTAATGAAAACTGCCCTCACAAAAGAAAAGGCCCCTCAGAAGCAGTAAGGAAACAGAGGAAAGGAAAGGAGGTCCAACAGGAAGCTCAGTGGGAGGTTGGTAAGGAAACTGCAGGAAAGAGGGGTGAGCATTAGTAAAGAAAAAGTGTAAGCATTAGTAAAGCAAAGAAATTGCCTAGCAGCCACTTCTGGAATACATGAATTATCTTTATTTACAAAGCCTAGTCTCTTGCTGTTAACACTGTAAGGTCACAGGTTAAAGGAAGAAACAGAAAGCCTACCAAGAGGATTTATATGAGCATCACCAACGCTGGACAGGACAGCACACTGTATTTGCCAAACAGAATCACATCATTCAGCCATGTGAGAAGTGGAAACCACTTTGGTCAAAGACTTTGAGAAATATTACCAACCCACACACCCAGGGCACCTCAGCCACATCTCTGTAAGCAATAAACAAGGACAGCTGTGCTAACTCGAAAATTAACTGCCTGTTAACAGCACCATTCAGAAAGAGAAAATTAACCCTCACTGCAGAGGGCAAAAGTGTGGTCTCCTTTTGTGACATTAGAGCAATCCAAGTACACAGAATTGTATGTCTTCAATTTTGCAGCAGCCATTTACTGATCAAGTGAGAACTTTATTCTATGGAGACTGTGATCAGAGAACAAAAGGTGATGTAGCTTGTGAGAAAATGTAGATACCAGTCTAAATAGAAGATACCTACTATTTAGTAGATTGATTATCACCATAAGCACCACAAAACATTTTCTCCAAATCCAGATTTCCTTAGTCAAGCCATAGACATCTGGATTTCCTTTATACACAGTAAGTGTTAAAATACATACAGAGGCCTTCTCAATTTACACTACAGGAACCCTGACTCTGTATTTGTCTCACAGATATTTATGCCAGCAATCCCAGCTACAAGTGCAACCTCCAAGCAGCAAGTCTATCACTGGTAACTAATGGAATGGAACAAAGATATCTTCAATATACACTTCCCATGATGTTTAAAACCTGCTTTGTTGATAAAGAACTATCTACCACAGTTTACTAAACTCTGATACCTTTAACAGCTGATAATCCCAGGCATCCTGCCTATCACTACTCTTGCATTCAGAAAAATGATTATGTATCCAGTTCACAGTTTCAGCAGGGCTAATGTACCATGATGATGACAGAGCTAAGATCAAGAACAGTGACAGTGCTGTCTGTGCCTACAGTCACACCAAAAGCTGCATTTTAAGGGGTGCTCTGTTCCTGCCAAGGGACCAGGAGCAAAGCTTGTCAGGGCTCAGAGGGTTTATAAGGACAAGGACTAGTGTAGTTGTACATTTGGGAAGTAATAAGTACAGTGAAATACACCTTGGGTTCCTTCCTGCCCCTTCATGTACTGGGATTTCATCCTTCCCTGGGACACAGCGCTGTGCTTTATCAGCAATTCTCCTTTTCCCATGCCTATATAAAGTAATCAGAACAGACTTTCTTTTTTTCAGGTAAGTCATCAACCTGACAGAAGAGAAAAATATTTTTCTTCTTTTTTTTCCTTTTAAGATGAAGATCCAAAGGGGAAAAAAAAAAAAAGTCCAGCACAAGGCATGGATTGCTGTGTCCTGAACAGATTTGGGAGTGCTGTTCTTAGCTTGTGTCTCCACACCTCTCTCAGCTCAGACTGACTTCTCTGAAAAACAGCAAGCAGTAGAAGCTTGCTCCTTATCCTGCAGAGGGATATTTACCCTTCCTTCCCCAGCTTACCCCCTCTTTCTGTTAAATTGAAGAGGCCTCTTATTCTGAAAGGTGGTGATTTTGAAAGGCTCTATCTTTATATATATCATAATATACATATCATTTTATGAAATCTAAGAATATGAGAAAGCTGGTTTGGCTTTGTGCCCCTGTTTAATTTTGTGAAATACCTCAATTCTACACAAGCTTTTTTCCCTTTAAAAAACAAACACACATCAACTGTTTACCAACTCCAGAAGTCCAGAAGCTTTCAGAATAAGAGTGTCCCAATTTATCTCATCATGGTTTGGTTTTTCAGACAAATGACAATATTACTGCAATATGAGAAGATATTCTGACATTTTTAACAGATTACTAACATTGAGATCTCATTTCCAAACAAAGCCTTGAACCAGATACCAAACATCAACAAAGTGATTCTAAAACCAGATTAACACCTCTCACTTTAAAAAAGACACCAGCAAATGAAACCATGAAAGATTTAATAACTATGTGCATCTCCACTTCCTACACAAGAGTTCCCACTGATACTCTCAACCCTCAGTTTTGGCTGGTACTCCTTTGCTCTCTCAAACATCACCAGTGCCAAAGGAACACGTTTATTTTCATTTTATCTCCATAACCTTCCAAGTGAACTATTCTATTCTATTCTATTCTATTCTATTCTATTCTATTCTATTCTATTCTATTCTATTCTATTCTATTCTGCTCTACTCTACAATCATGAGTCTAAACAGAAGGAGGCTGAGGAGACTATTCATGGTCTTTCATAACAGTCTGTTTGAGCATTGAATTAAACTATATGCTTATAGTTTAATTCACAGAGAACTGCATGGGGGAAAAGTTAAGTCAGGTAACTGCAGAAACACTGAGCTTATCAGAAAGCAAGCAGCTTTATCCTTCTAAACCCCAAGAACTTGACATATTGCCTTGGTGACAAATTCAGACTTGTAGAAATTGCAGTTTAAGGCACATTACAAGATAGAAGAAACATAGGAAAATAGTTCAAATTAGACAGGAGGGAGATGTTATAAACAGCTGGCTCTGTAAACAGCTTGACCATGTGGCCATGTTCAAGCTGTGCCATGAAGGTGCCAGTGCCTGCAAAGAGGGGCTTAAAACAAGAGAGAGGACAGAAAAGTGAGCCAGAGCATGCTGGAAAAATGAGTGTATCACTAAGGTCACTTGAGGACACTGTGGAAATATCAGAGACAAACACCAACACCTCAGATTTAGTAACAGCTGAGTAGCACAGTGTAAAAAGTCCACTTTGTTAGAAATGAGTATGCCAGAGCCTCTAAACAGCAGAGCAAATGAAGAGCTGCAGCTCTGCAGGAGCAGGGTATGAGCAGCCACTTCAGCATGGCTCTGCTGCTGGGACAGGCCATACAGATCCAGGTGCACAATGATCCCTAAAAAGCTGTAACAAACTGCATGAGAACCCCATTTTGTTATTTTGTGTGAAGAACCCTTTTCCTCTTCTTGGTTTGTATTTTTTTTTTTGTTTGTTTTGGACATATTACTGCCAGGTCAGCTAGCCAAACTGGTTCTGCACGTGCCACGAGAAAGAGGCCAGTTTATTTGCAAAGAAATGTCATTCCCTAAACCTTTTTTGGCAGAGGCAAACTGCACAAACCAAGGGTTTAATTCTGTTCTGTCACTTGCAGTGCCCTGTGAAGTGCATATTTTGACTCTATGGTAAGTCTTTTTTACCCAGTCTCCTCTGAGCATGTTATGACAATGGAAACACTCCAGACAGTGATCTTTAATTCCAGAATTACTCAAAGGACAGAGTCCAGTCTCCACACAGAACACACATCAGCTTCACCTTGACCTTGTTTGGTGGACATTGTTACAGCACCGACCAGTCCCTGCAAGTCCCATGATTTCCTGCCAAGTCCTGATATAGAGGCCAGTGCTCAGGGGTTTTATGTTTGTTTTACAAAAGAAGACAGAAGAGGAAATTAAGTAAAAATTACAAGTAATTTTTGGAAATACATGGAACTTTCTCACAATTTTCAGAGTCATTTGTAATTCAGGACCAGTACTGGAAAAAATGAAATCTAACATCTATTTAATTTTATAACACATATCCACATTGCTATATATTGAAAGGAACTGTATGGAAAGCCAGCTCTAAGAGAATTTTATCCTCTTAAAATTAACTATAGTGATGGTGAGCAGCAGTTCACAAGTTTTGGAGTTAAACCTATTTGTCTATTTGATTTGGTTATTTTTAAGAACAATACAATGTACTAACTAGAATAGAAGCCATTCCAAAGTAAGTGAAAACTGGGCTTTAGGACAATAAAAATGATGATTTGTGCAGCTTTATTTTTAAAGAGAGATATTAGAAAATCACACCTTGAAGAGCTTCTTTTCACCATTCCTCCTCAATAAGAGACTTTGGGGAAAATGGGATATTTGCTTCCAGTTCACTTATCCCCACAATCCTCTCTCCTTTGGAACTCTCTTGAGTTACTGGTGCTTTGAAACAGAGTTGATTCTTCATTTCATCCCTTCCCTTGTTGCCTTATTATTCATCTATCACAGAAAGAACTCCCTCATGTGCCAGGAACCAACTGTTTATTGTAAGTGCTTCATTTTGGAGTCTCCTCTGAAAAACCATCCCACTCCACATCCCTTTTAGGGCCACCTCATAGATCACATTTACCTGCAGAGAATTGTTCCAACATCCTCCAAGTCATGGCTTGACAGGTGTGCTCCAGTTTCTCGTAACAAGTTAATCACTGAGAAGTGCCTTTATGAAAGGAATAGAAAAAAATGAGAAAGTGACTTGACCTTGAAAGTGACATTTTCCCCCTGAATCCAACATTGTCATATACACAAACAGTCCGGGAAAGTTCTCACATTCTCCTTTCCACAATCACAGAATCAATGAATCTTTTCCAAGGTGACAGATGCAGTAGACAGAGCTTCCCTCCCTCTCAAAAACTCATTCACACACACTGAGCTCAAGGAAGTGTTAAGTTCAGCTCTGAAAAGGAAAGGGATGCACACCCTTCTCTTCCAAGAGTTCTTAGTGTTTTAACCTTAGAGCTAGTTTAATTTAACAATAGAAATATTAGTAACTGAAATACATGCAAATAGGCAGAATATTTATTACATAGCATCATTCCTGTATTTTAAAGAATACAATGCCCATACATATCAGTCCTAAATAAACATTGTGTCTTGCAGATAAGCCATGAATCTTTATGTTAATGGAGAAGCTAATCAGATTTTTAGGGATTCAAAATGATGGCAAGTATTCTTATGACCCTCTGTAAAAAGCACATATTTTCCTAACTTCCTCCCCCCAATACATTTATTATTGATTTCTACCTGGAGATTTTAGGAGGTCTTCCTTGTCCTTTCCTTTGAGAAAAAGGGACAAATGGCATCGCCAGCCAACACCTACATCTTAGTCAGATGCTTAAGAAACTCTGTGGAAAGGCTGCTCTCTAAAGGTACTATTGTGGGTAGAAAATGACAAGTAAAAAATCTGCAAAATACATTTTTCATAACTAACCTAGTGGAAGGTTTAGAACTAGGTTTAAAAAGGAGATGACAGAATGCTTCTGTGTTGAACAACTGATCTAGTTTACAATTTAAAACACAGGTTTTTTTCCTCCAGAAAGAGCATGATGACCCAGTAGATCTGGAATAGTTTCACAGTTCCTATTTTAAGTAAATTGCTATAATATAACACTTCAAAATAAAGAGGTAGGCTTATCATTTAATAGGAAATACATGAGTTTTTCCAACAATAAATTAAAAGATCATCTGTAGTAATTAAAAATTAAACATAAGCTCACATACACTTTCTGCTTAATCACTTGGTGGTAGCCACGGGCCTTTCCATTTTTGAATTGGACTAAACTACTTATCTAATCCCTCTGCCTGTTTTTAGGAAACTCCATCTTCAATCAGAAGTTACTTTACAGTTATCCATATAAAGCCTATGTAAGCTTATATGTTCTGTATAAGAGCTTTAGCTTCTAAACTAACCAAAGAACTGTGCATGTGCTATAGGAATCATCTCACCTTTCCAAACACAGGTTATTGACCCTAGGAGACTGATTTTATTTTTTTTAAATTACACTTTGTTCCAGTTGACAGCCAAAAAAAAAAAAAAAAATCTTCCTTTGCTTCATAGCAAAGCATTTCTGGGACAGCCCATGCCTCAAGTGTGCTCAGTTATCCAAAATATTTTCTCAGGTGGGTCCCTTACGACACAGCTCATCATCCACAAGTATCTCCTTGAGCCAGCAAACAATGGCATCCTCTCCTACTCCTCAATCCATGGTAAGGCATGAATTCTACATGGATGAATTTTTTAGTTTTTAGTCTTAATCCAAACAGTAATTAGCTGAAATGAAATTTGACCTGAAATAGATTAAAGTAGAACATGTCTGTTCACTCAGGCTCTCACTGGGTACTGAACAGAACATGGGGAGTGTCTGTTTACTCTCCAAGGACTGCCCTGGAGTGTTCTTCATTTTCACCTTATACAGGAAATCTCAGCATGAAATGAGCATTTTTTAAAACAAAAGCTTTGCTATGGGACAGCACTAAAAGATAAAAGGCTGCAAAGCATGTAATGTGTGGTATCTTCCCTCAATGTTCTCCACCTGTGAGGACTCTAGATACCAGCAAAAAGACATTTTCTCTTTCTGTTGTAACTATTTACTCCTTACTGGTAGGAAGAATCTCTCCAGACAGCCCTTCACACCCCACAGCCATTCCTGCTCTGAGTGGGGGTCTGTAAAAATCTGGTACAGACAGATTTGGGATCATTTACCCCACTCATTTAATTTAAACAGTAAATTTAAACAAGGAAAAATAAAAATAGTTTGAAATAAATTAAGTTTGTAAGCATTGTAACTGATAGTGTTTACAATAAATGCTTACAATAAAGCATTTCTAAACAGAAGTACAATGTCCTGATGAATCATTCAAAGTCACATTTCTTGGAAAAATGGGAAGAAGTGCTGTGCATTACTGCTTGTTAGAGACAGGGCAAGGGAAGGAAGACTAGGGACAAATAGCAATGCAAAGTTCCAAAGTGTCAGATTTGGAAGTGAGGCTGTGAAGCCCAAGAAAGCAAACAGACCACTGTGACATTCCCACCACTCAGCATGGCAAGTATGTGGGAGGGAAGGCTCTGCAGCGTGTTCCTGCCTGCACCGAGCGCCATCGACATTCTGAGCAAAGCTCAGCCTCTCCTGAGCACCACTTCTGCTCTCCTGCACCCACCACCAGGGCACTGCTCGTATCTCAAGAGCCTGGCTGTGAATTTTCTGATGCTGTTATGTCTTAGGCACAGGAGAGGTATTTGTCTTTAGAAATTGTTTCTTGAAGTGCTGCTCTCCTGTGGCTTTACAAAAGCCGCACAAGGGTCACAGGTGAGCTGATCTGAAGTTCAGGTGATGTCATGAGCCATGAACTTCTTGGGAAAGGATCAAATGCAATTCCTTTTCTAAGGTGACAGCACAAAACCAAGAACAGAACTGCTGGACAGTCAAAGCTCAAGGTGCAGAGAGATGGCAACCTCCCCATGTCAGCCCTGGCTTGCACAGCTTCATGCTCATTTTAGCCTCACCTGATAATGCTTAGCAAAAAACAAATGCTTAACATTGTCACCTGTGAGCTGTTCCTGACCCTCCCTTTTCTTACTGTGTTCTGTCACCAAACCATGGCTCTTGGTCAGACACAGGCTGTAGAAACAATGTTATTCTGCATATGTTACTTGAGACAGCTTTTTAGTAATATCAGTTATTCATCCCTCTCTGAAGGAAAAAACAAGAAGGCAAAAGGTGTTTCTACTATCTCCTACCTGTTAGGTTCCATTGTTCATAACACTGGACATTAAAACTCAAGTGTATGCTACTATTTTTAATATATTTGTAGCAGAATATCTGATTTGGTGCAGTCTTCAACATTCAGCACTATGAGCAAAGTTTGAGTTCCAGGTAAAGACATCCACACCCTAACCAGTTCTTGAGGGCTCTGGATTCACAGGAATCCAGGTTCTGTGCAGTACCTGTCATGCCAGGCCCTCACCTGGCAGACACTTATTAAAAGTGAATTGACTTCAAAAGGGATGAATCATACATGTGAAATTAACACACATGTAAGAGTTTGCAGGACTGGGGCCTTAGGCTGCACACCTTCCACCAACTCTCCTTAAAGAAATGCAGGTGTAATGTAGATCCAGACTTGACTGGCTTCATTCTTTTTCATGCTTGCTCCCCTAGCAACCAGAATGGTTATGGCAGGATCAGCTTAGTTTCACTTATTTGGTTTTCTGCACGGTATCAGTGGGTATTTTGTGCTCAAACACTGCAAGGACAGGCTGCAGTGTGCTTCTTGGAGTCAATGGTAGATAGATTTTCTCTCTGCCTTAGATTTCCTGAAGTAATGTAAATGTAACCTTTCAAAATATCAAGTATTTAAATTCATATTTACGTGGGAGGTAATTTTACTACCTCTAATCTGATGTTCTCACAGCACTATATGAGCAACTCCCCATTTTCAACCTTTTACCACTGCTCTACAAGTAAATGGAAGCACTTTTACTACTTAAAATATACACAATTTTTATTCAAGACATTTTCCTGCTGAGAGAGTTTCTGTTATTAAAAAAAATATTATTCTATTGTTTTGAAAATTAATTATCCCTTGAGGGTGCTGTAAGAAATTAAAGGAATGCTACTTATTTTGATATGTCAAACAACTGGCCTAGATTAACAGTGGTCTGTTTAGCCTCATGCATAAAGTGAGAGAGACTACAGGCAAATTGCAGTTACAAATTAAAAAGCGGAAATGCAGTAGTTTATTTCTTATTTAGCAAGAAACAAAGAAAGAGTCACTTCAAGTCAAAAAATATAAGAGACTATCATTGACATAAATCAAGTCACTGGTCTATCAGCTGACAGTGCTATGTTAAGAAGCTTTTAAGAAGAAACATAACTCCTGGTCATTTTTACAAATTAATAAATGGAAGAGAGAAATCAGTCATCATTATACAGGTTTGCATGCTGGTTAAAAGGCAAGCCACTGAGAAATGTTACATAAAAGACTGGAAGAAAGCTATTTTTAAGATAAGTGGATACTGTATTGCAGTTAAATGCCAATTAAACAAATATTAATTCTCAGAAAATGGGATTAAGCTGATGCAATGTTCAGTAAAATTGAGAAAGTTACAATATTAAACAGTTTAAAGCATTGACTACTCATTATCATCAGTTTCCCCCCCTTCCCTCTCTGCCACTTTCTATCAGGATAATCTCTTCACTTTCAGCTTGCAAGTGTTTAATAAATAGAATTTAAATACTTCTGTAGCAGAAATCTTTTTAGTGGGTATCTAATTACACACATATACAGCTGTCTGCTCTTTAGCATTCTCCTTTATATGCTTACCAGTGTGAAATGCAGTGTGAGTACACAGATCATAAATACACATTTATGAGATTAGTTCTAAGTCAACTCTTCCTCTCATTCCAACAGTAGAAACAAAAAGAGAAACTGAAAACGGTTATGGTGCAGTTTCCTTTTACAATTCCCTGCATCAAAATGGGTGTGCAGTTTTAAAGAGCTTAAGAGTCATAGTAGGAGTCTAATATAGGAGTGGCAATTCTGAGGAATCCAAACAACAAGCTCATGTGAAATTCCTCAGGCGGTAGATGGGTGCGGTAAAAGAAGTAGGTGCCTGATTTGCAGGAACATCTAATAGTATCTAATGCTTTAGCATTTTCTCACATTGGACCAGAGCCACCTCTATTCAACTCCAAGGTTATTTGTTTGATTTGCTGTTGGGCTTGTTTTTGCTTTAAGACTGCAGAGCTTATATATTCATGAGGTAAGGCAGCAGGCACCGAGCAGTTTGGGACCATGCAGGAGGAATGGCAATAGCACAGCGCGGCCACGCCGCCCTCCAGCTCACAGCCAGGGAGCTGCTGGGCTTCTGCAGCTGCTCCTGCAAACACAAGAAGCCTCCAAGTTATTCCTGCAGCCCATGGTAATCCAGGACTGCCAGACCTCCCAGGGAGCTAACTGCAGCTTGACAGACCAGGTGAACTTGTCAACATTAGAAAGCTGTAGGAATATCTGAGGACATTCACCCAGAAAAACCATGAAAATTCAATCCATCTGAGCTCTTTCACAGAAAAAAATGGCTTTTCTCCTCTTTTCTCCTGCCATGATTCAGACTGAATATGAGATAAGGAGCTGAAAGTGGATCAAAGACAAGGAGAGATTATGGTGTGCAGCTTCTAACATGCTGGAAGACCAATGGCTCTATGAATCCCCAGGCTATACAAACTAAATCTTAGAAAATTAAATTCTGATTACTGATAACTTTTATATTCTGTGATATGGCCATTCCTTAGGACTGTACAACATGGAAGAGACCAGTAAAGAGCAAGTCCATGACTACCATTCAAGAACTGCTGACATTCATAACAGCAGGAAGAGGAAATCCACAAAGCAGGCAGAGCCATGCAACCATCCCATATAATTATGAGTGGGTGGAAGGGGAAAATCAAAAAACCAGTCATCCAGCAAGAGACTCAGGAAAGCACTGGTGGAAGGAGAAGATTAAAACATGTCAACCTACCGGTATATTTTGTGCCAACTGAAACAGTCTGGTCTTGATGAGAAAGGGCAGGGCAGAAAGAGAACAGACAGCCCATGGTCCTGCACTCTCACTTCTGACAATCAAAAGGAGTGATCAGTTTGGCTCTGTTTTATAAGGAAGCTTCACAATAAAGAGTGGAGCCCTGAAATTACGGACAAAGTCTTGGCAGGAGGACAGCAATAATTACCTTATGCTAAAATTCTGCATGCGTAACAAGTTGTTTGCTTTCATTCCACATTATTTTAAAAAATCTTTTCATTTAGGCTAGTCACATCCTCTGAAATAAGCTGGTATGTGTTATTTAAACTGCTGTCATTTACACATGGCTGCTGAGACCACACAAGACCAGAGCACAGGATGGATAGAGTTGAAATCCAAAATGACAGAAGGTTTATAAACCTTACATGGAGCAGCACATGAATTGTTACCTGAACTTGATGGCATTCATCAGAGGGGTAGATCCATATCTGTCTCTGGCATAAACAGTTGCACCAGACATCAACAAATACTCAACTAAGGGCAGGTGCCCTTCAGAGGCTGCAATGTGCAGGGGAGTTCGGCCGTCGTAGTCTCCACAGCTCAGGTTTCCACCCTACAAAAGGACAAATCCTTCACATGCCAAAAAGAGAATGGCTGCACATCAAGCTGCTCTAAATGGCACACAGTAGCATGTATACATCACAGTATCCAAATAAACCTGTCAAACATAAAGTTTATCTTGCAGCATTGTTTTAGTGCCAATAAAGATATTTATTCCACCTCCTGCATGTTTCCCACTGAAATATACTCTTTATTACAGCACACCATACAGCAGTTTTGTGCCTGTAGACTGCTAATTGTTCTTGTCTTAGTTAATTCCTACTTTCAAGATATATTTATAGTTTCTTGAGGCCCATTACCAAAATCTCAATAGTAGGGTAAACCAAGGCAGAGAGGGGGAAAAGAGAAAAGAGATGACAGGGAAATGCCTGTTTTTTCTTTGGGTATAACCCAAGTCAGAGCTCTAGGGAGAAACAGAAATCTGAATTAGCACTGCACTATGTTTTGCTTAAATATAATTTTCAAGTTCTTTTTTTATTCCTGACAGATTTACATCCAAAAGGTGGATACTATGAATATGCATAAAGAAAGTTAAGCGAAAAGAAAGCAGCACAAATCATTTTAAAATGTTCCAAAGTTAGCAGATAAGAACTTGCATTTTAATCTACCTGTATTTTCACAGTTCAAAAGAAAATGTAAACAGCTAAAAAGCAGAGAGGGACAAGAACATACCAGTTCTGAAAGGCAAAGACCAAGAAGTCTAGAAACCATTTGTAACTGTCATAGCACCTTGACTCTAAAACTTAGGCTGTCACTTCCCATGAGTATGGCTTCCTATCATCAATTACAGTTTTATTTTAAAATTAATGTTTTGTACACACTGTTCATTCTACATTACCATTTCTGCTATGGCTCTTATTGCATCTATGTCACCCAGTTTAGCTGCAGCACAAGCCAAAGGTGGAATTAATGCATCTCGTACGGCTTCTAACTCCTGCAAAACAAATAAAATTAAACATTTAATATCAGCCTCGCCTCTAATGCGATTGACACCCAAGTCATAAAAACACTGCCCTTGGTTTCATGTAAAGTTCCAAATTAGTCATCTGTATGTTTAGAAATGGTAGCATTTAGTTCTTGGAAGGAAAGAAGTCTTGTGCATTTTGTCAGTCACACATCCATAAGATTTATACTCCTCTCTGGCAACACTACAAGTACCTGATATCTTTATAAACCATTTAAGGTGCACAAACTAATTGCCATCTCTGTACTGCCATAGCTAAACATCAGTACAGTAGGAGAAACAGTGCTGGGGGGAATTGGAGAAGACCATATCTTCAAGACTGGATCAATTTTATTCATGTTATTCCTCAGATATTTGTGTAACCTGTACTTTCAAACCTACAATGACAAGCCTCCTAGGCCCCTAAATATTCTCCCCATTCCTCATGCTTACTAAAGAAGAATTAAAGAATACATTCAGTATTCATTAGTTAATAAAAATCCCATCCTCCCTGAACCCAAGTCAAGAGAAAAGTGAGTATTTGTATAACCAGTACTTGATTATCTAATTTATATTTATATTATATTTTCTAATTGGGCGGGACTGCACACCACAAATTACACTTGTGTAATGCTTCCTTAGTATCAGCTTTCTATGACTGCATGTACAATTAAGCTGTTTTACCCATTATTATTTGGATTGCTCCAAACTGTCAATACATTTGGCCACAAAAATATAAAGCAATTCTTCATATCATTGATACCCTGAATTAGAGCATCTGTCTGAGGCTTGTTATTGCAACCAGCCAGCCAAGAAAGTAATCCCAAGAGGGGGCTACAAAGGAGGGGGGAAAAACATTAATATGTTTTTAATTAAAAACATTTTAGATATAGAATTGTCATTGTGTCCTTTCTCCCTAACTCCATATTCCAATTTTCTTTCAGCTTTGCTGTTCATCTTTTATCCAGGCTTATTTAACTCAGTTTACAGCTTTATATTATACCAATTTTAAATATTTAAGTATATACCTCCTTGCTGCTGATACTTAGAGATTTGGCAATCACTTGAATAAACTTGCTATCTCTCAAAGAGATCTTGGCTCCTGTGGGTACAACAGTCATTTCTCCTCTTAGATTCTCACTCAGCATCTGAAAAGCAAGCAATCAAACCCTTTGTTAGCAGAGGAAAAAAATGGTGGTAGTCTAATAAAAAAAACCTTATAATCAAGTTAAAAAACTGTTTGGAGGAATTATGGAAACTAATTGAATGCAGACAAAAGATTAAAGAAATAGTTACTGTCCCATGCAGACTGCACGTTTTAAAAGACAAAGGAGGGAGAGAGACAGGCAAACAAAACTTTCTTCCAAAGCAAAGAAAACCAAAATAAGCACATAACAAAACACCCCAAATTTTAGAATATGCGGACAAAAGTTCCCTAGTGGGGTAAGCTGCAGCCTGCTTAAAAACACAAAGATAATGAGTAATGAGCAGAGTGAGGCTTAAGACCAGAATATTCTGAAATGCTGCTGCCTCTTGCCAGCATTCACAAACCTCAGGACTCCTACACAGACTGTGTACATAGACCTCAAAACAAAGCCCAGTGCTGCCTGTAGACAGTCATGTATTTCCATGGGTTTCCAAACAGCTCCATTAGCCCTGATTTTGTTACAATTTGGACATAGATCCAGCTTTGAATCAGAAAATCTACAGCAGTAGCACTCATTCAGTATCCAAACAGGCATGTAACAGTTTGCAGGATGGGTGCCTCCAATATAACTGGGAAAAAAACCCAAATCAAAATGTAAAAAGGTCAGCCAATTCATGTGTAGAAAGTACTTGAATAGGGCAATAAAGAAATGAAAATACTCTAAATGACAGACTCTGGGAAACTTGGAGAACACAGATAGGAGCCAGTCATCAAGAAAAATCAACTAGTTTCTTCAATTCTGACCATTTTACACACTGGCATTCTTTCAGGAAAGGTTGCTGATGCAGCTATAAAGCACATAAGTTATTTCAATTAGAATTTTAAAAAGCAGGATTGTGAAAGTTTGCAAGAAACAGATGTGATGTTGGCAGGAGGAATGCCCCAGGTTTACTTATGTCTAGGCATGCCCTTTATTAAAAAAAAACCCTCCAAGAGCTGACAACACCACAGCTGTCTGCTGGAAGAGCCCCATATACATGTAACTCAGAGGATACCAATGCTTTGGCACACTTTTAGAATTTGACAGGTTGAGATCATTGCTTTACACAGGTAACCTTAGCAATTGGCACCTGTGCTAAATGCACCCAGTGCAAAACCCTGTGTGCTTATTCAGTCCTACCAGCTCTTCAGACATTTGTATGTGTCTGGGGGCACATTCCTTGCTCTTCATGTTGAAAAAGAATCCCAAAATAACCACGCCAGCTTCAGGAGAGCTTCTGTCTCTTGGGAGACTATTGTTTGGTGATATGTTTAGCTGAAGATATTGCCACAGACAACATATTTCCAGGCTTTCTTCTTCTCCTGGTCTCTATAACTCATTCCTGCCCAGGCAATGTAGCGTGCTGTTCCCTTAGTTGTGCCAGCACAATTGTTTGTGGGTCTGTACTATGATTCAAATGAGGAAACCAATCCTGCATACTCAAAGAAATTGCAAAAGTTATTTTGTTTTTCATCCCATATAAAGGAGGTCCAGCACACCACCACACAAAAACTGTGTAGCACAACCCCAAGGGCAGCACATGAAAATGCAGAATTATCTTGTGACCTGGTACCTAAAACACCTTATCATCAAATCCTCACCTGAGTAAGTCAGCTATCTCACCTCAGCAAACTGGATCTCGAATTAAGTTTTAACTCACACACCCAGACAAGACTGGGAAGGTTTCTCCTGTCCCAGGTCAAATAATCTGCTGTGCAAGATTAAAGTGAGCATCAAAAGAAACCAAGTTAGTGTGTGTGTTCCAGGGTCAGTGAGTATACCAAAGGGGTCTCAGTGAAGAGTTGGGGTTTCTGAAGTGCAAATGTGGGTACACAGTTTGTGGTAACTGGGAGTGGGGCTGGGCCCAGCCTCACCCCCAGTGGGTACAGCAGTGAAAGCAGGTGAGCAGCACTGACAGCAATGAGCCCTGGAGTGCCCAGGGGCACTGAGCAACCACCAAAGGGAGCAGAGGGCACACAGGTGCAGTGCATGAACCATGATGGGGATAAAAGGCTGGGCTAAAGAACAAGAAGGGTGGCTGCTTTAAGCTTTCTGAAAGTGTATGGTGATACTCTGTGTGTTATGGCCCTCTCAGCTCCATCACAAACACACAAACACATCTAACACCCCTGCTCCTCACAGCACTGTGTCACCTGCCAGGCACATCCTTGCACAGAGCATGTTCTGGGCATCCTCACCAAAGACACAGTTCCTCCTTATTTCTCAGCTTTAGCAAACAACTGCAAGCTCAGAGGCTGTAACTGTGTCTAAGCACAGTGAGTGGTACTTTCAGCCACTACACTTAGCTTCACAGGTATCCAAATATGTTTGTCTCAAGTGCTGCTACTGGTTGGAAGATGTAGAGCATGAAATAATGATCAGGTTATAATGGTTTTAATAAAAACAAAGCACCATCATGAAATACACATGTGCCTGCAGTGTTAAGTGTGGAGAGTGACTCATCATGATGTCATCTCCCAAAGTGTCAGGATTAAGATTTCACTACATCCAAGCACAGAAATTCATGCATTCCTGCAGAATGCTGCTCCCTTATCTAATTCATAGCTATATGCTCCTTGTATTAAGGGAACACAGTAAACAGCTATTTAACCTGCAGGAAAAAGAGCCTTGATTAAGCAACCAAAGAACAGTAAGAACATTTTTAAAGGGGCTCTGATTTTAAAGAGAGTTACAATTGGTTCTAGAATAATCCTCTACTTTTTATGTATTATAAAGTGCATCTCCTCTTAGAGAAATAAAATCTAATACTGTTATGAGTAATGCTGTAAAGGAAGAGGCTGTAGGCAATATTTATTTTCAGAATAAGCTTTGTGTGAATGAGTCTGGGATGAAATCTTCACCACACTAAGATCAGTGACAAGATCTTTGCTGACTTCAGTAGGGTTGGGATTCTGTCTCTCATAAGAACTTCCACATAGAGTTTTCAGTACAAAGTGTCCAAGTTAGACTCCTAACACTTAACATGGCATTTTTATGGCTCAGTTATGGTCTTCACCTGACTTATGCAGAAAATTCTTTTCTCTCCCTATCTTCATACATTTGTTTGCTTAATACTACTTTCCATAAGATAAAAACCAAAAACATGGGCTGTTCACATTACAGTTCTGGAACCAACTGATTTAAATGCAAGAGAAGCTCAAGACATGAAGCTAAGCAGAAGTTAGCACAGTAGATGTGAAACTTAAAGTCTTTCAAGGTCACACTGAAATATTTACCTGCTTCTTCTCCTCCCAGCTAAGGTTTCCCTTGCTGAGTGTGTATGACAGTTTAGTTAGGGCTGCCTCTGGTGTCATATCACCTCCAGGAATTACTCCAGCATCAGCAAGAATCTGAATAAAAGGGAACAATGATTCTAATTAGCATTCAGAAGTACCTGCACATGCAGAAAAGGTGTTTGGAAGATGAGTGGCTACACAGAATGCAGTGTGCAGCCAAGCCTCCACTCTCTTGCTCCTCCTACTGCCACTATAATTTTTGTACTTTTAGTTATCAAATACCAAGCAAATACTAGAGCAACCTGAATAAAGATGACTTTTACTTTAAATTCCTTTTCCTGCAATAGCACTGAAGAATTCCACCAAATGCTTGCCACGGTCGCTTACCATGCTAAAAGGGAAAGGTTACAGGTCTGTATCAGCTATCTGCAGAGTTGTCAGATTCCCTTTATTGAAAAGCTGCAGTTACTCTGTTTTAACCCAGTGGCATTTTGAACACTGCCAAGTAGGCTGTTCTCACACAGACATATTTACCATTCTTTTATGGGGCATTGCTTTGGATGAATTCCAGCACTACAACGTGCTCACAGCGGGAGTGCTTTCAGATTCTTGCAGGCTGTGCTAGCAGTGTATGATTTAGAAGATACAACTAAAATATGTAATTTACACAGTTCTGACAAGAACAACTGAAAAAGATGACCTTTTAACTTATCTTTCTGGTAGTTAAAAAATAAAATGCCTGAACAAAAGCAAAAATAAGAAGGATCTTTGCTATGATCAGCAAGCCTTGTAAGTGTACAAGATAGCAAAGACAAAGGAGATTTCAGATCTCTTGTCATTAAACTGTACCTGGGCAAATCACAGATCCCCTTCTTTGCCATAATGTGATGCCTCACAGTAAAGCATCTTGAACTAGGTTCTTTGCACAGCATTTTCCTTTTAAATACCTTGTATACAAGCTTCAGCTTCAAAACCTGTTGTGGCTTAACTAATATTTTCAGCAAGATACAGAGCCTTAATTAGCTCATTAACCACCTCTGGGAGACCCAGAGTAACATTTTTTTCAAGTCCCATGGGAAACCATATACAGAGAAGGTGAGAAATACTTTCTGTCCTGCAGAGCTAACCAAAGAACAGTTAGGGCTTTTTCAGTGGGTTTGTGAAAGAGCAGGAGGAAGGGATTTCCCAGCTTCCTTCCTATACCTAAAGCCCCCTCAGTTACAAGTTTCTACTGTGTAGATGGATCAGAGGCCAGACATTCAATTAATTAAAACAAACACTTCAAGGGAAGCCAGGGACTCAGCTGACCTACCTGACTAGCTCAAATGAGTCAAAACTGGCACAGCCATATGCAGACCTTTGTAATACTTCATTTAAAGAAAAATCAAATTAAAATTAACATTACAGCGACTTTACAGCATTCACTCATGATACTGAGCAGTTCCTCATGAAAAGGAGAAGGCGGTGAAAAAACAAGTGTGGAGTAATTTTGTAGGACTTGCCTTGGTCAGTGATCTCCTAAAAAGATGCCAAGAAAACAGGGCAGCCTCTAACAACTGATGCTGAAGCAACATAGAACAAACTCCATATAAAAAATAGCAGGCAGAAGGGAACACAGCCTTAAAGTGGTTCAGTAAGATCTGAGCAGAATCTTTCAGCATATCCAGAGTCCAGATCAGAGTGCAAAAAGCCATTTTAGGTGTCTACTTGGAGAATCTTATAACCAAAGCATAGGAAAGAGGTTTCCTTCTTTTTTCCATAAATTTTAGCAGTTCATTTCAAGCAGAATGGCACATAAAACCTAGGGTTCATTTTCATGAATATAAATTTCAAATATAAATTTGGTGTCTTTTATTGACTTAACTGCTTTTTCCCTTCCGAGTGAGCTGTTCTATATAATCTGCAAATTCCTACAGTATTTGCTACAAAGCACAAGATCTTTGCAAAATTCACTAATTCTCAAAACATCTCCATAAAGTTATGCAAAAGTTTTACCAACATCCAAATCATTGCCCAAATCAGAAAATAGCAAGTTTGGGTACTAATGAGGTATAAAGAAAGTCTTAGAATATCCATTTGTATTGGATACTCAAAACAGTCCTAGTGCAAATATTATCTAAAGCTGTGTGAAAACCAAAGCTAAAAGAGGCAGGTTTCAGCACCAGACCAGGGTATTTAGGTTTGCCAGGCAGTCAAAGGAGAGGCTGGCTCTGCCAGACGGGTGGTTGCTCCCAACAAAACCAGGTGTCCAAGGCAGAGGCATGAGTCACCCTCTGCTAGTGCTTCTTGGCTATTTAATATCTGGTCCTTTTCTAAAGGCCAGTTAAACCAGCTTCCCTCACACTAATATATGCAGCACATATTCTTATACAGCTCTTATTAGTCCCAGTGATGTCGTGTTTTGGAACACAACTTGTGGTAGAAACACACTACAAAATTCCCTGCATATTAACAGTATGTACACAAAACCTACTTTAAGCCAGCCCTTGTGGGTTAAACTAAACTGATTTCCATTCTTCAATACAGACAATTCCTTAGATACTGTTCTCCAATCTCACCCTGAATTCAGTTGTACTTCCAGTCAAATAAAGAACTGGGATTTGGAATATTGCTTGCATCTACAGGCTTTCTTCATGCTCCTACATTGTAGCTAAGCAACTGTTATCCTATCAAATACTACTCTATTTGATCATCTGACCCCTAAGCTAGCTTTTAGTTCAATAGAATCCCTCTGAGAGAGATACTACAGATCTAATGCAAAGTATCCTGGAGTGCTGCACATGACAGGAGTGAGCAATCACTAATTTGGGATTTGAGCTGCCTGTTTTGACTATTCAGAACAGGAGTAACAGGATATTGTTTATAGATATGTGTTTAAATGCTTCCAGCTTAAGATATTTCAGATGTAGTTATTTTATGAGCAACAACTTTATAGTTAATAAACCTGGTTTTATAGGCTGGGACTAGTGGAAGTTTAAAGGCAGTGTCAGTGGGATGTTTGTTTTGCACAGCAGTGGGGAATGACCTGGCCTGTAGCATAGACTGTTTTCACAGCCCCACGCAGGCACTGCGTGCAGTTCAGGATCACCACTTTGCGTTCAGCCGCTTTCCTCAGCTCCTCCAGCAGATCTTCCCTCTTGTCTGGGGCATTGCCACTGCCATAAGTTTCCAGTACTATGCCCTCAATGGGAGGCTGAAGAAATGCTCTGACCTGGTTAAAAACAAGACAGGGAACAGAGAAAAACAGGTATGTTTAGGTTATCCTTAAAATTTTCACATATGGCACAGCATTTTTAAAAGTGGTCTATTCCTGCAATAGTCTTACACACTCTCATGCCTTACAGTCTTCTTACACCCTTCTGTGCTTCCTTTTGCAAAAACTGAGACTGTAAAAAAAGCTTTTTAAAAATTAGACTTTTCCTCTCTGGCTTCCTTTAAAATTTCTGGAGGGTTAGATTTTAAAATAAACTGTTTTGTACAGTCATTAGCTGATGTGAAAAAAGATGCTATTGATCAAGTGCTATTAACGGGCTGTACTGTTGCACCACTGTTTGGTGCAACAAAAAGGTACAGTTACACTTATGAAATAAATGTTGAATTATTAACTGAGATTAGAACTCCACACCCCTGCCAGATTTTTCTGCTTTAGCAAAGAGTTCAGTTAACCAATGTCTGCCTAAGAGACAGAGCATTCCACCTTTCAGGAAAGAACATTCTAACAAAGCATGAAGTTTTTTTAACCCCAAACCAAATTGATTTAACTCAGAGACACTTATATACCCCGGGCCAGTTGACACTGAAGTAGATATTGTGCCTCACTGTAAGAGAATCCTGTCAGAGAATGCCCAGCAAAGTCCCCTTCCTAGAAAGATGTATTTTCAACAACCTAGATATTTCCTTGCTGATCACATATGCTAAATGCAATACACTGTAAACCCCCATGAGGATAACTATGCAGTTGGTGTTTTATTGCAAATATACCACCCCTCTGTCTTTCCATCTGTTCATATTCACCTAAAAAGAATAGTGATATAATTGGGGAGTGCTGCTTAAACTATTGGATTCAATTTAAGAAGGCAAGAGCCACAAAAGACCTGTCAATTTAATGGAATTAATATTAGACAGAAACTTAAAGACCAATTTACCTAAAATCACAGTCTGCAAAATAATTTCTAAAGGCAAAAAAATTGCACTTCTCATTTTCAGCAGCAAAATCCCACTTTTCATTTTCAGCTCTGTATGAATGCTGAGGGTCATGTGAACCACCAGTGTGAGACAAAATGAACCTTGGAAAAAAAAAAAAGCTGTAGAAATAATCACACTCCACCCACCATATTGTCTATTCTTTGACAAGATATATATTAATAGGCCTCAATATGCACCAGGATAATATTTTCCTAGTCACTGTAGCTTGCAGCTGTCTAGAAAACCACACTTGACCTATTTATGAGTCCTGATAAGAAATTAATTTTAAGTTCCAGAACCCAAGCAGTTTATAAAAAAGATATTTGAAAACCTTTTATCATTTATGGCATAAGGAAATAGTCTTTGAATGCCCTGATATTTGAAAAAAATGCTTATCAGAAGAAGACAGATTCTTTCCCTTTCCTCCAAACCCCAACCACTGCTCCAAACAATGCAGCTTTCCTACAAGTATTTGAGCATCACTTCAGCCATTCCCAAAGTGAAGTGGGGACACTTACAGCAGCAGCTGTGATTCCTGGGAAGATCCTCAGAAGACCAACATTCCTGTTCATATTGGTGTGAACTCGGAATTTCTTTGTGGTGTTGGCTCTCCAAACCGTTTCCCAGTTTACTGTTAAGAGAAGAGGCCTTTTTAATTTAATATTAAGACATGCTATTAAGTACACTTGTAGTACTTGATTCCTTTAAAACTCTGTTTTTAAAACTGTTCTTAGGCAGGGAATTCATGAAAGACAACACACTTTTTAAAGAGGAAATGAAGGCTCATTTAAGACAGAAGAATTAGCAGCTGGTCTGGCATAGGTGAGATATTTACTTGTCATACACTGACCTGAACTTCACTGTTATGGAGTTGGCCTGATACAAGCCTGGATTCATGTTTGAAAAACAGACCTTGATCTTCTCAAATGTGAGAGATGACAAATGCAGTTACTGTTGCTGCTAATCACCTCCAGAGTTTATTAGGTAGTTATTAATGATTAAATAAAATAGCAAGGATTCAATTAACTCTGATTATACATTTAGAGCCAGAAGCCAGCTGTTTAACTAATAGCTTGTTTGTGTTGCATTATTAGAAGCCAAGTCATGCATTATTGATTTCAAAATTTTACTACTTCAGTGTTGGAGTGCAGCATTGGTAACGCTGACGGCTCCTACAAGGCAGGGGAAGAGCTTCAACAAACAGCAGCCAACAGCTCAGCACATTGTGCCTCCATGAAGACAGATCATGCTGTAAAGCTGCCTGCTTTCCCTTCATGAGCTAAGTTTTTGAGATTTTGGAGAAACTCCCAAACAGCAAGACAGATAAAAGATCTGCGTGCATAACACCGACTTGCTCTCAGCCATGCAGAGAGTTACTCACACCAATTACGGTTGCAATTTCTTGCAATCAGCAGACAGCCACTTCCAAAAAAAAAAAAAAAAATAAAAACCAAGAATAAATTTAAAAGCCTCAATTGAAGCCTGCTTTATTGCCACACTACCAGAGATACTAAAAACTACACAATCCATTAAGTCAGGACAAAAAATAGCATTCTCCTATAAGACTCTGTGAACTTTTCTTCCCTGCCAGCAACTAGAGTCTCTTCTTTCTAAAAACTGCCATAATCCATTAACCAGGTCACAAGCAGTTGGCCTGGCATTTTTTTATCCATCCAGTCACACTTCAGCACATGGATTCCTACTGCCCTGGGAGTGGGAGAACAGAAATATAAACCATTTCTGCAGCTTCCTTCTTTCTGATAAGCTGTCCAGCATGATTCTGAAACCACCTGGCTTAGTAGCTATCCAAGTAGCTCTCAAAGGCCTCCAAGAGCTTTCCAGAACCATTTAGAGACCTGCAGGAGGAACCAGAGAAGTGCAGAGCCTGTGTACTTGTTCTGCATGAGGTTCATGGGCCTGGCTAAGCACATTCAACATGAGCACTGTGCTTTAAGAAGCAGCACGGTTTAGCAATAAATCCATTCCTTAAGCCTTCTAAATACAGGTTAACTCTTTAAAAGCAGCCTCCATTATAAGAAGGGGTGGCAATAAAATTGTACCACAGCTTGCTTTTCTTTTATCCTCCATAAGGTAGGAGTCCCTGCCAAAACTTCACAAATGCATTCTACTACGTTTGGCAACTGTGAGCATCCCTGATGCCTGCAACCAACTTGAAGAATGAGCTGAGGAAACCTGCCTTGGCATGGAGCACTAACACACTGCCAAAAACAGAAGACCAAGGAAAGAGATCAGAGGACAGGTTCAGAAGTCAGACCTACACCAGGCCTATACCTGTACTCTTGGAGTACGCTCTACCAAATAACATCTCCAAGATAAATTTAATGCATGCAGACATAGTATAGTGATGTAATTCCAAATTATATTAAAAAGAAGATAAAGATTGCCCTTCCCCTGAGTTAACATTCGCTTGGTCATGAACCTCGTCAGCCTACATAACGTGTTTGGTGCTGCAGACTCCACAGATGTCAGTTTTCCATTTGCCAAACAAGTCTAAAAGGCAGAACAAAAGGCAAATGTGATGCAAAAGCCAAAGACAAACAAATATACATAGAATTAATCTCAGCTTTACTTAGAACTGCTGTGAGTGAGGCAGGACACCATGCAGGGGAAAAAAGAAATTAGAACACACCCTTTGCATCCTCCATCCCAAAAGGAACATTATTTATTTCACATAGGTAAGTTCAAGCATCTCCATTGTACTGAATAAACCAGCTGTCTTGCTGTGTCATGTCACACAGCAATCTTTTTGTGTTAAGTCAAAGAGCCCAAGAACATAAGAACAACTAACAGTTCTTAAGTAAGAAACTCATATACAAGCAAGTGAAGTGCAAAAAACTGCATCTCTTGGTGTTCACAACTTTTTTTTATCTTATGGATAAGAGTGATTAATTAGGGATACTCAGTTTTGGCACAGCACAGAAAACTGTAACCTGCTCTGACTTGGGTGGCCTGTGCTTGTGAAGAGTTTAACTGATACAGCACAGTGCATCATGTAGATGTGGATGCAAAAGTGAGGAACAAACACAAGCTAGCTACTGGTGTGGCACAGCAGAAAGAACATTTCTAAAGCAGTGTACATAACATAAAGCAGCAATGGCTATTTACAGATTAAACTCATAATAGCTTGGGATAGGTTGCTCTATTCAGGGAGACTGCATTCAAGATATAAAGGCCTTCTGTTTACTCTTCCAAATCACACCATCACATAAACAATAGTCTGATATTTCCAATCTCCCTCTCCATACCAAACACTAAAGCCTCTTATCCTGGGGTGACTTTATGATGGTTGTATCATACTGCCAAATTACTGCCAAAAAATTGCATCCTTATCTTATGCAGCTTTATTCACACACAAACACAAAATATGGTGATTGGGTTAGTGCAAGAAAAAAAACCAGCCTGACTTAAAATAAAAGTAACTCTACACAGATCAGAAAGCAGAAAATCCCCCTGCTGTTAACACAGCGCAGGTTTCAACTTATAACAGGAGAGCAGCAACTCAGAGTGACACCTCCCTTAGGAGTGGTGACTGAATTCCAGGTTATGAAATCAAACAAGAAATACAGCTTTTCTTGATTGCAGAGCTGCAGACAAACAGCAGTGCCCTCCTCTCATCTCTCTCTGCAGGGCTATGGGTGAGCCCTGCCATTATATAAACTGCCCCAGAGTTCCCTGTGATTCACAGCAGCAGCAGTGAGGGGTGGGGAGCCCAGGCCAACCCATGGCTGCAAACTCCTGCAGGAGGCAAACGAGCACAGACCCCCTTTCTGGGCAGTTTGTGATAAAACAGTCAACATACATCTTTGGGAACTATTTCAACTGACTGGTGTCATTGCAACAACCAAGATGCCTGCTTAGAAGGGAGCAGGGAGATCAGAAGCACTCCAGTGAAGAGAGCTGGGATATGCCTTCACACACAAATGACCTGGGCTTTCTATATAAATAACCAACCAAGATGCACACTGTGCCAGTGCCTAACAGCTTCTCTCTAATGAGATCTGTGGGTAGATGAGCCCAAAAGGGCCTTCTGACTGTGTGCTGCTGTGCCACATCTGCTCACACAATCCCACAGGCTCTGTCCCCTGCACAGGTTGTCTTTCATTGCATGGTCCCACACATGTGCACCACTCCAGAAGTTACATGCATGTGGGATGAAATAATTCCAGCCACAGAAACAAAGCAAATTTCATGTGTGCTTCATTAGAACAATCAAGAATAAAGCAATCAATTACAAAATATACTGAGAATCTTTACAGATCTCAAGAGAAACAGTCTTCCTTGTTTCTCCTGTTTTCAAAATATAGGAGAAATCAGGTAATGTATTTTATCTGATAAGCTTCGAGATTTTAGAAATATTTCTTATCATTTCCATACTGTCCATTTCATACAGAGATTTCTAATTCTGTTGCAAAAGTATTTCCCATCAGCACTGTGTTTCTTACTCAGGAGAGGGCTAGAATTTTTTCATTTCTTACAGGATTTTCCTGTGCTAAGTTGAAAGGCCTAAGGAGGTCGATGCACTTTCTTATCTAGAATTGGGTAACACAACTCCTAGGCATTGCTAACACAGCTAAGGATCTGGCTGAGAACACAGCCAGTTACAGGATTAAAAATCCACTGGGAGCCTCATCTAAAAAGGGAACAGGATAAGAAATGGATATCATAAATGAAGCAGAGAACTGGAAGGGTAAGGGAGGGAAGAGGACTAAGCTTCTCCCTCTCCTCTCTAGCTCTGAAGCAGACTGTTGCCTTTATATGCCTTGCTGAGCCATGAACAGAATGTCTTATTCCTGTGCACCAGCCCATGATCCCACTTTGCTCCCCACTTCCTCACCCTCTCCCCTTCTGCTTCCCTGGAATTTTCATTCCCAGCTTTGTTAGAACCAGGGAGCCTGAGGAAGAGTTTCTGCACATGGCCTACTCCTCCTGGCTGCTCTCTAGAATGCTGAATCAGCCAGAGTCAGCCCTGTCTACAGGAGGATTAAGATATATTATATAAAGTCATTTGGAAAAAAAAAAAGTTAAAAGATGCTAGATTTGTTTGGTTTGTTTTTAAAAACCCAAGTGGTTCCTTGTCTACATGAAAGCTTCATGCAAGGACTGTACAAGCAAACTCAAGGGAGACAGAGATGTTTCAAACAATTACTCTGGACAAAATAAAGCAGCACCAGTAGATTGCCCTCACTATAAACTATGTTCTTTCAAAATGAAACAATCCTTCAATAGTGACACCGTCATCTTGGATAAATGATGCTACTCTAACTGGGTAATCAACTGAGGCAAATAAAAATAGAGCCTATCACACCATCAGTTTTTAAATCAGAAATCCCCACTGATCCCAATGAGGCATTTACTGAAAAGATAATGGGTCCCAATATGGGCCAAGGGAAGTGCTTAATAACATTCTCATTTTTCTACTCTAGACAAGGAATCACAAAACAATTCATTCAAATCCAAGAGAGGAATAGCCTGCAATTTGCAGCTTGATTTCATTATTGATCAGTCAGTAAACGGAATTTATTCATACCCTGTTTGATGCAGTTCATAAAAACCTAAGAAAGAAGATTCTCCCCGGTTTACTGCAACAATCAACTGACAGCACTTCTGCTGATTTCAGAGACATCCTATTTGACACAGCACAACAGTGGCACACTCTCTGCCTGAGAGATGTCTTACAGGCAACTACAGTACTTCACAGGCTTCCTCAGTTTGTGTCTGGCTGTGGCAAACTTTGATCCTGAAACTTGGTTAAGTGACTCCCAGTCATTAGGTGGAAGGGAGATGTTTATTTTTCCAGATTGCAGAGTGCCTTTCTCTAGAAGCAGAATCCATTCAGAATGGCACATTGCATGGTACAGGGCTAGGTCTCCTACTGCCACTAATGGCACTTGGCTGAAGAATTCAGAAACTGTTCCCATTTTTTTTTCTAATAATGGAGACTGTCACCAAGTCTACTCCTTTTTAATACCTATTCTATACAAAAGCAGCTCACATGTTTTTTAAAACTGTACTTTAGTATGTTTGCTGGCAGCTCCTCATTTGGCTAGATTCCAAATGTGCCTCTCTTCTCCAAAGCAAGAGTGTCATTTATCCAAGAACATTTAAAAACTTTGCAAATGGTACTGAAACCCTCAGGTAGTTTTTCCCCTTCTTAGGAATCAGACACATAAAAATTACAAGGAGCCTGAGTAAGTTTGGGGGAAAAAAACCCTTTTTAGGTCTGCTGCTATCAGTGTGTTTGCAGTTCAGGCAGGTCCTAAATATCCAGTAAAACATTTTACACAATGACATGCAACAGAGAATCTATTGAAGCTGGAAGCACTCTGCAATGACTTTTTCCCCCGATTTCAGAGCACAGCATGGTCATTAATGAGATGAAACTCTTTGTTCTTTCAGTCCAAACTCCCTCATTTTATCTTTGGAGCAAGCTTTTTTCTGACACAGGGGCAAACTTCCCTCAGGTTAATCTGGATCTTTACTCAAAGTCAGCCTAGCTCACATCTATATTCAACAGATAAATGCAGTTGAGTCACAAAGTCTCAGCCTCACTAATATTTAAACAGGTTCAGAGCAGATGAAGTGAAGTCAAGCTAGAGGACTTTCAAAGATATTTGACTTTAAAAACGACGTTTCAACTACACAAGCACAGGTTCTTTTCAGCTACAGTTCTATTGCATGCAGCATAAATTACACGGCTTAAGAGATGATGTTGCTTACTTGTAATATCAACCTCAGCATTTGCAAGTGGAGGCAGGTTAGGTGAGGAAAAGGCATTGAAACTCCCAGCATCCACCTTAGTCACCCTATTTCCCCTGTACAGTTTATTATAAAAATACAGGCACACCTGCAAGACAAGTAAAGAAACAGGTCTATGAATAAGCCAGTAATTAAAAGATGCAGTAGATAAATACTGTAGTCCGTCCTTTATGAAGTGTTTTCTAAATCTTTAAAGCAACTCAGAGGCTAGTAGATGTTTATAAGTCTAACCCTTTCAAAAAGTGTTGGCACTTCTGTCACACATTGGTTTAAGAATTTAAGAACAAAATTAGGTTCAAGTTAAGAGCTAACTAGTTTCATAATCCTCTCATGAGGCTTACTCTAGGAGACAGCAAATTTGCCTGAGTCCACTTCAGAGATGGAGGAAAGAAACAGTGTGAGCTTTTTAATAAATTCATCAGTTATATATAAATTCAGTGTCCAAAACATAACAAAAGGCCTGGTGAAAATGAGGATAACTTCCAAAAGTTACCATGCATTATGTTCCTTCTCAAGTCTATTAAAGTTTGTCAATTTGAAGAAAGAGAGATAACCTCAGAGCTGTTATCAGTTATGAAGATCTTGGCCAGTCAGCTGTTGCTGTTGTCTTCAAGAACTGGCTTTGGAAGCATGGCAGATGTAAAATAAGGTGTAACCTGCCCCATTTTCTCCCTGAGTTTTGAGCTGCACAGCACAAACAGCATGGTACTGAGACTATGGAGGTACCTCCAGGTGTACCACTCTCGACACTTCCATCTTCAGGAACACAGCTAGAAGACACTCCTCCCAGTTCTATAGTGACTGGAGAAGTTCAAGGTAACATTCAGTTAAAAAACATACTTCAAGGTACATTTCAGACTTGTGAGTCTTTCTGGATTGTGTATGGGCAAACGAAATATGACCAATGTGAGAACAGCACATGCTTTGCCATGCAAGCACTGTTACCTCAGTTGGAATCCATTCATCTTCCTGATTAAGTACAATTCCTGACTGCCTACCAGATATTTAGTGAGTGTTTGTGCCCTAGAGGGAGAAATGCAGGTTCTGAGATGGTCATGCCAGCAAACAGACCTCAGGAATCACGAACTGGCCAGCCATCAGCAGTGCCCCCAGAAGGTTGTCTCGGCCGTCATTCTGCAGCTCATAAATGGGCACCTGAAGAACAGAGACTGGAATTAAACCCTGGCCCTTATGTAAAGCCCACACAGCAGAAAAAATGAGTCCAACTTATGCAATACAAATACATGAATAATTTATGTAACAATGATTTATGGCAAAAAAAAGTTTTCCTTCTTCGCCCAAACTATTTTAGACTGCAGCAGATGGCGAGACTTCTCTCTCTGCTTAACAGAATTTTGTAATTTAAGTGCTTAAAAACCAACACAGAGATTTTTCTAACGTGATTAACAATACTAACAGCAGTTCAAAAAAATATAAAAACTAGCAAGTAGGCATAGTTTGAAGTGACTGAGCATAGGAGAAGTGATGATAGAGAGAACATACAGAACTGTCACTACGGGCTTCACAACAGCTCTCTTGCACCATCTTTCCTCATAGCATAGCAAAACTGAGCTAGCAGGTTATTACTGACAGAAAAGGGCAAGACTAAAAACAGAAATTTAGTCTGCTGAGTGATGATTTCCATGCCTTTTCAGACTGCCTCTTTATTAAAAGAGAGTGCTTCTTTCAGCAATTATTAAAAAAGAAAATCACATGCTCCCTTGCTGGATCATATGTCAGATAGATCTCCAAGCAATAAAACCAAAAAGAAAGCAAAACCTTGACTGATGTATCAGACTAGGCTGCTCCATGTCAAGACAGCAAGTGGGAGCCTATTCCTTCCTAGACTTTTGTATTTTGACTTCAAATAGACCACATGTGAAAGGGAAGTTATGAGATTGGGGAGGGGAATTTTACAACGTGATGTTTCATCTTTCCTTTGTGATTAGAGCAGTATTTTACACTCAAGCAAGCTATTCTAGTAAGACAACCCCTCCCCCTCAGACAATATGCAAAGGGCTGATCTCCAGCTAAGAGAATGAAAATTAATAAATGTAGTCTTTAGAGAAAAGGAAACAGACCATATTAAATGCTTTGTGGCACAGAAATGATCAAAAATGCATCTAATGATTTAAGTTCATTTTTTTTAATTATAAAGAATGCAACAATGAGTAATGTAAGGTGAGATAACAACTGATGAAGTAAAAAATACTAAGCTTCAGGGCTTTTAAAGAAAAGAAGACAGCTGACAACCAGTGGCCACCTGAGGCTGGAAAAATGCTTCTCATATAAACCGATTACTACACAATGGCCAATGACAGGCTCTTATGTTTTTCTCTGAAGCATCTGGCCCCAGCCATAATGAACTCCTGCTCTGATTTGGTACAGAGTTGTGAAGTCATTAATGATAAAATTATGGGGCAGATCCTCAGCTGGTGAACAATCATTTCTCACTCATTTCTGTCAGCACTGTGACCATCCTCCCTGGCCAGGGGCCTGGCCTGAACTGCTAAACTGTACAGTGATAATCAGGATACAGCCAAGTTCTGCATATAAAAACCAAAAATGAGGATTCTTGCTTCATTAATTCCATTACCTGAGATCCTGTCAGAACAATAGTTTTGCCCAGGTTCTCACACATGAAGGACAGGGCTGAAGCTGTGTACGCCATGGTATCAGTACCGTGCAGGATCACAAAGCCATCGTACTTCTCGTAGTGCTCCTGCAGGTGGAGAGACAATTTTCACACTGTTAAAGAAATGCCCTGGTACCAGCAGCTGAGGTACACAGGGCATGACTTTCATTGATTCAGGCAGCAGCACAATGCCTTTACTGCACACACAACTCCTCCTAAACTTACCCTGTTTCAGTTTAAATACAATTAAGGGTTAATCGGACACTGAGCACTAGAGCCAGTAATTCTGATTATGGAACAGTCAAAGAGATTCTTCTGTGTATACATATTAATGCAGCCTTTTTAAACCAGAAGACTCCTAATTAAGAAAAGCTTAGCAATGGCTTTAAACAGGAATGTTAACATATGCAAATGAGGCGTATAGTCTGATGTCTTGTTGCCGCTTTTACTTTAGGGATTACACCATTTACAGGAACAGATTAGGCAAACCAGGGCTATCATAATGTAGGTGAAAAACCAATCCGTTTAATCCATGGCAGGCAGGCAAACCAACAGTGTCAGAGTGCCCTCTTCTGATGGAAAGCCATCCTTTCCACAGCAGAACCTGGGGGAGAGGTTCTGGTTCATTAATGGACCTTGATCTGCTGGTTTTTGAGAATGCCCTCACACTATCAGGCACATGCACCATCAAAATCAATTTCATAAAAATTTTAATCCACATACAATTTCACAAATGCAAAGCCATGAATCACACTGCTCATCCTGTGACAATAGTTATCTGCTATCTGCTAAGTTATCTACTTTAAAAATGATGGACACAGCAAACACTGCAGGGAGAGTCACTGATGTCACTTAGTAACATGGAAGGGATCACACAGAACTCTAAGCAGATATATGAAGTGCCAGCATGGGGAGGAAAAAAGGAGTTTAAACAAGATTTCTTTTTAATTTCACTCCTCATGTTACACTAGGCACACACACACTTGGCACCTCCTGATAATAAGGTCATGTCCAAACTAATTTGTAAGTTCCTACTTTCCTTTTGCTATTTCTTACTAATTTGTAGGTTCCTACATTCCTTTTGCTATTTCTTCATTGATACTCATGTCTGTCTACCTGTTGCTACCTACTGGAAGTTTCAGGGGGTTTCTGTTTATCTCTAACAACTGAGCCAACACAACTGCCAGTGCTGCAAGGTCTTTCTACAGGCCAAACTACAATGTGATGCAAAAACCATGCTGCAGCAACAAGGTAAGGAGGATTCAAGAATGGCCAAGAAATAGCCACCTGTACTCTCTAAATCAAGTAGTTTCAGTCTTATGAACCTTATTAGATGTAAAAGAACATAGTTTAGTTTAAGGTTCATAATAGAAAAGATCAGGCTTTCAATTAAGGAGATATCCCACAGAAACATCTTGGAATGTTTTAGTCTGGAAAATCATCATCATGTTAGAGCTGTGGCAGGCAAGTGTCCAAGATGAACACAAAGTGGCAGTGTCTGTACACAACCTGGAGAGCTGAAAAGGGTTCCTTGTTTTTGCCTTCTCAGCAATTTTCATTTGGATTACACAAACTGGGCATCCAGAGAACCTGTGTACAAGGAAAAAAACCCAGTTTCTTTGTAATAAAAAATAATATGCCAGCAAGGGAAAAAGGTAAATTCTCTCCTGATCAGCATGGGATTGCTGCCTTCTCTTGGCCCTAGGCTTTTCCCAGCTGCATCCCTGCATCCCTAGAGACTTTCCATGTACACACCAGCTCCATCTGTTCTTTGCCTGGGCAAGATGCATTTGATAGGACAAGCAGCCTCCCAGGTTTGGTGGTTTGAGGATCTTGAACTTTCAGAAGCATTTCCTGCATTATTGAACTGTTCAATGCATTGCTAAGCGTGGTGGAAGAAGAGAATTTACACTATAAAGCTCACTGCCACAGAGTGGGAGAGCAGTATCTTCCTAGCCCCACAGTTATTTATTTCTGTCAGTATGAATTCCTGGTGTGAAGCATTTAAAGTGTTTTGCAGTTTTGCTTTTTTTAAAAGCACACAGCTAAGTTCAGACAAGGGACAGGAGCACAGAAATGCTGATTTATTTTTTTTTTTTATTCTAGAGAAGGATGTAATGAGTTTATCTATTTATGCAGAAATATCTAGGACTTTACACATTTCCTCTGTGGGAAACCCAACCATGGCAGCAATTTTTTCTACTGGTTGTAAAGCTGAAGCTAGTCCAGTCCATGTATGCCCAGAGTAAGAAATGCATAAAGACATCAAATTATTTTCTATGTCAATAGCCAACTATTAAGCTATTTGAACACTCAAATGATGTGTAACTAACTAAGCAACCTTCAGCTAAGTTACCCACACCTAAGGATTTTATTCAACATTTTTGGACAGTGAATTTCAGTCAATGTTTTAGGACACATCAACCTACATATTCCACACCTTACTCAATCACAGCTGCAAATTTATTTTATTGTATGGAATTATGGCATGGCTCATCCTTGGAAGAACGATGCAACTTTAATGAATTTACAACATTTTCAAATGAAATAAAAATTCTGCAAACTTTGCAAGCACAGTACTTCTTACTTTGCAAGTCACTAATTAAGGTACTTTACACTTAAACAAATACATATTTATAGGGCTACTGAATTGTTTTATCTTCCTAAGTATACTAGATATACTGCTGGTTTTGTCTAAGTGAAAAGTTAATTCTTATCCCACATCACTGTACCTCAAGTTTCTTTGCAATTTTGGCCCAGTCATCTGGTGTCATGTTGGAAGAATCAAGCAGCGGCGAGAGCTCAAGGATTGTGTAAAAAATTCTCTTGTTTTGCTTGGAGAGACTATGAAGAAAGAGAAGAAGAAAGAGAATTGGAAAAAAAACCCTTAACATTAATATCAACTCATCACTTTTGATTTTTTCTTTAAATCAGTAGTTTTTACACTTTTCCTCCCCCAAATCTAGGTGGAAAATGTCTTAAATCTGGAAATAAAATTCCAAGTATAGAAGCTCATGAGTTGATGTAGTTTGAAGCATTAATACCTACATTTAATGTAATAATAAATACAACTTGGGAGGCAGACATGGCTGTGGGATCTCAGGATTTGAGTCCTGGGATGCCGGGCCCCCGAGAGCACCCTTGGGGGGCCTGGGAGTCCTGGAATGTTGCCAGAAGTGTCTGGTGGCAGGACTTTGACCCTACACGGGAGACGACACCTTTATGAAGATAAGAGGGCCTCACCGGGGTGAAGGGTGAAAAGATTAGCTAATTAGAGGGTGAGAAACAGGGTTTAGGATTTATGTACAGGGGGGTTTGGAGGAGTAAGATGGAGGAATTGGGGTGTGTCCTGCCCTCCTTCTTCTTCCTCCTCTCCTCCATCTTCTTTGGCCATGGTGGCACCTTTGGATTGGTTATTACTGAGAGTACACCGAGTTATAACAATAGATGGTATTGGGGAAAAATGATAAATATTGTACACGTAACAGGGGGCATAAAGATACGTGGTGGTCCGGAGGACGGCACAGTGTGCCCATGGCTGACTGCTGAGCAGATCTTTGTTTGGCTGAAAGAACATCTTTTAGATAAACAATTAATAAACATAAAAACCAAAAGAAGAACTGAAGCCTCTTCTCGTCCTTCGATGCGCGGGCTGCCCCAAGGCCACCCCGGGCCTTTCCAGGCCTCACAAACAGCCGAGATAAACCGGACATTTGGCGTCCCTGGGTGGGCTCGAACCACCAACCTTTCGGTTAACAGGTTTCTGGGCTGAGAGTGCACACTGCTGGGCATGTCCAGCCTCTCATCCACCAGCACCCCTGAGTCCCTCTGGGCAGGGCTGCTCTCCATCTGTTCATCCCAGCCTGGATGGACACCAGGGCTGCCCTGACCCAGGTGCAGCACCAGCACCTGGTCTGGTTAAACCTCATGGGATTCACATGGGCCCAGCTCCTGAGCTTGCCCAGGTCCCTCTGGATGGAATCCCACCCTTCAGGGGTGTCAACAGCACCACTCAGCTTGGTGTCATCTACAAGTTTGCTGAGGCTGCTCCTGATCCCTCTATCCCTGACATTAATGGAGATATTAAATAACACTGGTCCCAGTACAGACCCCTGAGAAATACCACTGGTCTCTGATGTCCATCATGACTCTGAGCCATTGAGCACCATCTTCTGCCTGTAACTATCCAATCAATTCCTCATCCACTGAACAATCCACCCATCAAACCCATCTCTCTACAATTTAGAGAAGGATGTTGTAGGGGACCACATTAAAAGTTTCACAGGAAGTCCCAGTAAGCTGTGCTAGCTGAAATCACCTTCCTGTCCTCCATGTTCCTTAGCAGAGCTTCTAGAAAGATCTGTTTTGTGACTTTCCCTTCCCCTCCCAGAGGGGAGGTTGACAGATCAGTGGGTCCCATGAGCTTATTTTCTATCCTTTTTGAAGTTGGGTGTAGTATTTCCCTTTTTCAAGTCACCTGAGACTTCTAATAAAATCTGTAGACTCATTCCCCCATGAAGCCTCTAAGCCTGGTGCATACAGCAGAGAGAGCATTTAAACAACGTGTTTAAACTGACATCCTGTACCTATGAAGTCAGACTTCACATGGAAAACTGCCTTGCTGGATATCACATTTACACATGCTACGAGTAGCTGTGGAAGTCAGCCGAAAATCTGTGACACAAAAGCTCTCCTGAGAATGTGCTGTTTGAATAAAACATGACATCCTGATACCAGAAACCAGCCCTGGCTTCAGCTTCTGATGCCTCTCTCTAAAAAGAGATCATGTCATTCCTCTTCCATTGACGTTACACACCGATATACAAAGTTCACAAAAATTTCTCCCCTCAGGAAGTCACAATATTTCCCAACCACCTAGTTAAAATATCACTTGGCTAGCACAAAAGACAAGATGGCAAACTGCCACAAACTAACCTCCAGAAAGAGCACTCAGCAGTGCCAGAAAAAACAAGACAAGTTTAGTTTTTAAACCTCAGGTTTTTTTATGTGAAGGATTGTTTTAAGCTTTTCTGGTTTTCAGGGAAAGATGTGCCAAGAGAAGTACATTCAGGACTCGTACAGGCATATTAGTCTAGTTTTGTTATGTTTCTAATCCCTTAAGTATTTCAAAGTTATTCAAGCACCATGTCACAATAGAGCTCAATTTTTCTTAGGGTAGGCATCATATTTAACACAAACTGTATATTCATATAAATACTACTGCACCCAGGTGTCCATTAGTTTTTTCCTTTACTCCTTTTCCTGCTATCTGCCTTTTAAGGGGTTACTTTTAAAAGTTTTATAGAGACCTTAATACAAAGTAGAAAAAAAATCATAAACCTCTAATTTTCTATGAATATCCTGGTTTTCTTCATAAAGATTAATGAGTATCCATTTTTACTCATGTAGAAAACCAACTATGGTCCCATTTATTTTTGAACAACTGTGTAAAATCATTGTTTGTGCAAAGTTAGCATGTTTACAGGGGTGCAGTAATTCATCACAGTTAGGGAATATTTAATATTATCACACTGCCCTCTAAATAAAACCTATAAGCTTATTAACCATTGCCCAACAGTTAAGAAGCAGTGCAGATTAATTATAAGCCCATTGCTTATTATCATAATGTTGCATGAATTTGGGAAAAACAATCAGCTTTTAGGGCTTTTAAAAACAGAAGGCCTGCAGAACTAAAGCACGAGGCCTATTCACAGATGCATTAATTACATGCTACTTTTTCAGACATATGCTGAAGATGATTCCCATGGAGGTATATATAGCTTTCATAGTTTCTGTAGAATACTTGCATGTTTGCACAGCAGCAAATTAACATTAAAAAAATCCAGGAATAGACTGCCCAGAATGGTTACTTGTTGCCTAACTGTTGTGGTGTGTTTTTAGCTTCCGGGTCCCTTTCTCAGGTGTGCCAATATTCCCTTCTCCCTTCCCCCTCGCCCCTTGCTGAGTGTGCCCTGTCAATCAGGTTTAACATTCCAGCAAGGCGTCGTGTGATTGGTCGATTTCAAAGGATGCTCCTCAGGCCTGGGGGACATTGGCCCGTATAGGTGTCCCCAGTCCCTTGAGACCCTGCCCCTTTCACCTGGTTGGTGGCTCACCTGTCCCCTCCCCTTCCCCTGTCCCCGAGCTTAAAAGGTGAATCAGACCATGCGGCCGGAATTCTGTTGGAGGAATTGCCCCGGTTCAGACCTCTGTAACCATGGAATAAACATCTGGATATAACCCTCCAGTAGAATCCTCTCCTTTCTCTCTTCACCATCGCCAGAAGCTCTCTCTCCTGAAGTAAACGGAGTTCCTGACAAGCCTGGACTTGTTCAGTGCCCTGCTGCAAACTCCAGCAGCCAAGGTATCTCTGGGGTAAAGCACCACAGTGCTGCCTTTGGCCCAGCAGCGAGGGTCAGAACTGGCCCAGGCAACATCTAACTGGTAATATTGGGATTCATATTCCAATACCTAATGAAAGTTACTTCTCAAGCAGTTCTAAGGAATTTCATTGCAAATATACCCAAAAACATATTTTCTAGGATTAGACTGCCCAGAATGGTTACTAGTTTGCTAATTTATTTCTCAAGCAGTTCTAAGGAATTTCATTGCAAACATATCCAAACACCTCTTTTCCATCCCATCAAACATGGTGGACTTTTTTCTTTTAAACGAATACAAGCATTTTTGCTAATCTCATTACAGAACCTTCATGCCACATGTCTAGAGATGTAATGAATTCAAGAGCAGCAGACTCTTGCTGCCCCCTCAGTACTTACGGGAGCACCAGGGTGTTCTCGGGGAGCCCGTGGCCGTTGCTCAGCCCCGTTTCCCGCGCGTACCCCTCGTCGTGCAGCATCGGCATCGTCTTCAAACTGCTCACTAATTTATTGGCCTCAGGAGCAAGCCCTTCAAAACAGGCAAATGAAGGAAGTGAATAAAGGAGCAGGGATGGAAGGGAGTGGCACAGTAAGGAGGGAAGAAGACAAACAGCAGATTGCCCATCTTTCCAAATTAAACAGTCTATTGCCAGTTTAAAGCTGTGAAAAATGAACATAGCTAATAAATATTCATGCAGCTATTCTTCTCTTGACTTGAAATAGATAAATCCATTATTTAAAAGAAATAGTGTTTCAAATCTCCTCCACATCAAACATTTGTGCTTTTCCCTATTTTTCATTGTTGCTTGTCTGCAAATACCTCTCAGAAGCAGGGCCAGGAAGCCAATTTGCAACTGTAGCAGAAAGCTACCATTCTCTTTCACATCTGCCATAGCTATTATTACTTAGTAATAGTAGTAAAAGACTTAAAAAGCACCCAGTTGTGATATATACTAGGTACTTTCCACTAGCAGGTTTAAGACTGAACATCTGAACTGACAAAAAGTAAAAAGGTGCCTAAACCTCTGAATAGAAAAAGTTGAAAGCATGGATGCATCTCCAACTCTGCTCTCCCTCTCCTTGCCTGTGATGGGGTTGATCTGTGGCAGGGACCCTAAAACAGATGCTGTTTAAACTAACCTAAGAACTGCTCAGTGTTTGGTGGGCCTGCAGGTGTCCTGGTTGCAAGCAGGTATTTCAAAGGGAATCTGCATGTTGTTCTCTGTTAGCTAGTAAGGCACTAATGGTGTGATGTTACTGTCCTCAGCACCACAGAACTGAGTTCACCTGTGAACCCAACCTGCAACTCCTCTCCCAATACCCTGGGAATGACAGTGACAGTCCTGGCATCCAGAATCAGAAGCCACCCTGGTTTTCTGAAGTCTGACTTCTTGAGATGGTTTTCTTACAGGGAACATCCAACAGAGGTACTTCCTTCTGGACTTCAAGATTTTACCATCAAATTCAATTTAATCTCAGTGTTTCATATCATCACATATGACAAACAAACCATTAAAACTCATTATTCTATTAGTTCTAGTTATTTCTAATTTGAGGCCAGGGAATTCTCTCCTATTTCCTAGTTCTGATTATTTAAACATGATTCTCATCCAAGTTAGCACCTCTAATTATTTTTGGTTCACCTTCAAACAGCACGGTTTACTTCAAATGCTCAAACCCCAGAGAATATTTTCAATAGTATTTCTCCATTTACTTTCCAAGCTGATGGAAAAATCCTTAAGAACTCCCTGATCTCCCTCCTGGCTTGCCTTAAATTAAGAAGGGGGCCTCTTCATAGCCAACTTCCTCACAGGACAGCAACAGCATTTGAGTGGATTTCTTTGGATTACTGCCAGAATACTTTGTTTTACAAATTATACTTAAAACACTTTCAAGCCTTGGATGTTTCATTCATTCAGCTATAATCCCTGCTTTTCCTATTAAGGATGTTCCTAGCTTAGTCACAAATGGCCACTTCTGCTGTGCCTGGGCATTGAGTCATTTTGGCTCAGAAATGCAGCCCAGTTTCAAGTGTTTCCTGGGTGTTTTCTGATTATTCTTCTCTTTGTCCAGTGTTCATCTTGCTCTGAATATTGACAGTGGATTAGACTGTTTATTTTTTGTATTTGCCACAGGAACTGGAGAGCTGATGTAAGCTAATGTTCTTTAATCCCTTCTCTATAAACAGCAGCTCCTCATCTCTTAATCACAAATCTGTCAGGATTTTTCTGTAATTGCTTGCACGGAATGTAAACTTTTTTTAAGGCATTCTGCAGATGTACCCAAGATGACCCACTTGCAACCCAGACAGCCCCTCACATGCATCCACATCTAGCAGTGATTTCTGCTTTATTACAGCTTCAAGAAGCAAACACAGGGGAACTCAAGTGCAATGGTTTTAAGAACACTTCTACTTCACTACACATGGAAAACAGCTTTTGTGAGCCAAGCTTGTTGACAAAGTATTTGAAGCAACTTCACCCCTGCAGAGAAAAGGCAGGCTGGGTGACTTGTCCAAATAGCTGTCACCACCTTCTGTCCTGTCCCTTGTCAGCTGGCCAGCCCTGGCATCACAGAGCAGGGGTCAAAGGCACAATGGCAAACAGGCACCTGTGGCCAAGGAGCACAATCAGGGTTTTGTCTCACCTGCAGTCCAGGACTCTGCTTTTCACTCTGGTGCTATAGATAGCACAGTTATAGCTACCTGCCAAACAAGATATCCTGCAACCTGTGCTGCTGCAGAGAACAGGGAGCAAAAATATTAAAAATATTAATTGCAGCAGTTATGTTACTTGGAGCTTTCACAAGTGAGGTACAAAGATTTCATACAGGGAAAGGTGTGGACTACAGCAGCCAGTCTTTTGGCAATCCAGTATGTCTAAAAAAGATACAAAAATAACTAAGCTACCTAAGTAGACTATTCCAAGATAGGTAATCTTTCTAAGGGTGTTTATCTTAGTTCTACTTGGATTTTTTGGAGTTTTTTTTCTTCATTACAGGTAAAATTTAGGAAAGAGACCTAGGCCACATGCCCAAGGAAAAGATCTTCCTGAAGGCACCAGCACAAACTTGATGGAAAGATCACTATCACAGTAACCTCACTCTGGAGTGCAGTAAGGTTCTCTTCCTGAAATGAGCTACTGATAAGCCAAAAGAAACTAATGTAGGAGGAAATAAGTAGGAGTAAGAAGCTTTAAAAAGGCACTGAAGTGGCTTGAGAGCAAAAACATGAATGCTGAGAGAGTCTGCACCTGAGTCTGGTTGTCATCCAAGTCACATAAACTGAAACAGACTATTCCTCCTCTGAAAATAACTCCTGCACAGGTAATGTAGGTGTGCAGAAATTCCAACAGGAATTTCCAAGATGTGCTGGAGTGGAACTACTTCTCTTCACCATGCTTGAAGTAAAACACTTGTAGTTCTAGGAAGGGTTGTAAACAGGCACTTTCCATCCACTGATAAATAAAAGAAATGAGCATCTATTGTATCTTCCCTTGAAGCATGCTGCCTTTCCCATGCCCTTTCACTAGCTTCTCTCTGAACACTAAAGACTGCCAAATATTCTGAAAGAGGTACTCTGGCTGCTCTGCAGCTAGATGTGGGTATGAAAAGCAGGTCAGAACCCCCCACAGGATGCAGCAAGTCAGCATCATTGGATCACAACTGTTAGACTGTTTGCACATGCTGTAATGATTGACACTTGTTAAGCAAAAGGAGAACAAACAAGATGAGAAGAGGTTATAAAGTTCATTCATAAAAGAACGAGACACGTGATTACAATTTATTCACTTAAAAGAGGAATTTAGAAAGCTGAGGCAATAAAAGTAGGAAATGGTTTCAGTATAAACAATGCAAACTGAGAAAGCAAGTCAGCACATGGCTTTGAAATATGGAAATATGAAATTTTTTTTACAACTTTGACAGATTAAAAACAAAGATGACAGCCATAAAAAACAAAGAACACCTTATAGCATCTTTACTACAATAATAAGGATCAGCCAATCACCCTCTCCTGAGAAGAAAGGGCATGTATTTGAAAAAAAATCAAGTCTAGGAAGCTCCAAGGTGAAGCCCCAAGTGTTTTAAGAACACAATAAGAAGCAGAGACAGTATTTCAGGCAGGAGCACAAAACTCCGTAGTAGGGATCACAAGTACCCATGTTTTTGAGTCTAGACAGACACAAGCTGTGGAAGCCCGGGGATGCTCCATTGCCTTCCAAGTAAAGGAGGAAAGAAATTAAGCAGGTATTCACCAAAATTGGACTGTTTCCCTCTCACTCCCACTCCTGATGTTACCTTGTTTCCCTTTAATCCAACGCTAGCATGCACACAGCCCTACAGCAAGTCAGACCTGACTGAAATCCATCTTTTCCCCAAACACACTAATGGGTTGATGTTTCTTTATCCCTTGGGATCTGTGCCTACGGAGTGATGATCGAGGGATGCTTAGGTGCCACTCCAACCAGCTGCTAAACTGGGGGCCTGTGCAGGTGTCAGCTGAGTTTGGGCACCTATCTGCTGACATTTAGGGGCACCTAAAAACACACAGCATATACCTGTAGGTACCTAAGAAGCCTTCAGATAAAATGCAGGTGTTATACTGACACATCTCAGTGTTCAGTTTTGGATGTAAACATTTTCCAGCTGCAGGGAGAGAGTTTGGCATATCTAGTTAGGCATATCAAATTTGGCATATCTATCAAGTCTCCTCCTCCCTCAGTGAGGTAAGCCAAAGCAGAACTCTTCAGTGATTTCATGAAAGAAGCCAAGAGCTGGTGGGAGAGCAGCAGAAACCCGTCCCAAGACTGGCACTGCATCCGATCTCGCCCATCCTGACACCGGGCAGCTGCCACACTCGCGTCCGCTGCGCCTGCCAGGTCACCACTGGAAAATCCTCGTCACGGCCGCCAGCTCCAGCGGCCCACGCTCTTCCCAGCAGGAATGCCAGGCACACGCTCTCTGGGCGGCCGGTGACAGTGGCTCATTTAGGGCTAAAAACAGCCTGCATGACTGGCGCGACGAAGTCGGTTTCATTTTTAGTGCGCAAGGTAGGGCAGAAAAGACTCACGCTGCAGGAAACACGTTGTGCTCTGCCAAAAGCCGCTGCCGCTCGCTGTGACGCTCACAAGGATGCCCATCAGCTGAGCGACCGGGTGATCCAGCGGATGGGAGCCGGGGATTACAGGGAGCCGCTCACAGCAGCGATGCTGCACCACAAACCGCGCCGGGTCCCCGCGGTCGCATCCCCACAGCCAGCCCCGCTCCCCACGGCCAGCCCCGGCCGCGTCCCCACGGCCAGCCCGACACCCCCGCCGCCGGCCCTCACCCTTGACGTCCTGCACCATGCCGATGGTGCCGCCCGTGTTGATGACCAGCACTCGCGCCTCGGCCTTGGGGGTGGGGTCCGGGGAGCAGCCGCGCAGCTCCTGGGGTGGGGGTCCGGCCAGGGCTCTGCGCAGGGAGCGCGGCTGTCCCGCTGCCCCCTCCATCCCGCGTCGCAGGATCCGCTACCTCCCGACCGCCAGGACAACGGGGAGTTTTAAGGGGCGGGAGGGCAGGGGCGGGGCCGCCCCTTCCCGCTGCCCCGGGGGCGGGCAGAGCCGCCGTGCCGGCCCGCCCGAGCGCGGGGAGCGCCCGTGAGGGGCCGCGGCCGTGAGGGGCAGCCCCGGCACCGCCCCCTGCACTTTGCGCTGCGGGCAGCGCCGGCCCGGGCGGACGGCAAAGCCCTTCATGCTTGAAGGAGAAGCCAAGAGCAGCCGCGCGTTCTGGGCCCGGGGAGGAGAGAGGGGACACAGGGCTCAGGGTCAGCTCGGCGACAGCACCTGCGTAGTCCTCTTTTTTCCTCATTTCCTCTTTTTCCTTCATGGGGAAGAAGGTGGGAACTGCTCCTGCTTACCTGGGCTTAGACGCGACTCCTGCCCACCCAGCGTCTCCCACACCAGGCAGCGGCAGCACCCCTGTCCCTCTATTCCAGCGTTCTAATCTGCACCCTCAGCTTCCTTCCAGATGGATTCCTTTGAGGATCGGGTAGGAAATCAGCTGTGAGGAGGCTGAAGTTATTTTCGAGGAAATCTGATAAATCTGTTGTCATGAGATTTGTTATTACTGTATTTATAACTGTAAAGCATAATCAGCAAAGCAACTGGTTAAAACGCAACGAGCCAGTTCCTGGGGACAGCAGCTGCTGGGAAGCTGCCTGAGCTGAGAAGTCGCTGCTGCACAAGTACCTGAGGCTGAACGTGTGACTGAAGTGCCTGAGTTACCCAGTACGTCAAAGGAAGAACGTACTTCCTGCAGGAACGTGGTACAGTTGTTTTGGCTCCTGGTCACATGAACTTAGTTTGTATCCTGCACTGCACCTCCTAAATGAAATGAAGGTAAAAATAGGGATTGTGGGATAGTCCAAGCAATTTCTTCTACTTCCAATTCCTGTGACTCCAACAGGAATAAATTTTATGTGCTCTCCTGACGTTGTCAATCTCTCTCTTGGTCTGAGTGGACCAAAACATGGCACAGAATCCCAGATGTGGTCCCACAAGTGCAGAGTGGAGGGCAGTAATCATGCCCCTGTTGTTTGCTGGCTCTAATTGTCCTAGTGCAGCCCAGCCTTCACTTTCATCACTGCAAGGACCCTTTGCTGCCTCATATATGACTTGTCCATAGGACCCCCAAACCCTTTTTGCACAGCTGCTACTTACATTTTTTTATTTATACAGTAGGCTATTGAACAAAACACAGCAGTGTCTGAAGGCAGAAACAGTGTAGTAACTCCAGCTGCTGGAATACACTGTGTGTATTGACATATCCACAACGACATTTTCTAAGTAAACAAACAAACACTGTGGAAACACTTTTTTCAAAAGAATGAGAAATTACATCTAATTCCTGTTACGTATCACAGAAGCACATTCCACTTCCTTCATACATCTCTGGCACAGATCTCAAAGCATCTTCATTCACCATACTCTTTTTTCCCTGTGCTACTCAGAGTAAAAAAATTAATCAAGATCACATGAAAAGAATGTGATGAAGAGGTTTTAAATTCTGCAGAAAGGTCATTTTAGGTTCTGCGGGACTCCCTCCAGAAAGAACAAAACTGAAGTTCCATTTGAGTAGGATTACTAGAGTGGTTCAGAAATTTAACACTTTCTTTCATAGAATAATCAGGTTTTGAAAACGCTTCTGGCAAAAAAAAAAAAAAAAAGTTATTTTCCTTTTGTTTTTTAACACTGCAGAGTGTTGATTTATTTTATTTTTTCAATTAAAATATTTTTTCATTAAAAAAAAATCAAAACCATATGCTGTTAACTGCATATACCTGAGAATCACTTTGTATGTTAGAATACAGAATTCTGAATGGCATCCTTGGATTAGAGAAGTGATCCCAAGTAAATTACACAATGATGCACAGAAATTACTCATTGCACAAACAGAAGGGTGAAGGACAAAAGACCAAGTGGCACCACTTCAAGAGAAACCAGTAAGAGAATTCATGAGAATAACAACTGAATAAGAGATGTTGAAAATAGAAAAAGAAACCCAGTGGAGATGCTCAGAGAGCTGCAACACGTGCACATCCCTGTAATGATGCAACAGGCAGCAGATTGCCTGAGGGCAGAGAACTCAAGCTTAGAATTAATTTCCAGGGAAGAACTGATTGCAATATTTCTAACAGCTCAACTATAGACCCAGGCAGTGCATCTCACAAAATTAGCTTGGAAGGAACAGAAGTACCTCTGAAAACATAACTGGCAAAGCTACATCCAAAAAGTGATTTCCTTGCAAGCAGAGAAAAATGATGGCCTTGGATGACTTAATGCAAAAGAGTTCTGGGCTTGCAGCAATTTTAAAGCAGGGAGTTGTGGAAGCAGAGGAGCAAAGTGGCATTTAACAGAGGTGGTATTTAACCTTCTGTACCTCACAGCATCCCATACCTGAGAAGGAACATTGATGGCACTTGTTGGAAGGAGTTTCTGCCCTCACAGCCTGGTAAGGTCTCCAAGAGCTGGATAGCAGCCCTGCAGTCTGTCAGCATGACCTTTCTGATGTATTAACTGGTGTTCATGAAGGCAATGGACTCTCCATATCTGCTGAATGAGCTTAGGCCTCCCTTAGAGAATTCAGTATCAATTTCTAGACCAGTGGAAACAGCAGCAAGAAAGGAAAGGAGCAAGCCAGAAGAAAACCTGTTCCCTCTTCCCCTGCCTGCTGCAGGTAGAATAATTCTGCTCTAAGCAAGATAAGTCATGCACATACATCAAGATGGGAGGGAATATCATCTACCTGGGAGGGCATCTGGGAGCTGGAATGGGTTTTGGTTGTGCTGTGGGTAGATGGTGGCAGAAGATAATGTTTGAATACAGAGCAGTGTTGGAGACCAGGAAGATGATGAAAAACAAAGAAAGCTGCAAGAAAGTATCACTTTGTTCCTGAGCTGGTGCTTGAAAGAAGGGGGAAGGAAGGTCAGGATTGGGCAGAGACTGACCATGTAGCAGAGATTCAAGGCTCTGCTTAGGGCCTTCATCATTAAGGGCCAACCATAAATCATCCTGGATGAGGCTGGAAGAGGAGCTGGGCAACAGAAATGAAATTGCTGGGGGTCTCAGGAGAGGGAGACTTCCAAGGCAGGTGATGCTTGGAGTGCCCAGACTCCTTTGGAGCTTCAGCCTCTGTCTTTCCTTCTTTTCAAAGTGTCAGTGACCTAGACCCTGTGTCTGTGAGCTGTGCCAGCTGATACCCCTGGGCACAGAGGGTCCCAAAAGATGAGGGGAATGTCACCCCCAGTTCCTCAACTGATTCTGGGCAGGGCTGCAGAGCACTTGCTCTGTTCTTCCAGGAGAATCACACTGTCAGGATGAAGAGCAAAAGGGAAAAGGATATAACACAGCTGGGAATTTCACAGTTCCTTCCCCAAAGAGGGTCTGTGTAGGTGTTAGGGTGCTTTGAATGAACCCAGCTGAGCCTGTGGCCCCTTGCACTGTGGCCGCTGTGCTCTCTGCAGGGAGTGCAAGTGGGGAAATGTCAGTGTGAAGGGATCCATTTCCAGAGAGAACAGGACTGTCCTCCTTTACCTGGGTGGAGTTTTAGGAGGTACAGATGAGTGCACGTAGATAGACCCTGCTTTGACCCTTCCTAGCAGTGTTGTGTTGATGTTGGCATCTATTCCAAAAGCTTGCCCATAGATTTTACAAGAGCTTTTGTTTACAGTGCAAAGACAGAACTGAATGAGCAGGGTAAGGAAGGCCAGAGATGGAATTTGAGTAATGGTGACTTGATGGGCCACAGTGAGTGCAGTCCCAACAGGCTCTGCCTTGCTTGACCTGTGGTCAGGTGTCCCAGGCTCATTTACCTCCCACCACCTCCTGCTGCAGAACTCTGACTTGCCCAGAGTGAGACCTGGGTGAGACAAAGGGCTGTGAAAGAGTCACACAGACAATGGCCTGAGTGAACAGAATTGTCTTGGAGAAACTACAGCAAAGCTGCAGCCTGCTAACCAGAGGTGGGACCCTCTTCTCTAAACCCAGGATTTGTGGAGTTTGTTTGATCTTGAGAAAGGAAAACACTGTTGTGTGTGACAGCTGTCTCAAAATCAAGTCCAACACAGAGAGTCTTCTTGCAGGCATTCTGGAAGCTCTGGTGAGCCTTTATTTATGTTGTTACGCAACAGCTGAGGTGACTGCCTAGCTAGATCATCCATCAAAAATAATGAATCTCTTAGGAAACCTCCACATATTTTTGACCCATTTTTGAGGATCACCTTCTCTGATCTCAAGAATTGTCCCTTCCAACAAGGAAGAGATCAAGCAGAGGTAATAGGCCTGCGTGGATAAATAAGTAAGAATTATGCATAAGAATTGTTCAAGAGGTGGAAGAAGGGACAGGTGTCCCAGAGGAATTTAGAGGTACTGTCAGAATATGCAGGTGTGTTGTTATGAAAGGCAAGGCACACCGGAAATTGGATTTACAGAGGGATATGAAGGTTCAACAACAAAGGTTTCTAAGGTAACTAAGCAGCCAAACGGTGACTAGGGAAAAGGTGTGGCCAAGGCAGGATACTTGGTGACAAAGGACATGGGAAAGCTGACAATGCCACCTTGGTCTCAGCCTTCACTGGTTGTATTTGCCTTTAGGAACCCCAGGCACTTGAGGTCATTGTAAAATGCAGGGCAAGGAAGACTTCCTGTCACTGGAGAAGGATCAGGTTAGGGAATATTTGAATAAATCAAACCCTGACAAGTCCCTGGAACCTGATGGGTGGCACTCACAAGAGCTGAGGGAACTGCTTGATGGAGTTTGAGGACACTTGATAACCTTCAAAAGGTTGTGGCAATGAAGAGGAAGGTTCTCAAGGAGAGGAAAAAAGCCAATGTCACTTCTGACTTCAAGAATGGTTAGAAGAGGAGATGGAAAACCAGACGCTGGTCAGCCTCACCTGAGTCCCTGGAAGTGGTGGAGCAAATAGATCTAGAAGCTATTTCCAGAATATGAAGGTCAAACAGGCAGTCAGGAGCAGCCACCACAGATTTATCACACTTGATCAACCTGGCAGCCTTCTCTCACTATGCAACTGGCTCAGTGGTGAGGAGAGAGCAGTGTTAATATCTAATCAAGATATTAGGTCTTTGGACTGGAAAAATACCCAAGCAACATTCTACTTTATATTCTCAACTAAATCACTAATTTGTCTTTTTTTTTTTTGGTAGTCACATGTCAATTAATATACCTGAAAGATTAATCTTTTTTACTGAATTCAGCTACCTAGAAGACAGACACCTAGTTGCAAAAAATTAGTTTAGTTATTAGTGGTTAATAATAATATAGTAACAATCAGAGTTTCCTGAGAAGCATGGAGCACATCCAGCATTCACAACTGTTCACCATGAGCTAAAAAACTACTTAGGTTTTTGTTGGATTTTAGGGGATTTTTTAGTTCTTCTGGTTTGATCTGCTGACAGAGAATACCCAGGTCAGAGTTCATGCTGTGCCATAAGTTCTCAGCCTGCAGCCCCACAAGTCACAGATTACAGTGAGAAGGGACACACAAGGATGGGAAGCAGATGCTGTGAACTTCTACACTGGGCTGCACAAGTTTAAATGCCCTTTCTTTGAGGGGTGGAGGGACCAAAACTTTTCTGCCCAGCCAAGGGCCCACTGAGATGGCAATGGCATGGAGGTATTAAAAGGGGGTGAATCCACAGGAATTCCATTTCTGACCTAGGTGTGAAGTCTCAGAAACACTCAGTCACTGAAACACCAGTGCAAATGCTGAGACAAATCCTAACAGGACATTAAGTGGTAGCACAATTCGGAGATGCACCACTTCACAAGAGAGGCTGGCCACCCCTGCTCTTCTTCAGGCTTCAGATTGTTAATTCTTGCCATTTTTTAGTTCTGCCAGAAAAGTGAGGGTTGGGCTCTGTGCAGCCCTGGTGACCATTCTGGAACAGGGAAATCACATCTCAAAGCTGCCTGTGGTGGCTGGGGAGGGACTGGGAAGGCCTTGTGACCATGTGACCAAAAAATGATCCCATCTCAGCCTTGGAATTGTAGCTCTAGAGAAACCACCCATGACAACAAAACATGCCACTGAGATGACACAGAACGTGCCACTCCACAGCAGGCAAGCCAAGGGCAGCAATGAAGTGACTCAGCAAGGAGAAATTCCCTCAGTTACCTCTCCTTCACCTCTGGGCTGTGAGCTGGCAACAGATGCTGCAGCTGGTGCTCGGGAGCACAGCCTGGCACCAGGCTGCAGGCACTGGCAAGGGCAGGCTGAGAATGGCCTTAGGCAAAGTAAGAGAACAGATCTGGCATCAGGAGGGAAAACACCACTGGAGGAAGGCAGTGTACATGAGCACTGAAGTGCAGCATGAGCCTCAGGCCACACAGAGACTGTAGGCAAGATAAACTTGGAATGCTGTTTAAGGCTTTCAGAAATGGAACAAAACTTATAAAACCCATCCTGACACACAAGTAGGAAACAGCAACAAGTGCCAGGAGTTTGAGTTAATAAAGCACGTGCTGGGATCAGCCTCAGGGAGGACACGAGATTGTGGTGTGACCCACACAGCAGCTCATCAGCAGGGAATGAGGGTGGGGGACAGAAACCTGCAGACTGATGAGGTCAAAACAGTCCACCTGCAGCACTTCTGGCCCAAGAAGGTCTGGATGTGTGAAACTTGTAATAGATTTTGAATAGCAGGTCAGAAATACCTTTCTTAGAGCTTTCCTAGCAGTCTGATAGCCAAGCTGCACCAGCAAACCTGCACTGAGGTGGTTTGGAGAAGACACTGCTCTCCACAGGAGAGTTTCCATCCACTGAGGTCTACATCACTGGTCCAACTCTGCTGACTCCACCTGGGTGATTTTTGGGATTATCTTTTATTCAACACCACTCCCCCAAAACAATAAGAATGCTGTAGCTCTGGCCTGTTTCCTTGGTTCTGCAGCCTGCTTAGCTCACTCCTCACTCATCAACTCCACAAACCTGGCTGCTGTGCCCTTGGGCACAGTGATCTCACCTTGCTGATGTTCTCCCTCCCTGCTCTGGGGAAATCACACCCAAGAACAGACTGGGAGGCAGTGTTCCTTTTCTTCTATTCATAGCTGTCTTAATCACACTTTTTATTTTTCCCTGTGTGGTGCTCATTATGCTGGTTCATGAGTTTCTTAGCTCATCAATCCTGCACACTGTTCAAACTCAGTCAAAATACCAACCTAAATAACTCAGTGTACTGGCTGAGCTTAAGTTACACTAACAATTATCAGAACAATATGACAGCCATCACACCAAGCTGTTAAGAACTGGGAGTGAGCAGGGAGCCAGAAAATTGCTTTGCTGCTCTAAGATGTCCTCACTTGTTTAGCAAGTAATTTTTCAACTATCTTGTATCTCACAAATTCTGTGAAATGGAAGGGGTGCATTGTCAAATGAGGCTTCTTTGCTACAGCCAAGAGAGTAAGAGCCTTCCTGTGAACTGCAATAAAAGCAGCATTCGTAATTTCAGGTTCTCTCCTACCTCACATCAATTCTTCCTGACACTAAATGATAGGAAACCACATGGCAGCCACCTTTGTAGTGTAGTTCTAGACAAATTTCCCTCAACCTCTAACATTCTTTGAATATCTATGAGAAAACCAAACAAGTCAAAGGTCACTTTTCTGTAAATGCCTCCTAGTGCCAAGAGCCTCTCCAGCCCAAAGGTTCCTTTTTATACCAATCCTATAAACCACTAATCCACAAAAAGCTAAAATACACAATATATCTCCTTTTAATCTCCAGCACTAAATAAAGAACAAGAGAACTGAAGACCACGTCCAGTACTTCCAACACTTCGCTATTCTGGCCAAGTCTTCTACAGTAGATCAAACAGTAATGCATATGATGGGACTGCACAGATAAACCTTGTGTTTAGAGAGACTCTAAAGAAAAAATTATATAATATATTATATTGCAAACTATAGACACTTACCTGCATCTTGGAGCAGGTAATATGGCCCTAATCATTATGTCCCCCAACAAAATTTGTGGTAGCTTTTTCATTTGCTTCAGACAAAAACTAATTCAGATTATATTAAAACTAGTTATTGAAATGATCCTGACCTGGAAAAGCTTTTATCAAAAGGCAGCCAGCTCAAGTTGACTGTAGGTCAGTACATGAGACAAAAACAGGAACTGTGTGCAACTGGCCTAGAAGAGCTAAATTAAATGTAACTAGATTTACAGTTGTCAAACAAATCACATGAGACTATATTGTTATAGCAGAAAACAGGAAAAAATTAAGATCTGTCTCAGTTCAAATAAATTGAAAAAGAGTAAATTGAAAACTGGCTGCAGTAAAATTAAGACAAACATTTGCATTTTAATATGAAAATAAAGATAATAACATCAGGGAATGTTTTCTCACACATAAGCACAGAGGAAGGATACAAGAAAGTCCTTTCTCTTCTGATTCCACTCTGGGGTATGGTGCTTTTCAACACTGTTGCTGTACACTCAGCTCTAGATGGATTGTTCTGCTGTTGTTCCTGTCCTTCAGCTGAAAGCATCCATCTGAAATGTGAAATGTTCCTTCCAGAAGCACTCACATGCCCCCTGGATGCTCCTATGGTACCATGGACTGTGCTTCCCTTCCTCATCCTGCAGCACTGACACCCTAAGGAGCATCACTACCAATGTATTAGCTTCAGAAATTACTCTCATCTTAGGAACTGCCATCAGCAGCAATCACTTTGTGTTTTTCCCAGTGTATTTTCTACCTCCTTCTCCTTTAGAAATAAAAATTCAAGCAATATCTATTCCTTAGAGAACATGTAAAATGATCAGAGGTAAAGTGCGCCTGTTCAATTCCCATCTTACCTGGCAGGTGGGCAGGAGGAGGGTGTTTGCACAATGGCTGTCAAGACCAAGCAAAAGTAGTTCAAGACAGAGCTAACATCTTCAACTGGAGAGGAACTCCCTGCAGCTATGTTCTGTGATCTCCTGAAATATGTGCTGTGGAAGAACTGTCTGCATCAAGAATTTTAATAAAATCTTATCTGCTTTCCTGTCTTTTAAAAGTGGCCTTTCTGCCCTTATTAAAGATAGATGAAGAAAACCCCAGGTACACATGTATCCTCTGTGCTGGTCCTGATTTTTCACTCTAGATTTTTGCTATTAAGAGACCAAAAAGAGAAGAGTGAGCTTTGTAAATGTTGAAATGCTGCCAACAGCTGTACCCTTCCTTCTTCAAGCACACAGAGAAAGGTACCCCTGGGTACTGGATGCTGTGTTTAGGAAGAAAACAAAATGAGAAGTGAAATACTTAAAACTCCTCCAATGGCACCCCACATGGCATGAAGAACAAATACAGGAGGGGCAAAGAAAACCATCCCACTGGAGTGGCTGTGGAGCACCTGGGGCTCATCCCTCTGACTGGCCCAGAGAGAAGACAAGTTTCATAAGCATGACATGAAAAGGTCATGAACTCATCTCACCACGAGTGAAGAAGTTTTGATTGCAGTTTTTCAGAGCAAAAAGCAACCTCTGCACTTTTTGGAGCACGGAAATGAATGCCAGCACTTCAACCACACACTTCACCTCCCTCCTTCCCCTGAACCAAGGGGCAGCCCCACTTCTCTCTTTCTCCAGGGCGCCTTCCTGTGAGGGAGGGAATTGCTGGGGTGAAGGAGGGAAGGCCATGACCCCTCAGGACAGCTCATGGTGTGTGCAGCTCACCTCAACCACTGCCCTCACCACTCTGATGGCAAAACCAGCACTGAGCAGCAGCACCCAAGCTCAGCCCTCTCAGCCCTTGCCCTGAGAAACATCCACAGACTCATCCATGTGCCAAGAAACATCTGCCAGGATTTCCCCATCACTCACAGCCACGTTAAGGGGGTGACACCCCTCTCTTGAAGGGGGGATCACTAGGAAGGTCCTGTCCTTGTCCTGCAGCTCTCAGCAGAGGGAACAGCCACCTCTGTTTGCCCAGGGCTTTAAGTCACAGATCTGGGAGATCAGACTGACACTCCTGGAGCTTGAGTGAAAGCTAAATATAGGAGCATCAGACAAGGATGACAAATACACCTACCCATGCAGCTCAGTGATTAAGAAAAGAGCAATTTATCTTCCTACAGATTCACCAGATCAGCTTAGAGCTTGCCTCTTCCCTCAACACTCCTTTAGAGGAGTGTTGTATCTCAGTATCTCAGACATACCATCTTTGCCTCAGGTTTCTTTAGTTTATTTACCTCTTCAGAGTTTCATCTGCTTTTTTCAAGGTTCTTCTACAGAAAGAAATTCCAAATCAAACTATACACTGATGGTGGGTTTTTATTTCTCTGTTCAGTTCCATCCCTTTCTATGAGGTAGAAAACACTGCTCTGTGTTACTCTGGTCCTTGAAAAACATGCCAACAACTTGGCAAGGCCAGTGTAACTCCTGCACAGTTTATGCCAACACCTGTATCTGCTTTAAACCATGATCCATAACTTATTCTAATTCATGGGGCTGTTTTCCAACACTTCCATGTAGAATTTAACCTGCTGGGACTGCACTCACTGTGGCCTATAAAGTCACCATCCCTTCATTACTCAAATTCCATCTCTGGTTTCCTCCTTGCACTGTAAAATCCACAGTGCAAGTTTTCAGAATAGGTAGTTCAACAACAGCACAACACTGCTAGGAAAGGTCAAAGCTTCTACAGGATCTACATGGACTCACCTGTACCTCCTTAAATTCTACCCAGCTAAAGGAGGACAGTCCTGTTTTCCCTGGAAATGGATCACTTCACACTGACATGCACTCTCACCTTCATTTCCCCACTTGCCCTCCCTGCCGAGAGCACAGCAGCCACAGTGCAAGGGGCCACAGATGTGGTAGCGTGTTGTTAAGTTTCTTGTGTTATTCCCCTAATTTATGTATTGTTCTCCCCTATTATGTGTAAAATGGTTTCGTTCCCCCAGTTTTTCCCGCCAGTGCTAGCCTGTCAGTTAAGTTGCTATAGTAACCGCTATTCACAGTTGCCGATATGTAATTGCTCCTCCCCTGGTTTCCCTTATAAGTGAAAGTTGTTTCCTCCCTGTCCAGTCAATCACTCCCTTCCTCCTCCCAGGTTTCGAGAACCTTCTCCTCTCTGGAGATGGTGGCTGGCTGGGGTCCCAGGACACCTCCTTTACCTTTTGATTATTGGTCTCCATGGAGTGTCAGTTCTGTGAAGTTCATCCCCCCCACCTTTCCTGATTGGCTCTGTCTGTACCCACCCCCTTGCTTTATAATCCTGTTTTCACCCCCTATGAAAAAAACCTTTTCCCGGTTGGTTTCCCGGTGTTTGGATGCAGCATCACCGTGAATAAACTGATGTTTAACCCCCGGGAAATGGTCAGCTCCGTTCCTCCCCTATACCAGCGGTGTGAGCCAGTCCGCAGCCAGCACAGCCCGAGGCCCTCAGACGCCGAAGGGTGCTGGCCAGGAATTGCAGAGGGGCGTCGGCCTTTCGCCCTCAGCTAGTCGGACTCTAAACTTCGGGCCACATACGATCTCCTCCGCACACAGGCTCAGCTGGGTGCATTCAAAGCACCCTAATCCCTACACACACCCTCTTTGGGGAAGGAATGGTGAAATTCCAACTGTGTCATACCCTTTTCCCTTTTGCTCTTCATCCTGACAATGTGATTCTCCTGGAAGAACAAAGAAAGTGCTCTGCAGCACTGCCAAGAATCAGTTGAGGAACCAAAGGTGACTTCTCTGTAAAAGGATTCACTAACAGTATTTTCCACTTAACATACCTGTCATAAGGAAACACTTTGGCAAGGATAAAAACACACATTCTTTCAGTATATTTTCTGAGATTCTGGAATTCAGTAAGACAGGGAGTTCAAGTTCCTCAGTTTTAACAGTTATTAAAGGATCTGCCTTCCCTGAAGTTCTAGTTAATTTTTCTATTTGTTTAAATATTTGATATCCACCAGAGCCCATGGCATTAAATTCCAAAATTAATTACATGGAATAGCAAAAAATCTCCTTTTGATTTAAAAGTGCTATCAGGTATCATTGCAGCTGTAGGGGAAATTATGAATAATAGTCAATGCACATTGTTTCACATACTAAAAGCACCTGCCAGTACATTTTGTCACTTCATTATTATTATTGGAGAAATTTAAGAGCATTAATCTGATCACTTATAGATTTAAGTATTTCCACCAATACTGTACTGTAGAAATACAGTCAATTATGGTCACTGAAGTCTCATTCTGCTCAAAGTTGGTGAGCACCTGGAGATAAAGCAAATCTTGACAAGCAGTCATGGCCTTCTTTCTTATGGAAGTAGCCCCCAAAAGCCACAAAGCTGAGCTGGGATCAGGTTCACAGCCACAAAGATGCTGCTACCTCACAACATTTGTTATGTCAATAGTGTGACATACTATTGCCCTTTGAGAGGGAAATCCTGAAGCTACTTACCTTAAACTTGTTCAAGTGACTTGGCAATGCTGTTGAAGCCAAAATCAAACTATAAAATAGAGCAGCTCCTTTTTAACTGTTGGTACTGTATATCTACAATTTCAAATAAACATCATCACCCAGCAAGGCTGACTTGAAGGATGCTGAGCTTCCTTCAGGGCTGCTCTGTCCTGTATCACAGCAGCCCCCACCTGGTGGCAGCACAGACACACACACAGACCCACACATGGGAGAAACAGTGTTGAAAAATTCAAAAAATAATATGCCTGTTGCTTATGTGGAGTGAATTCCTTCGTTTTTCTCATGCCTTTGTGTGTTGCCAAGTTTCCTTTTCCTACAGAAAGTCCCATCGTTAAAAGACAAAAGCAAGATTTGAAATCCTGCCTGATCCACTTGCCCCTGAAGGTGTTTAACAGGAACACTGAATTGATGTACAACACTTGGCTGAGAAACACTCTTGTCTAAGCCACTTGAGATGCAATTTTTCTGTTACACCTCTCTCACTAACTATTCTAATTCCCAAGGATCACTAAAATGGGTCTAAGAAAGTAATGCTCTAATAAACCAGTGAAATTGCCTGTTAGACAGTCATCCCTCTGTATAATTATAGCTTAAAGTAATTTCTTATTCTAAGCATCCCCTTATTTTCCAAAACTCTGCCACTTCTTTATGGTGACCACAGATTCTCTGTCCTTCAGAGGATGACTAGATATTACATGACCTTGACATCACTGAGTGAACAGTGAAAATTAATTCTCTTCCATATATTGTTTCTGTATTGATGTATTTTGTGAATGCAATCACATACCTTTAATAACTAAATTTAGCTTTTATTAAGCATGAACACAAAGGAAGGGACAAAAACATTTTATTTAATTTCTGCATTTTATTCTGAAACCAGTGACCTCATTTTTAGGGCTAAAGATCTCCCGGGTAAAAGTAAGTTGAAAAGATGAAACAAAGTGCCATGAATTAGTAATTCCAAAGCATTCTTCTGCCATACAGGAAGATAAATCATGTTATATTTTGCTGTACAAAAAAATTAACAAAAAATTGTATCCAGTATATGAAGAGAAAGTTTGGATCAGAACATCATTTAGATCATCAGTTTCTCCTGACTTCTATTTCTTGGTTAAGGAAAACCCCAACTCCCTTTGTCGCATATTTTCTTAAGAACAAAAAAAAAAGAAAACAGGAAGATGCAACTTGCAATTACGGGCAAAAAAAAAGTAATGCCCCTAATTTATGAGTTTTTGGACAGTAAATGAACCACTAAGCCTAGATTTGCTTCATCTTTTGAGTACCTTGTGATAAACCTGTTCAGAAGTACTATTAAAATGAAAATTGCATCCTGATTTACATCAGTTTCTTTTATGACTGAACTTGTCTGCTCTAGGCTAGCAAACCCCAGCTTTTTCAGAAACACAGGAACATTTTCCAAACTGTATTTCAGTATATTTGTACTCATCTTAAGGAACAGTCTTGCAAAACATGCATACAAGACAGAACTGATTTTTAGACTAATAATACCTCATCCTCTGAAAGACTTCTAGAAATACTTAATCCTTCAACAAAACAAGCTTGTGGAGCTGATAAACACGATTTCCTCCTTCATGCTGCTTTTCAGACTCGTCAATAACACACTGAGAATCCACCTGGCCAAAAGAAGCAAGATGAAAGTCAGAATGCATTCTTAATGTCTTGCTATATAACACAGCTAAGAAAATGTCTTGAAGACTTCTGAGTTTTAAATCATACAGGAATTTCAGTTCCATGCCACACACTGCAACAAAAGATCCAGGGCTCCAAAATGCTTTATCTCATGGTTTGCCATGATTTTAGAACACTATTTCACAATCAATTCCAAAGCATTACAGGCAGCATTTTATGATATACAATGTCCTGGGATTCTTCAGAGACAGTGGAGAAAATCTTGATTCAAGGCCTACACATTAGCTTTTTATAAAATATAAACACCAGCAGAAGTGAGTGTATTATCTTCCTAAATCCAAGGATAACTGGATTTGAAATATGAAAATAGAAATATTTTGACCTAAGGCAGTATATCAGAACACACTCTAAAAAAAGCCTTTTAGAAATGAGTGCCCTTGGTTCGTTCTGTTGTCCCTCTTTTCAGGGGTGACCCAAACCCCTCCTTTACGGGCTGCAGCACTTTTACTCCTGCACTCACTAATTCCTCACTCCCTTTTTAATCAAGAATCTCTACTTGTTCTTCAGGAAATCCAGTGGCCTGCAGAGGCCCTTACAGAAAGAAAGGTAAGATTTCTAATGGAGCAGGAAGCTAGGAGAGTTCTCTCATGAAACCCTCCAGGGTCTTGAGAAAGCTGCTCTCCTGCCTTACCCCACCACATTTGTTAGAGAACAAGACACGTTTCTGTCTGCCTAGAAAGGAAAAGCCACAGCAAACCAAACCAAAACTAAAATGCACTCATTCAGGAAAATGTAGCTACAGCTGCTTATTAACAGAAAGAATAGAAAATTTTAAACTTCAACAAATGTGAAGTTACCTTTACAATCTCACCTTACAACCATGGAGAGTTCTGTTTAAAAATACTAAATGTTTATATACACAAAATTAAAAAAAACAAACAACCCAATAACTAAACAGACTCTACAAACACACGGTATCAACAGCCATAAGTGATTACATAAACAGAAGTTTTTATGCTTTAATTTAACCCTACAGTGCTTTTTGGTATTTTCTAATTCAATAACCACGGAAGTTCTCCCTCTCAACACTCTTAACTGTACTCAGACGCCCCAAAAAAATCAACCAACCAACAAAAAACCCCACAAAAACAAAACACTAAAAATAAAACCAAAAACAAACAAATGAAAAAACCAAACAAAAAAATCCAAAAAAGAAAACCCCACCCCACAACAACTTTAACATTTATACACTTACCTGATTCCATGCATATGGCTTCTCATACCAGGTAGGATCAATTATGTCTCGAGGCTTTGATTTGCAGATTAAACTGAAATTACATAAATACAGCCTTGAGAAATACACCTGTATTTGGTTAATTACAAAGACAAAGGATTTTTTTATATGAGATACAACCAGGTATTTACAAGGTGTCTGTGCAAAAGGGAATCTTAAATTTCCCTCTTAATCTAGTCTGATTTTTCACTTCTCTGTACTTTGCCCATCCAGTGGAGTAAGTCAAAATAGAAATTTTCACAGGGACATACCAAGTATCAGAATGTATCTTCTTCTAAGGAAGATAATGAGATTCTTTTTTCACAAAGCACTAGAATTTGCAACTGTAATTTATTCCTTACATTTTATGTATGCTTACTCACTAGAATGTATAATACAGCTATTTTTAGGGTATTTTGTTTTGCATGACAACTCAATTACTATAGATTGTCTGTCTGCTCCAGTTATTTCCTCAAGCTGTGCAAAGTACAACAGTAGTAGACATTAATTAATTCTGTCTAGATGCGTTTTTCAAAAACTGATTTTAGTCTTAAGTAGTGGTGACATGTTGTAAATACAATTAGCTTTTGAAAAATGGAAAACAGTTATGAAAGACTGTTCAGGCTAAATTTTTACCTATGTAATTGAATTAATAAATGTTTTTTCCAAAACACAGAAAGTACAATTGGAAAAAAAAAAAACACAAAACCAAGAAAGATTTTATGCAAGGGAAAAGAAGAAATCATTACAATAATCAGACCGTTTACTGCGTCAAATAAAAACACACAAGAACAATATAAAATAAAAATTTAAATAAAAATATCTGTAGGATGGCTGGAAGACAACCAATAAATGTAAAAAAACTGTAGGAGAGAAAAGGCTACCAGAGAAAGGTAGAAAATCCTGAGGACAAAAAGCCTGGGGCTGGTGAGTGACCGAGTCAGGCAGTCGGCGCTGACTGAGCTGGGAACACATCAGTGCCCAGGACCTGTGCCAAGCTCTGACCCTTCCCCTCCCAGCTGGCTGCAGATGTCTGAACAATCAGCCCAAAATAGGTGCCCAGAGTGCAGCAAGCATTCACATGTCTGAACAAACAGCAGTGACATTTTAGTGCCTGCAATTCAGCATGGAAGCGTTGATGTCCCAGCACGAGCTGTTACTGTCACAGTCACCTCCAGACAGGGGCTGTGGCTTTGCCTCTTTCTGCCTATCCACATCCCTTGACTTCTCCGTTGCTTGTGCTCTTTTAATTTTATTTCTAGTGCCTCAAAAGGTAAGGCTGACTTGTTAATTTACTATGGAACGCACCCAAATTTTATTTGGACTTTTGGAAATAGGAAGTATGGGTGTCTGCTTTTACCTTAAAGCAATTTGATAGTTTTTTTTCCTACAGATAAGAGAGCAAGTACTTTCAAAACCAAGGAACACCTGAAAAATCAGCATGAACAGCTGCTCTGATAATCATTCTGATAACCCTGGGTAAGAGCAGGGTTCTGATTTTTATCAGCACAATGAACTGCCTAACTTTGACATCCTGCAGTTACTTCAGCCAAGCTCTATTGGCAAAAAAAGGTCCTATTTCTTACAGATGAGGCTGGTAAAAGTTATGTTATGGCCTCTGGGACAGAACTCTTTTTAAGATAGTTTAGTGGAGAGCCAGATAAGGATGAGAAAATTCTCCTGGTGATACACACACAGCACTAAAATTCATGCATTGTACAAACAAGGGAAGATTTTTCACATTATGCTCAGCAGCAGACAGGAGAAGCTGTTCTGGGATATTTCACTGCACTCCTTCTCTCAAACTACAGGGTGAAAAATTCACTGAATCACAATGGTGTTTTCAGAACCTGCTTCACTTCCAAGAGGCTTGCAAGGAAGAAAGGCAGGTGGCCTTACTTCAGTTCCTAAATTTGCCTGAGACTTCCAATTCACTTGGCCAACACCTATTCTGCACAGGTCTGCTGAGGAAGGAGAGGCAGCATACATGATTCAAATTCAATGTACAGGAAGAAAGAATTCTAAATACTTCTGCACTGCTATGCCATAAGACTCCATTAGCTTTGTCCTGGGTGCAAAAACAAGGATACAGAAGAGCTGATATCCTGTAGAACAGGTTTTACAGTCTAGGTTTTTTGACTCTTAAGTGATTTGGCTTCCCTGAAGAACCAGTGCTTCCACAAGAAGTCTAAGGTTGTTTATTATACTGCTTTATAAATAAACAAAATAAATTAAATGCATCATTAAATGAGAGCATATATTATTTTTCCAAAGCCTAACCTGAGCTATGCTTCAAGCAATCACTCATTTTTGCTGAGACTGTGAAACAGAAGATATTTTTTCTACAAAATGATTACCAGAGAAGCTTCTGACGAATATCCTCCTGCAGCTGTGCCACTTGCTCCTGTCCAAAATGCAATGCTTGCTCACAGAGCAGCTTATTCATGGCTGTCCTCAGACTGTTTATCTGTAAAACACCAGATACAGAATATAAAGCACTTTAAGCCAGCACAAGGTCTGTATCATATTACACTGACATGAAGGTGGTTGTGGCATCCACATCATTGAACTTCAATTGGCATAGTATTTCCAGAAGTAAAAACATCTGAGGTTTCAGAAATGCTTCTTCCTGCAGCTGCACCTCTGGTGGTCAGTGATGTTAATATTTCAGCCACCTGGTATCACAGTTTTTAAGGTTACTCGGATATACAAGCTACCACTTGCCTGGACTTTTTCCAAAGCAGAATTCCCTCTGTGAAAGTTTTAAGCCTTTTCTCTCTCTGTCCATAATTTTTCGCATACACAGCAGCTTGGTGTTACCACTCTGGCTAAGGCATCATGAATACAGCCAGCACACCCCAAATCAGTGCTTCCAGAAAATACCAGCTCACAGATGTGTGGGGGCCTGAATGTATGTTGTATTGTGGGATCTGTGTGGGTCCGAGTTGCTCCAAAAGAGCTGCAGCTGCAGGGACCTTAGTTGGGCAGCAGCTGTAGCTCGTGAAGGTAACTGAAATAAATAGGGGTGGGTCAAGAGCCCAGGAGGAGCCCCTGAGAAGACAGGAAGGACTGTGCTGCAGAGAATGGAGAAGAGCCCCAGCAGAGAGGGAAGAACAACGCTGCAGCGAAGATTACAACAACTGGTGCCCCATGTGATGAAGAACGCACAACCAAACATTGAAAGAAGGTATGGAATCCCCCGGACAGCCGAGAGCTGTGGCAGCCTGAGAGCTGGGACTTTGGAATATCAGCCAGAGAGCTGGGACTATAGAAGATAGGACAGCTGAGAGCTGTGGCAGCCTGAGAGCTGGGACTAGAGAAGGTATGGAATCCCCTGGACAGCCGAGAGATGTGGCAGCCTGAGAGCTGGGACTGTATAGGGATATGTATATATTCTATGCATGTATCTAAGACAGCTGAGAGCTGGGACTGTATGTATATTGTCATTGTATTATTGTTAAAAGAAAAGGGGGAAATGTGGGGGCCTGAATATATGTTGTATTGTAACACCTGTGTGGGTCCGAGTTGCTCCAAACGAGCTGCAGCTGCAGGGTCCTTAGCTGGGCAGCAGCTGTAGCTCATGAAGGTAACTGAGATAAATAGGGGTGGGTCAAGAGCCCAAGAGGAGCCCCTGAGAAGACAGGAAGGACTGAGCTGCAGAGAAAGGAGAAGAGCCCCAGCAGAGAGGCCATAACAACACGGCAGCGAAGATTACAACACAGATGTGTGCACCAGCATGTTCACTGTGTCCCTGGAGAACCTTCAGGAACAACCCCAAGGAGCTGCTGCACACACAGACCTACCCAGGGCACGTGTCACACACAGCCACTGTCCTGCACTGCACAGGGTGTGTACGTGCCTCCCTCTGACACATCTCCCTCTCTGAGCTGCACAAGGCACTAATGAGGAGAGCAGAGGCTTTATTGTTTGTCTGGCCGATCTGCTCTGAGATGCATCTGCTCAGAGCTGTAAAATCAAACTGAAGCCTGCAAAGCAGCAGTGGTCTGCTTGTCAGTAAAAGCCATGACAATCCTAAGAAGAAAACTAGTAAGCATTGACTTCCAGTTAGTGCAAAATTGATGATTATATTTTGAAAAGTGTGTAACCTTCTAGAGTACCTTATTAGTTCTGAGTGTAGGGATGGGGCAATTGCTTCTCCTGATAAAAATCTAAGATTATATAAAGGGAGCACATGGAAAAATCCAGACAAACAAAACTGAAGAAAAACCCAACAAGCAAACAAAACTACAAAAAACCCGAACCCCACAGTCCAAACAATCTCTTTTATTAACAATAAGAGTAACAAGCTCAGATGCACCGACTTCTACTGAATTCCAACCGTAGTGAAAATTCTTACTCAAGTTTTACCTCTGTTATGTCTTCCAGTCCAAAATGCACATCAAATGTCACCTCCATATCATTTGCTGGAAACAGTGGAGCCCCAGATGTCTGACTCCAACCCAAACCACACAAAACACCAGTAAAATACTTCCCACTTTTATCAACTCTACATGAAAAAGAAAGAAAACAGGGTCACCAAGAGATGAAGAAACAAAACTCTTATGAAGACAGCCTTAAATGATTTGTCTAAGCCATGCAAAGCAAGACATGAGTTTGAAAGAAGCTGAAACAATTGAGAGGCATTCACACTCAGTCATCCTGGTTTTTAAAATATACACTGATGATACAAAACTGAAGCTCGCTCTGGTTATAAAAACATATCCTCATAAAACTTACCAAAAATCATACATAAGCAAAATAAAGGAAAGCAAGCTTCGCTATTTTGAAATGAAAGTCTGCAAATACCAGAAATTCAAGAAAACACAAAAGTGATGCCACTGACAGAGCTCAGCTTTTACAAAAAATTATGCAAGTTCCTCTCCTCATGTAGATTTAACACTCCCAGTTTACCATTCCATCTTCCCAGGCTTCCAGCACAACTGGCAGGAGCTGTAATGCCTTATCATGAGAAGAGACTCTGCAGCACCAATTCCTAAGTCCATGAACAAGTTATTTTACCTACATATTTTACTAAAACTCATTAAAAAAAACAAAAAAAACACTAGGAAGAGAATACATAATATGGTAAAAGCAAATAAATAATACCTGTAAAAACTTTGTGAGGATCCTAAAGAAAATAACAAAAGAGCCACCACTTTGAAATGCACAAATACCTGAGCTCTATTGCAGGAGCAAACAGCATACTGAGGAGTGCAAGCAGGCCATGAATAGGAGGCATCAAAGATGTTTCCCCTAAAATCACAGACCCTGGCACCAAAAGAAAAAAAAAATCAACTCACTCTAAGGAGCATTTAATAAAAATGAAACCTCAAAAAGAGGTGACACAGAACTACAGTGACATATTTACTCATTGAGCTATTCATATAAAACCAGCAGTCTAGAGAAATCATCCAGATGTTTTTATTAGGCATTACCAGCTGCAGTTACTGATATATCAGTGGCCACCAAGAGCGGCTGAAAGGGATCTTCTGCACCATCATGGACAACAATGGAGTTTATGCTCTCCTTATGTATGAAAACGTTTCTGGGGAAGAAATATTTTCAACAATAAAAATCTCCAAAACTCCTAAAAACATGTAAGTAAAAAAACATTTTAAATTCACAACAAAACTCAGAGTAGATGCTTACTGTTAGCAGGTTTAAATGACAGGTAATAAATAATCTCTCTATGAGACAATAATGAACCTTAAAATTACTCTAAGATTTAAAATACAATAGCATGTGTATTAATGCAATTTAAGTTTGACTCCTTCAGTCTTTTCAATGAATAAAAATTTGGAAAAAAATCTGTAGGACTAACTAGGTGGCTTTTGCCTAGTTTATTTATTGAAAATAAAAGGTAAGAACATGACTATACTTCCCAATACTTCTCATACCTGAATTGGGATATATTGGTCAGACTGTAGCATTTCAACTGGTAAGGACTGAATGGACCAAAAACTGTTACCTTCAAAAAGAAGAGAGAGAGAGAGATAGAGAGAAATGATATTCTAGTTGGCCAGCACCTGGAGCTCTTCAAATCTAAATGCTTTATAAATTAAAGCCAAACACATTTCAGCATGTACTGAGCAACACTGAGCTGCTAAACTGGTAATACAACACTTTCATTTCACTCATCTAAAACAAACTTTGCTTGCTGAGGCACTTAAATAAAATTATCTATTTTCACAGGTGCTGCAGATTTTTGACTGTCCTCTTGCTTAAAAACACCAGCACAGACTTCACAGATCACTGAAGAAAATAAGGTGATTTTATTTATATGAAGAGGTCTTTAATCTTGAGAATATCTCACTTTATGAAGTGGGCAGTTAAACAGGATTACTCCTGGGGATAAATGGAGCATGATTAGGTGCTTGAAAGCCTGAAATTTTGTGACATCTGAAATGAAAAATAATCAGAATGTAGATGAGGCCTAACTCGTAATTACAATGCAGAAGAGGACATACATCTTCCTGTTTTATATTCCTATAAGTCACTATATTTTGAGCTATCTAGTCACTATATGTAGTGACTAGATAGCTCAAAACACATTTCTCAGTTTGGCACTGGCATAGGAAAAGCATCAGTACCACTGATGCACCTATCCCAGCTGCTTACCTATCACTGGCTGATGAAGAATCAAACACTGTGTACAGTGAAAACCATGTTTAGATTTTCTGAAAAATTGACAGGGTTGTAAATTTGCTCTTTTGCTATATAATGAAGACTATTATGTAGGGAAGCATTACATTCAGCTGTTCAATTTTATCTCTGTTGTGCCTGAGTTCAAAGTGCTGCCTTCTTAGAAGAGCAGGACCACTTAGCTCTCAGGCTGTACTTCAAAACTCTGCTCAAAGCTGCAGCAGAGCAGTCAAACAGTGGTCACACTATGGCTTTCCACCAACAGAAAGCAGAATGACGAAATGCCCTATGAAATGCATCAAATAGAGCTTCATTATTTGTGGTACTTTCAATCCTCATCTCCATTCTAACAATGTGAGAAGCAGGGTCATGTGATGACAGGCCAACACCACCACTGAAGTTACCTTATGGGTTGGTGCATCAGATTTCTTTTCAGAAAAGCAGTTCAACAATCTTTCAATGAGATCCTTTTCCTCCTGTCCTACAGATATGGGCATTTGCTCTTCTTTCTTTGCTCCGTCCAAAAACAATTCCTTGAGCAAATCATGGCTTTGCTACAAAATAATGGAAGAGTTAAAAGTCTTGAACAATTATTTCTTCAAAAATTTAACAAAGACGGTCCTACACAAAGAAATACATATGTGCAAAGCCAAAAAACAACGTTCTGATGACCTTTCAGATTATATAAAACAACAAAATGGAAGAGAGTTAAAACTGAAGTGTGACAGTGGTCACAAGGGTTTTGAGGACGAGAGAGAGACAAGAATGTTGACTCTATGTTCAGAAGGCTCGATTTTCTATGATATATATATCACATTATGACTATACTAAAAAGAACAGAAGGAAAGTTCTCAGAAGCTGGCTAAGCTAAGAATAGAAAAGAATGAATAACAAAGATCTGTCTCTCAGCAGAGAGCGAGACCCAGCTCTGCTGTGAGTGGTCAGTAAATCCAAACATCCACAGGGGACCAATCACAGATCCACCTGTTGCATTCCACAGCAGCAGATAACCATTGTTTACATTTTGTTGCTGAGGCTACAGCTTCTCAGAATAGAGAAAAATCCCAAGAAAGGATTTTTCACAAAAGATGTCTGTGACACTGAAGCAGTTACAGTTTTTCAGAGTTTCAAGTCAGACTGGAGCAGCTCAATTGAGGAAATCATTTCCCAGGAAATATCTTTTGCAGAAGGGGTCTCAAAGCAGCAATGCTTTTGGCCAACAGCTCAATATGCATTATGCACATATACAAAAATACACTGCCCTATTCAAGTATTAACCTTGCCACTAGTCAAGGTGCAGCTCAGCTTCTCAGGACAGGTGTCACAGACATCTTTTGTGAAAAATCCTTTCTTTAGGATTTTTCCCCCTTCTGAGAAGCTGTGGCCTCAACAACAAAGTGTAAACAATGGTTATCTGCTGCTGTGGAATGCAACAGGTGGATCCGTGATTGGTCTTGGGTGGATGTTTGGATTTACTGACCACTCACGGCAGAGCTGGGTCTCTCTCGCTGCTGAGACACAGCCCTTTGTTATTCATTCTTTTTCTATTCTTAGCTTAGCCAGCCTTCTGAGAACTTTTCCTTCTATTCTTTTTAGTATAGTCATAATGTAACATATAGCATAAAATAATAAATCAAGCCTTCTGAACATGTGTCGGATCTCAAGATCTCAGTCCTGAGGTGCTGAGCCACCGAGACCACCTTGGGGGCTCGGGAGTCCTGGAATGTTGCCAGAAGTGTCTGGTGGCTGGACTTTGGTCCTACACAGGAGACGACAAGGATGAGGGCTTCACCAGGGTGAATGGTGAAGGGATGAGTTTAATTAGAGGGTGAGACACAGGGTTTAGGATTTATGTACAGGGGGGTTTAGAGGAGTAAGATGGAGGAATTGGGGTGTGTCCTGTCCTTCTTCTTCTTCCTCTTCTCCTCCATCTTCTTTGGCCACGGTGGCATTTTTGGATTGGTTATTACTGAGAGTGCACCGAGTTATAAGAATAAATGGTATTGGGGAAAAATGATAAATATTGTACACGTAACAATGGGTATAAAGATACGTGGCTGCCCGGGAGGGCAGACAGTGTGCCCATGGCTGACTGCTGAGCAGATCTCTGTTCGGCTGAAAGAACATCTTTTAGATAAACAATTAATAAACATAAAAACCGAAAGAAGAACTGAAGCCTCTTCTCATCCTTCGATACGCGGGCTGCCCCAAGGCCACCCCGGGCCTTTCCAGGCCCCTCAAACAGCCGAGATAAACCGGACACTTGGCGTTCCCTGGGCGGACACCACCACCACAACCTTTCGGGGGGAGATAAACCGGACAAACATGGATTCAACACTCTCGTCTCTCTCTTCACCCTGAAACCCTTGCAAGCCCTGTTAACAGACCGGCCCACGTGAAACAAATCAGAGCAAGCCAAGCAGCAGCAGCAGCTCAGTGAGGACCCACCTGTGACTCGTGTGACTCCTCAGCCAGCTCAGCGTGGCTCTCCTCGATGAGCACGTCCCGAATGTTCACCAGCCCCCGGCGCCCCGAGTGCCGGAACACATCCACGTGCAGGACGCCGTGCACCAGGGAATAAACCTCCACCAGCAGAGTGCAGCCGCTGACCAGAGAGGCAAACCTCTGGCTGGCACTGCAGCTCCACGGCTCCCCACACACCAGGGACCTGGCAGAGGGACACATCTTGCAGATCTTGAACTCTAAGGCCTGCGGCAGAAACATGGCAAACAGCTCTCGACTGACCAGAGAACCAGCATGGAAATATTTCATTCTCAGCAACTTATGTTAACTCCTACAGCTGCTGTGAAGCTACTGGCATAATTCTTCCTCCATCACTGCCAACGCTGACAGCCCATATCTCTTCAATATAGTACAGAGTTGCTAAGGAATCAGTGCAAACAGGGCAAAAAGGATAATTTGGTAGTAATTCACTATTCACAATTAAATCTTAGCAGCACAGAGATGTCTTCTCTGGAAAAACCTTGAGTCTACAACTCTCTTCAACTACAGTAACAGCAAACTTGGTAAAATCACTACAGCTCCTCTGTCCCTAGCAGGCAAGAGAAATTAAGTTCCCATGTCCACAATCACTCCCTGTAATTGTCTTCAAATGAATTTACAGCAGAAACCCTGGGTTTTTTCTAGCTAGTCGTTAAAAGATCAGGCCTAAAGCAGAAATACGTTTCCATTTAGTACATGTGCAGAAAATACAAAAAAGGGTGCTTCTTGCCAAAATTATTTTTTTACATCAGTTACTAAAGAAAATCAAACAAAATTAGCCCTGTCAAGATCTAATCTTATTCCTGCTGGTCCATTTCTCATTTTCATCATTAAATGCTTCTGAAAATATGACAAAACTGCTTCTATTAGCTTAAAAATATCTGAGTGAGCACTGAAAAACTGAATTACAATTAAAATATAGTTACTTTATTTGTAAATACAGCTCAAGAGAATTATTTCTTTGAAAAACTAGCTATAAAATCCCTCTACTTTGTGTCAAAAGATCACTAGATCTCTAACACTCATACGTTATCATCAGAGATTTCTGTCTGAAAAGATCCCAGGAAAGCTAGCAGTTCAGAGAACAGCAAAACAGCATGAAAAAAACCCACAGCTTTAAAAAATTAGAATTTCTCTACAATTAAATACAACGTAGTTCAATTGCATACAAGAATTTCTGCTCTGTAAATGCACACACCTCTGGAATTTTATTAATGAAGGCGATTTGAAGGTACTTCCATGAGCAAAATATGTATTATTTAAGTATTATTCTGAAAAGCATCCTGACATAAAGTTTACTCCTGTTTGCCAGACACAAAAACATCCAGCATGCCACAGCCAACAGCGTCACCCCTACCTGGAAAGGAAGCCCTTGAAGACACTTTGGAATCTCTTTTAGTTTATTTAAAGGCACTTCTGATCTATTGCCATAATCCACAAAAAAAACCTGGAACAAGAATCAAGAGATTCAACAAAGATTCCACAACATTAAAACTGCTACCTTTAGTGGCAAGAAAAGTCATGACTTGAGGTTAAATATTACAGTACAACACAAATGTTACCAAGTCACATGGAAGCAAATTCAAAGTCTAGAAAGCATGCAAATGAAGTCATGTCAAAAAAATATGTCAAATACTATCACATCTATTATTGGATCCCTTGGCAAAAATATCTGCTGGTAATGCAAGCAATTCACTAAATCTAGAAAAGGCAAGGTTCTCTGAAAGACTCCAAATTCTTTCCCCACATTCAAGTCTGTGTAACCTTACTTCTTCAGTGAGAGATACTACCAAAAACTGCTTTTAGCTAAGCAAATGTGAACAGGTATTCAGTGACTGTTTATAAACTCAAATGAGAAAGTCACGAGATTAGCACTACTATTCACTCATTTTTCATGACTTTAAATCATGACAATATTCAGTATTAACTCTATAGTGATGACACTCAGGTTAAGAAATAAAAGGAATTCAAAGGCCAATCTTTAAAAACTGTCCTAAAACTGCTGAAAAATACTGGCCTGAAAAATCAATACCAATCTTGGACTGTGGCACTAATTTCCATTACTCGCATCAGCATAAAGAACCAAAATATTCAGATTAACTTGATGATGATATAGAACTCAGCAGCATAAAGACCACTCCAAAAAAAACCCCACATTTTCATATTCACTGCAGGTTTTAGTCTTTATTTTACTTCATTCTGCACGAGCTTCTCAATTTAATACTAAAAATTCCTATATTCTGGAAAAGAAATGAATTCATGTATTCTGGCCAGAGTGATTTGTAGAAAAAATAAATAAAAAACAGGCAGCAAAGCTCCGAGATTGTTAACCCAATTACACGCTGCCAACTCAATATGACACAGCATTACCTCAGCAAGATCCCCATGGACATACAGAACGTGAGCTCGGTAGTATCCTCTCTTTCCCAGATAAGTGAATGGTGCCAGACAAAGCACATCTACACATGGAGGCACTGCCAAATCCACCAGGTTCTGATAGTCGATTTCAGCACTCAGAGCTCGGAGCACAGCTGTGTTTTTTTCATCTGTCCTATAACCCCAGAAGTGTCCAACTTCTACTACCTGCAGTATAAAAATCAGATAGTATCACATTTCAAATACAAACCACGTATGTGCAAAATACACAAGAACACTCCTACTCCTGACAAACAGCTCACACACACTGCAACAATGCAGTGAAGAATTTCTCTCTCATAATTTAGGATTTTTTGAAAATGTTTATTTTCTACGCTACCGCAACACACTTCTCATCTAAACAGATTCTGAGATAAGCATTACTAAAATACAGGGGCTGTTTTCATTTCCCTAAACCAAGTTAACACACAGAAAATACAAGATTGACTGGACAGGTGCAGAGATTTGGTGCACCTTTTTTTAATTAGTGACAGAATACCAGCCAGCTACGTGTGCCAGCCCATCAGCAGTGTCACTGTTCTGATGAGCCCTACCTTAGGGAACTGCTGAGAACATACACCTATTTAAAGCCAATTAAATAAAGCAAGTCATCTTTTGAAATGTCTCTTCAGAGTTTATATTTACTGCTTGTGATAAAAAACAATCTTTATTCACAATATTAAAACAGATATAAATTCACCTATTAAAACAGAAGTAGCACAGACAGCCAAGAGATTGCAATGGGTGCGATCTAATTTATTAACATTTTTAATCCAAGAGATTTAGCTGACTAAAAGGAGGAAAATATTCTTTTCTCCACTTGCAAAACATGCCACTACTAACAAGAGCTGTTTTAATACTTCATCATTTCCCCTAGCTCAGTGGTTTGAATGGTTTTTAAATTTCTATTTCAGCAGCAAATATATTGCTATTACTCTAGTAAGACTAATGAAGATGATTAGCAAAACTAATGAAAATTATAGCTAACACAAGATTTTTAAATCTCAGCTTCAGATTTCAGAAATATTTGTATATACGTAGAATTTTCCCCTAATACACTTCCATGCATGAAATATTTTTTCTGAATGAGCATATACTACCATTAATTAATCTCATTTCTCATATGCACATTTTCTGAAGAAAGCTGGCAGTTAATAACCAAGTAAATGGCCCAAATACCTTCTGATTTTCATTTTTATAGTTTACAGAAGTATTTTACCTCTTCCATTAATCCTCTTTACATTCATGTCTACTTCCAGCTAATATTTACTGTCAGCAAATCCCACAAATTTTGTGAAGTGCAAACATGTGAGTACTGTTTAACAAAGAGCTACTAAAAATAAGACCAAAATATTCCCCATGCTTCTTACAGACACCTCTGCACTAAAAACATTATCAGTACCCAATTTTTTAACAAAAGCTGGTCAGATATTAATTTCTGCTAAGCTATCTAGGTACTCATTATTACATATGACCTACTTATATATAACATTCCTACCTCTGTTACCCTGATGGACAGAAAACGACTTGGGATCATCTTTGACACTTGTAAATCACCAAATAAGATTTTCACAGGCTCCACTGTCTGCTTCTGACAATCCACATTTACTCTAAAATGGAATGAAGATGCTAAATACTTCACTCACAAGGGAAAAGTCAAGAGGATGAATTTTTTTGCTTTCATCTGCTTCCAAGGTACCCCCAGGGCACATTTATGTACTTAATGACTTTTATTTAGAAATACATTAATTCAATTAGAACACAAAATGACCACAAAGAACCAAATTACTGCAGAGTAACTTTTCAACTGCAATATAACCAAACACAAAGATACGTACCAGGGCACAGCTCTGCCATCACTTTATTAGAAAGTGAAAAAAAATTAGGGTTAAGTAGTGAGGCTTTTCGTGATGGCATTTTCTTCTAAGCTTATTTTTTGAAAACACAGTATACAAAACCACAAACATAAATTCAGGAATTTTTATATATATATGAAAAATAAAATATTCCTTTTACTTGACAAAAGATAAGACCTTTTAAGTCTTTCAGCCTAGGAGACTTCAGCTCCTCAAGAACCAATTTTCACAAAGATTTCAAATGCTGTTTTGGGCAGAGTGAAAGTGCTAAAATATTTTATTAAAAGCTAAGTACAATCAACTGGAAGTAAAATACTCACCTGTACATTAATCATCACAGTTCACTCCTGCCTTCCTACTCTAGATTTCTTATTTTTAAATACTGAAATAGCTGCAGACTAATCAGGAGCTAGGCAGAATGCCATTCTATCAGTTACTTGTATGACCTGAAGCTCAGAAGCAAAACATGGAATAACACTGCAACAAACATGCCAGATTTTCTGAGCAAAAGCAGGTGTGGAGCAGAGAGACTCAATACATTGCATTTCACAGCATTATTTCCTATTATGTTGTAACATCTCATGCTCTTATGTTCTCCCACTTTTGTTAAGCTCCATCCTCTCCCCCTTTCATTTTTGTCCCCAAATGCTACTCCCTATTTATTTTGGTTATTGCAATCCCCACATTGTCAGGAACAGAAATAACTGTGTACATCCCTATTTTTGTATATCAAAGGAAAATGGACTAGAACTTTGGGGGTGAGGGGAAAGATGACTGCATATTGGAATTCTCTTTATCTATAAAGAAATATTTAGAACAATCACCTTATTTCTAGCCCTGCAAAAATATCCTGCTTAGACAAAGTTTACATCTGTTTTTTGAACCTAACATTCTTTCCTTGGTGACACTTCCAAGGAAATTCCCAACAAATCCAGCAAACCTCATTTTGCTGCAAAGAAACACATTTTACGTAAGTAATACAATTACCTTAGAAATTCCAAACCTACAGCTTCTGCACCTTGCACTTGTCTTCTGATATCCTCTGGATGATGAACACACAGCTCAAAGGGAATCTTCAGCTGTGACATCTTGACTGCCAGGTACACTTCAGGGAGAACCTTAAAAACCTCCTTTGGATTACGGGAGAACTCCACAAAAGCCCTGTTTGCAAAAAAAAAACCACAAAAAAAGAAAAAGAAAATTTTTTTTCTCCCTGTCTTTATCCTAGCAGACCAGCAAACAGTAAAAGATACACTCCTCACAGGCTCCTTTTTTTTATGTGCCTTAAAACTTTAATTATCATGATGGTGATAAGAAAACTTTCTAACATTGCCACCAGCACATGTTAAATTTAATGCAAACAGGATGTGAAAATATATGTGACTAAGAAAGGCATTAAAGGTTGGAAAAGGAGGAAGAAGGGTTACATGAATTCAACTTTAGGCAGTCATAGGCTGAAATTAGTCAGATTATCAGCTCAAAAAGCCATCAGACTGTACAAATGAGCTGAATTTAGCATAACAGACAGAAATAAATACAGACAGATGATTTGCAATTAAGGCCCACTGTTAGAGAGCAGCAGAGACAAACCAGAAGGCTCTGCCTCAGCTACCTTATCTAATGTTATTCCAACCAATGTACATCAGACTTCAAAACCACCTTTTTCACTGATACATGAAAAGTAAGTTACTGAATCCAAGGAGAGAAGAGAAGAAATGAACTAAATTTGTCAGTAAATCACTGCAAAAGAAACTGATTACTGGATTTGTAAATGAGAACATAAGGCAGGATATTTTATTTTACACTCACCTTGATCCATTGTAGGAAATAGATTTTACCTGCCCACACTGTCTAAGCAGTGACTGCAACTGTTTATGGTATATATATCCATAGGGAGGAATGTTCTTCAGCTGTAAAGAAAAAGATGTTAAATTTAGATGCCTTCAATTGCTTTAATGCATTTTCAAGTTCACCTAGGTAGTTAGCCTTCTCCCTCACCTGAGCTGCAATAATTTTGTGCAATCTGAACTCCAACAAATTCCAAAGTGCCAGATACTACAGTACATTCAAGAATCCAAAAGACAATAAACAACACTGTTTTGCTGCTAATAATGCCCTACTACTTCAAACCAGTAGACAAACTATAAATGAAGCAAATTAATTGTAATTATATATATATATTAATCTGATACAGGTTACAAAAAGCTGTCTAGTGTCTCTTGATTTTGCTTGCAACAGAAGAGACTGGACTGCTAGGATTCTTTTTCCACAGTGGGGAACTCTATCCTGTACAGCAGGCACAGCCTGGGAAGCTGAAGGATCCTCAGCTGCTGCATGTCCTGGCAGTCCTATCACACACTGAATTACTGAGCTGTGCTGGGACAGCTTGCACAAGTGGAAAGCTCTCTCACATGGATATCAACCTCTTAGGGATGGCAAAGAATACTCTCCTCATCTTCCTTCTGTAGAGGTGTAACTCCAGTGTAAGCTTTCACAACTATAAACATTCAACTACAGTCATGTGCCCATTTCACTAACTTTTTCTTATTAGTATCTCATGAGATCTTGATTTAATACAAAATCATGAACTCCTGATCAGAAACTTCAAACTTTGAGACTTGGAACTATTTTTCAGAGTCTATGCAACTGTCTCTTCTTTTCTTTGGCCCTTACAACTTCAGACAGGAAAAAAACAGATTATCTTTTTACCATGTTCCTATGCCCTGAAAATTACAGCAATAAGATCAGGGGCTGGTCAAAACCATGGTCTAGGTCAGACTGCAGAAACTCCCTCAAGGGAAGATAATTCAGAGAGACCAGACAGTGGGAGGTTGAACTGTCTTTTATCTCTTCAGCACACCGTTAGGAGCAGTCTATGGCTGTAAGAATCTCTCCAGGTGACAGCCTGAGCAACTTGCAGCATTTGTGCCCAAGATGATCATTTACACTGATGAAGACACAGCAGCTACTTCTTCCAAAGTAACAAGCAGCTGATGTAAGAGTACATCAAGAATTAAATGCATTAAAAGTGAGCAGCTATTTAAATCTACCAATTTAATATTAATCAATGCTGCTGTGGCGAGACTTTATTCCACAACATTGAGTCCAGTGTGGTATTTTGCTTCAGTATCCTTAAACTGCATGGAGCACAAAAAATCCCTTGTCAACAAGATTTTCTGACTCTCTCTCCTTTTTTATCTACTGTCTCTTGTGACAGTAAAGTCTCTTCTTTGAGACTTGTTGGTAGATTTGGTTTCTGTAAGCACAGGTCATGGCTGTTTTACAGTGTAATACCTACTTCAGATACACCAAATATTTTCTTAGTTTAGACTGCACAATTTTGCAAAATCAACACAGCCATTTTAAACCTGCACATATGCAATCAGCTGAAAAGCCATTTCAGAAGATAAAACCCAGTGTAACACCTGAGTAACCTTAAAGCAACCCACACATATGTCATGCACTAACAAGCAGGAGATGACAAAAAACTAACACTGAAGTTGCAACCCTACATTAACTTAAGTACTCAGTAAAAAGTACCTATCAAGGATGCTTTTTACTGAGTACTTAGGTTAATGTAGGGTTGCAACTTCAGTGTTAGTTTTTTTTGCTCTATTTTTCCAATTTTTTTTTAGTTTGATGAAAGTTGTTTGCCTGTGCAAGATTAGCAATCAAATGCATAGAGGCAGTTCTCAAGAATTCTTTGAAAATTTCCCACCTACACAATGTTTATTTTATTGAAAGAAAGGAAGGTGGGACAGACCAAGCAAGGATCAGAGTAGGTAATTATTTCTCTCCTTGCCCAAGTCAGAACAGAACTTGAAAATAGCACCCAAACACTTCGTATTTCTGTTACTAGATTCTTAATTGAGTCATTCAACTACTTAACCTACCATTACAGTGGTTTTTGGATCCTTGCCAGCAAGGTCTTTCATGGCAATTTCTCCATTACATTTTCCAAAAGTACAATAGTTTGGGTAGAAAGCACCAGCTATTACCACCTGAAATCAAGAAAAGACTTTGTGAAACACAGCAGACTGTATTCAGTTTCTTGAAATGAAATACACTGGCGACATATAGAGACACCAAAAGATCACATTAACATTTTTTCCCGTCTCTGTTCAGGAATTACCAGAACTGGGGACTAAACACAAATTCTTAAAAATAGATTTTTGTGAAAATAGCTCAATTTCTAGAACAATTCTACAACATTAATGCTGTTGTATGCAGACTTCTGGAACAATTCTACAACATTAATGCTGTTGTATGCAGACTTGCTCTATTCTATTGGTTGAAAACTGCAATTGTTAGTTCTGATTTCAAGAGCCTAAATTAAAACAAATTCACACAAAATCGCTACGGGTAAATTGTTCAGTTTTCAAGCTGTATCTTAAAATGTTCAACAACTCAGCTCCAAGAAGCTCACTGCTTACATAGTTAAACCAATTGCCACTGAAATGATAAATAAGTCTGGGAAAATAAAAGCACTGCTAATCAGTTCAAATAAGACAAGTAATTGAATTGGAAATTAGACAAAGTTAAAATAGCTAGACATGAAATTCCCTATACTCCCTCCCCACCAACTAACCAAGCCAGTGTTCAAATAAAACCTCAAGCAAGGGATAATATAATTTTCAATTAACTAACATTAGTTGTCCTTCTGCACTGCCAAAACACTGGGGTTTTTTTCTACCCAAAACTGCTACATCCACATAGAATTTTGGAAAACAAGTGTAACACTAGTTCATCAATATTAAGAACTGAAAATCATGAAAATTGATATGAAGATTCAACTGCAATTTTTGTAAATGACATTTCTTTATGACAGTAAAGCATTACCTGCAGGATGAAGCGTTGTTTGCACACATACTCCTCGTCCATAGGAGATGGCTGAGCTTTAACATGCATGTTAAAGGCACTGACTCTCTTCTTCAAGTTGTGAAATAACTCTGCCACCTGAAATTTGATCTCCAAGTTACATTTAAAATGGATCAAACCCAGCCTCAAACTGAAATAAAATCTGTTAGGTAAAGTCTGAAATAACTGGGCAAACTCCCTTCCCTTTTCAGGTGACTGGTAAGCATTTCACCAATACATTGCTCAGCACCTTCATGTTGGAAAATAATTTCAATACTGTGATTCAAGCAATTTTCCCAAAATCTCCTTATAAAGAACAATTCTGTATTCACAAAGCATATCATGCATATATGACACAGAACAAAATTAGGAAAAGAACTGAATTATCTTTTACAAGATGGTATTTTCTATTTAAGTCATTTTAGGTTTGTAACTTAGGAGGCAAAAATCTTGCTAACAACCTGGAATTCTGCACCCAACTGCAGCAGTGACCATGCTGCACCCTCAGTTTAGCAGACAACTCTGATTACTGTGACAGAGATCAAACTTATGCCCCCCAGCAGAACTTACTTCAGCTTTTCCAATATTCAGCATTTCCAAGAAACTCCCACAAGCAACCCCTGGTCCTCCAACCACACAGAGTGAATGCCTTCACTCTCCCAAATGATTCTGGAGCAGATGTACAAAGCAGTGTCCACACAGCTTTTTTGTAGCTGCATTTCTCTTTCCTTTCAGCTGCTGGCAGTTCTAGCTCACTACCAGAATAAGCATTGCCAGAAAGGAGCCCCTGGGACTGACTCAGTTCTGCAAGCTCACTTCCACACAAGGGGATTATGACATTAGGATCTTTAGGTGCAGCAAATAGAAGCCCCCAAATCTTACTAAGTGTTAAGTGCAGGTGACCATCCTAAATTCATATATTATGTTGTGCACAACCTCTTCCAGCATTATCTGAAACTGAGAGGCTGCCATGTGAGACTGATCATTCCACTGTCCAGTTTAACAAAATTTGCTTTTCTTTTTTTTGGCTGTTATCACATCTCCAAGTCAGAAAACTATTGCCATTTCTTATCCAGACTGCTGCTCACTATCAAATTCTATTTTTATTTCCTTTTTGAACACAGGCCCCTCATTGCTCATGCCAAAGGTATGAATTGGTGAAATAATGGCCAAGGCCATTCTGCTGATCAATAAGTCAGGAATCTTATTTTCCCCTCAATATATCCCATTAAGCTTGAAACCCACTGTGATGCTGAGTTTTCATTAACTGCTACAGTAATGTTTGCAACAAAGCCCCACAGACTCTCAAGTCCAGGCCTCACTCTGTAACTGTGTTTGCTTAGAGTCTTCCCAACCAGAAAACAGAAGTTATTTAACAACAGACAGCAGTCACACAACAACCAAGTGATCTCAGGAACCTATAAAATTAGCAAATGATAAGAGGTTTCTTAAAAATATTTTAAAAATGATAAGCAGTTAATAATTTAACCACTCTGTTTATCATAACAAAATTCCTTTCAACTAAATTCATAGTTTATTTTAAGAAAATACACATCTATATATATTGCTAGATATGTAACACAGTAGGTTTATCCATGATTTTTACATTTACAGAGAATAAGAAAAGTCCTTCTGCTTATAAAAACCATTACCTACTTAATCTTACCTCTTTGATCTTGTTTATATGAATACAATTAGATCGACCCCACTCAAGCTCTTCCTGAAAAAGAAAGTTAGAACTTTTTTCTTCTACTGCTAGTAAACTTTTTCTCACACTTCTCTAGGTGGACACAAACAATAGTTGCATATAGCAACAGCAGAACTTAATCACATTTCACAACTCTGCATTCATACTAAGTTTTGTGACATGCATGAAAATGTAAAACAGTTATGTATTTGACTAAAACTATACTCTGTTTATCACCAATGCAGTTGTGGGTCATCTAACCTTTCCATTATCAACCCACAAGTCCAACAACTCTGTGCTGCTACTAAAAAAAAAATCTACTTTAACATTCACACTTAGAGAATCACAGGAATGCTACTGTTTGGGAAAACCTCCAAGATTCTCAAGTTCCACCATTAACCCAGCATTCCTGTGTCCAGAACTGAGCCATGTCCCCAAGTCCCACACCCATTTGAAGAAATCCATGGATGGTGACTCCACCACTTCTCTGGGCCATCTGCTGCAATGTTTTCAGTGAAAAAAATTTTCCTAATTGCAATCTAAACCTCTCCTGGTACAACTTGAGGCCATTTTCTCTGCTTCCATCACTTGGAGAAGGGGCCAACCCCCAACTCAACATAACCTCTTTTCAGGCTGTTGTAGAGCAGTAAAGTCTCCCCTGAGCCCCCTTTCTCCAGAGTAAAACTTTCCAGTTCCCTCAACAGCTCCTCACCCTGGAGCTTTGTGCTCCAGACCCTTCACAGCCCCACTGCCCTTCTCTGGACACACTCCAGCACCTCAGGGCCCTCCAGTATTCTCCACACAGCACTCAAGGTGTGGCCTCACCACTGCAAAGCACGGTAGGGGGGAAAAAAAAAAAAATCATTTCCCTGGTGCTGCTGGCCACATGAGTGCTGATACAAGCCAGGATGGATTTCCTGGCAATCTGGGAACACTTAAACTCAGAACTCCTTTCTTTGCATGCACATCTTTATCAGACATACTGGCTACTTGTAACTCAGTGTATGTTATGCACTGGTGATCATAAAAGATACTGCAATCTGGAAGAACAAGGGAAATAAAAAAGGTTTTATCTTGTGTACACAAAAGGAGGACTGGAGGCAGCTACTGGGGGCATGCTACTGGTTTTTGTGACTGATGTACTTAAACATCTTCCATCTTTCAGGGTTTTCTGAGGGCACAGAAATCTGTGTATTTAAAAAAACAGAGATACTTATGCACAATAACAGTATTTCTTTCAACTACAGCTCAATTTCTCTTTTTAGGTTGGATTTCAAACCCTCTGGCCACTGTTGATTCCTCTGTGGAAGGAGCTAATATAGGGGATTGTCTTCAAGTAACTCTGCACTGGATTCAAATGCTTATTTTCTTTCAAAGCCTAGCCTATTTATGTATGAAAAGTCATAATTACTGTAAATAAACATTGCTAGCAAAACTTCTTCCTTTTTGTATTTACTATGAAAAAAAATACTCCAGCACTTAAGTCCCCAACCTTGAACAGAGAAGAAGAAAAAGTTTAACTAACCTTGGGATTTCTCAGCTTCCCTTTTTCTTTGCAGGCCTGCCATGCCTAAGGAAAAAATGGTGTAGTATTCAGATACAAAATGTAATGCTTTAGTAATAATTATTACAAATATTAACATGCCATTTAGAACTATAAATTTCTTTTCATATCAACACTGAAGGTAATTTTTCAACAACAGGCTGTCCACTGGCTTTATGAGAGGAAATGGATGGAGTGTTCAAGCACATGCAACCACAAATTATTAGAACAACTGTACGCTGTAATTTGACACTTTAAAAAAGCAGATTACTTTCAAAACCGTTTCTTTTTCTCCTGGCTTTGGGACAAAAGCAATGAAATGACTGATTCAGGTAAGTTCTGATGCAAATGCCTCCCAGAAAACAGGAATGGAAGAAAAATTAAAATACCCAGCATATTAATGAAAATCACTTCATTATTAGGCAGCTTATGACAGATGCCTGCAGAACACATTTCTATTTTGACAGCAAGTCACCTCACAAAACAATAATCCAGCTTACTGGGGACACTGACTACACTGAATGCAAGGTTGAACAGCCAGACTGCATCTCCCTACCTTGACAGAAAAGAAGGAATCCAATCTGAATCAAGGAGTTTGGAAACAAACTTTCCTGAATTTACCTGTTCTTTTAAAATACTCAGCCATTCAAAACACAGCTTTCACATCACTCACACAAAGAGATATTTCACTGGAAGCTCTGTCTGAATGTTCCTGCTTATTCTCCAGGACAATATACTGTTTTACAGAAACAGCATATTCAGATGAACAGGTGATAACTACCAGGTGACACAAGGGAAATGTGTAACAGTATTTAGGGAATTCATAAAACATGATTTTTTAGCCTCAGGATTACTGGATACACGTGCCATACATGCCCCTGTGTGCTTCAAGAAATTCTAACAGCAGAGCAGAAAAAAATCCAAGTCAGTTTTGACCAAAGGGCAACATGGTCAAAAAAAGGAGAATAAATTAAATCAGCAGCTGAAGATTTTGGACTCTCCAGAAGATTATAAAACACACCAGAGCTTGCATTGTAGAAAATGTTGGAATTTGAACAGCAAGTTCTTCCAGCAGAAGCTTTTGCTGTGCTGTCCCAGCTCTGACTCCCCGTGGAGGAACTGACCCCTGTCCATGGTACTGAGCCACCAAACAGCCAAGAGTACCAAAAAATAACATTTGCACAAAACCATTCCAAAGCCAAAGCTAAGAAGTTTGGAGAAAGGTCACCAAACTCATTCTGTATTAGAATTTACCAGTCCAAACTGTCCTTGGTTAAAAACTACCTACAAACATCACCACATCTCTGACATTTCATTTTTGGCTATTAGAGACAATTGGAACTTTACACAGTTGCACCAAGACTGCAAAAAACATCAATATGTAGCTATCAGTAATATGATGTTTTTAACAACTGCTAAGTAAAAATGCTTTACTGATCCTACAAAAATGAGATCTTTATACTGGTCTATCAGATTTCACTGTAACCTAAGCTGGAACAAAAGACTTACCCTAAATGCATTCAGAATTGCAATACAGTCACTCCTACTATTCCCAGCAAAAAACATTTTTTTCCTGTCAATACAAACAAAAACTATTAGCAACAATATGTTTTTCAAATATTACATGTACTACACAGCTCAGTAACACCCTCCGTGCCTTTAATAAACATGATCAATACACTTTTTGTAATTACTTGTTCTTATTCACATCTGCTCACTGAAGGAGATGCTCTGTATGAGCAGGATAATAATAAGTAATTGTCTTGCTATTTAAAGGATCATTTTAATAGACACTGCAACATGAAAAAGGCAAAGCTGAAGAACCAGGCCTTGTGCTCAGCAGATGGTGAGTTAGGCTCTGTGATTTATGCTCCCAAATAAATAGCTTCCAGTATCAGCTACTCAGACAGGCTTCTTTTTGCACTTCTTAGCATTTTAACAGAAAATCAGACTCATGAGATGGAAAATTATATCGGGAAATCAACTCTGCCCTATGCTCTCAAATGTAGTTAGAAAGTGATGAAGCATCTGGGGCACTACCTGTATGCATCAACATGCTTTTTGAAAGGTACTGCAAAAAAATTCCGCGAAGACAGCGCTGCAGCTACAACAAAAACAAATCAAAATTAAAACCTGCAAATCATCTGGTTCTAGAGAAATGTTCTCACATGTTTTCTTTCAGTTACCTATAATAAGGCACTCCTCTAAGCAACCAAAGACATGCCCAAGGACTATCAATTTTCCAAGATGCAGGTCCAGTGGCAACTGTGTCAGTACTGTTCCTATGAAACTCAGCTCACCATCATGCAGATCATCTTCTGTGTGCACAGAGGTTGTAAGTGCTCCAAGCTAGAGAAATTAAAATGCATTCACTTGTAAAAGCTGACTAAGTACACCTAAGACAATTTTTAAAGCCTGGCACCTGGCACTTCTGAAACCAAAGCTGCTACATATACTGGATATAAAGGCAAGCTACAAATGATGCAAATATTTATTTCTCATGCACTTTGGAAAAGAAAAAAGTTTAATGCAATGAAGATTCTCCCTTATCTTTATAACTGAAACTCAAAATCACTCTCTTCCTTGTACAGGTGAGAAGGGGATCTTCACGCTGACCTCTACAAATCACACATTTTAAGAGTCTGGTTTTTTACTTATTCATAAGCAATGTTGCTTACAGAGGTTTTTTTTTGGTCTATTTCTCTATTCTTTCTCACCACAGATGCTAGTCCTCAAAAAGCATCATTACTCCCTGATTAAATTACAATTGTGTTTTAAAGATTTAACTACGGAAATTATGCTCAAAAGGATGGAAACCCAACAAGAGACCGAGGCATGAGAAACTCTCTAGACACAATTCATACCTGAGGCTCCAGTTAAGACTGCTACTACCTTAAATACAAAGGAAACCATTTCTGCAGTACATTCCTATTACCCTGGATTAACAACATGAAAAGGAAGCCTACCTCTTTCAGCTGAAGTATTGTACGTTCAATGTCACCCACACTGGGGGGAGAGAGAGCTGTTGCCAGCAAGGCTTTTGGTTCCCCCATATCAAGCTTCTTTAATTTTAAGACTGTAGATCCTAATGGACAATGCTGAAGGGAAGACAAGATTATCATTACTCTCCCCTCATGGGAACTGTGACAAAGTGTTTTATATGAAGAAGTAAGTTCACAGTTTAGCAAAATCTGCAGTTAATTGGGTATAACAAGGGTTTGTTTTCTTTTGAGTGGATTACTTATTTCTAATCCACATCAATTTTACTGCTATAATTTATCTCCTTCTATAAGGAAACTATGTGGAATGATCTTTGTCAAATAGTTACCACGTTGAATTCTAGTCATTGCTATTAGTTATTAGTAACTATTCCAATCATCTTCAGAGAAAGTAAAGCAAAGTTTCTCTGCTATGACTAAATGTATTAAAGAAAACCTAATCCTCAACCCAAAAGCCTTACCAGCATCTCAGGTTCTGACTTCTCAGGAATACAGTCTGCCCAGAAGTCCTTGCATATGAGCCTGTAACAGTAGCCTTTGGAAACACGTCCAGCACGACCTTCACACAAAACAAAAAATCACCGATTTGTAAATTGCGTAAGTTTTTTCCAAAGCCGTCCATCTACAAAGCCTCTGGGCAGCTGAGCAGCACACGACAGCTGATGCTGCAGGCTGAGCAGTGTTCTGCTCTCTTGCAGCAGACAGGCCCAGAGGACACAGAAGGGTAGGACAAAAAAATTTGTTAGTTACTGCTCCTGTGAAAGCAAAAAGAATTACATAACTATTTCACTCAAATACCTCTTTCACATAACTGCCCTCAAATCAACAGCCATTTTTCTCAGTTGAACAGGCATTTCCTGTTTGACTCTATAGCTAGAAAATCATCTTCAATATAAACAACTTTTAAGCTCCAATGATAAACAGCAAAATGTCTTTATGATCTACTATTTACGTAAAAACACAATGACTCAGAACTCTATCTTCACAAATCCAAACACCATTCACTTCAACCAACTCAATGGTACTCCTCTCTGTGGGACAGTCCCCTAGTGTCCCACAGAGTGGGACTCGTTTATCAGGCCACATTTTTAAGTCACATGCACAAGCCCAAGTCTTCTACACAGAATGCTACTTCTCCTGGTTGTTGTGACCTTTGCTGACCTGGAACCAAATGGAAATAAATCT